>NW_028241579.1:0-600000 GCF_964263255.1 Lissotriton vulgaris
ACAAATCTGGCCCTAGCAATAAGGCCCCTAGTTCTTTAGCTACTTCTGGTGTAGCAAGTCTACAGATGGGATCAGCAGTGTGCCCAGCGCAAATCAGGTTGCACACTGAAGCAGTCATAGTTTCAGAGGGGAAGTTGAGTTTGCCACTGTAGCTGTGTGGCAAGCCAACTTAATGAAATACTTACAGTACCCTTGGATTAATGGAACTAGGATAGAGGCTCTGAGGGACACAGGTGCCAGTGTCACTATGGTGAGAGACACACTGGTTTCCCCTGAGCAATATTTGATTGGTCGTACTTACCCAGTCTCTATTAACAACTAGAGAATGAGGGAGCTTTCACTGTTCGTCTCCCTGATGAATATACTTCATAACAACAAAAGAGCGAGAAAAGGGGAGGGAATTACAAATGCAGCACAAGGCGAAACCTCTTTATTTAAAAGAACCCTCACTCACCAACCTAGTTGGTGACATGCTTTATCATTGGGTTCCCACCATAGGGACCGAATGTCCCCCTGGTGTACTACAACGCCTGAAATACAGCGGAGCGGGTTTTTTTTGGTGGGGATGGTGTAAGTTTAAGGGTAGTGTAGATTAAAAGATAACTGGTTTATCCCAAAATAATTTTTATGGTGGAAAACCAGTGATCGTTTAAAGCAAGTGAGACGAACGTGAGCTGGCTGGTTAGGTTTACCAGGATAGTCCGATTTAATGAACGAAGTGAAAATTGGTCAACATGTTTCTGCTTATGGATGCACTTTTAGCTAAGCATTCTTCAGGACCAGAAACCCCAAGGCGTATACGCACGCTTAGGCATATCCTAACCTGTGGAGGTTATGTTTAAAAAGGCAAAAGGTTTTGCCAATGCGGCCTTGTGCGATTTCCAAAAAGCCGCTGTACTGTGAAGACGTAAGTCCTGCCTGTTGCCTGCCACGGTCCCGAACCCGGACTGCGAGGGAGAGTACCATTCTGAAATTTCTACAGGTAGCTTTACCCCCTCCCGGAACCCATGACGTGAAACCAATAACGTCTTCACAGTACAGCGGCTTTTTGGAAATGACCCTTACCAGGTTGAACTCTTAGGCCCAGGGGGACCCTATAGGGAAGAGCTGTGCCAGGGGCAGCAGGACTGTCCCACTCTTGAAAGCCTGAGACAGCAAGCTGTTTCAGAAGCAAAGGAAGATGTCCGTGGTACCCAGGGAGTTTATTGGGAAGAGGGATTACTGTACACTGAGGCAAGATAACCCAATCCTGGAGCCACCAGGAGAGTCGTAGTGCCACAGAAGTAAAGGGAGTTAATTCTAACTTTAGCTCATGACATCCCCCTAGCTGGACATCTGGGCCAAACCAAGACTTGGGAAAGGCTAGTTAGCCACTTTCACTGGCCCCAGATGCACCAAAAGGTGAAGGAGTTTGTCAGCTCCTGTGTTACCTTTCAAGCCAGTGGCAAGACAGGTGGCCACCCAAAGGCCCCCCCTTATACCACTGCCTGTGGTGAGGGGTCCCCTTTGAAAGGCTAGCTGTGAACATGTTGGGTCCACTTGAAACTCCACAGCCTCAGGGAACAAATTCATTCTTGTGGTTATGGATCATGCCACTAGGTAACCTGACGCAATTCCACTTAGGACTACTACAGCTCCAGCAGTAGCCAAGGCCCTCATTGGTGTCTTCACCAGGGTAGGGTTTCCTAAGGAGGTGGTTTCAGACAGAGGTTTCAACTTCATGTCTGCTTACCTGAAAAACATGTGGAAAGAGTGTAGAGTGCAGTACAAGTTTACTACACCATATCACCCACAAACCAATGGTCTTATTGAGAGATTCAACAAGACATTGAAAGGCATGATTATGGGGCTCCATGAAAAACTCAAAAGGATATGGGATGTCCTCTTACCATGCTTGCTTTTCACTTACAGAGAAGTGCCACCGAAGGGAGTAGGGTTTTCCCCCTTTAAACTTCTGTTTGGCCATTCTGTGAGGGGACCACTCTGTCTTGTAAAAGAAGGTTGGGAGAGGCCTCTCCAAGAGTCCACACTATCTTGTTTGGGTTGTGTGCTTGGCCTTAGGTCCAGAATGGCTGAGTACATGGTAAAGGCATCCAAGAATATTGAGGCCAGCCAGGAGCTTCAGAAGCACTGGTATGACCAAAAAGCTGCACTGGTTGAATTTTAACCTGGGCAATAGGTATGGGTTTTGGAGCCAGTGGCGCCAAGGGCACTCCAGGACAGGTGGAGGGGCCTTTACCGTATCCTACTTAGTTGACCTGGGCACAAGCTGGACACCCAAATGGGTTATCCATGTGCCCCGCCTAAAGTTCTACAATGACAGGGCTGAATTCACCATGCTGATGGTGACTGATGAGGACCAGGAACCAGAGAGTGAACCACTCCCTGACCTCCCTGACCTCCTCTCCTACTGCCCAAAAGATGGGTCAGTAGATGGAGTTGTCTTTTCAGACACCCTCTCTGCCCAACAGCAGACTGACTGCAAGCAAGTCTTGCAGCAGTATGCTAAGCTCTTTTCCCTGACCCCTGGTCTGACAAACTGGTATACCCATGATGTGGACATTGGTGACAGTGCACCTGTCAAAAACAAAATCTATCGACAGTCAGACCAAGTCAAGGAAAGCATCAAAGCTGAAGTCAGCAAGATGCTGGAATTAGGGGTCATTTAACCCTCTGAGAGCCGCATGGCCATCCAGTGGTTCTAGTCCCCAAACCTCATCCACAGGGTGGAAAGAGAGAAATGAGGTTCTGTGTGGACTCAACCCTGTCACCAAGACAGATGCTCACTGTAGGAGAGTAGGATCTACTTCTTATGGTTACCCCCGCTTTTTGCTGATGTTTCACTGTTTTTTTTACTTTAGTCTGGCTGGGGCCCTGCTATCCAGGACCCCAGCCTAGCTGCTTTCTCTCTAAATTGATTCCAAGTACTTTAGGTACACTCCTGTTTGGTTACTGGGGTACCCTTATGAGTCCCTAGTATAGGTACCAAGGGCATAGGTACCCCAGAGGCTTACCAGGGGCTGTAGCATGTATTGTGCCACCCCTGGGAAGCCCTAAAAAATGACACCACAGGACTGCTACTGCAGCCTGGGTAAGGTGGTGCATGCACCCCTTACTTAGATATAGGTTACCTATAGCTACCTTAAATCGTTACACATATAAACCTTTCAGTCACCCCTATCGCAGGCCTTTTCAATCCTAAAGGCAGGGTATTGGGTTTTGTGTGAGAGGGTGCCCATGCATGAGCAGGGCCCCTCTGCAGCCTTCAGAACCTACTCTCTGGTGCCGTTCTGTGATGCAGCCAGACCATATACTCTTAAGTGCATTATAAACTTGCGGTAAATATTAACTTTGGAATTGCTGCATGGAAACATGTCGTGTTTGGTGTCAAACACTTTGAAATCATACCCCCCAGCAGTCCTGGTGGCGGGGGTATGATTCCACCCTTCTAGAGGGAGATATATGTACACACCGGTATACCTGGTACCAGTTAAAAGAGCCCTGGCATCACAAAGTGGTTGCTTCAGCCACAGACACGAGTCTGGCCTCCTGCTGCTGGACGAAATTATGGCAGGGGAGGCCTGGACAATAGGTTTCCTGTCACAGGGAAGAGTAACCACCTCCCAGACAGGCCTTAGTGGAATGGGGCTCGTGGGAGCACTCCAGGAGTGCTTTGAAGTCTGCACTGGGGGCACATTTGGTGTCCCTGTGCATAGCCCAGTTAAACCGGTTGTAGGGGCTCCCAGCCCCTGCTCTGGCATGAAACTGGACAAAGGAAATGGGTGTAGCCACCCCTCTTTCCAAATCTTCCCATAGGTGGGTCCCCAGAGTATGTCCAGCCCCTTCCTTATGTATAAGAAAGGAACCCCTGACTACAGGACTTTAGATTACACCTGGACGAAACTCTGCTACAGAAATCCTGGAACTTCGACAATCTACATGACCAGATGGATCTCTCTTGGAGTAAAGGAGTTACTCCCCTGCTTGGCAGGCACCAACAATGCATTTGCCGGTCTCCATCTCCAAAGCTCCTGACAGACTCTGACGACTATCATTAACATAGACCATTCAGCAGTTAAAGGATATATTCCATTTTCCATGCCACATTCGTGTCACACATTCCATTCTCCAGTTTACTTTTGTGTTACAATTACACCATTCCCTAGGGAATTGTATACATGATTGATTTTGGCTGGCCTTGTCTGGGCAGACCGGCTCTATTCATTAGGTTCAGTCTGCAGCATTATAGGTATATGGTTGCCTTAAGGAGTAGTGCTCTACATGATATCCTCCTTGGCACCACATCATTTTAATCTTTGATAACAGCAGTGAGAACAAATTGCTGTTGTCCCCTTTCTTGATACCTTTTTATAATGGCTCCGTAAAGAGTGACAATACTTTACATTTTGTATTTCACACTATGGCTATATATCCACAACATCACTTTGTTCCCGCCCCCCTGCATACAACTATCCTGCACTCACAAAATGTTTTTTTCCCCTGGGGAGACAGAGTTTCAGCCAGGTACCCTCCCGATACTTCGTTTTTGAACGAACTTTATTAATATTACAGGACCTGTTGTAGCAGGGATTCCGTACTCCTACAGAACTGTGCATAGAGATATGGAACCTCAGTGAATTAGGGTGTCCCAAAACTCACCTTAGTACCCAAAATCCCCTTACCGAGCTAGCTACAGTGTCTCATTGGTCATAACAAACCCCCAATGTTTAGACAAACCAGAACATGATCTTAGAATACATCAGGTCACGTGGAACACATGAACACTCTTTCGTTATACAATCATTTCAAACCAGAACGTGGAGTAAATGAGGACGCGTGCACATTTGAAATATTTATTTACTAATGCAGTGTTCTCAAACGCAGTATCTTAGATAATACAAGCAAACATATTATAAGAACCAAAGTTATCAGCATAGTTACTAGTCCAGAAAAGGCGAAAGGTGACAACATGCTAAAATGTTAAAATGAATAGGAGTTAACAACACCTAATTCTCACCCTCCCTAACTAGCATATTATATTATATCTAAGAAGGTCTCTTTGGGTTTTAGCAGGGTGGCCCCATACCTCAAGATCTTAGTGGCAGAGGATCACATCATCTTCCACCAGCTCTCTGCATTCGAAGCACCATCAAGTGTGTTACGTGTGCTCTATGCAAAGCAATATAAAACGCGCCTAAAGCCAGATTGGGCAGCAGCTGCATTTATGTTATGTCTAGGAAGGTGCGAAGATCAGACCTCACAACAACACTGTGTTGAGTTATCCTTGAAGGCTTCAGCACTCACTGTACAGACACAGTTCACTAAGCAAAGCTGATATCAGAGCAATAACATATTATTCTCGTGTAAATCACAACGCTCTTCTAGGCTGAAAGCTAAAACAACAATTATGTGTCGTGTGCAGAAGCAGCAAAAGGTAAAATGGCGTTTAAACATTTAATAAGCTCATGCTAACTTAACACGGTATATAGGTAAGCAGTAACTATATGACATCCCCCCATGATCCGAGCACGGATAAGATAAGATAAGATAAGGCAAGAGGCACATCATGAAAGCAGAGTTCAAGAACGATCAGCCATTCCAAATCAAAAATTGGTGGAAAAAAACGTTTCCATAAGTCAATTAAAAAAATTGCAACATGCCAATACATTGTTCACTTTTACTCAAGTCAATAGGTCTGGGAGGTGAAAAATTGACGCAAGAATTTCATTAAAAATTTTGTAAGTAAGAACGGTTTGTCTTCAAAAAGCCTGAAAGCCTTCAGGACAGGACTGAATATGCAAAATATGCAGCAACAGCCTCCAGCAGGAAGTCACTGTCATCATCCGAAAACAGTTCAGCCATCCAATTTAATAGTGGGAAAGAACATACTCTTCAAGTACCGGAGCCTCTAGCATCATTAGAGGACAACTCGGTGGGTTCTCAATAAAGCTGTGTGCCAAGAAATCTTGCGCTGCTGCAAGTATCTTTCAATGACCCATTAGTCCATGCATCGCTGCCAAGGCCATAATCCTTTCGCCAGAACAAACCAACTCGTGAGTAACTATGGGACTCATCAGTCGATTAAAATCCACGTCAGGAGACACCGTCTTGCAGAGACACAAATCAAGGGCCCACTCGAAATCGCAGCTCAGGCAATGAAACACAGGCTGGACACATGTGAAATAGGAAAATCGAAACGATAATCCATATGCTGCGCTTAAGGTGGCAAGCGGCAGCGTGCCATAGTAATTAAGCATCCTGTTGCGAAACAGTGCAAGGTGGGGCTGCGCATCGTGTAACATAGGAAGGGCATCCATTTTTAATAAAACAAAATATCACCAGAACGCCTGCAGCCAGCGCCAGCAAAACAGGAAATCCATCAAATAAACTTAAAATATCGAATGGAAGAAAGCAGGAATGACTCCAAATATCTTTTCTAATGAAGTCAAAAGACCACTGCTAACTATTTTTAAAAAGTGTGCGAAGCCAGAAGTGGAGGACGCGTTAAAGATTGAATGAATCAGCTCGCTGAAATGCAATGGCAAGTCAGTATTTAGTAGCGCCTGCACCTCTGTGCGGGTGAAGGACAAATGTTTCACGAGCCGAGCTCAGGGCCACTTCTTTTTGAGACAAAAGGGCTCTTATTCTACTCATTCCATTGAACTCTGCCATCAAGGTTGGGATTCGCGGCCAGATGGAAACATCTGAATTCCCATGTGGAGGAGGATACAGAACGTTTTTGCAACAAACTACACGTTCAGATACTGTAACCACATAAGCAATACCTCTAATTAACCCACAACAATCCTCATTATTTACAAGTAAATAACTGCCGTTTGCCAGTAATGTAAAAGTGGGGACAATTGCGGAAACTGGAGTACCTTTCAAAACACAGGCTAAATTTGGGCGTTCTTGGTTACAAGAACCATGTAATTGGATATGTCTACACATTAATGAGTGATCTGGTGTTTCTGTGCACTCTTCACCTTTAAGATAAACTTCTTTCCCGTCTATAAGGCATCTGTAAGTAAACGGAAGCGACCACGCTTCATGTAGAAATGAACTACCCAGTGGTTCATATCGGCCTACTGCAATATATCGCATACAATTTGTGAATTTAAACAGAGCAAATGGTAGTGTGATTAATCCGTGGATAAGCCACGTTGCAGCAGTGGCTTCTGCCACAGAAAACGGTAAAGATTCCAACCTTTCAATGTGTAACATGGAAAAAGATGCATCTCTCATGGAAAGTAAGCGCTGCTTGTCAGTCAAATTAAAAGGGGCAAAGAAGGAGGACACGTTCATGTAATTCCAAGGCACCTTCCCAGATTTAAGCGTCTGCAGGGTCCACGCAAATTGCATAATGGAACGCAATTGATTTTGACCATGGTACAACACAGATACTTCATCTTGCACAATATCAACAACAGAAGACACAATATTATCTAACGTGTAAATACGGGAAGAAAGCATGTTAATGCTATTATCTACAACTGCAAGCACTTTTTCTAAATTAGCCTGATCACTGGCCCTAAGGCGTTTAGCCGCCTCAATTTGTGATGTTTTCCAGATTTCATTGTAAATCGCATATATCCATCTTTTTGATCTACCACTAGCCGGGCCTTTTATGAAATCATTTAAATCCACATCACCTGTCAGTTTGGATAGACGCAGTTTAACTGATGCCAAGGTAGAATGTTTGAGCCAATTCTGACATAATTTGCCCACTGAATAAGTGGTGACAGAATGGTCAGTGTCAAAACGAGGATCCGGCCTAACCTGAGTAAAGCCATCAGTTAAACTCAGAAAACGTCGTTGGCAGGAATCTGCACTCCTGTGCCACACTAGCCAACCCTTTGGGTTCAAACTGGATATATTAAATGATAAATTTTGCAAAAGAGTTTTTAACTCTCTAATTGAAAAGTCAGTAGTATTACTCCAACCGGAATATTCTTCTAAATCAGGTAGGGCAGGAGAATTTAATTTTTTAGAAGTAGCCAATCCAAAGCATGTGGTTTGAAAAATGGTAGAATTAAAAAACAACATATGATTGGGGATGAGACATGCACGGTGCAAAGCCTCGGTGCCTTGTACCTGCCAACTTTTAGAACCCCAAACGGATTTAAGGTCAATGGTTTCCTTCCATAACTCGTAGCCTTCTACAGACAATTTGTCTAGAAAGGACTTCGAGTACAACAATTTAGTATCGGTAAGTCTAACCTTGGACATGGACTTCTGTGTCATTTTAAAATAAAAAGACTCGGGATTGGACTGATTAAAGTCGGTAAAATAAGTATACTTTTTCAAAAAAGTATTCGAACTGCCTTGTACAGGAGCTGGGCAATGCTCCTACTGTGTATAATTTACAGTACACCTTCTGGAATTTGTTTTATGCAAATAATGGTTGCCAAAATGTTGGAAGCAAAACAATTCACCATAATTAGCAGATTCTAAGTATAAATCCTCAGCATCAAAGGCAGCATAATATTTCAAATCAGAAAACAATGGTTTCCTTCCATAACTCGTAGCCTTCTACAGACAATTTGTCTAGAAAGGACTTCGAGTACAACAATTTAGTATCGGTAAGTCTAACCTTGGACATGGACTTCTGTGTCATTTTAAAATAAAAAGACTCGGGATTGGACTGATTAAAGTCGGTAAAATAAGTATACTTTTTCAAAAAAGTATTCGAACTGCCTTGTACAGGAGCTGGGCAATGCTCCTACTGTGTATAATTTACAGTACACCTTCTGGAACTTGTTTTATGCAAATAATGGTTGCCAAAATGTTGGAAGCAAAACAATTCACCATAATTAGCAGATTCTAAGTATAAATCCTCAGCATCAAAGGCAGCATAATATTTCAAATCAGAAAACAATGCCTCCACGGCCTGAATATCCCAATCATCAGAACATATGATTTGTTTTACTACATCCCCCATGTTTACTCTGAGCACATTAGGGACATTAACAACTTCAGTTGGGCCATGGATTTGAAATTTAACCACATCCCACACAATCCCATCAAGGACAGGCCAAGCAGTGATATTAACAAAAGTCAAGTCTCTCTTCAGTCTGTGTGCTTAATGCGATGAGGAAAGGGGTGCCAAAGTACCATTCAGATGTCGAATGCATGTTCTTTCCTCGACATAGTGCCCATTGACGATGCAAAAAAAAATAAAACACAAAACCAATTGACATAAAAAGGTAAATTGAAAAAAGTACCAGCCAAATATATGTCCAAGGGGGAATCAAAAAGTGTTTTTTAAATAAACTGGCATAAATTGCAAAACGTTAAGGTTTTTTTGAGTTATGTGAAACAGTGTCAAAAGAAAATCTGGATTCTGTGGCCAAACGTGTTTGTAGGTCAGGCATCGATAAGTCAGTTGGGTAAGTGTAATCAAGTTCATCAACGTTAGTACCAGGCAAAGTACTTAATAAAGGACTGGAAATTGTAGGCATCTCTAGGGCCACCTCAGGTTCAGGATTAGAAGCAGTGGCCAAAACAGAATTTCTCACAATCGAAGGACAGGAGACTACCGGAGTCATACTAAGAAGAATCAGCCACTCTGTGTATCTTGACATTGTCAATTGAGATAAACCTGTTTTCCTTACGACCTGGTAGTGGTGGTAAAATGACTGTTCTTGTGCCCTTCACTCCAAGCACAGGAACCGGAGCTCGATAGGAAGGACCAAATTCTTTCTTGTTATCGATCTTCTCTCGAACCAGTTCTCCAACTTGGGGTAGCCAGCCAACTACCGGGATCTGCAACGCATCATCCGATGTGGAGGGCAAATGTTCCTTTGCAAGACTGTCTCTGGTCTTTTGTAGATTTTGTAAAACATTGCAATGTTCATCTACGTCAAAGCTTGTGGCTTGGGCCACGCAGTCTAGACCGTCAAGGTCCGGGACTTACATCTTGATACCAAAGAGCATTTCGTATGGGGTCCTCCCACCCAGAGACCTTCTAGGGATATTATTAAGAGCACGCTGCACGCCATTGAGATGGGCCAGCCAGTTTCTGCCAGTGCCTATAACTCGAGCTGTCAAAGATTGCTTTAAGTCACGGTTCATTCGTTCCACTACACTATTACCCTCAGGTCTGTATGGAGACGAAAACTTGACTTGGACCCCTATTGACTTCATGGCATCCTTGTACGCCTTAGAGGCCAAAGCCGGACCTTGATCCAAATGGAAGGTACCACAGGCAAAAATCCCTCCAAAGACACGCAAATCTCTTATGACAGTCCGTGAATCAGCTCTGCGATGGGGCCACTCCCACACAAAACGTGTGCATGAATCAACTGCTACTAAGATGTACTTATACGCAGTATCAGAAGAAAAAGGACCGCAGTGATCTAAATAAACACATCCTAGTGGTTTATTAGATATGTACAACTGTGTCTGTGGCGGACGCGCAGCAGTCGAAGGCTTAATCTGCTGGCAAATGTAACATTGAAGGACATAATCGCGCGTCTGTTTGTACAGTCCCCGCCAATAGAAACGTTGTTGTAACTGAGATACAGTGGCCGAGACGCCCGCATGCGCAGACGCCACACCTTCATGTGCCGCTGTAATCAATGTATTCCTAAGGTCTGAGTTGGGAATCAACCTATCCCCAACTTCAGGAATTTTCACATAAGGAACCTGATCGGGACTTAAGTGGTATGTGTACTTCGAGGGAAACCCGTAGGATATTTACCTCCCTTCTCAGTGGCAGCAACAGCCACCAAGATGTCATCATCTATCTTACTTTTGGACCGTGTAACTGCTGCAACTAAATATGTCGATACTGCAGATTTCGCCGCTTTATCAGCAAGCGAGTTACCTACAGCGTGGACTCCAACACGCTGATGACAGAGAGTATGAATTACAAACACAAGTGGCAACTGCTCTTTAAGCTCAGCCACTCGGCCCCAGATCATTTTATGTTTTATTGTGCTACCTTTGGAATCACGAAAGTCATTCTGAATCCAAAAGAACAACTTTTCATTGTAAGACTGGACACAGTAGTATGAATCACTCACAATAAGAGTTGTCACACTAGGATCTGCGTACTCCAACGCAAGCATCAGAGCACGAAGCTCTGCCAATTGTGCGATGCAGTCCCCTAGAGTCTGCGTGTGCACGACTCTGGACTTGAACTCGTCGTTCACCATGGCACCGACCACAATGGCGCATGCGGAAACGTAGGCATGTTTAGAGCCATGCGCAACCTGCGCCGAACCATCAGTGTAAATGATGCAATGGAAATCCTCCAAAGGTCGCATTGCTAAAAGAGCTGGATGAACGAATTCATACTGTAAATACTCCTGCGACCATAATGAGGCGTCATAAATAAACGTGACATCCGAGGACGTCAAGGAAGCAGCCCATTGTATCCACCGAGGGTGCAAAGCTTTTGAATTTGGTACACTGGCTTTTGTAACTGCCTCCAAGGCAGGACACGGGGTAACAACCAACATGCGTTTTCCCTGTGACAGAGCACGTTCTTTAAGAATCGCCATCTGCACAGCCGTTAAAACTCTCTCCACAGTGGAAAATTGCATTTCAGCCGAAGTGTACAAGTGTGACTTGTAAGCAATAGGTACTGTGTCTCCTTCATTAAAAGTGAGGTACGTGAAACCCACTGTCCCAGGGATGATTCTTATCACCAGGTTGGTGTTGTTGTCACGAGTCAGTAAAAATTTAGAAGCGAGCAGATCAGCCTGCAAAGATTGCAGAATAGCTGAGGGCTCAGGTAGCTAGCATGATTTGGTAAAGGTTGGTTGTATCAAAGCATACAAAGGCTTGATACGCTGGGCATATTCCGGAATGTATGTCCTTCCGAAATTTAAAAATCCCAGTAAAGACTGTAATTTTTTCAGAGTTGTAGGAGCGCGCAGTTGTGCGCATTTCTCCAGGAAGTGAGGAGCCCATAGGCAAACGCCGAAATTGTTTCTGGACACCGCCGCAAGTAAAGGAGGTCCATTGGGAACTTAGACCATCCAAACGATGGGCAAAAAAAACGTTGGATATGTCAAGCGTGATCTTAAACCGCTTTCGCACAAGACTATCCACCAAAGCAGAGCCATGAGTATTTTGTACAGCACAGGTATGGCAATGCAAGTTTAAATGCCGGTAATCCCATATCAAACAATATGAACCGTCGGGCTTGGTCACAGTAAAAAGAGGGTTATTCATTGGTGACACACATGTTTCAATCACTCCCTGATATTCCAATTGTTCAAGGATTTCCGCAACGGAAGCCTTCTCTTCACGTTTTATGGGATATTGAGGTTGAGGCTGTGGCTGAGACCGTAAAGGAATCTCGTGGTTCGGGGAAAATTTATCCCAACCACAGTGTGTACAGCACAGAGCCGGCGCTAGAGCCTTAGCCCACTCTTCTGCAAAATTCAACGCATGCTCCTTCGAGACTGTGTGCGCGAAACTGGGGACGATCACCTCATCCCCTCGCGGAGCTGCGAGAACAAAAGGTGGGGGCCAGTCAGCCTCCGAAAGCAAGATGTCATATGTAGACGAAAGATTTTCCCAAAATAACCCTTTTATGGTACGTTGTATGTCACCTTCGATTAACAGGACAATTTCATAAAGTCTGTCAGGGGGAGCAACTCGAGTATCAGCTGTTTCTATTACAACATAACGGTCAGTCGCTGTCACCTTCAGTAGAGGACGCAGGGCCTCTCGCACTATGGTAATCTCCGCCGCGCTGTCCAGCAAGGTCAGAGCCCATGTCAGATTCCGAAGCCGCTTTCTCACTATCTGTGGCATATCTCGCTGTTAAAGCGGTGACCTTCTTCTTTTGAAACTGTGGTCTTTTCGGTGTAGAACCGTCCTGCTTTCCTGCACCTTCTTTCGGGCGGGGTTGGTCACGTCCTTGTTGGCCACCCCGACCCCGTCTGCCTCCAACACCGGTCGACGAGGCCGATGAGTCCTGAAAGGAACGAGGAGAGCGTTGATCAGAAACCTGAATACGATCAGGTGATTTAATCTTCGCGCGATCGCGCAAGTCATAAATACGTTCTGGGAGCGCAGGTAATGGAGACGCAGGACGAGACTCCTGTTTCTGTTGCTGTTGCTGTCCCTTTTTTTGTTTTTTAGGCCAATTTTGTTTTTTGGACTTGGGCTGAACGTCAGTGTCAGACTTCTGCCCTTGGGGTTGCGTTTTTTCTTTAGTAGTAAAAGGCTTGAGACCCCTACTATTGCGACCCACGGTTTTATAAGCCGCCACAATAATTCTCGCCAACTGCCGGGGTTTCTCGGCATCGGGAATCGCCACCAAAGCATTAGCTACCTGAAAGTTCACTGTATCCCCCTTGACATTAGCAAGAATGAGATCGCAAACCACATCAAAGGAGCCACACAGGCGCATACCCAATTCAACCGCAGCCTCAGGTCCGTGCTCATCCTGAACACGCTTAAGGACCGTAGGCAGGACAGCCATAGACGGAGTGCGTAACACCTCGCATAGACCGCCGCAAATGTTCTACCCCAGGTCTCACAGTCACCGATTTCAGGGGCCAAGTCTTTCGGCAAACTAAATGTCAGAATCCTGTGTTTTCACCAGGAGAAGTATTAGGAAATACCGCTTCCAGCTGGTCAAACTTCTCGGCAAGCCAGAAAGGAAAATCATCCTTATCCTGGGGACGCTTGCCCATCACAGCATTGACCATTACGGGACTGAGCTTCATACCGCCCTGTCCGGCCGGAAGCGCCGCACGCCCCGGGGGCCCACCCGGAAGATTACGGGTTATGTATTGTACCAACGCTCGAATAACGCTAATGGAGACTACATGTAGTCGCCTAAGTTCAGCAACGGTACAATTGCCGTGCTGAGGATGAGGAGTAAATCCCGCCAAAATGGGCCAATTTGCGCCCGGAATGGACAAAGGACCGAACCTCAGAGCCGTTAAAGAATGGGGGAGGGCGCCACCAAACCAAACGCGATGCTGCCAAGTATCAATAGGTACTTCCTGTGCCCTGTACGGTGTATATTCATTCGGTACAGGAGAGGGGGTGTAAGTGTGGAACACACCTGTAGTTCCGTCCACAGCAGGAAACGTCACCCACGAATAAAAGATTTCGTACGGGTAAGCAGTTTCCGCACTCACCACTATTATCACGGCCATGCCATCCACTGGGACATTGTAATTCAGCAAATGATTGCGCACCGCAAAACGACTATGCTGCAGAATGTCCACGGCAGCAGCCATGACAGCACAGAAATGTAAAAAGGACAAAGTAAACTTTGTAGCAAAACTGGGTAGTAATTCAAGGAAACCGTTTAGAAAAATTCAAGCTTGAAAGGACCTATTTCACAAATAGGTAGGTTTTTCCGACACCACCGTTTTCCGGGAACGACAATGAAGGGGTTAAGGATTGAATGATATACTTCTCAAGTGTCATATAAGACCACCAACGTATGGGCGCCATGTAGCAGGGATTCCGTACTCCTACAGAACTGTGCATAGAGATATGGAACCTCAGTGAATTAGGGTGTCCCAAAACTCACCTTAGTACCCAAAATCCCCTTACCGAGCTAGCTACAGTGTCTCATTGGTCATAACAAACTCCCAATGTTTAGACAAACCAGAACATGATCTTAGAATACCTCAGGTCACGTGGAACACATGAACACTCGTTCGTTATACAATCATTTCAAACCAGAACGTGGAGTAAATGAGGACGCGTGCACATTTGAAATATTTATTTACTAATGCAGTGTTCTCAAACGCAGTATCTTAGATAATACAAGCAAACATATTATAAGAAGCAAAGTTGTCAGCATAGTTACTAGTCCCTAAAAGGCGAAAGGTGACAACATGCTAAAATGTTAAAATGAATAGGAGTTAACAACACCTAATTCTCACCCTCCCTAACTAGCATATTATATTATAATCTAAGAAGGTCTCTTTGGGTTTTAGCAGGGCGGCCCCATACCTCAAGATCTTAGTGGCAGAGGATCACATCATCTTCCACCAGCTCTCTGTATGTGAAGCACCATCAAGTGTGTTACATGTGCTCTATGCAAAGCAATGTAAAACGCGCCTAAAGCCAGATCTGGCAGCAGCTGCATTTATGTTATGTCTAGGAAGGTGCGAAGATCAGACCTCACAACAACACTGTGTCGAGTTATCCTTGAAGGCTTCAGCACTCACTGTACAGACACAGTTTACTAAGCAAAGCTGATATCAGAGCAATAACATATTATTCTCGTGTAAATCACAACGCTCTTCTAGGCTGAAAGCTAAAACAACAATTATGTGTCGTGTGCAGAAGCAGCAAAAGGTAAAATGGCGTTTAAACATTTAATAAGCTCATGCTAACTTAACACGGTATATAGGTAAGCAGTAACTATATGACACTATTACAACATGGCCGCCCGTCGCCGGATGACGTGAATTGCTACGCGTCATCACTTTTTCTAGCACTCGTAATGGTGTTTAATCAAAGGCGGCGGCAGTAGCAAGCGGGAGCAGCGTTCATGACCGAGTGCACTCGGTAGCGGTAAGAAGGTTTTTATCTGAGGCGGGCCGCGTAATATGTTGTGGGCAAGCCGCGTGATCACAATCACGATTTAAAAGCATAAAGTCTTGGAGCGCATTCCAGTGGGGATAGCTGTATCAATGCTTAGAGTTCTAAGGGTGAACGATGAGTAGTAGCGCCATGATTAGCTTCTGTCTGAGAGGCAAGGCAACGCATTTCGGGCAATGGGATAGCCAGTTGGCCTTCCCAGGCGGGACGCTAGACGCATAGCACAATGTCAGTGAATAGATATGACGATCTGGTGTCCTCACTGTACCTGTGTGTTTTGTTCTGCAGGGGGCCAGATTTTAATTGCGCCACCAGTAAACATGTGATCTAATGACACGTTGTTGAATGCTTGTGATGGTTGCAGGTATGCAGTAACTGGCAGCCATCAGGTAACAGTGGATACAGTCTACTTTGTGTGTCTTTTACATGTTTTATGTTTTTGTTTACACTGTTGTAGATATATGAAGTCCCGTGTTGGGGACTAACATTTCATTTCCGCTGTGTTTGTTTTTAAATATCACTACAGGTCCTGTGAACCAACAAAGTAAAGACTGAAAATAGAACCCCAATTTTTCCCTGACGAAGTTGCTGAAGTTTATAGCAATGAAACATGTCGGCATTGAGTAAATATATATGGTATATTAGGAACCATTTTTAATTGGGAATTCTTGCGGCATCAGAATAAAGGTATTAAGCTAGCAAATTTCTCCACATTTTAGCAGTGGTGGCCGATTGCCTTTGGCTATCACAGGGGTTCTAGGTGCATACACACATTTTTTCACTTTTAATTTAGATGAGTGACATATAGGTTTTCTATTTGTGCACCACACTAATATTAGTTGGGGAATCACTATTTGTGTTTTTTCCTTTTGTTCTTTACTCACAACAAAGAGAGAGTGGCCAATGATGAGAAGTGGGTAAACTGGCAATTGTTTGCCAGGAACCCCCTCGGGTGTCGCTACCGTGAGGTACTCTTTGCTCACTTTATTTTCACAATTTAGAGTGGGGCTAGACCTGGGTGTAACTTTTTATGTAAGCGAGAACACACCATGACCCTATAGATTAGTGTTAAGGAACGCATCTAGGGCAGTAGGATAATTGGTCATTTAACTCTGCCATCGGTCCAACGAGAACTGGTGTGAGGTGGGGGAGGCCTTTGTTGTTGAATACCAGGCTGGAAGTAGATCAGGCGCACAGTGTGGCTGGGGCCCCCGGCGTCGTCCCCACATGGCCCACAGGCACTTCAGCAGGTATGCGCGATGCAAACCTTTTATATTTGGCAGCAGAATCCCCCTCGCTGATGGTGGATTATGTTGGATGAAGAGGCTCGGCCAGCAGAACATGCTCAGTGTGCAGCCATCTTGCCACTGGCGATACCCCACTGTGGTATTGGGTTCTCCAGGCCTACATACTCCGCAGAATACCCTCTACACCATAAAAACTGTTGGCACGGAAACTAGAAAATGCAAAAGACAAGTTTATTAAGACCCCATGGGGTGGTGGTACATTCCTACAGCACCCTTCGGCAATGCAAGAAGTATCACACCGAACGTCGGTGTAAGTCCTTCTTTTATACAATGTTACAGACATTAAAAGATGGGCGGTACATGGTTACAGAGTTTTCGGTACATATATGGTCATTTTTGGAACACAGCCAACTCATGGGAGGAGTTACAATACCACTGGTCAGTTCGACGGAACATTCCTAAGTGATGACTGGTCAGTCGGAACTGCGCATGTGCGGGCTTGACCATTACTAAAAATAGCCTGTTGCTGGGCAAACTCAAGTGGTCAGTGGTACGGACAAAGGACTAAAGGGCACGCTGACTACGAGGTGGCTCGTTCTCTAAAATGGCCGCCGTAACATACAAAATGGCGTTTAACACTAAGGCCAAGATAAGGGAAATACGTGTAGCAGAAGCTTAACGCTAACCCAGTCATCGTCAAATTACGACAGACGACCCTTTTAGCGTTTAGCTGAAGCTACCTCATAATGGACATAATCGGGATACTCATCTTCTATATCGATAGACATAATTTGGGCCACTTCTTTACGAATTATTTGTTCATTTTGGGCAAAAGCTCGTCTGGATGGAATACAAACAGATAGACACATAGAACATAATGCAGGGCCACATTGAATACATACGATTCAGAAAAGGGGGTGGTGATGAACAGAGTGTCTGAATTAAGCAGACCACTCTTACCCAGTCCAAAGATCAGGGCTTGATCCATCACCGTTATTTATCTCACTGCACCATCCCAGCTCAGAACCTGGCTATATGCAAATCAGTCTGTCCCTGGCCCAGTGCATCATGGGAACAGGGCAGACTAAACTACCAAGCCAATTCTTCACCAGAAAGGAGACAAGCTACCGGGGACCGGTTTCTGGCATTTCAGCCGTCTTCGGCCCGGCTTGCTTGAATCCTGATGGTGCAGTGAGAAAGGGACTCATGTCTGAGTATACCCTGCCACACCTATAGTGGCCAAAAACGATTCAGAAAAGGGGGTGGTGATGAACAGAGTGTCTGAATTAAGCAGACCACTCTTACCCAGTCCAAAGATCAGGGCTTGATCCATCACCGTTATTTATCTCACTGCACCATCCCAGCTCAGAACCTGGCTATATGCAAATCAGTCTGTCCCTGGCCCAGTGCATCATGGGAACAGGGCAGACTAAACTACCAAGCCAATTCTTCACCAGAAAGGAGACAAGCTACCGGGGACCGGTTTCTGGCATTTCAGCCGTCTTCGGCCCGGCTTGCTTGAATCCTGATGGTGCAGTGAGAAAGGGACTCATGTCTGAGTATACCCTGCCACACCTATAGTGGCCAAAAACGATTCAGAAAAGGGGGTGGTGATGAACAGAGTGTCTGAATTAAGCAGACCACTCTTACCCAGTCCAAAGATCAGGGCTTGATCCATCACCGTTATTTATCTCACTGCACCATCCCAGCTCAGAACCTGGCTATATGCAAATCAGTCTGTCCCTGGCCAGTGCATCATGGGAACAGGGCAGACTAAACTACCAAGCCAATTCTTCACCAGAAAGGAGACAAGCTACCGGGGACCGGTTTCTGGCATTTCAGCCGTCTTCGGCCCGGCTTGCTTGAATCCTGATGGTGCAGTAAGAAAGGGACTCATGTCTGAGTATACCCTGCCACACCTATAGTGGCCAAAAACGATTCAGAAAAGGGGGTGGTGATGAACAGAGTGTCTGAATTAAGCAGACCACTCTTACCCAGTCCAAAGATCAGGGCTTGATCCATCACCGTTATTTATCTCACTGCACCATCCCAGCTCAGAACCTGGCTATATGCAAATTAGTCTGTCCCTGGCCCAGTGCATCATGGGAACAGGGCAGACTAAACTACCAAGCCAATTCTTCACCAGAAAGGAGACAAGCTACCGGGGACCGGTTTCTGGCATTTCAGCCATCTTCGGCCCGGCTTGCTTGAATCCTGATGGTGCAGTGAGAAAGGGACTCATGTCTGAGTATACCCTGCCACACCTATAGTGGCCAAAAACGATTCAGAAAAGGGGGTGGTGATGAACAGAGTGTCTGAATTAAGCAGACCACTCTTACCCGGTCCAAAGATCAGGGCTTGATCCATCACCGTTATTTATCTCACTGCACCATCCCAGCTCAGAACCTGGCTATATGCAAATCAGTCTGTCCCTGGCCCAGTGCATCATGGGAACAGGGCAGACTAAACTACCAAGCCAATTCTTCACCAGAAAGGAGACAAGCTACCGGGGACCGGTTTCTGGCATTTCAGCCGTCTTCGGCCCGGCTTGCTTGAATCCTGATGGTGCAGTGAGAAAGGGACTCATGTCTGAGTATACCCTGCCACACCTATAGTGGCCAAAAGCGATTCAGAAAAGGGGGTGGTGATGAACAGAGTGTCTGAATTAAGCAGACCACTCTTACCCAGTCCAAAGATCAGGGCTTGATCCATCACCGTTATTTATCTCACTGCACCATCCCAGCTCAGAACCTGGCTATATGCAAATCAGTCTGTCCCTGGCCCAGTGCATCATGGGAACAGGGCAGACTAAACTACCAAGCCAATTCTTCACCAGAAAGGAGACAAGCTACCGGGGACCGGTTTCTGGCATTTCAGCCGTCTTCGGCCCGGCTTGCTTGAATCCTGATGGTGCAGTGAGAAAGGGACTCATGTCTGAGTATACCCTGCCACACCTATAGTGGCCAAAAACGATTCAGAAAAGGGGGTGGTGATGAACAGAGTGTCTGAATTAAGCAGACCACTCTTACCCAGTCCAAAGATCAGGGCTTGATCCATCACCGTTATTTATCTCACTGCACCATCCCAGCTCAGAACCTGGCTATATGCAAATCAGTCTGTCCCTGGCCAGTGCATCATGGGAACAGGGCAGACTAAACTACCAAGCCAATTCTTCACCAGAAAGGAGACAAGCTACCGGGGACCGGTTTCTGGCATTTCAGCCGTCTTCGGCCCGGCTTGCTTGAATCCTGATGGTGCAGTGAGAAAGGGACTCATGTCTGAGTATACCCTGCCACACCTATAGTGGCCAAAAATGATTCAGAAAAGGGGGTGGTGATGAACAGAGTGTCTGAATTAAGCAGACCACTCTTACCCAGTCCAAAGATCAGGGCTTGATCCATCACCGTTATTTATCTCACTGCACCATCCCAGCTCAGAACCTGGCTATATGCAAATCAGTCTGTCCCTGGCCCAGTGCATCATGGGAACAGGGCAGACTAAACTACCAAGCCAATTCTTCACCAGAAAGGAGACAAGCTACCGGGGACCGGTTTCTGGCATTTCAGCCATCTTCGGCCCGGCTTGCTTGAATCCTGATGGTGCAGTGAGAAAGGGACTCATGTCTGAGTATACCCTGCCACACCTATAGTGGCCAAAAACGATTCAGAAAAGGGGGTGGTGATGAACAGAGTGTCTGAATTAAGCAGACCACTCTTACCCAGTCCAAAGATCAGGGCTTGATCCATCACCGTTATTTATCTCACTGCACCATCCCAGCTCAGAACCTGGCTATATGCAAATCAGTCTGTCCCTGGCCCAGTGCATCATGGGAACAGGGCAGACTAAACTACCAAGCCAATTCTTCACCAGAAAGGAGACAAGCTACCGGGGACCGGTTTCTGGCATTTCAGCCGTCTTCGGCCCGGCTTGCTTGAATCCTGATGGTGCAGTGAGAAAGGACTCATGTCTGAGTATACCCTGCCACACCTATAGTGGCCAAAAACGATTCAGAAAAGGGGGTGGTGATGAACAGAGTGTCTGAATTAAGCAGACCACTCTTACCCAGTCCAAAGATCAGGGCTTGATCCATCACCGTTATTTATCTCACTGCACCATCCCAGCTCAGAACCTGGCTATATGCAAATCAGTCTGTCCCTGGCCCAGTGCATCATGGGAACAGGGCAGACTAAACTACCAAGCCAATTCTTCACCAGAAAGGAGACAAGCTACCGGGGACCGGTTTCTGGCATTTCAGCCGTCTTCGGCCCAGCTTGCTTGAATCCTGATGGTGCAGTGAGAAAGGGACTCATGTCTGAGTATACTCTGCCACACCTATAGTGGCCAAAAACGATTCAGAAAAGGGGGTGGTGATGAACAGAGTGTCTGAATTAAGCAGACCACTCTTACCCAGTCCAAAGATCAGGGCTTGATCCATCACCGTTATTTATCTCACTGCACCATCCCAGCTCAGAACCTGGCTATATGCAAATCAGTCTGTCCCTGGCCCAGTGCATCATGGGAACAGGGCAGACTAAACTACCAAGCCAATTCTTCACCAGAAAGGAGACAAGCTACCGGGGACCGGTTTCTGGCATTTCAGCCGTCTTCGGCCCGGCTTGCTTGAATCCTGATGGTGCAGTGAGAAAGGGACTCATGTCTGAGTATACCCTGCCACACCTATAGTGGCCAAAAACGATTCAGAAAAGGGGGTGGTGATGAACAGAGTGTCTGAATTAAGCAGACCACTTTTACCCAGTCCAAAGATCAGGGCTTGATCCATCACCGTTATTTATCTCACTGCACCATCCCAGCTCAGAACCTGGCTATATACAAATCAGTCTGTCCCTGGCCCAGTGCATCATGGGAACAGGGCAGACTAAACTACCAAGCCAATTCTTCACCAGAAAGGAGACAAGCTACCGGGGACCGGTTTCTGGCATTTCAGCCGTCTTCGGCCCGGCTTGCTTGAATCCTGATGGTGCAGTGAGAAAGGGACTCATGTCTGAGTATACCCTGCCACACCTATAGTGGCCAAAAACGATTCAGAAAAGGGGGTGGTGATGAACAGAGTGTCATCGTCAAATTACGACAGACGACCCTTTTAGCGTTTAGCTGAAGCTACCTCATAATGGACATAATCGGGATACTCATCTTCTATATCGATAGACATAATTTGGGCCACTTCTTTACGAATTATTTGTTCATTTTGGGTAAAAGCTCGTCTGGATGGAATACAAACAGATAGACACATAGAACATAATGCAGGGCCACATTGAATACATAGGCATAAGAAGAATAATATCCCAATTATTGCACATAAGATTGTCAGTAGCTTCCAGCCCCATGTACTAAGCATTGACCAGAACCACCCCGAAAAGGTCCATGTACCATTGTCCGGATGTATCTCAGCAGCAATTTTATGTAATTTGGATATGGCATCATATACAGATGGTGAATTATCAGGCACGTAAACACAACAACTACTTCCGATAATGCGGCATGCTCCTCCTTGATCAGCTAATACTACATCTAGAACCATTCGGTTCTGAAGCGTTACAATTCCAGAGATCTGAAGCTCCTCAGTTATATTCCCCAAGGCAAAAGCAGTATCATTGGCTACAGCTTCAACAACACGAGTTAGTCGTCGTATTTTCCGACTGTTCAGAGCAGCTCCCACAAAAGAAAACAAACCCAAATTGAAATCTACATATTGTTGCAGTGCGGTATCTGTCTGGTCTATGTCTTCAAGGACTACTGCTCTTTTGACTCTGTTCAGTACAAAGTCGTGGTACAAAATATAATCATTATGATACATTGGCGGGGCAATGAATACAGGGGACAATACAAAAGAGATGTAGCATGTTCCTAACCATCCTAACGGGAGACGATGATAACCTTTATTGCCACATATGAAATACGTATTTCGGGAGGCCACAAATGAAATGCCATTCGGGGTATCAAATGTAAGTGTGGTGTTACATTCACTTCTGCCAACTGGGATGGTACCTTTATTACGTATACAGAGATCGGCCTTTGTATCAATGACATTAATAACATGAGAATTAGACATGTTAACATTTCGCTGATTGCTGTAAACTCGAGGTGCAGATGCGTTGTCCGGGCGGTACTCTTACCATTCGAACTTAGTACCTTCAGCTTGTGGGTAGCCATCTCGATCATTAAAACATATTTTGTTTAAACGGAAAAGTAGCCCCCCTTTTGTTGGCCAGCGCAAAGTGAACAGGAGAGTGTACCAGGCATGGCAAGACCCATTGTGGTGGAGTTCTGGACTAATTACTGTCCAGAGGTGCCAGGGATGCAACACCCGAAGACCCCTGAGTTCTACCTGTCTCGGTGCACAAATAAACAGAAACACGGGCTTCTCGGTGGTGGCGTCAGAGACCAAAGGTTTATTACTGCAGGGACACAGAAGTCACAGAAACTACACACGGGCAGATTCTAGGAGCCTGTTCGATTTGTATTAAGTGGTTGCTCCTTATATACACGATTTTTAGCTGTAGGCAACATTCTTCACATTATTCGTACATTTCTAAACTCTGTATCCTAAACAATAAATATTTGGCATAAATCAGTAACGGTTAGCGAAGCTCTGATGTCAAACATTACAAATGAGGGGTTTCCACTGTTCAATCATAATCTCGTGTCATCTTCTTATTCAAGAGCCGGACCGCCTCATCGTAAATTTCGTTACCTCCCCATAGTAAAAGCCCAGAAGGAAAGGAGCAGGACCAGGTGTAGGAGATAGAAAAACAGGATAAGAGATGTTTGCGGGTCGTAAATGGACAAGGCTACTGTCTTCGGCCGCCTAATCATGATCAGGCCAACGAACACGAGAACCAGTATAGCAGGACTGGCCTTAGGCAGAGGAGACAGCTTTTGTCGAGTCATGCAGCCATAGCATTTCTGCACTAAAGGTTACGTGTCATTTCACAAGGTGCATCGCCGGGCTAAAGCCTACGTGTCCTTAGCGAGGTGAATTGATCAGAGGTCATCGTGTGTTCATTGACTATGTGAGGGCAAGAATACAAGATGGATGCTGTATTCTAAAATGGATGCCATAGGTGTACCAGAAATGTGTTCGTAACAGGAGTGCTCTTGTTCACAGCATAGCGAAAACACCAGGATATACTATATGGATCATTTGCGGTTCATTGGTACCAAAATTATAGGTTTACGACAATGTCGAAAACACGGGTTCGAATCGTCACGGAACCTCAGCCCCTCCTTTTGCCCTTACATAGGCAATTACTCACTCTATGTCTGATTCTATCTCGATGTTCATCAGGTCAGTGATATGTTGCTGTAGCATTATTTTATCTCGTACCTTGTCTCCCAACTCAGGTGGTCTCCTTAAACAGGTTGCAGCACAGAGGCTACACAAGGCAGGACCACACTGAACAACAAGACAACACGAGAACAGAAACACCAAGATAATACCAACGACCATCAGAACCTTCCATCCCCACGCAGATAACAGATTCCAAAGCCATTCCATTAACGACCAATTATCCTTGTCTACATGGATAGAGTCAGATATTTTGTGTAGCTTAGAGATTGCTTCGTACACTGTTGGAGCATTATTAGGGATATAAACACAGCAGCTCGATTGGATCATTTTACATACCCCACCTCGATCTGCAAGTATTACATCAAGAACCATACGGTTCTGTAATGTCATGAGACGATCCGCCTGGAGCTCAGCTGTTAAGTTACTAAGGGCACCAGCAGTTTCAGTAATAGTAGACTCAACTACCCGTGTTAGCTGACGTAGATTTCTACTATTGGCCATAGGCCCCCAGAACGGAAGGAAACCTTTGAAGAAGTCTCCTGCTTCCTGACCAGCAGTATCTTCCTTGTCAAAGACACCTCTTTCAACTCTGGTCTTATGATAATTTGGGGCAGCTGTATATGTCGGAGGCAGCAGTCGAGCGATATAACATGAACCCGAAAAGTCAGCAGGCAACCATGTATATGCTATATCTTGACAGATGAAGTAGGTACCCTTAGCAGTTAGGAAGGCTGGGGAAGAGTTCGATGGGTACACATAAGTTTCAACGCAGTCACTCTTCCCTAGCTGAGCTCTTGGATTTCTCCCATTACCTTGCAAACAGACTTGACCTCGGTGAGGTACGACCCAAACTGGAGTGGAGCTTTTACGCTTGCTTTCACCCAAACTAATGCTATACTCCGTAGTGTTCCAACTGAAATAAACTCGTAACTCTTCCTTGGGAACAAATGGGGTGTTACTGACGTCTTTAATCATGTCAGTTATTCCCTTTATCAAGGCTTTATTGACGGAGCTATACTTGGTGGAGCATGGAGGACGCGGGGGATAGGTCTCGAGGGCATAGACAAATACAGTCTGGAAGGCCCGAAATGATCCATTATAGCTAAAAGGCAAGACCAAATAGGGGATGCCTTTATCCATGGTATGTGGTATCAAACCACACACCCAGCAGTCAGTTGTGTTAACTACTAGTTGGTGTTGATGCAAGAGCTGTACAAAGGTGTTGTTTATGAATTCTAAGCGTCGAGCTTGCTCATGTTCAGGAAACGGATGAAAAGAATGGAGAGAAACAGCGGTAGGAGAAACAGAAACATGGGGAGGTACTGTAGTTGTGACCGGTGCAAAAATTAAATGAATACCAAAGGCAATTCCACCCACCAATGTTATCAAAACAATCAAAAATGTAATAGCACATTGTGTTAAAAAGCATTTGTTATGTAAAATATTGTATAATCTGTTCCTGCGGGCATAAATTATTTTCGCTCGTCGCAGCTCAGGAAGCTCCATCTTCTACAACCGCTCGTGACCACTGATGATTTGTACGTAGTTGAAAGTGCCTCTATCAGCCCTGGGAGTTCCCAAAACCAACAGAAAGACTGACCTTGTGTCTGGCCCCCGCAAATTCAACTAGGCACAAAGCCACGACCCTACGGCGACCCAGACGGCAAGGTATCAAAAACAACAGAAATAAATAGAGAAAATACAAACAATGTTTAGCAAACTTCCTGGCTGGAGGTAATGGTAGTGTGATAGATCAAAAATGCAGTTTCCTGCTTTATTAGTCCTTAGAATGAGAACGAAGGTTGTATCTCAGTTTTCCTGGCTTCGTTTGATCCGGGAATAGTCTATTTTCAGCAGGAGCAACAATGTTCAAATCCGCAGGTGACAAATGTTCGTTCGATTCAATGTTCTGGTCAGTGTTCAAAGAAACAGCTTCAGGGGAGGAATCAGAGTTTGATGAATCAGTTATCAACTCTGCATCACTGAAGGGCACATAGTTGGGAACAGGTTTAGTTTCAGAGGCACCAATTCCTTGTCTAACCCAAGTCTCATGAGGGAGTGGAAGGGGTACACGCTTAGTATGAGTAGCGTGCACCCAATTTTTACGGCCAGCCACACGTACAGCAGTCCTTGTCGTCAGGAGCACCTGGAAGGGGCCACACAAACTTCGGTTGGAGATTTCTGGTCCGTCCGAAGTTCCGAATTAAAATGAAATCTCCGGGTTTCAGCTGATGACCTGGACTTTCCGGTGGCTTAGGCAGTGCATCAAAAACCTGTTGGTGAATGAGACTCAATTTAGCAGTCAAGTCAAAAAGGTAATCAATTAACATTGGGTACTCTAGCTGTTTAAATTCTCGTGGTCTCGGCACCCCCCAAACATTTGCAGGGCGACCAAACACAATCTCATATGGGCTAAGCCCTAACCGAGAATGCACAGTCGCTCTAGTAGATAGCAAAGCCAAAGGCAGTGCGTCTGGCCAGGACAAACCAGTGAAAGCTTGGATCTTAGCAAGTTTCAGTTTAAGAGTACCATTGTACCCTTCCACTAAACCCGCTGACTGGGGGTGGTTTGCACTGTGAAATTTCTGCTTGATCCCTAAACCTACACACACACTCTGCATAACTTTCCCTACGAATTCACTTCCATTGTCTGACCATACCATCCGTGGCATTCCATACCTGGGGAAGTATTCTTTGAGGAGGATTTTAGCGGTGGACAAAGCAGTGTTATCTTTTAATGGATACGCTTCAATCCATCTTGAAAAAGCACAGACTACCACTAGGACATATTTAAGGTTATTACATCGGTCCATGTGAATAAAATCCAACTGAATCACTTCGAAGGGACAAGATGGAGGAGCGAAGTGACCATCGGGTGTGGGGGTTCCCTTGCCAGGATTATGCATCAGGCATACCATGCAATTCCTAACCACTCTCTCTGCACACTTACTGATTCCATCATTCTTCCAGACTGGAGCCAACATTTTACAAATCCCTTTTGAACTGATGTGCGCTGCTCCATGCGCCATCGTTACCACCGCAAGCACATATGCATCAGGCAACATCCAACGTTGATGTTCCGACAAGTCAATCCAACATCCACTCGAGTCCAATTTACCCATTTTCTCTTTCCATGCAATCTTTTTTTCTTCAGTCGCTTCTTTCTGAATTTCTTTCACGCTTTCCACTGTGTCCTCACACATTCCCGATTCAGCAATCCATCTTACAGACGTCGCAACGTACATCCTACTCATCGTATTTCTGGCTGTCTCTCTAGCTACTTCATCAGCAAAAGCATTTCCACGACCAACATCATCCGTAACCGCTCGATGAGCACTGCACTTTACAATCGCAACTTCAGTCGGTAAGGTTAGAGATTCCAACAAGTCGTTGACTAACTGACCATGCTGGATTTTAGTCCCATGGGACGTAATAAAACCTCTTTCCTTCCACAGTCGACCAAAACTATGCGCTACGCCGAACGCATACTGACTGTCTGTGAATACATTCACTCTCTTTCCCTCAGCTAAAACACACGCTCTGGTTAATGCGATTAATTCTGCAGCTTGGGCAGAATTCTGACTCACTCTTGCAGTCTCTACAATCGTACTCAAAGTCGTGACTGCGTAGGCAGCTGTCACATCACCATTCTCAAATTTAAAACAGGACCCGTCAACATATAACGTGCCATCTGGATTTAGTAACGGAGTGTCTTTAAGATCAATCCGTCCTTTTGTCTCTTCCTCAGTTCTAAAACAACAGTCATGTGGTTCAGAATCACTCGACTCCTGACTAGTCGGCAACAGTGTTGCTGGATTCAATACATTGCATCTCTTAATCTGTATGTGACTCACTAGAAGTGTCAGCTCGTAGCCTGATAATCTAGCACTGGTGAGGTGCTGAGTTTTCGTTCGGTTCATGAGTGTATCCACGGCATGTGGAACCATGACTACTAGCATATTGTTCATGACCAGACCAGCAGATTGTCGAATGGACACTGCAGCTGCTGCTGTAGCTCTTAAGCAACTCGGCAACGCTCTGGCTACCGGATCTAATGTTGATGAAAAATACGCACAAGGACGTTGTTTATCACCAAATCGTTGCGTCAAAACACTCAACGCGCAACCTTCTCTTTCATGAACATAGAGTGTAAATGGCTTGCTGTAGTCGGGTGTACCCAACACAGGAGCTGAGCACAGTGCATTTCGTAACTCAGAGAAACTCTGCTGACATTCATCAGACCATGGCACCAGACTCGGAACACCTTTTCCAGTCAAGGCCACCAATGGTTTTGCCAAAAGAGAAAAATTTGGGATCCACTGCCTGCAGTATGAAGTAATACCAAAAAACGCACGCACTTCTCTCTGTGTGCTAGGAACATTCATCTGCGTAATTGCTTTTATTCTCTCTGGGGTCAACCTTCTTCCCTCCTTTGACAAGAGATGACCTAGGTAGGTCACTTCTTGGCAACAATATTGCAGTTTAGAAGGTGACACCTTGTGATGTAAATCCGACAAATGATGCAGTAAGGAAATGGTGGCTGTTTTGCAAGTTTCCTCGTCATCAGCAGCCACTAAAAGATCGTCTACATATTGTATCAGGGCAGAACTGGGAGGAAGCACAAAAGAATCTAGCTGACTTTTTAATGCCTGACTGTAAATTGATGGGCTCTCACAGTACCCCTGTGGAGCACGCTTAAACCTGAAGCTACGACCTCCTAAAGAGAAGCCGAAAATATCCCTGCTTTCCTCAGCTATTGGAATGCTGAAGAAGGCATTCTTCAAGTCGATGACAGAAAACCATGTGGCTGTAGCAGGAATCAACGTCAATAATGCAGTGATGTCTGGAACCACAGGAAACTGTGGAATCACAATTTTGTTAACCTCTCTAAGGTCAATCACAAATCTGTAAACCGGAGGTTTTGAAGGATCAGTGCGTTTTAGAATCGGCAGCACAGGACTGTTACAGACATTTCCTCTAGTTTCCTCTATTACGTCTTTTTGGATCAAATCTTGCACAATCAATAAAAGTGCACGTTCACCTTCGCTAGAGATCCTGTATTGTGGAATTCGTGGGAATTTAACATTCGCTTTCAAAGTTACTACATAAGGAGGAATTTCCAAAAGACCTACATCGTTAGGACCAGTCGCCCAAAGAGTATCAGGGAGAGAACGCAGCTCCAGTGGGAGCGTATCCGTTGACAAGTACATGGGAGAGATGACTCTCTTACCCAACGTAAGTTGTACTCCTGAGGGAGAACAATACAATGTCGCATACAGACGTTTTAACAGATCTAAACCAAGCAAGTTTTCATTACAACCGGTCGTCAAAATCAGGGGTGCTTTTAATTGACGAGGCCCAACAGAAATAGCCAAAGGACCGGAAACAGGATTTTCGACGGGGGCGCCTGAAAAACCTACTGAAACGTTCATTAAGCCAGACAAAGGTGCGCCAGGGAGTTTCGCATGCATGATTGAACTTTTTGCTGCACCAGTATCCAACAGAAACGGTTCGACTACACCTGATGTAGCTACTGCGACATAAGGCCCACTCTGATCTACTGGAACTGATACTACTCCCTCTCTTTGTCCTTGGCTGTCCTAGTACTCATTTTGTCGAATCTCCTCACTAATCTCACAATAATCTTCAACGTGGTACTGTTGAGACCTACCAGGCTGTACAGATTGGCCGTTTCGCTGATCGAAATAATTAGAAGGACGATTTGGGGAGACATAGCACCTTGTCCTCGGCCTCTAGGGGTTTGTGAAAAACCACCACGACCTCTCTGAGCTGGCACACCATTATTTCGCGCATTTAGGACTGGACACTCATTCTTATAATGACCTTCCTTTTTGCAGTAATTACACTGATTCCATTGTACCTGCTGTCTTTGGTAACCGTAATCATTTCTCTGATACGGTCCTTTCTGTGAGTTTGTCTGATTTGTGCGAGGTGGGTATGCTTGCTGCAAAAGGACTTTAGTTTTTAAGTCTTTTGTTTTCTTGTCTGACTTTTCTTTTTCTTCTTTATCCCTATTTTCATAGTATTGGGCAGTTGCAAGAATTTGCACAGTCGTAGAGACAGCCCACGCACTTTCAGAATCTTTTAGTTTATTACTAAGCTCAGGTAACAAATTATGCACGAATTTGTCTACAAATAATCTCTGACCACCTTCCGTACTCATATCCTGTCCACTGTGGTCTACGAAAGTCTCTTCAAATCTAGTGAAGAAATCGGAGACGCTTTCGTCTTTCTTTTGCTTGCACGCGGACAGTTTGTCCCAATTGACGCGCAATGCTGGCATCAAAGTTTTCATTAGATCAATTATCCTACCAGGCAAATTAGCAATCAGAGGTTCGGGCTTAGAACCCCCAATTTGTTGACCATCAGCCGCGACTATAGCTGCCCAATCACCACCTAGAGCAACTTGATGATTTTCATTACGAATTTTAGCCCAAATAGGTTGTGGCACTACATTGCCAAATAGCACGTCGATGTCTGCTAAATTCATGACACAAGCTTGGACTGTCTGAGTCAGCTCTTTGTAATATCCTGCTGGATTCTTACGCGGATCTGGCAAAGCCTGTTTCACTGCTAACACTTCAGCTCGCTTCCACGGAATGTGTATCCATACTCTCTGGGACTGTGCTGGAGCGGCTGCAATACCATTGACCGCATCTGCTTGAATGGCTTCGCGCCATATTGGCGGAACCTCCCTCATTGGATACTGACGACCTTGCCTTTTGCTACTTTTCTCTAGGTCCCTTGGTGAGCGGAGAGAAAGGTCAGATCTGTAACCTAAAATCAGTTCCATTGCTTCTTTTACGTCCGAACCTACTATCATACCTGCAGCGAATTTTTGCTGCACATCAATCAAATCATCCGGAACTGATTCAGAGTTGTCCTCATCCCAATCCTCACGCAAAAGGGAACACATTACATCGAAAACATAGCGCTGTGTTGGTTCATTCCATTGCATAAATGTTTCCAACACATCTCGTACATCATACCTTCCAGTTTTCGAAATCCATCTAAGGGCAGTAGAATCTAATATTCCTCTTTCCTCAACATTAGGAAGCTGACTACGTCTCTGAGTAGATTCAGAAGCAGGAGTCCTGATTAGAGTTTTGTAGAAAGGGGATAGAATATTAGTGACAGATTCAGTGATTTTCCGACGAACAGAAAGTGGAGACATAAAGCTCGAAGAAGTCTGGAGCAAAGTAGTAGTAGGAATAGATGAAACAGTTAGAGTAGGGGTAGCAGGCAAAGCAGGTTGCGAAACAACAGGAATAGGCGAAGCAGGCATAGGCAGAGGAGCAGGCAACCCTGGAAGAGGAGGTGCCGGAGGAACGATGTGAACCACAGGGAGTGCAGGAACGGGATTCAAGGGAACGGGAGCAGGTATCCCAAGCTGTCCAGCAGCCGGTAACAGAACAGGTGGCAAAGGTGGAGCCGTAGCACCCTGAGCATACGGGGGAGGTGACATCAACAAATAAGACAACAGGGGATCCTTTTCAGGGTCCTCTATTGACTTAGCAGCACACGATGGCAAGACAGGATAGCACTTGTCAATCGCCAAATTACGTTCTCTATCAGATATTTCCTCCTTCTTCTCAGTTTCATTGAGATGCAATTGCCTAGCAGACTGCATTAAAGTCAACCTTTGCTCTTTTTGCTCTTTCTTCATTTTCTTAATCTCTCTCTGTTTAGATTCTTTCCCCCAACAACGGAAAGAATCAAACATTGCCGGCCGGGCTTTCTTCTTAAACAACTTTATTTCTAAATTATCAAGAATTTCGGGTTCAAAACTACCATGCAGTGGCCAACTAAGAACACCATCCTTTCTTGTGTAACGGACCCACACTTCATTATAAGATATAGGCCCCACACCATGTTTGCAATAAAGTTCATACATAGGAGTTCCAATCGGAGGAACCGGACACGAATCCTCCAACCGGGAATCCCTGCTGCAGCCGAAACATGAAAACAGACAGTTTCTACGACTTACCATTTTGACAAAACTGGAACACAGAACAAACGAAAACAAAGAAGCGCAATCGAACTTAGAACTTAGGCCTACCAAATGAACAAATGTATCGATACCCAAACCAAACCAAAGATTATCGTAACTAAAGCAACCAGTGATAATCTACAAAGCCAAGTCAGAATACAAAAGGATTATCCGAACAACAGTGACCAATTGATAAATCCTTACAAAGTAACCAAAGCAACTAGCAACCACTTAATACTTAACTGAGGTACTGAAGACGTCACCAAGGAGAAACCCGTCTACGGCTCGCCGTACTAAGGTCTGCACCTCGGGTCCAAGACAGGGCGACAGTCAAGGCAGCGGTCCTCTACAGCCGTCTGAGCGGGAACCCTCGTGGAAGAGAACGTCGGGCCACTTTTGCGATATACCGGGATCGATGAAGTGGGGCGCCTCCCTCTGGAATCTTCACACGAAGCTTCTCTGAACCTTCAGGCTTCTGGACCGGTACTGAATGACGTCGCCCCACATTGGGCGCCAATTGGAGTTCTGGACTAATTACTGTCCAGAGGTGCCAGGGATGCAACACCCGAAGACCCCTGAGTTCTACCTGTCTCGGTGCACAAATAAACAGAAACACGGGCTTCTCGGTGGTGGCGTCAGAGACCAAAGGTTTATTACTGCAGGGACACAGAAGTCACAGAAACTACACACGGGCAGATTCTAGGAGCCTGTTTCGATTTGTATTAAGTGGTTGCTCCTTATATACACGATTTTTAGCTGTAGGCAACATTCTTCACATTATTCGTACATTTCTAAACTCTGTATCCTAAACAATAAATATTTGGCGTAAATCAGTAACGGTTAGCGAAGCTCTGATGTCAAACATTACAAATGAGGGGTTTCCACTGTTCAATCATAATCTCGTGTCATCTTCTTATTCAAGAGCCGGACCGCCTCATCGTAAATTTCGTTACCTCCCCATAATAAAAGCCCAGAAGGAAAGGAGCAGGACCAGGTGTAGGAGATAGAAAAACAGGATAAGAGATGTTTGCGGGTCGTAAATGGGCAAAGCTACTGTCTTCGGCCGCCTAATCATGATCAGGCCAACGAACACGAGAACCAGTATAGCAGGACTGGCCTTAGGCAGAGGAGACAGCTTTTGTCGAGTCATGCAGCCATAGCATTTCTGCACTAAAGGTTACGTGTCATTTCACAAGGTGCATCGCCGGGCTAAAGCCTACGTGTCCTTAGCGAGGTGAATTGATCAGAGGTCATCGTGTGTTCATTGACTATGTGAGGGCAAGAATACAAGATGGATGCTGTATTCCAAAATGGATGCCATAGGTGTACCGGAAATGTGTTCGTAACAGGAGTGCTCTTGTTCACAGCATAGCGAAAACACCAGGATATACTATATGGATCATTTGCGGTTCATTGGTACCAAAATTATAGGTTTACGACAATGTCGAAAACACGGGTTCGAATCGTCACGGAACCTCAGTGGGAAAACGGAAGTGGGATAAGCGGTGTGCCTCCTTTCTTCTGATGCCCAGGCAACATCCCACATACCCAACAGTTAGAAGTGTTCGTCATATTATGGGTGTGATGCAAGATTTGAATGAAACTATTGTTCAAGTAAGTCTGTCGGTGCCGTTCTTCATGATATGGCAAGGTGAAATGAAAATGTTCAGATGGAGCCGGGGTAGTCGGCAGCAAATGTTCTCGCACAGGTACCAAAAGTTCTACTACCCAGGCTATCACAGCTATTACCACAATTGTCAACACAAATAATACAGCACCAAGGATTCTTTTGTCTCGTGATGCAGAAGACGCCATAGTTCAAAAAGTTCACAATGTCTCAAATGTACACCTAAAAAAATAAAAATATGAGTGCTGAGCTCCGAGGTAGCCGTTGTTTTCTTCTCCGGGGTCAAGACGGGTGTCGCTACACTTGTCAGAACTGATCCCCCCCCCTTGAGATTCCCGGCTTCCGTTTCACAAACCTGGAGCGGTAACTCAACCAGTCTCGCACCAAAAAAAAATCTTCTTATCGTGGTCGCAGATTGTATCTTTCTCGTCCAGAAACAGTGTGGTCCGGGAAGGCTCCCTCCGATTCAGCAGACGTTACAGCTGGGCTCTTTTCCTCGTCCAGGATATCTCTGTAATCAGATAGCACAGTAGGATCCACCAGGTCCGGAGAGACACAGCGGCAGTGAGTAGAGTGCACCCACCGCTTCCTGTTGGTCACTCGCACAGCCGTTCGAGTTGCAAGCAATACCTGCTCGGGGCCACGCCACCTCGGTTCCAAGCTGTTCGTCCTCTCAAACGAGCGGACCATAACGTAGTCACCAGGACGAAGATTGTGAGCCTCTCCAATGGAGTTGTCAGGGAGCGCTTCTCGAACCTGTTGATGAATAGAAAGTAAATCATTTGTTAATCGTGCCAAATAATCGTTCATCATTATACAAGGCACATCATGTAACAATCGAGGCTTAGGAACTCCCCATATGTTCATCGGCCTTCCAAACACCACTTCATAAGGTGTGAGGCCAGTTCGAGAATGGGGCACTGATCTGATAGAGAGTAATGCTAAAGGCAAGGCATCCGGCCACTTCAAAGACGTGGATGCCACAATCTTAGCCAACTTTAGTTTCAAAGTAGCATTGTACCGTTCAACAAGACCTGCGGACTGAGGATGGAACACAGCATGAAACTTTTGCTGGATCCCCAATCCCTTCAACACGTACTCCACAATTTTCCCAACAAAATGGGGACCATTTTCGCTCCACAAAAATTTGCAAACGCCGTATCGAGGGAAGTACTCCTTGAGCAAAACCTTAGCTGTTGTCAAAGCTGTATTATCCTTCGTGGGGAAGGCCTCAACCCATTTGCTAAAAGCACACACCACCACTAAGACATACTTAAGGTTATTGCAACGCTCAAGCTGGATGTAATCCATTTGCAGTACCTCAAACGGTGCAGTAGGTGGAACAAACCCTCCTTTCGGAGTATGCGTCCCTTTTGCAGGATTGTGCTGTAAACATATCAGACAGGTCTGCACTACTCTCTTGGCCGTATTGGCAATCTCAGGATGCTCCCAAACTCGCGTTAGCAATCGAGTAATTGCCAGAGCTCCAACATGTGCCAATCCATGTGTCATTTGAACCATCGCTTGCAAGTAAGCTGCAGGCAATTTCCATCGTTCCATATCTTTGCTCCTCCAACAACCCTAGTCATCCAGCACTCCCTCCGCCGCCCAGGTTGCGAGTTCTGCTTCAGTTGCTGATTTCTGGATGTCTAATATCTCCGCTCTAGCGTCATGCCATCGCTCAGCCTGCGATTTCACTACATACATAGGGGAGTCATTTCGTGACATAGCCGTTTGCCTTGCTATACTGTCTGCAAAAGCATTACCTTGTCCCACTTTGTCAGTGACCTTTTTATGTACGCTGCATTTGATTATCGCCACTTTCTTTGGACAAAGTAACGCGTTTAGGAGATCACGCACTAGCTCTCCGTGCATAATGTGTACTCCATGTGAAGTCAAAAACCCACGTTCTCTCCAGAGTAGGCCAGAGTCATGCGCTACTCCGAAGGCGTACCGGCTGTCTGTGTAGATGTTCACACATAAGCCAGCACTCAATTCGCAGGCTCTTGTCAAAGCTATTAATTCCGCTGCTTGGGCCGATTTCTGTGGTATTCTAGCTGTTTCTACCACTGTCTTAAGCGTCGTGATCGCATATGCTGCAGAAGTCGTGCCATCTGGCAGCCTTAAACACGATCCATCAACCCACAGTTCCCCATCCACATCTGGAAGTGGCATATCCTGTAAGTCAACACGACCCTTTGTTTGTTCTTCAGTCAGGAAAACACAATCATGGTGTTCTTCCTCCTGGCCCTCAACAACCGGATACGGCAATAAAGTGGCAGGGTTCAGGGTAGCACATCTCTTCAGTGTGATATGTGGCGCCAGAAGTGTGAGCTCATATCCTGTTAAACGTGCGCTCGTAAGATACTGTGTTTTCGTTTGATTTAGCAGAGCGTCCACTGCATGGGGAACTAACACCAACAGTTTGTGTGTCAAAACTATTCCCTCACTCTGCCCTATAGCTACTGCTGTCGCTGCAACTGCTCGGAAACACCCAGGCAAACCTCGTGCTACAGCATCAAGAATGGCTGAAAAGTACGCACAGGGCCTCTGCTTATCCCCGTGTGCCTGCACTAACACTGATAATGCGCACCCATCTTTCTCGTGCACATACAACGTGAAGATCTTTGTATAATCTGGTGTACCTAACACGGGTGCAGAGCAAAGGGCCTGTCTCAATTGTTCAAAAGCATTTTGACATTCATCTGTCCATTCAAGGGGCATTGGTGTAGTTTTGGACAGTAACGCTAACAAAGGTTTTATAATGTGCGAAAACCCCATTATCCACTGTCTACAAAAGGACGTTAATCCTATAAAAGCACGTACATATCTCTGAGTGCGGGGGACTGGTGTATCTAAAATCGCTTGAATTCGATCAGATGTTAATGCACGCCCCTCCTTAGACAAAAGATGACCGAGGTAGGTCACCTTTGGTCTACAATATTGTAACTTTTTCCTAGAAACTTTGTGATTATTTTGAGCCAAAAAGGAAAGCAAAGCAAGAGTACTCTCCTCACATTGTGCATAGGTGTCTGCGGCCAATAGGAGGTCATCAACGTATTGAATAAGAGCCACTCCAGATCGCAATTCAAAGGAATCGAGCTGTCTTTTCAAAGCCTGACTATAAATGCTGGGGCTTTCCGTGTAACCTTGGGGAACACGACAAAATCTATACGATTTATTATTTAACGTGAAGCCAAATAGGTATCTGCTATCGGGATGAATGGGAATGGAGAAGAACGCATTTTTAAGATCGATAACAGAGAAAGTCGTAGCTGTGGGGGGGACCAAAGTAAGTAGGGTGGTGATGTCAGACACCACCGGGTACTGGGGAATGACAATTTTGTTTATTTCTCTCAAGTCAATAATAAATCGATAGACTTTGTCGTCAGTGTCTTTCTTAAGGATCGGAAGAATAGGGCTGTTACAGACATTGTAAGGAACTTCCTCCACTACTCCTGCAACAATCAAATCCTGAACGATGTGCGTCAGGGCAATTTCACCTTCTCTGGAGATCTTGTACTGCGGGACACGTGGCAAAGATACTCCCTCCTTGACAGTGATTCGAATAGGCGGAATAAGCATCTGTCCCACATCCGTATCTGATGTCGCCCATAACGTGTGTGGGAGAGAGGCTAACGCTTCAATTTCTTGCATGGTACAAAATCTGCCTACATCTGGGTAATTGTCGTTCAAAATAACCCGCACTCCTTCAGGAGCGCAGCGTATCGTTGCTCGAAAATGTTTGAGCAAATCTATGCCCATAATATTGTCTGGGGTATGAGGCGACAATAAGAATGGGCACAAACCAAAAAATGTATCAATGCAAAATGCAAGAGGTTGTGATAATGGGCTTGGAGAGGGTGTGCCATCGAACCCTATACTTGTAATCGTTTCGCCAGACAGGGGAGCCCTTGGAACCACGTTTTTAGACAAAGCACTACGAGTATCTCCTGTGTCAATTAAAAACTGATCAGTAGAACCCAAAACGCCCGCTGATACATATGGACCTCTTTGATCTACTGGCACTTCAACCGATTCCACACCCCATCCTACGCAGTCCTATGCATGCACATAATCCTGACTTGCCACGTTCTCACCCTCCGATATCTGATACTGATTTCGACGATCAAAAGCATTTCGTTCATCCTGACCACGACCCCTCGCTTCAAACCTACCACGATCACCTCCACCACCTCTCGCTCCCGAATAACTATTCCGTGACCTTCCACCTCCTCGACCACGCTGACTACGTTGCTCACGGAGCACCGGACAGTCTTCAGCCCAATGCCCAAACTCTTTACAATACGCGCATTGGTCCTCAGCAATATCGGTACAACCATACGACGCATTTCCCCCTCCTCGCCTGCCCCTATCATTCCCTCTAGGTTGCACACCACGAACCTGTGCCAACATCACCTTCGTCTTCAACTCCTTCGCTTTCTTATCGACACTTTCCTTAGCCTCTAATTCCTGCCGCTCATAATACTGAGCCATAGTTAACAAAGACGCAGGGGTCGCCGTGGTCCAGGAACTTTCACTTGTTTTCAACCGCTTTGCAATCTCCGGTAGGAGATTAGCTTCATACTTGTCGACAAACAGATGCCTACCCGTATCGTCTGTTAATAATTGCCCACTGTAATCATGAAACGCTTCTTCAAAACGTGTGAAGAAGTCAGATACCGACTCGTCTTGTTTTTGCTAGCATATTCCAATCAATCTTTTTAGGGGGAACAAGCGTTTTCAATTTATTCAAAATAGCTGTTGGAAGATCTAAAATCAACTGACAAGGTTTGCATGCAGGCTCCCTGTCTAAATCGGCTTGGCTTATATCTTTCCAAGTTGCTCCGAACATTGTTTGATCATCGAACTTACGAATCGCTCTCCACATATCAGGGGGGAGAATTAATCCAAAGAAAAGGTCTATATCAACAAGCGTCATAACCACAAGAAGAAATAGCCCCCTCTACTCCTTCATAGAAAGCTGCCGGATTTTTACGGGGATCAGGTAAAGCATTTTTCAATGCTATAACATCCGCTCTATTCCAAGGCGTATACACCCAATTATATATAAAATACCCTTTTGCATCCCCAGACGTTTTATCATCACTGGTACCTTGCCCTTTAGGGGGAACATATAAAGGTGCACCTTCACGCATAGGCATAACATGCACTTTAGAACTCTTATCTGCTCCAAAGACAGAACACTCTTTGACCGTCTCCGTCGACCCCGGCACCGACTTCTCTGATGCTTTTCGTGCTTCTCGCAATCTGGACGCCTCATCCCGTAGCTGGACCAATCGTAGGAAAAAGGTATCCGCATCTGAAATATCAAATAAACCTTTACACATATGCTCATGATGGACTGATACGTCCTTAGGTTCTAAGTCCTCTGAATTCTTACGAAATCGCTCAATAACTTCATCTGCAAAAGTATTTAACAAACACAACTGTTCCCGTTCCGACCACTTATTCCTTTCAGCATTAAGATCTGACATAGTTATTCTATTCAAATTCAATTTTCTAGTGAAACCACGTAATTCCGAGGCTCTTTCAGCAGTTAACCTCGTACTCGCCCTATCTCGATCTTCATCACCGAAGTCCTCGTCCGGGGCCGTAGGCTGAACATACGGAGGCGGAGACCGATCTAATAATGAAAAATCATCAACTTCATTAGTAAGGACAGGATAAAGCGGACGTCGAATAGGAAATTGACCGGACGTTTGCAAATTACGTTCCCGTGCCTCCCTCTCTTTCTTCTCCTGTAACTCCTTCTCCTCCAACTGTAAAGCCTTATCTCGAGCAGCCTTGCGCTGCTCTTTTTCCGCCAAGGCAATCTCACGCTTCATACGTTCACGCACTGCCTTCTCCCACATTCGTACACAGGCAAACATATCTTGTCTAGACCTACGCTGAAACAAACATTGCTCCATAAACTGAACCTTTCGTAAATCAAACGACCCATGTAGTGGCCATTGCAACTCGGGATCAGACTTAGTGTATTTATTCCATAATTTACTGTACAATATAGGGGGAAGGCTAAATTTGATGTACATTTCACGGTTGGGAGTCCCCTCTGGGGGAGCCGGCTGAGATTCATTTAATCTATATGTGGTACCATTTCCAAGACAGCACATCCCTCGGAGTGTGCTTAAAACAGGCATTTCAAAAAGTACCACGAAAACGTGATACCATAAAAATGGCACTTACTTATATTTCACACAAATGTGCCGCTCAAAATTCAAACAAAGTTAGAGAAACATCTCTACATGCCTGCCTATGTGAAGTGCACTACACATATAACTCAAATCATAGACCCAAATGTTAGCTAACTCAAAACATATTCATATTTATAGAACCACGGTAAGCGTCCGCAGACTACCTTACCACTCACAATTCTTACCCAAATCTCAAATGTCCAGGTTCCAACTGCCAAGGTCTTTGATCAAATCAGCCAAACAGGCACTTTACAGCAACGCAGACGAGCAGGATCTCAGTCGGGGACCGGCGCCACCTGGAAGGTCAGATCGGAAGGAAAGGAAGAAAACACCGTGGGTGCCAAGACTCGGGTCACTCAGTGGCAGCGTACGCGTCCATGGCGAGTTTCCAATCCTTCGTCACGACCTCTCCTTCGGGCATCCGAGTCGCCGATGAGTCCCTTCGTGGTCGCCAATTTGTGGTATTGGGTTCTCCAGGCCTACATACTCCGCAGAATACCCTCTACACCATAAAAACTGTTGGCACGGAAACTAGAAAATGCAAAAGACAAGTTTATTAAGACCCCATGGGGTGGTGGTACATTCCTACAGCACCCTTCGGCAATGCAAGAAGTATCACACCGAACATCGGTGTAAGTCCTTCTTTTATACAATGTTACAGACATTAAAAGATGGGCGGTACATGGTTACAGAGTTTTCGGTACATATATGGTCATTTTTGGAACACAGCCAACTCATGGGAGGAGTTACAATACCACTGGTCAGTTCGACGGAACATTCCTAAGTGATGACTGGTCAGTCGGAACTGCGCATGTGCGGGCTTGACCATTACTAAAAATAGCCTGTTGCTGGGCAAACTCAAGTGGTCAGTGGTACGGACAAAGGACTAAAGGGCACGCTGACCACGAGGCGGCTCGTTCTCTAAAATGCCCGCCGTAACATACAAAATGGCGTTTAACACTAAGGCCAAGATAAGGGAAATACGTGTAGCAGAAGCTTAACGCTAACCCAGTCATCGTCAAATTACGACACCACCCCCTCGGAGTGTAGTGCTATATGCAGTGATGCTCAAATGTGAATTATGTTGTACATTGGGAGATGAAGTGTGCAGTCCTATATTCAGTGGTGCACAAATGTGCATTGTATTGTACATTGGCTCTTCCTATTGGCTTTGACATGCCCTCATTCCATCTTGAATTCTGACTCTGTCCAGCTTGAGCTTTGTGCACACAGGCAGACCCAAGGATCACTCAAGTTGTTTAGGCTATTCACGTTCCAGGCTGTTTTCCGTACTTTTGGAGATTGTTTTCTACTTTCTAAAGCTTTTTTACGATAAGGAGCTGGAACATGTGGGAGCACAGAAGGATACGTGAGAACTCTTTTGCCTTTGGAATGCTTGCATGGAGAGTAACCAACTCCAGTAAGTTTCCTTGGTGCCGAGGACGTCCTCTCAGAAACTTCTAGAGCTTTGAGATTACAAAACAGGGGTTTGTTGACTTGGAAACTGTTATTTGGACCTGAATGGAGGCGGACGCGTCTACTTTAGTGTAGGAACCTGGCTTGCTGAGTCTCTTAACCCCGGCTGTGAATCCCCCCCATCTGGAGTGGGCTAAAATGCAGTGTTTGCAGCCAGTGAGGTTTTTTATTTTGATTATTGACTTTGTGATGTGTGAGTGTGTCTGTGTGCACATTCAAGTCTCCAGTGCCTAAAATCATCTGATGTATTTAGTGTATATATCTTTCTGATTTCTTGCAGTGGAACAATACAATCCTGTGGACTATACAATCCTGTATAGTCATGTACTTTGCTGCCATGTAGCCAACCCGCCAGAGCCTTAGTAGCACAATCTACAAAATCAGTCCAGTCCTGAGTCTGTGTCTTCTGGGTGTCTCGGAACCTTAACCTGTATTGTTCAGTGGTTAAGCCAAACCCATCTATTAGAGCACTCTTCAGGACATTGTAATTTTTAGCATCCTCCTGACTGACAGTGAGGAGCTTATCCCTCCCTTTCTCAGAAAAGGAGTACCATAGGATTGCAGCCCACTGGTCTTGAGGAACCTGCTGTACCATGCAGGCTCTCTCCAGAGCAGTCATCCATTTGTGGATGTCATCCCCTTCCTGATAGGGGGGCACAATCTTTGTCAGGTTTCTACTATCATAGGACCTGGTCTTCTCTCTAGGAATTATGTTGCTGCCACCAGTGGAATCTAATCCACACAATTTTTGTTCCCTTGCCAAAGCAAGTTTAGCTTGGGCCAAGGCTACCTCTTCCCTCTCTATCTGGAGTTGGACAGCCCTCATCCTGGCCTTATGCTCTCTTCTCTGGGGGGAAGTCATTCCCCTTTGAGATTCTCTTGAGGCACTAGAAACGTGAGAGTCCCTGGAGGGAGATCTCAATCTTCTATTGCCTGGAACAATTCTAGTATGTACTCTGGGGAGGTGCTGGCCCTCTCCATTTCCAAGTAGGTCCAAGTTGGCTTGGCTAAGCCTCCCCACTTGTACCTGGATATCCCCTTGGTCATGATCTGACTCATTACCTTCTGATTCTGGGTCCACCTCATCTGCTGGGGTGCCATTCTCATTTTCTAGGGGAGTCACTCCATCTCCTGATCCTAAGGGAGCTATGCTAGCTTTCTCAAGGTCATCCTTCTCCAGGATGGGAATGGTAGGGTTGTGACCCTTTCTTAGCCCCCTTGAAGTGCACAAGGCACTCAAGTCTCTGTGGCTGAGGTTGTCATAGCTGGAAGGTGCCTTGGTAAGGTCAACCATCACAGGTGAAGAGCCCGAAGCTCCCTCTGTGCCAGCCATGACTGCTAGTGAGGTGCAAGTGGTGCACTTACCTACACTAAGTGTTTTCCTACTGTACTTTGCTAGTGAGTTGTAGGCAGGGTGTGTTAAGCCCTTTGATCTACAACTACTAAGTTCAGTAGAACTTAAATATGCTAAGCTTTTGTTTATATGTACCTAAGGTACTTGATGTGATCTTTCAATTTGATAATAAGATTGCAATGGTAAAACAACAGCAAGCTCAAATCCGCACCGCTGCGCACCAATGTGAGAAGTTGGCCTGATATATGATGTCTCCAATTCTGGGGGCACCTTGTATCAGTCCAAACAACCCTTATGGTGTCTGGTTGTACGTCAACCTTATTAGACAAGCTATCCTAATGGTAGCATGGACTAAGCAGCCTTAAAGGCTTAACTCAAGAGGTCGTGTTAAGCGAGCTGTTTTACCAATCACAATCCTGTAATATCAAATGAAAGGACACCACACAAGTTATATATTATTAAAATATATGTATTTATTACTAAAATAATCCTCTATACTCTTTATGAGTCTAGAGGCACAAGCGTTTAAACAAAAGCACAGTTAAACATATGAAAGTTGCACAATTATGGATGAGGCCGGGTGGCCACTCAAACCATATATTAAGAAAGTGGTATAAGAGATACCAATCGAACAGTGGTCAGGCCTAGGGCCTGGGGAATCGCTGGGACTGGTCGGGACTAGCAATGCTGAAGTCGGGAAAAGCCCGCGGGGCTCGGGTGCAGCGCTTAAAGCACACGCATGCACCAATGCTTAACCTAGAAGGATGAAACTTTAGACACATACACTAGAGGTGTGTACCAGTGTGGGAACACCGGCATTGCTGAGTTACCTCACCCACAGGAAGCGGGTGCACAGGTGCGAAGTTGTGTCGGGTTTCGTCACGCAGGTCGATGGTGCCTGAAGATGAAGATGCTGCAGGCATCGTGAAGGGTAGTGTCCGGTGTGATCCAAGGGTGGATCGAAGATAAAGATGATCTGAAAGCAGAGGGGACAGAGTCTGGGTCACTCAGCAGTGACTAGGGTGGAACCAGGAAGGAACCAGGCAATGTCGGGCGCTTTCAGGTCGCTGTTGTGAAGCTTCTCTCCGCTGCCACGTGGACTCTGGGGCACCGAGGATGTCCAGGAGTGGATCACAAGCTGTCCCACGCAGGCTCTCACTGTCGGCGGTGTCGGCTTCTGGATCGGAGCAAACAATCCTTGGCAAGCGCAACCCACGCAGGATTCGAAGATGGCTTACTACTCGGACCAGGAGGGTCAGAGCGGGTGCTCCTTTTCAGAGGAGCGAGTGCAAGTCTGGAGAAACCAGATTCACAAGTTAGATTTCAAAGTTCGTCGGCACAGGGGCCACAAGCCAACGGGCAAGTGACCGGGCCAACGTGTTGAGACAAAAGATGCAGAAGGGCCCCACGCAGCACTCGGTGAGTGTAGAGGGGTGAGCTTCGGTGCAAGAAAGGATCAGGGCTGGGGCTTCTCAAACCCCAATGCACAGCTTCGAGGGTCACTCGTGGGCTGCACGGTCAGCGTCTCGTGGTCTTTACAAGATGGCGGGCCCCACGCTTCAGGTCGCCTCCACGGGTCTCAGCTCTGCAGGGACTATGGATCGGGCTGTTAGAAGGCAGGCACGCTTGGTCTTGTCGAACTCTGTCGCTCGAGTTCTGGCGGGTACTGCAACAAAGCAAACGTCGAGGTGCTGGATGGTGCCTGTTTGCACAGGGTGGTCACTCCTTGACCACAAGGGAGATTCTTCAGTCTTCTACGTCGAGTAGGATGTCGAAGGGTCCAGAGTTTCATTTCATAAATTTCAGTCAGGATAATCTGAATGCTTGGGCATTGCCCCCACTCTTATACCAATCTGGTGGGTTGGATTACCTGCTAGGTCCCTCCTATGGGTGGGACCCAGGAAGGGGGTGGTTACACCCCTTTCCCTTTGTCCAGGGTCGCGCTGGGACTGGGGCTGGTGAGCCCCAGAACCGATTTGACCGGATTATGCAAGGGGAAGCCGTGTGCTCCCCAGGCACTGTCTGGTTTCTTTCAAACCTCCCTGCTACACTCCACTATCTCCTGTCTGGGGTGGTGTGACACCTCCCTGTGACAGGAAACCCTTTGTCCAGGCCTCCTTGGCTGAGTTTCAGTCAGCAGCAGGAGGTCAGACTCGTGTCTGTGGAAGAAGCGTCCATTTTGTGATGCTGAGGCTCTTTTTAAAATCAACCGCGTTTTAGCAAAGTAACATGTCTTCACCCTCTAGAGGGGTGGAATGCTATCCCCGTCGACAGGACTGTCGAGGGGATAGTATTCCAAATCGTATGACACCTTACACGACATGTTTTCCATGTTTTCAAATCCTGTGACGAAACGCACATGCGCACCCACCCACAAGACACTTTCTTTCCCTTGATGTTACACCTAATTATGCTGTTTTTACTATATGCCTTGTACATATGTTTTTGATCTGCTCTTATTTTCAATTTAAGTAACATTTACTGTATGTACAGAGCTTTGATATCCGCTAGGACCTTGTTCGCGCTTTATAAAACTTTCAAATTAATTAACCTTTTCTCACGTCAGGTTGGAGTTCTCAGTCTCCAAGTTGTGTTATGTGTATTTGTAAAGCCCACCATCATCTGCGAAGATTATCTGGCACTGAGCAGCTGTGTGCCTAGCCCCGCCTATCGCAGGTTGGTCAACTGAAAAGCCAGGTCTTTAGCTTCTTGTAGAATTCAAGAAGAGAGGAGGCTCTGATATGGAATGGGCGGTTGTTCCACATTTTAGGAACAATGTAGGAAAAATCCCATCTTTGTGATCTGGGTCTATGTATGTGTGGGAGTTGGAGCCCTGCAGAGCGGATGTGTCTGGTCGGTTGGTGGCAGGAGATGCAATTGGTCAGTTAGGTAGGGTGTGAGAAGTTAGCCTGGCATATGATGCCCACTAGTTCTAGTGGGCACCTTGCACCAGGCTAATCGACCCTTATTGATGATGGTTGTAAAGTCAAGCTTATAGAAAGCTATCCTAGGGGTAGCAGTGGCGAGCAGTCTTCAGGCTAAGACTTCAGAGAGCGAATTAAGCCAGTTGTTTTACCAATTATAATCTCTTGAGTACCAAATGAAAGCACACCACACAAGGTATATATCAAATATATATGTATTTATTCTGAACACAACCCCTCTGGACTCTTTATGAGGTCAGAGGTAAAAGTACAATACAAGGAACTTAATTAGCATACGATAAATTGCACAATATACCTAGGGGCCTCACAAACCATATACTAAAATAGTAGTATAAGAACCACGTGAGGAATAGAAAGCAGGCATAGGGCCTGTAGAATCGCTGGGGCTTCTAGGAACAACCAAAGGTTAGGATGCAGGAGGCCCACGGGAGACGCGTGCAGTGTCTAAACACAGCCGCGGGTTACCATTGACTTTCTATGGGAAACGAACAAGATACAATTTTACAATTTAAGGACACTTCTAAATGAACTACGATGGAACCCTTTTAGATTTAGACACTTGGAGGGCCAATACCCTCGAGACTACCAGAGTACTCGTGTTACCTCCCCCATGGAAGTCGGGTGCATAGGTGTCTTTTGCTGTCGGGTTTCGTCTTCGATTCCAATGGCGAGCTGCGAAGAAGTGCTGCAGGCGATCAGAGGTAAAGTGTCTGGGTGGATCCAAGGGTGGATCGAAGATCTGAAGAACCTGAAAGCAGAGGAGACAGAGTCTGGGCCACTATCCAGGGACCAGAGCGGCGATAGAAAGATGCCACCAGATGTCGGGTGATTTCAGGTGAAAAGGTGCAGTTTGTCTCTTCAGCCATGAGGTCCAGGAGGCATCGACGACAACCGGAGCTGGATTGGAGCAGTACCACAAAGGATCTAGTTGACTGCGGTGTCGGTATCTGGATTGGACCCAACGAGCCTTGGCAAACGCAACCCATGCTTGATGTTGAGATTGGTCTGTGGCACTTCTCCTTTGCAGGGAAGCTGGAGGAAGTCTGGAGCAACTAGGAAAGCAATTTGAAATAAAGGATTGTCTTCAGGGGGGCTCAGTAGCCAATGGACTAGGATCTGCAAAGACGCATCGAGCTGAAATGCACAAAGTGGGACCACGGGACACTCGTGGAGTGAGGGCCTCTGAGCTTCGGTTCAAAAAGTGCTCGGCCGGGGCTTTAAGCACCCCAATGCACAACTTCAGGATACCTCGGGAAGTCAGTGCAGGTAGCAAAATGCAGGATGTCCAGGAGTTCCGGTCCAACGTCTCTCGCGTCCGCCACAGGTCTTAGCTTTGCTGTGAGCGAAGGTCGGGGTCAGAGATGACTGAAAGTCTGTGTGTTGTGTCGCAGATTTTTCGGGATATGGTGGGGGCCTCGAAAATGCAGACAGGCAAAGATGCTGTTGGTGCCTGTTTGAACAGGGTGGTCACTCCTTGACCAAAAGGGAGATTTCTTCGGTCTTCCAGGTGAAATGGAATGTCGAAGGTCCAGGATATATGTTGCAGAGTTTCATCCAGGGTAATCTAAAGTCCTAGGGACTGGGGTTCTATACTTATAGTAAGTTTAGGGGTTGGACTAACTCTAAGGTCCCTCTTATGGATGGACCTGGGGTGGGGGTGGTGACACCCCTTCCCCTTTGTCCAGTTTCGCAACAGAGTGCCCCAGCAACCGGTTTGAACTGGGAAATACATGGAGCACCTTGTGTGCCCCAGGCAGTGTCTGGAAAGCATTCACTGAACGCAGCCCTCCCTGCCGCAATACACTAAGAACCTGTCTGGGGAGGTGCTAGCACCTCCCTGGGCAGGAAACCTATTGTCCAGGCCTCCCCTGCCGGAGTTTCGTCCAGCAGCAGGAGGGCAGACTCATGTCTGTGGCAGCAGCATCCATTTTTTGATTCTGAGGCTCTGTTTAACTTTAACCGGGTAAACAAGTAACTACATGTCTTCTCCCTCTAGAAGGGTGGAATGCTACCCCGCCGTCTGAACTGGCGGGGGGAGGGTAGTATTCCAAAGTGTTTGACACCTTACACAACATGCTTTATTAAAGCCAAACCAAAGTTAGCATTAACCACGATGATTATAATGCACTTAAGAGTATATGGTATGGCTATATCATAGAACAGCTATAAGGAGATGGTTCCGAAAGATGCAGAGGGGCTCAGCTCATGCTAGGGCACCCTCTCACATAAAACCAAGCACTCTGCCTCCAGGATTGTCAACGCCTGCCATAGGAGTGACTTATAGGTTACTATGTGTCTATATATAAAGTAGATATAGATATACTATATCTAAGTAAGGGGTGATTACACCACCTTACCCAGGCTTAAAGAACAGACCTGTGGTGTCAGTTCGGAAGGCTAGCCAGGGGTGTCACAATACATGCTGCAGCCACTGGTAGGCCTAGGGTACACCTATGCCCTGGGTACCTATGGTACACTATACAGGGGCTCAAAAGGGTGACCCAGTAACCAATCTGGTATGTACCTAAAGTACATGGTATCAATTTAGAGAGATAACAGCTGGTCTGTGGGCCTGATTAGCAGGTCCACAGCCACACTAAAGTCGAAAAACCAGAGAATCACAGCAAAAAGTGGGAGTAACCATAGGAAGCAGACCCTACTCTCCTACATAGGGCCTAAGTTGAGAAGTGACTTGAATGTGTGTGTGAGGAGTATGAAATGATTGCTTTTGTGTATCAGGAGCCAGCGGAGTTATCGGAGATGTGGGGTGATGCGAGATCTGTGTAAGAGGTTGAGGATGAGTCTGGCTCCGAGTTTTGGATGGTTTGCAGTCTTCTAGTGAGTTGATTGGTGATCCCGGGATAGTGGGTCTTCCTGTATTCCAACTTGCTGGTGACTAGGGAGTGAGTGATAGTTTTTGTAGTGTTCCTTAGGAGCCATTTGAAGATCCTCCTCAGCATCTCTAGGGTGTGGAAACAGGATGCTGTGACGGCATTGACTTGTGCGGTCATGTTAGGTTTGGTGTCAATGATTATTCCGAGGTTCCTGGCGTGGGTCCCATGTGTGGGGCTGAATTTGGCTGGCCACCAATGTGAGTCCTAGAGTAAGTATATCACTAATAATGTCTTGTGTGGGTTGAGCTCAAGACAATTGGCTTTCATCCAGTTAACAATGTTGACCATGCAGCCGGTGAACTTATTGCTTGTATTGGGGGTCTTGTCTTAGAGAGACAGTACGAGCTGAGTGTCACTGACGTAGGAGAGGATGTTGAGGTCATACGTGCAAATAATATGGCTGGAGGGATCATGTAAGTGTTGAAGAGGCTGGGCTACGAACCTTGAGGTACTTGGCTGATGAGTTTGCAGGCTTCTGAGGAGATGGGCGTCAGGCTGACACCTTGTGTTCTATCCGTTAAGAAAGAGCAGATCTAGCGGAGAGATGGATGTCAATTTGATGCAGGCGCCTGAGGAGGATGGAGTGTGAGACAGTGTCAAATGCTGCAGAGAGGTCTAACCAGGACAATGAGAGCTGCTGTGTCTCCTCTGTGAAAGATCATCCAGAAGTTGTCTGTGGCAGCAATGAGTGATGTTTGCGCACCGTGGTTGGGCTTGAATCCGGACTGCATGTTATTTCACTGACAATATTTACAATATGGTCAAAGAGCCCCAGTCAATAGAACACAAATGATTTCCTGAAAACCCAATGATATTAGCATTTAAGTTGCAAGAGTCCAACAATCAGTGGTATGGGTGGGACCCTAACCATTCCACTATTTGACCCCTCAAAATAAATCACATTGGGTCTTCAGTGTAATATATGTTTGCTGTTGTATGGGTTACCTAATTGCACTACACCGTCACTTGAACACCTATATTTGTTTTTTGACTACGTTGATGAACCTTTGACCTTTGTTATATTACTCTGTATTCTCAAATTGACAGTATCAATCATCTTTTTTGTTGATTTCTTTCATGTATGAGCATTGCCTATATATAAGATGTATAGAGGCCTCTATAGGGTTAATAAATAGTAAGCAAAACTGGGCTAGCATAGGCGTATTAAGCAAAATAAGTCCAAAGGAGCAATTTTTACAAAATTTCTATATATTTATTTTCATTATTGTCATTCATTTGGTTTTATCAAAATTAGCAAAGAACAAGAAAAAAAAAGGTATGTAACGTATATCAAACATATACATATAAACTAGGTCCCACAAACACATACTCAAAACCATCACTCATTCAGGATTCCAGAAATAGATACACACTCAGGCATCACTAATAATCAAACACATTCAGGCAGCAATGCAGATCCATACGGTTACAAAACAATCAGAGTTCTTATACAGCCAGGTGATGTAGGTACAGAGGGCTCTTGTGTATTCTCCCAGTTGTAAATAGTAGTTAGATCCATATACACAAGGTTATTCAGGGCCAACACGCGTTTCGGTGTCTGGGCCAGTGCGGGTTACACCTTCATCAGGGCAGCACAGATATATAGTGTGGGACACACAAAAAACAACCTTATTGGGAGGGGGCACAGGGGAATAAATAAAAAACAGACACAAAATCAGTACATATATTGTCTAAAGTTACAATGAACATGTCCTATACAAATTATGGAGGCTATGGGGGACATTACGATGTCGGGCGGATTTCCTCCGCCAGGCTGGTGGTGGCCACCGCCAGCCTGGCGGAGGAAATCCGCCTGACATCCACTGGCCAATTCCCCCCGCCATATTTGGATGGCGGGGGGGACCGCGGCCGTGTCAAACACCGCCCGCCTGTTTTCCGCCCCGGTCGCCTTGCAGCCGGGGCGGACAATGAGTTACATGGTGGCGGTGTCTGTTAGACACCGCCCGCCATATTACTATGGGCATTTTCAAATGCTTTTCCGTGGCGGCAGGCATGCGGAGACTCCCTGCGGGGGCCCCATGCGGGCCCCCTGGGAGTCCGGGGCTTGGGGGGTGCACATGGGGGGTACCTATGGTACCCCCGCATTTCAAAGTGCAACATGGCAGGCACCGTGCGGTGCCTGTCATGTTGTGCTTTGAACTGTACAACGTTCATTTTTACCATTGCGGCGGGCGGAGATTTCAGCTCCGCCCGCCGCAATGGTAAATATACAGGATGCGCCTGCCTGTGTGGCGGGCGCATCCTAATGCCAAATTCGGGACCCCCACCCTGTAGGCGGGCGGTCCACATTACCGAAAGGGTGGCGGGCGGGCAAAGCCCGCCTGCCATCCTAATAAACCCCTGTATGTGCTGAGTGAGGCCAAGGTTTGTTTTGTAGGTGAAAGTTAAGATATCAGATGAGGAGAAGGTGCTGGCCTGGCTGATGAGGGGTGCGACGAAGCCTGAGATGTCGCTGGCAAAATTGGTGCAGTGTCCTGGCAGTCTGTATCTGTATATGAGGGTTCAGTGTAGAAAGCTGGCTGTGATGCATATCCTAAATGTGAGGAATTTCTTTTAGCTACTAGGGGTGTTGGCGTAGGCTGTGCAGCTGTGCTATCTTTGTATATGATGGCGACGCCACCTCCGAACTTGCGCCAACGGTCTTGTCTGGCAATCTTGTAGCCTGTGGGGATGGCTGTAGTGATGTCAGAAACAAAGGTTAAGTTAAGCCATATTACCGTGAGGAAGAGTAGGTCCGGAGTGTGGTTGTGCAATAGGTGCCATGTCTCTGTCTTGTCTCTGGCGAGTTGAGCAGGTGCTGAACCTGCATTCAATTGTGGCGTGTTGTGTGGGTGGTGCTGGGCAGTGTGAGTGGAAGGCGAGCGTCCATCAGGGTTGACGGCACAGAGGAGTGCAGCAGGCTAGTGTTAGGTAGGGGGAGAACCAGGGTTTCCTGGCATGGGGTGCAGTCCATGTGCAGATGGGTGCAGACGGACTTCCTTTTGGTGTGACTTCAGCATGCCAGTGGCACGCCCACTGCACATGTCCACACTGCCGCCACCATTAGTAGGTCCATGAAGAGCATACAGTGCCATTGGCAGGATACCAGTAATGTCACTTCCTGTGTAGATGCGTGATGGGAAATCCTGTGATGTCACTTCCTGTGCAGATGGGCGACAGAAAATGAAGTCCTCGTACTTGCCTTCTTTTTTTTAAAAAAAAGATGCTTGGAAGACAAAAATGTCACTTCCTATGAAGATCAATGATGGGAAATTTTATACTCCTGAGGCATGAGCCAGGAGTTAGTTTCAGCGTATTTTGCACATTTTCTGTCACTGTAAATGTATCTCTTTTTTTAACTTTGCTGTGTTAAGGCATTTTATTGTTCACTTGCCTGCTGCTTATCTGCGCAGAGCGGGGAAGGGCACTGCGTCGACTGGAGGCTGTTTGGTGGGGGGCAAAGGCAGTGGTACGCTACGGCACTGCAGGAGCGAGACCACCATCTTGTGGGTAGCATAGATCAGCGGGATAGTTGTTACACCCCTGATGCTACAAATGGAGACATTGGCGCGACCACGCACACCTTAGACTCCTGAGGCAGGAGCCGGGAGTAAGTTTCAGCTAAGCATGGGCGGAAAATCCGTTCCGCTCGCGGATTTTGCGGATTTTCGGGAAATTCGCAATCCGCGAGATTCGCGAATCTCCCGCAAAATCCGCAAATCCGCGAGCAGCGGATTTTGCTCGCACTGCTCGCACTGTTCGCGTGAGTTCGCGCCCCGCGAATAAGTGCAAAATTGCAGAAATACGCTCTTAGCAAAACTGAAAGTAACTACTTACCAGGTTCAAAAGTTCAGGCTCATCATTAGTAGCCATTTCCTGTAGTGCTTCCTGAGGGGCCCCTCCAGAGTTCAGTTGCCAGTTGAAACTATTATGTGACCCTGCTCTGAACCTCAGAATAGTTACACATATGCCACAAAGGTCCTGAATTACAGCTAAGGGAGACAAGCAGGAGCCAGGCTGGAAGTTAAAATCCATTAATCAGCCCCTAATTCATTATTGTCAGTTGGGGCAGGGCAGGTGTTGTAACTAATTTTGCAACAATGAAAGCACTTAGCAAGTGCAAAAGATCACTAATCAGGGCGCACTAAGGAAGCAGGTGCCAGCTAAAAAAATATTCTGTGACACATTAATCAGCCCCAAATTAATTCAGGTCACTTGAGGCAGGGAAGGTGTGCTTTGCTTTGCCGAAAATAATGTACACTGGACAACCAGAGGGTGTGGTGATGAAACAGAGGGTGGCATGGGTGGGCCAGAGGGTGGCATGAGTAGTCAGAGAGTGGCAGTGGTGACAGAGAGTGGCAGTGATGAAGAAGAGTGTCCCAAACAGGCTGGACACGTAGAAACAACAAGTTCGCAAAACTTGCGACCCGACAGGTAAGTTCGCAAATTGCGAAATTGTAAAAACCCTCGCGAACTGGCAGAAACACGGGCGAACACAAAAAAAAAAAAAATCCGCAAATTCGCGGGAATTCGCGGATTTTGCGGATTGCAAATCCGCAAATCCGCAAAATTCGCGAACGCGAGATCCGCAAAATTCGCCCATGCTTAGTTTCAGCGTATTTTGCGCATTTTCTGTCACTGTAAATTTTATCTCTTTTTTTTACTTTGCTGTGTTAAGGCATTATATTGTTCACTTGCCTGCTGCTTATCTGCGCAGAGCGGGGAAGGGCACTGCGTCGACTGGAGGCTGTTTGGTGGGGACAAAGGCAGCGGCACGCTCCTGGACTGCAGGAGCGAAACTGCCATCTTGGGGGTAGCGTAGGTCAGTGGGATAGTTGCTACACCCCTGACACTACAAATGGAGGCACTGGTGCGATCACACTGCTGGCACGCCAAAGTCGCCCCTCAGGCAAGCCAGTCTGCGCCCGTCCATGCCGGACCGCTGCCAGACACCAGAACCCCTGCCCATCTCTTGGTTGATCCACTTAGGCATTCGCACGCTGAGCTCCTGGCGCTGGAGATTAAATGCCCCACCTCAGCCTGGGTTCCCATGGACGGCCCTTCTAAATGTAAGCTTTGTTCGTTTCAACTTCAATTAGAGGAGTCTGTCTCACTCCCTCTTGACCATACTGATTTTAAGTTTCTAAGCCTGAACTGCCGGTCCTTAGTGAAACATCATGCTGAAGAGTCCCCAGATGTACTATTTTTAACGGAGACATGGCTCACACAAGACTCTGTTGCGGAGACCTGGCTGGCTCTTCCGCAAGCTTTTGTTATGAAGAGTGTTAATAGAGTGGGAAATAGAGGGGGCGGTATTGCAGTAATTATCAAGGACGTATACCCCTGCAGCTTTATTAAGGAGAATATAGCTGACTGCGAAAGTGCCTTTTATAAAATCATGTTGAATCATAACCTCACCGTTACCGGCCTCCTTATTTATTGCCCCCAGGACCAGCTAGTGTGTTTAGGGAAGATCTATTGAATAAAGTTATGGTATGTGCAAGTAGAGCAGCGAACATTACTATCCTAGGCAACCTAAATCTTCATCTTGAGAACAGTGGGAAAGTGGAGATTGCCAGTTTTTTTGGCAGATCTAGAGGCTTATCAGCTGACTCAGTGTGTCCCTGAGTGTACTCATGTTGCAGGGCACTTACTGGACCCTATATTCTCTAACCTAATCTCTCTAAAGGTTCTGTCACCTGTCCCGCAGGTCAGGACAGATCACTTTTTGGTCTCTTTTTCGGTAAGTAGACATAATATTGAATTTAAAATATTGAATGTCACTAATATCGAAGTTAAAATATTGATAATACAGTAATATTGATTAATGAAATATCAATGTGTAAAATATTGTTTCAATTTCTAATTAAATAATATCGATGTGAAAAATATCGAGTTGTTAATATCGTTTTACTTAAATATCGTTTTGTTAGTGTTAAAAATATCGAAATTACATATATAGAATGTTTAAAATATCGAAATTAAATATATAGAATTTTTAAAATATCGGAAATAAATATATAGAATGTTTAAAATATTTATTTAGTAAATTTGTAATTTTTTATTTTTTTTAATATTTTTTAATTATTTGAACTGTATGTAATAATTTTGTTGGAAGTGTATTTTAAGATTTGTTTTAGGAGCGGGATGTTGCGTTATTAGGGGATAAGGGTGGGCAGTGTTTAAAAATAATTGGTGATATTTTTATAAATATGACATTTTTTTATACTTTCGAATTAAAAAAAAAAATAATAAATTTCGAATTTAAAAATACATTTTTATGAGCGGGATGTTGGGTTATTAGGGTATTTGGGTGGGGAGTGTTTTAAAAATAATTATTGAAATTTTTAAAAAAATGAAATTTTAAATTTAAATTCGAAATTGTATTTGTAGAAATGAATTAATTTTTTTAGATTAAAATAATTTTTTTAGGAGCGGAATGTTGGGTTATTAGGGTGTAAGGGTGGGGAGTGTTTTAAAAATAATTAGTGACATTTTTAAAAAAATGAACATTTTAATTTAAATTTGAAATTATATTTGTAGAAATTAATGAATTTTTTTTGCATTAAAATAAAAAATGTTATGAGTGGGATGTTGGGTTATTAGGGGATAAGGGTGGGGAGTGTTTTAAAAACGAATTAGTGAAATTTAAAAAAAAAAGAAATTTTAAATTTAAATTCGAAATTATAATTGTAGAAATTAATGCAAAATTTTTGCATTCAAATTTATTTTTTTAGGAGCGCGATATTGGGTTATTACAGAAAAAGGGTGGGCAGTTTTTTAAAAATAATTATTACAATTTTAAAAAATATGAAATTTTTAATTTAAAATCGAAATTATATTTGTAAAAATAAAATATAAAATTTTTAGGTTGGGGATGTTGGATTATTAGGGGATAAAGTTGGAGTGTTTAAAAAATAATACATTTAATTTTTATCTTATAATTAGTAATGTTAAATGTTACAATATTTGAAATTTTGAAAAATTTAGAAATTAGAAATTTCAAGTACATTTAAATTTTTTTACATTTAGAAAAAATATTAATTTACGATATTTTACACATTCTTTTAAAAAAAATGGTACTTTATTAAATAATATGCAATTAATATTATTTTAAATGTTTTAATTAATAAATGTTATAGTTTGTATGTGGTTTTATTAGTTGGTTAGTGTCTGGCACCTTCTCTGACTTTCACTTGATTGGACTGGGAATAGTAAATTATATTGGGTCAGTGTCCAGCACCTTCCCTGAGTTTCACCTGACTGGAGTGGGAATACTAAATTATATTGGGTCAGTGTCCAGCACCTTCAGAGTTTCACCTGACTGGAGTGGGAATAGTAAATTATATTGGGTCAGTGTCCAGCACCTTCCCTGAGTTTCACCTGACTGGAGTGGGAATAGTAAATTATATTGGGTCAGTGTCCAGCACCTTTCTTGACTTTCACTTGACTGGAGTGGGAATTGTGTTATATATTTTTTATATTTTGTGAGAAGAATAATGTTTACAAATTAATGTTGTAAAATCATGAATGCTGATTAAATATATGTAAGTGAAATATTAAATATTAATGTATAACTATAATAATAACAATAAGATTGTTTTTTAAAAGAAATAATATTGTTTGAGAAATAAGTACAGATGAGTAGTTTGAAATTTTTTATTTACCGCATTTATTTATATTAGTCAAAGTACAGAAAATATGAATACACATTTTTGTTCATTTAAACTTTTAGGTAAACCATATTTTGTTATAACATTGTTTTTTTCAAAAATATATACAGTGTATTTTGCATGTGAAATATGTTTTAACATTTATAAATTCTATTAACAATCATTAACACTCTTAGAAAAATGTTGCAATTGTTTTTGATTGAATATATTATTTTTATTAATTATATATTTTTTGCATTGTATTAACAGAAAATATAAAACGGGTAAGTATATTTTTACATGTTTCATACAGGCGCGCCAAAGGCAAGCCTGTCTGCGCCCGTCCGTGCCTGGACCATGCCCAGCGCCAGAACTCCTGGACACCGAAGCCACCCCACCAGACTGCACTACGACTCCAGCACCCTTCACACACTCAACCCCGGACGAGATCACTCCTGCTACTGGGCCACCCCGAAGCGCATCCAAGGGCCCTTCACCTGCCGGAACTGCAGCCTCACCAGCATTCGGCCCGTCAAACCATCAACCAGAGAACCCAACCATCTCCGATGCATCCTCCTCAACACCCGCTCCGCTCGCAAGCATGCTCTCTCTCTGGGAGGTCCTAGACTCAACCACCCCGACGTCGCCTTCCTGACGGAGACCTGGCTGAATGCCACCTCGGCACCAGACATCGCCATAGCCATCCCAGAAGGCTACAAGATCTCCCGCAGAGACCGCACCAATGGAGTGGGAGGGGGAATCGCCATCATCCACAAGCACACTCTCAGAGTCTCGACCAACACCGACGTCACCCTCACCACCGCCGAGCACATGCACTTCCAGATCCACACCGACACCAACACCACCCTCAGAGGAACACTCGTCTACAGACCACCTGGACCCCGACCACAGTTCAGCGACTCCATCGCCGACCTCATCAGCACCCACGCCCTCGCCTCCACAGACTACATCCTCCTCGGGGACCTGAACTTCCACCTCGAGAACAACAACGACGCCAACTCCACCGCCCTGATCGACAACCTCGCAAACCTCGGACTCAAACAACACATAACAACACCCACCCATGCCGCTGGACACACACTGGACCCCATCTTCTCCGCAAGTCCCCACGTCTCCTTCAACCACACCACCGAACCCCACTGGACAGACCACAATGCGTCCACTTCACCTTCAGGAAACACACCACGCACCCAACAGATGCCACACCGCTGCTGGGGCAAGGTCACCGAGGACCAACTGACCACCACCCTTGCCTTGGGACCACCCGCCGACCCCGCCGACCGCAACACCGCCGCCATCAACCTCAAACAGTGGATCAACGACTGCGCGGACACCCTCGACCCACTCAAGACCTCCGCCACCAACTAAACCAACAAGAATGCCGCATGGTTCACTGAAGACCTCCGGACCTCCAAGCGCACCTCTCGGAAACTGGAGAAGAACTGGCTCCGCGACCGAACACCAGACAGCTACACAACTCACAAGAACCCCACTCGCAGACACCACCAACTCGTCAGGACCGCCAAGAGGACCGCCTTCAAGGACCGCCTAGACAACAACGCACACAACAGCAAACAGATCTTCAACATCGTGAAAGAACTCTCCAATCCCAGCTCCAACACCAACGACATTCCACCTTCACAAGACCTGTGAAACTCACTGGCCACCTTCTTTCACCGCAAGATCACCGACATCCATGACAGCTTCAACACTGCCACCCCCACATCCACCGCCGAGACCACAACCCCTGCGACCACCACCCACAACAGTCGCCTGACCCCCTGGTCCAACGTCAGCGACGAAGACACCATCAAGACCATGAACTGCATCCACTCCGGATTCCCATCGGACCCATGCCCTCACCACGTTTTCAACAAAGCCAGCACAGCCATCACACCTCACCTCTGGAAAACAATCAACATCTCCTTCGAGACAGCAACCTTCCCAGAGAGCTGGAAACACGCCGAGATCAACGCCATACTGAAGAAACCCAAGGCGGACCCTAATGACCTCAAGAACTTCCGGCCCATCTCCCTGCTCCCTTTCCCGGTGAAAGTCACGGAGAACATCGTCAACAGACAGCTGACCTGCTACCTCGAAGACAACAACATCCTGGACCCATCCCAGTCCGGCTTCCGCAGCAACCACAGCACGAGACCGCCCTCATCGCCGCCAACGATGACATCAGGATCCTTATGGACAACGGGGAAACAGCCGCCCTCATCCTTCTGGACCTATCAGCAGCCTTTGACACAGTCTGCCACCACACCCTAACAGCACGCCTCCATGACGCCGGAATCCAAGAGAAGGCCCTGGCCTGGACCACATCCTTCCTCTCCGGCAGAACCCAGAATGTCCGCCTCCTATCCTTTCATTCCAAGACCACCGAGATCATCTGCGGCGTTTCACAGGGATCATCCCTCAGCCCGACGCCGTTCAATATCTATATGGCGTCACTCGGCCACGTCGCACGACAACATAGCCTCCACTCTGCCAACCTTGCCCTCGCCACAGTTCCACGCGTCTGGAAAACCACCGCCGGCAGCAGATCCTTCTCCTCCCTCGCGGCCAAGACCTGGAACACTCTCGCTAAGCAGCCTCCGACGCAGCCTCCGACACACCCAGGACCTGCTGGCCTTCAGAAGATTTCTCAAAACATGGCTTTTCAATCAGTAGCAGCCCCCTCCCCCCCCCGAGCGCCTTGAGACCCGCGCGGGTAAGTAGCATGCTTTACAAATGAATGATTGATTGATTGATTGATATACATAAAACAGATTGTTAATAATAATAATAATAATTCATATTTGTTATTAATTATTAATATTAATTTACAATGATAAATTAATTATAAAGTAATTTTTAAAGTAACAGAAACATCTAAATCATATATACAGTCAAGTATAATGCTTGATATGTATTTTTTAAACATTTATATACATTAAAGTGATTATTAATAATAATTAATAATATTTGTTATTAATTATTATTATTAATTTACAAATGTTAATTAATTATACAGTCATTTTTAAAGTAACAAATAAATGTAAATTATATATACAGTCAAGTATAATTTTTGATATGTATTTTTTAGGCATTTTTATACATTAAAGAAAGGATTAATAATCATTAATATGTTATTAATATTAATTATTATTAATTTACAAAGGGTAATTAATCATATAGTCATTTTTAAAGTCACAGAAATTCATTTATATTATTTAGAGTCCAGTATCATGTTTTATTTTTTTTTATAACATTGTGTTTAGTATGTTTAAGTTATTTTTTTTGTTGTACTGGGACTATTTTGTAACCGCGTAATGTTATTTTGCTTCATTCAGGACTGGAGAAGTTTGCGGTTGGATGCTGCATCACGTTGGGAAAGGTAAGGTCAATTTTAAGTCCATACTAATATAATAAAGAGAGAGCCCAAACCTTTGAGGCGGGTAATCTCAGGAACCACAGCACCAATCACAAAACCCAATACAGCGTTGGAAAGGGCAGTTGCAGCAGAAGGACTTAGGCTATGCAGACGCCCACCATATACATTTAAAAGGTAAAAGAACCGTGCCAGCAAAGTAGTCCCTTGTGGGCGTGTCTGCGTTGTGCTGTGGGCATGTACTGGGGCATGACAAACGCTGGGGGCGTGTGGTACGTTCCGCCCTTCATGCCATGTTTCATATCGTGTGCTAATCCCACCCTGCTCCCTTTAAATACCCCTGCACCCCATAATCATAACCCAACCTTACTCCTTAAAATACCTCAACACCCTTAAACACTAACCCATCTCAACCCTATAAATATACCCTGTACCCCAAAACCCAAACCTATCCCTAAACCCTAAAAATACCACTGTACCCCAAAACCCAAACCTACCCCTGAACCCTAAAATACCTCTGTACCCCAAAACCCAAACCTAGCCCTGAACCCTTAAAATACCCCTGTACCCCAAACCCAAACCTACCCCTGAACCCTAAAAATACCCCTGTACCCCAAAACCCAAACCTAGCCCTGAACCCTAAAAATAACCCTGTACCCCAAAACCCAAACCTACCCCTGAACCCTAAAATACCCCTGTACCCCAAAACCCAAACCTACCCCTGAACCCTAAATATACCCCGGTACCCCAAAACCCAGACCTAGCCCTGAACCCTAAAAATACCCCTTGTTGGACAGGCCTCGTGGAAGGGCCGCTCCCTCCCCGCATGACGGGTACCGGACCCTTGCTCGTCCTGTATCCCCGATCAGAACCATCCCAGCAACCCACTGGGGCAACCTATGACCCGTCCCCAACGGAACTCCAGCCCCCGAACACCCCAGCAACGGCTGGCCCGGGCCTCCGTCAGTACCACTGCCCCGCCGCCATCTTTGGACACTACGTAACAAGGCCGCGTGGCCTCGGCTCGACCCCAACCCTGGGCCGACATCGAGGCACCACCATCCACCCAGGAGGTGAAGAGACCACTTGGCAGGTCAATGGGAGAAGGAGTGTCAATGGCTCCCCACCGCCAGGTGTCGATCGCCCCCGGCCTCCCCGGGCGCTGGCTCCACCCCCCTGCTGGGTGTCTGGACTCCCTCATCCCGGACCTCCCGACCTCCAAGTGCGAGGGTCCGGACATCAAAGGAGACCAGACCTATAACTGGGGCAGCTCCAGAGCAGGAAGGCAGTTGTATCTTGGAGTCGAGAGACACCGTGAAGAACTCATCCTTGACGGCCTGCTGGCGCTGCCGCGGCCCTCGTCAACGTGAACCATCGTCTTGGCCTGCTGGCGCTGCCGCGGCCCCCTTCAACGTGAACCATCGTCTTGGCCTGCTGACGCTGACGCTGACGCGGCCCTCTTCAACGGGAACCATCGTCCTGGCCTGCTGGCGCTGCCGCGGCCTTCCTTGTCGAGAACTACCATCCTAGACTGCTGGCGCTGCCGTGGCCCTCCTCGTTGTAGGCATTCGTCCTAGCCTGCTGGCGCTGCCGCGGCCCACCTTGCGGAGAACTATCATCCTAGCCTGCTGGCGCTGCCGCGGCCCCTTCTTGCAGATCCCCAAGCTCGAGGATTGGGAGCTTCCCTCTTGCCGCACCTGTACCGGACCGGTCCTAAGACTGTCCCGCTACCCTTTTCCCCTACAGAGACTAGAATTGGGGGGATCCTCGTGTCCTGACCCCATTGTATCGTATCATCTTGCCTCAAGAACCTTATATAAAGTGTGTTGATCTCATCCTGGTGTGGTGTCCATCTGTGGGGGGGAAGTTGCTTGTCTGTACGATCACCGGAGACGGCCCTCATCGGAGGCCTCTCCCCCTGTACTCGACCGACCCTCCGGGTCTCCGTCTAACATTGGTGGCCAGCGGCGCGATCCGAGCCGACGCATAATCGTACAGAAAGTAACTCACCCCACGACACACAACCACCATGACAACAAAAGAGAGCGGAACAACGGAAAAATTCCAGATAGAAAAACTAGAAGAATACAGCCACAGAGAACTAAAACAATTCTGCATAGAACTGGGCATTGCTACCACAGGACTGAGCACGAAAGAGGACTTCAAACACGCCCTGGAATCCTGGGCAGAGACGGGTACGGCCGTACCCCAAAACCAAAGCCTCGAGTCAACCGAAACCAGCACCGCGCCGACAGAAGAAAGAAGACCGGGTCTCTCACCAGAGGAGGCCCGAGAACGAGAGAAGAGCAGGCTCCACGAATTGGAACTGGCTCGACTTCGCTTAGATGGAGAACTCAAATTGGCGGAACAGAAAATAACTTTGGAACACTTACGGCTCCGAGAAGAGCGAGAAGAGAAACAAAGGCAGAGAGAGTTAGAAGAGAAAAAGCTAGCCTACGAGCATGAGCGCGGCTTAAATGAACTAGAGATCCGGAGGCAGAACAAAGATCTCGGGGTCCCCGGGCACCCGAGCCCCCCTGTCAGTACGGACCCCAAGGTCCACATCCCAAAGGATGTCATCAGAGAATATTACCGGAACGATGATATCCAGCAATGGTTCAAAGCCTGCGAAGTAGCCATGACCTACCACCGGATTCCCCGGAGCGACTGGGGTGCCGGGTTATGGGGGAGGTTCGTCAACGAAGGACGAGACGCCCTGATGCTCCCGGACCATCAGATGACCTCCTACGACGCTGTGATAGCCGCCCTCCTCACTCGATACGGACTCACGCCCGAGATGTACCGCCAGAGGTTCCGCGACTGCAAACGGATCCCGGGTACTACTTGGGTGGAGTACGTGAACTTCTTTAGCCGAGCCTTCGAGGGGTGGATCAAGGGCAGCAAGGTGACCACTTACGAGCAACTCTTTGACCTTATTGTATGAGAGCACCTTTCTAACAACTGCTTCATCGAGCTCAGGCAGCATCTCCTGGACAGTAAACTGACTGAACCTCGGCAGCTCGCCGCCGAGGCTGACCGATGGGAAAGCACCCGAGTTACCCGAAACGGGCCCAGCAAACAGAACAGAGCCGCTCAAGGGCTCCATCGCCCTCGAGGGGGAGGAGGAGGCCAGGGTCGGGGCAGAGACACCGTCCCGGTGGCTCCCGCCAGCAACACCCCGCCCCTGGCCGGCAGAGGGAGCCTCCCGATGCGACCAGGTTTCCGCGCCAACGTTACCTGCCACCGATGCCAGCGACCCGGCCACTGATCCCAACTGCCCGAAGTACCAGAGCCCTATGCCCCGCCAGGTCGCTGCCGCCGACCTGGGAGAAGAGCAAACCCAAGAAGACACGGAAAAGTACGAGCCAGACCAGCCCGAGTGGGAACCAGCCGCCATGTCCCTGGTCTGCCTAGGGGAAAGAGACTTGATCCCGCGGGCACCCCTTCCCGCCAACACGCAAAAGTACAGCCAGTGGGTCAACATTAATGGGCACCGAGCTGAAGCCCTCCGCGACACCGGGGCCAGTGTGACCGCAGTCCGCTGCCATCTGGTGACCCCAGACCAGATCTTGCCAAATGTCCTTTGCCCCGTACGGTCAGCCGACAACTCAGAAAGCCTATGTCGGATGGCCTGCGTCCCCTTCAAGTGGGGAGGAGTATCCGGAATGTTGAAAGTGACTGTCCGCGATGATGCACCCGTGGACTGCCTCCTGGGGAACGACCTCGAAAGTTCTACCTGGGCAGCCGTCGAGAGAAGAGAGCACCTGGGGATGCTGGGCCTCCCCGAATGGGTCTGTGTAACGACCCGGTCCATGGCCGCCCGCGCCATCCCCAGTTCCAAAGAACCCGAATGGTCAGAGCCTCCGCCCCCGATCGTCCCAGATGGAGCCACCCTAGAAGCCAGTTCTCCGGAACAAAACGAAGAAGCACTCGATCGGCTCCGGGACCTTCCCGAACTGGCCCAGTGGCGTCAAGAGGGTGGCCCCACCCAGGAACAATTCCGACAGGAGCAGAGAACCTGTCCCTCCCTCGAGGGACTCCGGCAGCAAGCCCTCGCCCAGAACGCAGGAGACACCTCGGAGGCCCACTGGATTTATTGGGACAATGACCTGCTCTACAGTGAGCAAAGGATTGCGGAGCTGGGGGCCAGCCGGGTGCTGGTGATCCCCCTCCGCTTCAGAGACTTCCTCTTGAACCTAGCACATGATGTGCCCCTTGCCGGACACCTGGGGCAGGACAAAACGTACAGCCGCCTGGTGACCCACTTCTACTGGCCCAAAATGCGGAATGATGTCTCCAACCACTGCCGGACCTGCCCCACCTGCCAGGCCAGCGGGAAGAGCGGCCGAAAGACCAAAGCACCCTTGCAGCCTTTCCCCGTCGTCACCACCCCGTTCGAACAAGTGGGAATAGACATTGTGGGGCCCCTGGACCCCCGAACGGCACAGGGGCACCGGTTCATCCTGGTCCTGGTGGACCACGCCACCCGCTATCCCGAGGCCATCCCTCTTCGGACCGTGACGGCGCCCGTGGTAGGCCGAGCCCTGATGGGGATCTTCTCCCGGGTGGGCTTTCCTCGGGAAGTCGTCAGCGACAGGGGCACGAACTTTATCTCGAAAAACATGAAGTCCCTCTGGCAACAGTGCGGGGCCACCTACAAATTCACAACCCCCTATCACCCGCAAGGAAATGGATTGGTCGAGCGGTTTAACCGCACTCTCAAGGGCATGATCATGGGCCTAGAAGAACCACTACGTCGCCAATGGGATGTGCTGCTCCCGTGCCTCCTGTTCGCCTATCGAGAAGTCCCCCAGAAATCCCTGGGCTTCAGCCCCTTCGAACTCCTGTATGGACACCCCGTCCGGGGTCCCCTCAGCCTGGTCAAGGAAGGGTGGGAGATGGCCCCCCAGAAGACTCCTCCAGATGTATACAAATACCTCCTGACCCTCCGCAACCAGACCCGGCGATTCAGGGAGCTCGCCAAGGCCAACCTTGAAGCCAGTCAGGAGGACATGAAGAAATGGTACGATCAGCATGCCTCCTCCATCGAGTTCGAGCCGGGACAACAAGTTTGGGTGATGTCCCCGGTTGAACCCTGCGCCTTACAGGACAAATGGACAGGGCCCTTCAAGGTGATAGAGCGCAAGGGCCCCGTCACCTACCTGATCGACATGCAGTCCTCCCGAAACCCCCTACGGGTCCTCCACGCCAACAGACTCAAACCCCACTTCGTACGCTCAGAACTCAGCCTCCTGATGGCTACCGATAGTGGGACGGAAGAAGACTCCGAGCCCCTTCCTGACCTGCTGAGGACTAAGCATGGGCGAATTTTGCGGATCTCGCGTTCGCGAATTTTGCGGATTTGCGAACTTGCAATCCGCAAAATCCGCGAATTCCCGCGAATTAGCGGATTTTTTTTTTGTGTTCGCAAGGGTTTCTGCCAGTTCGCGGGGATTTGGTACTAGTTCGCAATTGCGAACTGAATTGTCGGCTCGCAACGGTCGCGACTATGTTGTTTCTACGTCTGGTTCATCATCACAGCGTCCCAGCACCCTCTGTTTCACCACTGCCACCCTCTCTTTGACCCATGCCACCCTCTGTTACATCAATGCCACCCTCTGGTTCATCATCACTGTAGAAGATGGGGGGGGGAAGCAAGCACACCTGCCCTGCTTCAACTGACAAGAATTAATTTGGAGTTAGTTTATTAACAACACCTGCCCTGCCCCAACTGACAATAATGAATTAGGGGCTAATTAATGTGTCACTGAATTTGAAGTTCCAGCCTGGCACCTGCTTGTCTGCTCCCTTAGCTGTAAATCAGGACCTTTGTGGCATACAGTTAAGGTCAGAGCAGGGTCACACAATAGTTTCAAGCAGGCAACCGAATTCTGGAGGGCCCCCTCAGGAAGCACTACAGGGAATCGTTACAAATGATGAGGTTGACCTTTTGCACCTGCTCATTGCTTTTGCTTTTGCAAAAATCGTTTATCGGTTTTTTCACGCTATTCGCGAGGCGCGGCGTTGTGCGAAACCAACCGCGGAAGCCGCCAATTCGTGCGAATGAGCTTTATATTTTTTTGCAGCGTGTTGTTTCGCGAGTTTTTTGGTAGTATTCGCGAGCCGCTTGCAGCGCAACACGCGAATTTACCCCAAGGTCGAGTATGGGCGCGGCCATTTTGTTTGCGTGACGTATTTCCGTTTCCGCCCGCGATGTATAATCTCGCGTCATAAGCGCATTGCGAGTACAAGTTCGCACGAGATCGCGGAGGAAAATCACGTGCGAACTTACTTTCGCGCTCGTGAACGGGCGGCCATCTTGTTTTTCATTCAGTTCCTGTGTCTGGGCATGGTGTTTAATCCTCTTGCTATCTTTGCCATCCTTTGCTTGTTTTCAGTTTTTTCGAACGATTTTGCTTCTTATCTATCCCTCTCTTTTCCTAGCTGTATATTTTTGTCTTTTCTGCTATTTTTGTTTACTTTTAAACTACTTTTTAAAATTATTTTCTTTTCTTCTTCCCTATCCTATTCTTTCTTAATTTTCTACTTCTTCCTACCTTACCTGCCCAGACCATGGTCAAGCCAGGCGCCGTGAAGCTGCCCAGGCACTTGAGGGCCGCAGCGGCGGCGGGGAGTAGTCCTGGACCCAGTGCCAGGACAGCAGGCGGGAGATTGAGGGGGGAGCAGGTGACGCGACGGGAGATATTCAGCCCGGAGGAAGTGGGCGCGCTGGTCTACTTCGTCCAGCGCCGCCTGCCCAGGACCATCGCGGGAGACGGCAGGATCGCGGCCGGCGGCTACAACATCCGGGAGCGCCGCAAGCGGTGGCAGAAGGTGTGCTGGGCCATGTCCCAACTCTCCGGGGTCCAGCGCACCTACAGCCAGGTCACCCACCGCTGGACGGACATCCTGGACAGGGAGTGCGACCTGCTGGACCAGCTCGGCTTGGAGATTCCCGGGCTTGGTGAGTAGTACTAGCTATTTCATCACTCACTACTGTGTTTTCTCCTGCTCTGTGTTGTTGTATTGCAAATATTTGTTTTTGACATGGAGCAAGCCAATAATGCTGCTGACGATTACATTGTAGTTAAATTATATTTCAAAATCTTCTGTGCATTTCAGGTGCACTACTCTCCTTCTCAGTGGCGTTGCTACTATGCTTATTTGTTTTCTATTTTGTGGTCTCATTGGCCTGAGTAACAATTATGTATGAGTGTACTTTACAGAACTGCGTAATGCTAGACACTAGGGGGCAGATTACATTTACAAGCCCCTTGCGCCACGTTTACGTTGCCTTGCGTGACGCAACAGCAGCGTAAACGTGGCGCATCCCTGCGAGCCATTTACAGCGTGACGCATCTAGGGAGACGCGTCACGTTATAAAGCCATGGGCCTGCGCCACAATGGGTGCGTTCCTAGTACGCAGGGTGGGCGGTCCGGCGGCTGTGCGCCTCGCAAAAGTGCCTGCGTGAAATCTACAAGATTTAACGCAGGCACTTCTGCGACGCTGCTACGTCAATTCAATTCCTTATGCCTGCTTGAAGCAGGCGTAAGGACTGACACAGCATGTTAAGTATTGGGTGGCCCTGAGCATTACTGGAGTTGCATTGCGTTGGCGACGTGACTCCAGCGATGCGCCGCTCTTACGTGACGAGATGTGTCACGCAAGTGCCTACCCTTGCGCCAGGGCGCGCCGCATTGTAAATGAGGCGCATCTGCTGTGTCGCAAGGGTAGTTTTGCGTGACGCATTTGATCTGGCGCATCTCTGGAGATGCGCCGGAACGCGTAAGTAAGTATGCCCCTAAGGGGCAGAATTGCAATTACCGTCGCGTCAAAGTAGCAGGGATGCGCCAGTAATTGTGCGGCCCGCTACCACCACCAAACATGATGCGCCGTATTTGCAGTGCGGCGCACCATGGGCCCAAAACGTCACCGAAGCTTTACTGCTGGAGTTGCGTCGCAACGATGGCGCAGCTCCAGCAATGCTCTGGGGTACCCTATCTCCCCAATGCTGGGTCAAGCCGTACGTCTGCTTCAAGCAGGTGCAGGGTTTATGTGACGCATCATTGTCCTAAAGGTGACTGATTGAAATTTTGTAGATTTCCCTCAGCCACTTTTAGGATGTGTTCCAGTGCAGGAATGCCCTCCCTTGCGCCGGAACGCCCCTTGATGGCGCAGGGCTTTAGAACGGGATGCATCTCCCAAATGCGTCACGTTGTTATAATATTATACGCCGCACCCTGGCGCCTCTTTTGTTTAGCTGCTGCGTCACAAAAGTCACGCAAGAACGGAGCAAAAGAGCCGCAAGGGGCTTAAATCTGCCCCTTCCTTTGTACCCCTGACAATAAGAAAAATAGTGGCGGTGGATTGATAGTTTGACTATTTAAATGACTGGTTATGTAGCAGGCAACTGTTAGTGTTGTCACTGATCTGACTGAAATCACAATGGAGTTTGTCTGTCACTTTGCGTCTTGCCTGCGGACTGCTGCCTGCCAGTCCTAGGTGAACCTTTCAGTACTTTGTTTAGTGAGTTACGTGACTTTAGAAGTCGCAGGTCCGCAAATCAATAAAAAGTAACCCTAATCAATGTAATTTCGCGGAAATATTATGTTATTGTTGTTTTGAAATGTTTGATTTGGTTGACATTGACAAGCAACAATCATCCATGTTTTCTGTTCTTTCTTTCATGTTGTACGTCAGCTCCCCCCAGGGGCGAGGGGAGGACACAGGAGCAGCAGGCGGCGGATGCTGTTGAACAGGGCCAGGATCGGGCAGGCGAGGGCTCCTTTGCTGGCCCCAGTAAGTTTTCATTTTAGACTAGTACCTATTTTTCCTAGCGTTCCTCATTTGATTTTTTCAAAATCGTCTTTGATCTTCTTGTAGACTGTATCTAAATTCTTATCCTGCCTCTACTATGACTCCCTGTGGTATTACTAGATTATTCTTATTAGTCTGTCTGTGTAGCTAACTAAGATTGCACGGTTGGCGAAACTCCCATTCTAGTCAGCAATAGCTCTATCAACTTAGTGCAGTCCTCTGGGATTGTCCATAATGTCTTTTGAAGTGTTCTATCTGGACTCATGCTTGCAAAAATTGCAAAACCTTTCGCTCAGTCACTCTAGTCTGGACAAAAAAACACAGTCTATTTAAGTTTAAAAGCTTTATTAAAAGTAAACACATTTATTAGAATGAAGTCATAATAAAACTAAACGTTTAACTGATAATGGAAATGTGGTTAGTGCTGACGATTAATTGAAGACATTTCTTGTGGTCGAGCCGAGCTCTCACCTGGTTTCAACTTGATCTTGTTGTTAGAAGTCCATCTTCTGTCTGTGTGGAGAAAAATGGTGCGTGTTAAAAAACCAGCCGTCATCAGTTGTGCCAAAAAGTGCAGCAAGACAACCTTCCCTGGAAAAAGGGACATTTTTTTTAACTTTAAAGTAGACAGTCACAAATTACATTGTTTTCACATGTCTTCATTCCTAGACCAAATACTAGTGAGTGCTTTATTCTAACATTCTTAAATGTACTTTGTAGGTGGAACATCTGGTGGCGGGGCCAGCGTGGAGGTGGTGGTGCTCGACACGGAGGAGGAGGGCAATTCTTCAGGGGAGGAGGCGGCGGCTGTGAGAGTTGAGACGGTGGTGGTGGAGGCCAGAGGTAAGCTCTTATATATTCCTTACTTATTGAGATTGAAGACGTGGCTGGGAAGGCAAGAATATGAGATGCATGGCTGGGTGAATGATGAAGCAATGATGGGTGGAAGGACAACAGCCTGGGTGGGTGACACAGAAACTGTATGTGTCCATATACCTGGATCATGCTACTATCTGACTCTTAGATAGCATATGTGTATCTAGAGCAGGGGTACTCATAGTACGGCCCGCGGGCCGGTGGTGGCCCTGCAAGCCTTCCTTGGCGGTGCGCAGCCCTTGCAGACAATCACTGCTCCCCCGGCCCCCACAGAGCAGAGGCTTTGTTGTATTTCACCTGTTAGCGCCCCTGCATCTCCACTCTGACAATCACTGCTCCCCCGGCCCCCACAGAGCAGAGTGGAGATGCAGGGCCACAAAGAGGTGAAATAGAACAAAGCCTCTGCTCTGTGGGGCTGGGCAAGCAGTGATTGTCAGGGTGGAGATGCAGGGGCGCTACAACAAACAAAGCCTCAATAATATGTTAATGGTCTTTTAAAGACCTGTTAAGTACTTTGGTGTGGTTGTCTGTGTGTGCGCGTTGAGGAAGCGGTCTCAGCCCGGGCTGAAGGCTGACACAGACAGACACACACACAGTGAGATGACAGAGGGGGAGGGAGAGGGAGGGCAGGAGGGAGAGCGAGATGGAGAGGGAGGGCAGGAGGGAGAGCAGGAGGGAGAGAGATGTATGTAAATGCTGGGTCTGGTGGCTCAGTGGATGAAGGCATCTGCTGCAGGGACCTGTGTGCAACCTCATGGTCACAAGTTTTCATTTTGCTTTAGCCCCGCCCCCTTTGACTCCGCCCCCACCAGTGCGGCCCTCAGCCACAAACTACACTGTAAATTTAGCCCCTGAGAGAAAGTTTGTGAGTACCCATGATCTAGAGAGAGTAGACGGTCAGTGGATGAACTAAGTGTAACTTTGAAGAGCATGTAACACTGCACCCGCACGTCCCTTCCAGTGTAGGAAAGGCAAGGAAAAGAAGTTTTAATTTTGTCCAAATACAACCATCAATAGTAGCAGTAGTTTGTATTGCAAGCACAGCATAGATCTGGTTATTACGGTGGCCACTCCCTACCTCTCTTAATAAGTTTAGTAGTACTCAGTCATTCATGTGTGGATGTATCACTGGTCACTCACTAAAAAGCAAAGCACCTAAAGTCATCCCATATATAAGCAAAAACATCCCATGTGAAGTGATAGATAATCAGATTATTTATCTTCTTCAATTTTCCATTTCTAGTACTCATTTGCACTGTAGGGTGAAAGTTAAATTAATTAAGCAGTAGCCCTTGTAACAGAGTATTCTCAGTGCCACCCGTAATAGAAAAGTAAGAGCTTCACCACCTGCATGTACTGGACGGGTACAGTAACGCAACGCAAGTCTAGGTCACTCATCATGGCGTGCGTCTCTTTTTCTCGGGTGCAAGTTCACTGCGCTGGCATTATGCCGGCTTGCAGAAGATAACGTACCAATTTTCCTAAACAAGAGACAAGAAGAAGAATAAGACTGGTGTACTTTCATAGTCGACTCCAATGGAAGTCCATAGTGCTCGTAGAATTTGTTCCTTAAACTCCCACTAATGTTAGAGCAAGGATGAATAATTGGGAGGTTAGATAGCTACTGGCCTCAATAGTTATGTAATGCGCTTGTAAGTTGCTAGTTGTACTGCAACACAAATTTCTGCTGAATGATTGAGTTAATCTTAAAGAGCATTGGTTACAGACTATGTCTTTCTTTCTTCATATAGATGCTCCTTCCAAACGAACAAGGAGGAAGGAGCTGGCTAGAGCGGCCCGGCAACGGAGGATCGAGCCACTGTTGCGGAATATCGGCGGCTGGTGGCCCTGGAGGACGAAGAAAGTGTGCAGTCGACCACAACAACAACGTCGTCTGCATCGGCCTCCATGGCCCCACAGGCTGCCACCCAGCACAGTGGTCCACCCAGACTGAGCCGGGCTGCCAAAGCCAAACGCCACCACCGAGCAGCAAGGACAACAGCTGCCTCTCACAGGCATTGCACCTGCAAGGCAGTGAAGGCACGCCTGCACCGCAGTACCCTGATGATGTCCCGCCTTCAGCAGGAGCTCCACCACTTCACAAACGTGTTGGAGGGGCTCCGCTTAGAGCACGCCTTGCTCCGCGAGGAGCATGATGCCCTGGCCCAAAAAGTAAACAGCATCCACTCATAGTGTCCCTTGCCCCTTTTTTAGAGACTTTTGGGGGGTGGGAATTGGGAGTTGGGTTTTTGGGGACTTTTGAAGGACAATCGTTGGGGTTAGGGAGGGTCTTGCGGGAGATTATTTTGTTAGGGATATAAATATACTTTTTCAAACTTTATCTGAGCATACCTGTTTTTTACTGCTTGCCTGGTGGGTGGGGGTTTAACAGTGACTTTGTTTTCCTGAAAGTTTAGTTCCATTTTCTTCCTTTAAGTGTAAATGCCCAAATGTTTTCAACACTAAGTGCCTCTCACACAGTAAGTGAAGTGAATTCAAGAGTCCTAGGACTTTAGTAGTACTACCGTCAGTCTCTTGTCTCTCCTAATACTCCATTATACTCCCAAACCACCAAACGCTTATCTTACCTGTAATTTGTGTTTGAAAGTAGGGCTAGACCCAGGGCTGGCTCCACGGGAAACAGCGAATAAGGTTGGCAATCCTGGGCGGATAAGATTTCCTCATAGCGGTGGTACTAGTGGTGTGACACAGTGGCAGTTGCATGCCTATGAAAAAAAAGAAAATTAAATCTGGTTTGTCCTCCTGAGCAATTCAACGGTACAATAGAGAATATAGCATGTGACAGAAGTACACTAGAACAGTGTCACATTGTAGCCTAACAAACGGTAAAGTATAACTACTAATTCGGTTGAAGTTCTTTGACATTAGCCATGGGTCTTTGTCAAGCAGAGTAAGAATATATCCTCGGATTTCTTCACCAGCCTGTTGCTATCACCTTATCCTCCCCAGCAAGTGTGTGGATTTATTGCTGTAATTTAGTCACACATCAATCAAAACCACACAGCCCGGGGGAAGAGGGTTAGGGATTGAAAAATGGATGGGTACGGGGGTTTTTGGGAAAGGTTTTGGGAGACAAGAAAAAATAGCACAGCATGGACAAACAATTGTGAACATAAACAAATCTGTGGGTACAAACCTACCCATCAATCTTTGAAAGTGCATGCACTACTGCATGCAATACTTTCAACAACTGTGGAAGAAAGAATGCGACAGTACAGGGCGTGTGTGGAATTATTGATAACTATATTCAACATAAGGTCTCTGTTGCCAGATACCCGAGAGCCTTGCTGGTCACTATAAATCCATTCACCACACTCAATGGGGTTGGTCTGGAAGGTATAGTAGATAGAAAAGGAGAAATTGCTCTTTTTCTAGGTGTCCCCTCACTCACCAGGGTTGCCCCTTGGTGACATGCTTCATCATTGGGGCCATCCCAGTCCTCTATCGGGCTGGGGCGTGCTGCGACTTGCGAATTACGTAGGAGCACTTACAAATGACTATGTGTGGTGCAGATGTGATTGTGGAGTGGACTAAGTGATGTGTTAAGGGATCAATTTAGAAGCAGAGAGAGATCCAAGAAATGCAGTCACAGTCAGAGAAAAACACAATGGATACTGTATCTGTATGTTGTTGTAGTTGTCCTGTTGAAAGTGGTAAGTAAGTTGCCTGCAGAAAAAAAATCCTCTTATTAGCGGCACTCCTCCATTGCAGCTGACGCTTCGTCCATCGATGTTGGTCACCAGAAGACACCCTGTAAAAAAAGACCAGCATGGACAAACAATTGAACATAAACAAATCTTTGAGTACAAACCTATCCATTAATCTTTGAAAGTGCATGCACTACTGCATGCATGTCAGTGAAAAGTAAGTAGTACTTTCGACAACTGTGGAAGAAAGAATGCGACAGTACAGGGCGTGTGTGGAATTATTGATAACTATATTCAACATAAGGTCTCTGTTGCCAGATACCTGAGAGCCTTGCTGGTCACTATAAATCCATTCACTACACTCAATGGGGTTGGTCTGGAAGGTATAGTAGATAGAAAAGGAGAAATTGCTCTTTTTCTAGGTGTCCCCTCACTCACCAGGGTTGCCCCTTGGTGACATGCTTTATCACTGGGGCCATCCCAGTCCTCTACGGGCTGGGGCGTGCTGCGACTTGCAAATTACGTGGGAGCACTTACAAATGACTATGTGTGGTGCAGATGTGATTGTGGAGTGGACTAAGTGATGTGTTAAGGGATCAATTTAGAAGCAGAGAGAGATCCAAGAAATGCAGTCACAGTCAGAGAAAAACACAAAGGATACTGTATCTGTATGTTGTTGTAGTTGTCCTGTTGAATTTGGTAAGTAAGTTGCATGCCGAAAAAAATTCCTCTCATTAGCGGCACTCCTCCATTGCAGCTGACGCTTCATCCATCAATGTTGGTAACCAGAAGACACCCTGTCCACTGCCTGCCTGATGCTGAATTGTGGCTCGCTAATGTGAAGCCTGACTCAATCCTTTTTTCCCCATTGCACAGACTGAAACCCGGCCTGTAATTATTCAACGAAAAACAGGAAGTGATATAATATTACAACACCACTGATAAATAAATATAAGGTATGTAGGCTGTAGAGTGCAAAAAGTCACACTTTGATTTTCCTAGTACACAGTACAATATTTTTGAAAGTGCGTACTCTGTCTGAGTCACCTTTTGAAGGATATATAAGTATGGGCAAATTAATGTAGCGGATCTTTCCCCTCAAGCTAGGTGTACTGTAAACTGTGTTTTAGAACAAAATTAGATCTTCCCAGCAGTGCTCCCACCCAGACCCTTACTAAAGCAAGTCGCAAAAATGTAGAAGACCCCCAATCAAATCTCAAAAAACGAGGCCTAGCAGAAAACTGGTGACAAAACGTACTTTGAAAGTAAAAGTAGGCCCAAGTACCCCCTTACCCACCGTGGATTGCATTCAAACCACTTGCAAGCAACCAAGCAAAAGTATCCATAGCCAGCATCGCTCCAAGACTCGAAACCCCCTCACCCAAACACATGCAATAGAAATACTGCTAACCCTAACGAACCCTAAGTTAAGAATAGTGGCAAAGGCTTTCTTAAACTATGCCAAATCCCCCCTTTCCCACCATGGATTTTCTTCAAATGACTTGCAACCAAAATTACACATTCTCACGAGTGCTTTAAGACCCCAGAACTCAGTTGCAAAAATCTAGAACACCCCGAAACACATGCAATCCTGCTGCTAGGGCAAACCCTAACGAACCCTAAGTTAAAAAAAGTGCCAAAAGGTTTTCCGCGAGGATTTTGTCCCAACCACTTCTACCCGGTATTAGACCTTCCCAGGAATGCCCCAAGACCCGCCAACCCACCCGCCAAAAAGCATAACACCCCCAAACAGGCCAAAAGCAAAATCTCATACTTGCAATATTTCTCGGCCTTCGGTCCAAACGCGCTGCGTAGCTAGGCCATAGGTCCGGTTTGCCACCACAGATTTCCTGAAAAGCAAATGCAATCAAGATTAGAGTGTCCCAGCAGTGCTGACAGACCCCGAAACTCACCCACAAACACCAGGAAGCCCCCCAAACAGGCCCCCGAAAATGCTACATTGAGCAAAATGTCAGAAATAGCAACAAAAAAAAATCGGCCTGGATTTTGTCCCAACCACTTTTATCCGGTATTAAAGCTTCCCAGCAATGGCCCCAGAGCCGTCAACCCAGGAGAAAACGAGTAGAAGATCCCCAAACAGCCAAAGAGCAAAAGTACAAAAATGGGGACTTTGTAATTTTTTCCCAAATTTCCCAAATCACTCCGCGCGCGCTCTGCAGCTAGGCCCTAACTCCCCTCTGCCACCATGGATTTGCTTCAAACCTCTTGCAAAGTAAAGTATATATAGCCAGCAGTGCGCCCAGACCCCGAAACCCACCCACAAACACCAGGAAGCCCCCCAAAGAGGCCCCCGAAAACACTACATTGAGCAAAATGTCAGAAATAGCAAAAAAAAATCGGCCTGGATTTTGTCCCAACCACTTCTACCCGGTATTAGACCTTCCCAGGAATGCCCCAAGACCCACCAACCCACCCGCCAAAAAGCATAACACCCCCAAACAGGCCAAAAGCAAAATCTCATACTTGCAATATTTCTCAGCCTTCGGTCCAAACGTGCTGCGTAGCTAGGCCATAAGTCAGGGTTGCCACCACGGATTTCCTGAAAAGCAAATGCAATCAAGATTAGAGTGTCCCAGCAGTGCTGACAGACCCCGAAAGTCGCCCACAAACAGACGGAACCCCCCCTAAGAGCACCTCAAAGGCAAGCAAGTCAGCAAAAACACTAAACAATTTGCGCCTCGGATTTGGTCCAAACCACTTTTATCCGGTATTAGAGCTTCCCAGCAATGGCCCCAGCTCCGTCAACCCAGGAGAAAACGAGTAGAAGACCCCCAAACAGCCAAAGAGCAAAAGTACAAAAGGGGGACTTTGTCATTTTTTCCCAAATTTGCCAAATCACTCCGCGCGCGCTCTGCAGCTAGGCCCTAACTCCCCTCTGCCACCATGGATTTGCTTCAAACCTCTTGCAAAGTAAAGTATATATAGCCAGCAGTGCACCCAGACCCCGAAACCCACCCACAAACACTAGGAAGCCCCCAAAGAGGCCCCCAAAAACGCTACATTGAGCAAAATGTCAGAAATAGCAACAAAAAAAAATCGGCCTGGATTTTGTCCCAACCACTTCTACCCGGTATTAGACCTTCCCAGGAATGCCCCAAGACCCGCCAACCCACCCGCCAAAAAGCATAACACCCCCAAACAGTCCAAAAGCAAAATCTCATACTTGCAATATTTCTCAGCCTTCGGTCCAAACGCGCTGCGTAGCTAAGCCATAAGTCGGGGTTGCCACCACGGATTTCCTGAAAAGCAAATGCAATCAAGATTAGAGTGTCCCAGCAGTGCTGACAGACCCCGAAAGTCACCCACAAACAGACGGAACCCCCCTAAGAGCACCTCAAAGGCAAGCAAGTCAGCAAAAACACTAAAAAATGTGCGCCTCGGATTTGGTCCAAACCACTTTTATCCGGTATTAGAGCTTCCCAGCAATGGCCCCAGTGCCGTCAACCCAGGAGAAAACGAGTAGAAGACCCCCAAACAGCCAAAGAGCAAAAGTACAAAAGGGGGACTTTGTCATTTTTTCCCAAATTTCCCAAATCACTCCGCGCGCGCTCTGCAGCTAGGCCCTAACTCCCTTCTGCCACCATGGATTTGCTTCAAACCTCTTGCAAAGTAAAGTATATATAGCCAGCAGTGCGCCCAGACCCCGAAACCCACCCACAAACACCAGGAAGCCCCCAAAGAGGCCCCCGAAAACGCTACATTGAGCAAAATGTCAGAAATAGCACAAAAAATTCGGCCTGGATTTTGTCCCAACCACTTCTACCCGGTATTAGACCTTCCCAGGAATGCCCCAAGACCCGCCAACCCACCCGCCAAAAAGCATAACACCCCCAAACAGGCCAAAAGCAAAATCTCATACTTGCAATATTTCTCGGCCTTCGGTCCAAACGCGCTGCGTAGCTAGGCCATAAGTCGGGGTTGCCACCACGGATTTCCTGAAAAGCAAATGCAATCAAGATTAGAGTGTCCCAGCAGTGCTGACAGACCCCGAAAGTCACCCACAAACAGACGGAACTCCCCCTAAGAGCACCTCAAAGGCAAGCAAGTCAGCAAAAACACTAAAAAATGTGCGCCTCGGATTTGGTCCAAACCACTTTTATCCGGTATTAGAGCTTCCCAGCAATGGCCCCAGCACCGTCAACCCAGGAGAAAACGAGTAGAAGACCCCCAAACAGCCAAAGAGCAAAAGTACAAATATGGGGACTTTGTCATTTTTTCCCAAATTTCCCAAATCACTCCGCGCGCGCTCTGCAGCTAGGCCCTAACTCCCCTCTGCCACCATGGATTTGCTTCAAACCTCTTGCAAAGTAAAGTATATATAGCCAGTAGTGCGCCCAGACCCCGAAACCCACCCACAAACACCAGGAAGCCCCCAAAGAGGCCCCCGAAAACGCTACATTGAGCAAAATGTCAGAAATAGCAAAAAAAAAATCGGCCTGGCTTTTGTCCCAACCACTTCTACCCGGTATTAGACCTTCCCAGGAATGCCCCAAGACCCGCCAACCCACCCGCCAAAAAGCATAACACCCCCAAACAGTCCAAAAGCAAAATCTCATACTTGCAATATTTCTCGGCCTTCGGTCCAAACGCGCTGCGTAGCTAGGCCATAAGTCGGGGTTGCCACCACGGATTTCCTGAAAAGCAAATGCAATCAAGATTAGAGTGTCCCAGCAGTGCTGACAGACCCCGAAAGTCACCCACAAACAGACGGAACCCCCCCTAAGAGCACCTCAAAGGCAAGCAAGTCAGCAAAAACACTAAAAAACTTGCGCCTCGGATTTGGTCCAAACCACTTTTATCCGGTATTAGAGCTTCCCAGCAATGGCCCCAGCGCCGTCAACCCAGGAGAAAACGAGTAGAAGACCCCCAAACAGCCAAAGAGCAAAAGTACAAAAATGGGGACTTTGTCATTTTTTCCCAAATTTCCCAAATCACTCCGCGTGCGCTCTGCAGCTAGGCCCTAACTCCCCTCTGCCATCATGAACTTGCTTCAAACCTCTTGCAAAGTAAAGTATATATAGCCAGCAGTGCGCCCAGACCCCGAAACCCACCCACAAACACCAGGCAGCCCCCCAAAGAGGCCCCCGAAAACGCTACATTGAGCAAAATGTCAGAAATAGCAACAAAAAAAATCAGCCTGGATTTTGTCCCAACCACTTCTACCCGGTATTAGACCTTCCCAGGAATGCCCCAAGACCCTCCAACCCACCCGCCAAAAAGCATAACACCCCCAAACAGGCCAAAAGCAAAATCTCATACTTGCAATATTTCTCGGCCTTCGGTCCAAACGCGCTGCGTAGCTAGGCCATAAGTCGGGGTTGCCACCACGGATTTCCTGAAAAGCAAATGCAATCAAGATTAGAGTGTCCCAGCAGTGCTGACAGACCCCGAAAGTCACCCACAAACAGACGGAACCCCACCTAAGAGCACCTCAAAGGCAAGCAAGTCAGCAAAAACACTAAAAAATGTGCGCCTCGGATTTGGTCCAAACCACTTTTATCCGGTATTAGAGCTTCCCAGCAATGGCCCCAGAGCCGTCAACTCACCTGCAAAGAGGTAGAACAACACCCCCACAAGTGCTGAGTCTTTCTTCATTGGGCGTAAACCAGCCCTCTGCTTTGATGGAAATAGGAGTCTGGAGGAGGATAGAGGAGCATGTTCTTCTGAACTTGTGAACCTGAGGAATGCAGACTGCGGCACCTTCAAATCAATTAGCAAACAAGTGAATACAGTTCTGCTGATGGGCTTGTTTTTGTGATTATCTGATTAAAGTTTGAATTATATTAACTGTGCACAACAAAGAAAGACAGACACACAGGAATAAAAGTGAATAAGGACGAAAAAGAAAGTTATTGATTCGTTTTCTCATTTTCAGGGCTCGGTATCACGGTCCAGGAATAAGAATAAGGCTTCGTCATCATACTCTGCGAATTCAGGCAGGGTGAGCTCAGTGTCACCTGACAGAGTAGAAATTCCCTCATCTATGTTGCTGGCCACCTCGTCTTCATCCGGCGCGCTTTCTCGTACTCTGAAATCTGGTGGTATGAGGTGCTGATTCATCTTGATCATTGTTAACCTCTCCACATTTTTGGGCGAGAGGCGGCTCCGTTTGGAAGTTACAATGCCACCAGCAGCACTGAAAACACGTTCAGAAGACACACTTGCGAGTGGACAAGACAAGTAGTTTAAAGCCAGGTTGGTGAGCTGTGGCCACAATTCTTTTTTCCCATGCCAATACGCCAATGGGTCAGCATTAACATAGACCTCTGTTGAGTCATTCAGATAGTCCTTGACCATCGAATCAAGGTTCTCCTCCAAGGTTCCTCCACTTTGCTTAGCTGTTGCTGTGACCTTTTGAGAACCAAACCCAAGCCGAAATAGCCAATCCTCTTCAGCCTCCAATGTTTCTGTTGTGTCTGGTGCAGATGATCCGGTTGCCGGTGTCTTTAACGGCTGAGAGGTCACTTGTGCCACAGCCACAGGTGCAGAAGTGGATTGTTTTGACTGGGGATGGCCTGCTGATGCTGATGTACTGCCTTTTCCTTCAATTTTCTGCCGTTCTCTTTCATACCTCTTGGCTGACAAGGCTATCCAATGTTTGTACTTTGGAACATGTTCATCATCAAAAGGAAAGAATGCTTGGCCTGCCAGCGCCTTTTTGTAGCGTGGATCCAGAATAGTAGCACAAATGTAATGCTGTTCTGAGTGGATCATTTTAAGACGTTCATCACCTTGTAGGAGCTCTAATAATTTCTCAGCCAGAAAAAAGAGTCTTGGTTTTTTACATCTTTTTCAAACACAGAACACACCTCCTTCAGTTGGTGCTCCAGCATGTACAACAATGGGATAGCTTTTCCCAAATTACAGTCCTCCTTGCTGACTGCACGTGTGAAGAACTCAAAAGGACGAAGCATGCGTGTCAGGCTTTGAACTATGTTCCATTGCGCCGCACCCATTCTCAGGTTCTCCTGAGCTGTACCCTCTGTTAAGAAATATTGATCGAGTACCGTATACTGCTCATACAGACGCTCAAGCATGTAGAAGGTTGAGTTCCAACGTGTTACCACCTCCTGGATGAGTGCTTTCACTGGCATTTGACGTTGATATAGCAGGCTCCTCAGCTGCTTCCGGGCCTTAAAAGAATGGCTGAAATGGTTGCACATTTTTCGGCAGGTGTCCAATACTCTGTACGCTGCACTGTCTTTATTACCCAAGAATTTTTGGACAACCAGGTTTATACAGTGCGCCAAACACGGCACTCTGAAATACTCACCCAGCCTCATGGCCTTAACTATATTGGCGCCATTGTCCCTGGAAACATAACCAACCTGGCGGTTTTTTGGGGACAGCCAATTAAGGACCTTTGTGTTAAAGACATCCAAAATGTTTTCTGCTGTGTGACGTGTCTCCAAACCAAACATGGCTAGTGTTGCATGTTTCCGAGCAGCTTTAAAAACAATGTCCGCGTCAACACCTGCGTTTAGCTTTGCTTTAGCCCCTGAAAAAGAGACCCAGTGTGCAGTGATGCACATGTAATCAGCGCCTGCGCCACTGGTCCACATGTCTGTTGTCAGATGTATAGTGTGAACAGCACTCTTCTGCAAAGCTGCCCCAATCACCTCCAGAACATCTTCATGTAGTGCTGGAACCGCAACTCGGGCAAAATAGAACCGGCTAGGAACCTTCCATTTAGGGCAGAGCGCTGCCACTAATTCTAGAAAACCAACCCCTTCTACAAAAGAAAAAGGGAGAAGGTCCAGAGCTAGCATTTTAGCCAGCTTAGTGTTATACAGACGCGTCAGTGGGTGGTTGCGTTCATATTGCGCTTCTGTAAACAACATCTTTTTAATGTTGCCCTGGACCAAGGATTTACGGGATGATGATGATATCTTCGACCCAGTTACGCTCGCTGATGAACTTTTCCGCATTGATGTCTCACTCTCTCCCACACTCTTAGTGTGGCTCACATGGGGTGTGCTGCTGACAGGGGTACTGGGTGTAAGTGAAGTGTTTGAATCGTCTTCTTCCTCCTCGTCATCATCAGATGAAAAATCAACGTTTTCATTACGTGCAATTCGGGCTACCTTGACCGCCTCTAGGTGCGCAAACCATTGGACAGGGTGCGCTCTCCTAAGATGACCTCTCTGGCCTCCGGTACCATAGTTGGTACCAAACTTACCATGACTAACTCGAAGCTTACAAAAGCTACAAATGGCTACGTTTTCCGTCCTTGGGCAAACACTAAAGAAGTGCCAAACTGGAGACTTGAAATGTCTTTGGGGCCGGAGGAGGCGGCGATACTGGTGGTGGTGGTCCTGCTGCTAATGCCAGATGAAGTGGAGGATGTGGATTGCCGAACTTCAGTATGTTTTGCACTTTCACCACCACTAATTGAGGTCGAGGTGGATGGAAGTCCCATCTTGCGAGGAAGAAATATGGAAGCGGTAGGTGTTGGTGTACTAGTTAACTCCAAATCCAATGATTGTTGTGTTTCCATTGACTCCTCGTCGACATCATCATCACGCTCAGCAGCTTCTCGGGATAGGGTCAAAATGTCTCTTTGCTGCATGCCCGCTGGGGCTGCAGTGACCTTTATGATGACTGGCTCGTCGTCGTGAGAGGCTTCATCAGCAGCAGTATGCGTCACTTCTTGTTGAGCCTCATCACACTCCATAGCTATGAGTTTTTCGACGACCTTCCTTTTACGCTTAGGTATCTTTGTCAGATCATGGTGTGCCTCACTCTCAGGCTGCCGTGGTGGTACCCATTCGTCATCCAGATCATCAGTAGGAGGTGTGCTTGAAGAAGATGTAGACACCCCCCTTGATCTTTTCCTTGCTAGGGATGTGGAAGACAATGAATGATCATCAGGAGGAGTGGCTTCCTCAAATGATACCTCGGTCTGATTGTCAATTTCCTGATGTGCCCCTACTTCGGGAGGAACAACTATTGTGGGCACTTGTGACCCTCCATGCACCTCTGCTTGCGCATCTCCTTGCGCTGCCTCTCCTTCCACATGTGCTTGGGCTTGTACTACTTGCACATGTTGTTGTTGCGGCTGTGGTTGTTCAACACTTGTCAGATGAGTTACAACAACCTGTGTTGATTCTGGGACATTGCTGCTACTTTCTTGCGATGAGCCAACATCACTGGTCGATGGTGATTGGAGAAGTACACTGACTGCCTCTGAAGCACTCAAAGGCTTTGACTTAAGTTGGCGTGGTGGTGGAGGCACTGAACCCAATGGAGCGGGGGTGCTGCTCCCAGCTTGGTCCCCAGCAGATCCTGCTGCTGCTGCAGACGTACTTTTTTTTTTGCTCCCAAAAAACGCGGCGGCCGGCACACCAGCCTCCTTGGTAACTTGCTTCTTCTGCTCCTTACTAGCAACTTTGTTGCTAGAGGAGCTACGGAGACCTTTTTTTGGGGCTATCTTCTTCAGAGCAGGTCAGACAGCAGGCGGCAGTTGCACGAGTTGCAGAGTTGTCTGAGGCCAGACGTGACGTCGCGTGACGTTATGCTGCACAAACACCGCTGCAGGACTTCTTCCTGGCACTGGTGGTTCTCTTGAGTCTTGTGCACCTAAAAGCAATGGAAGACAGAGGAACATCAGTTCAGTTATACACCCCAAAAAAAAATCGAAAAAAAGCAGAAAAATCAGCACAGTCCCATGCCCTCCATGATGCTTACATTCAAGACACCCCACAGAAAGACTAGGCCCATGCAAGACTCAATACCCCTGGTGAAAAGGCCACAAGTACAGCCCCAAAAAACGAAAATCACTGAAAAATCAGCACAATCCCATTCCATCCATGCCCTCCATGATGTTTCAGTTCAAGACACCCCACAGAAAGACTAGGCCCATGCAAGACTCAATACCCCTGGTGAAAAGGCCACAACAGGCCAAAAAAACGAAAATCACAGAAAAATCAGCACAATCCCATGCCATCCAGCCCCTCCATGATGTTTAAATTCAAGACAACCCACAGAAAGACTAGGCACATGCACCACTCACTACCCCTGGGCATAATGGATGAAAGCTAGGCAAAATGGGTGCAGGCCTGAGTACACTGCCTGCCTTCAAAATGGCCCCCTCCATCACAGCACATGGCCAGGGCCTGTAGCAGCACTCAAAATGGCCCCCAACCACGTGGCCTGTCCACAACAGGCCAAAAAAACGAAAATCACAGAAAAATCAGCAAAATCCCATGCCATCCAGCCCCTCCATGATGTTTAAATTCAAGACAACCCACAGAAAGACTAGGCCCATGCACCACTCACTACCCCTGGGCATAATGGATGAAAGCTAGGCTAAATGGGTGCAGGCCTGAGAACACTGCCTGCCTTCAAAATGGCCCCCTCCATCACAGCACATGGCCAGGGCCTGTAGCAGCACTCAAAATGGCCCCCAACCACGTGGCCGGTCCACAACAGGCCAAAAAAATGAAAATCACAGAAAAATCAGCACAATCCCATCCCATCCAGCCCCTCCATGATGTTTAAATTCAAGACAACCCACAGAAAGACTAGGCACATGCACCACTCACTACCTCCTGATGAAAAGGCCACAACAGGCCAAAAAAACGAAAATCGCAGAAAAATCAGCACAATCCCATGCCATCCAGCCCCTCCATGATGTTTAAATTCAAGACAACCCACAGAAAGACTAGGCCCATGCACCACTCACTACCCCTGGGCATAATGGATGAAAGCTAGGCAAAATGGGTGCAGGCCTGAGAACACTGCCTGCGTTCAAAATGGCCCCCTCCATCACAGCACATGGCCAGGGCCTGTAGCAGCACTCAAAATGGCCCCCAACCACGTGGCCTGTCCACAACAGGCCAAAAAAACGAAAATCACAGAAAAATCAGCACAAGCCCATCCCATCCAGCCCCTCCATGATGTTTAAATTCAAGACAACCCACAGAAAGACTAGGCACATGCACCACTCACTACCCCCTGGTGAAAAGGCCACAACAGGCCAAAAAAACGAAAATCACAGAAAAATCAGCACAAGCCCATCCCATCCAGCCCCTCCATGATGTTTAAATTCAAGACAACCCACAGAAAGACTAGGCCCATGCACCACTCACTACCCCTGGGCATAATGGATGAAAGCTAGGCAAAATGGGTGCAGGCCAGAGAACACTGCCTGCCTTCAAAATGGCCCCCTCCATCACAGCACATGGCCAGGGCCTGTAGCAGCACTCAAAATGGCCCCCAACCACATGGCCTTTCCACAACAGGCCAAAAAAACGAAAATCACAGAAAAATCAGCACAATCCCATCCCATCCAGCCCCTCCATGATGTTTAAATTCAAGACAACCCACAGAAAGACTAGGCACATGCACCACTCACTACCCCCTGGTGAAAAGGCCACAACAGGCCAAAAAAACGAAAATCGCAGAAAAATCAGCACAATCCCATGCCATCCAGCCCCTCCATGATGTTTAAATTCAAGACAACCCACAGAAAGACTAGGCCCATGCACCACTCACTACCCCTGGGCATAATGGATGAAAGCTAGGCAAAATGGGTGCAGGCCTGAGAACACTGCCTGCCTTCAAAATGGCCCCCTCCATCACAGCACATGGCCAGGGCCTGTAGCAGCACTCAAAATGGCCCCCAACCACATGGCCTGTCCACAACAGGCCAAAAAAACGAAAATCACAGAAAAATCAGCACAATCCCATCCCATCCAGCCCCTCCATGATGTTTAAATTCAAGACAACCCACAGAAAGACTAGGCACATGCACCACTCACTACCCACTGGTGAAAAGGCCACAACAGGCCAAAAAAAACAAAAAAATCGCAGAAAAATCAGCACAATCCCATGCCATCCAGCCCCTCCATGATGTTTAAATTCATGACAACCCACAGAAAGACTAGGCCCATGCACCACTCACTACCCCTGGGCATAATGGATGAAAGCTAGGCAAAATGGGTGCAGGCCTGAGAACACTGCCTGCCTTCAAAATGGCCCCCTCCATCACAGCACATGGCCAGGGCCTGTAGCAGCACTCAAAATGGCCCCCAACCACAAGGCCTGTCCACAACAGGCCAAAAAAACGAAAATCACAGAAAAATCAGCACAATCCCATCCCATCCAGCCCCTCCATGATGTTTAAATTCAAGACAACCCACAGAAAGACTAGGCACATGCACCACTCACTACCCCCTGGTGAAAAGGCCACAACAGGCCAAAAAAACGAAAATCGCAGAAAAATCAGCACAATCCCATGCCATCCAGCCCCTCCATGATGTTTAAATTCAAGACAACCCACAGAAAGACTAGGCCCATGCACCACTCACTACCCCTGGGCATAATGGATGAAAGCTAGGCAAAATGGTGCAGGCCTGAGAACACTGCCTGCCTTCAAAATGGCCCCCTCCATCACAGCACATGGCCAGGGCCTGTAGCAGCACTCAAAATGGCCCCCAACCACATGGCCTGTCCACAACAGGCCAAAAAAGCGAAAATCACAGAAAAATCAGCACAATCCCATCCCATCCAGCCCCTCCATGATGTTTAAATTCAAGACAACCCACAGAAAGACTAGGCACATGCACCACTCACTACCCCCTGGTGGAAAGGCCACAACAGGCCAAAAAAACGAAAATCGCAGAAAAATCAACACAATCCCAAGCCATCCAGCCCCTGCATGATGTTTAAATTCAAAACACCCCACAGAAAGACTCAGTGCACCCACCACTGAGTACCCCTGGGCAAAAGGCCCCAAAACAGCCCAAAAATCGAAAATTCCAAAATTGTAGTTGCAGCAACTGTAATGCCACAAACAAACTTACTTGTGAAATTTCTAATCCAAAAGTGATCCAAAGAAAGTCAAAAAGGCCTCAAATCCAAATATCCAGCAGCATCCACAAAAAGTAATCCTTCCAGCTCCAGATCCAAATGAAAAGTGACCAGGAGATGGACAAAGCACTGGGAGGAGCCTGCTGGACAGGAACAGGAAGTTGAAGAATGTGGGGCACTTCCTTCCTCCCAACCCCCTCCCCCCCTCCCCCAAATGGACTCCTCGCAAAAAAAGTGCAGGCAAATGTCAACCTAAGGAGTTATTCAGATAAAAATCATCATTTCAAGAAGGTTTATGCTGCTTGCTGGTGGATTTCTTGTGCAGAATTGCAAATTTTATATTTTCGCGTGTGCGGATTGTTGCTGCTCGCCGCATCTCAAAGCTCGCAATTGCGAAGTACAAGCGAGACGTGATCTTGGCGTACTCGCGTTGACAAACGCTCGCTGCAAAAGTTGGCAAGCCGCGATTACGTAATCGCGCTTGCCAAATTCCCGCGGGATCCCGCAGCAAGATCCAAAATGGCGCAGCACTCGCAAAATATCGAGAAAAACAACTCGGCAAACGATGATAAATGCCGCGCGCCGCAAAATTGTATCACCAAGAAAAAAAAAAATCCGCTGCGTGCGAATTTGCGGATTTTGCGGGAAATTCGCAAATCTCGCGGATTGCGAATTTACCGAAAATCCGCAAAATCCGCGAGCGTAATGGATTTTCCGCCCATACTTACTGAGGACCCTCGAGCAGGACGGCTCAGTGGAAGGGGTCAGACTCTCCGATGCCTTATCCTCGGAGCAACGCCAAGACTGTCGGGATCTCCTGTTACAATTCGCAGACCTGTTTTCTCTCATCCCCGGGGTCTTCCCCTGGTGCCTTCACGACGTGGACACCGGGGATAGCCCCCCTATTCGACACAGGGCGTACCGAGTACCGGACCGAGTGCGCGCCTGCATCCAGAATGAAGTCTCTAAACTGCTGGCTCTAGGAGTGATCGAGCCGTCTGACAGCCCCTGGGCCAGCCCGGTCGTACTGGTCCCCAAGGCTGCCGCCCCGGGCGTTGCCCCCGAGCTCCGGTTCTGTGTGGACTATCGGGGCCTGAACGCCGTGACCAGAACCGATGCTCACCCCATCCCCCGGGCGGATGAGCTGATTGACCGCATGGGGGCCGCCCGCTACCTGAGCACCTTCGATCTAACAGCGGGCTACTGGCAGATCGGCCTCACCCCCGGGGCCCAAGAGCGATCTGCCTTCTCTACCCCAGATGGGCACTACCACTTCAAGGTGATGCCCTTCGGCATGAAAAACGCCCCAGCTACCTTCCAGAGACTCGTGAACCAGGTACTGGCGGGCCTCGAAGCATTCAGCGCCGCCTACCTGGACGACATTGCTGTATACAGTCGCCACTGGGCAGACCACCTCCACCACCTCCAGGAGGTCCTGCACGCCCTCCGGCAGGCCGGGCTCACCATCAAAGCCAGCAAGTGCCAGATTGGCCAAGGGTCCGTGACCTACCTGGGACACCAAGTGGGGAGCGGTCTGGTGGCCCCCCTCCAGCTTAAGATCGCTGCTATCCAGGCCTGGCAACCACCTATCACCCAAACCGAGGTCCGAGCTTTCCTGGGACTCACCGGGTACTACCGGCGATTCGTAAAGGACTATGGCAGCATTGTGGGGCCCCTCACAGAACTCACATCCAAGAAAAACCCCAAAACCGTCAACTGGACTCCGGACTGTCAAGCGGCCTTTGAGAAATTGAAGGCCGCCATGTGCACCGCCCCCGTGCTCCCGGCCCCCGACTACAGCCGGGAGTTCATAGTGCAGACGGACGCCTCAGATCATGGCATTGGGGCCGTCCTCTCTCAACTCAACACCGAGGGAGTCGATCAGCCAGTGGCCTTCATCAGCCGACGCCTGCTGGCCCGAGAACAGCGCTGGAGCACCATCGAACGGGAGGCCTTCGCCGTGGTGTGGGCCCTCAAGAAGCTACGGCCCTACCTCTTCGGTACCCACTTCCGGGTACAAACAGATCACCGACCCCTGCAATGGCTGATGCAGATGCGGGGAGAAAACCCGAAACTGTTGCGATGGTCCATCTCTCTGCAGGGGATGGATTTCACTGTGGAGCACCGTCCAGGCCAGGACCACGCCAACGCAGACGGCCTGTCACGCTTTTTCTGCCTCGGCGAGGAGAGTACCCAAGAGGATGGGTGACTCTCCCTGCCTTCAGCTGGGGGGGACGCATGTTGGACAGGCCTCGTGGAAGGGCCGCTCCCTCCCCGCATGACGGGTACCGGACCCTTGCTCGTCCTGTATCCCCGATCAGAACCATCCCGGCAACCCACTGGGGCAACCTATGACCCGTCCCCAACGGAACTCCAGCCCCCGAACACCCCAGCAACGGCTGGCCCGGGCCTCCGTCAGTACCACTGCCCCGGCCCCGCCGCCATCTTTGGACACTACGTAACAAGGCCGCGTGGCCTCGGCTCGACCCCAACCCTGGGCCTGGCCAGGCCCCGACATCGAGGCACCACCATCCACCCAGGAGGGGAAGAGACCACTTGGCAGGTCAATGGGAGAAGGAGTGTCAATGGCTCCCCTCCGCCAGGTGTCGATCGCCCCCGGCCTCCCCGGGCGCTGGCTCCACCCCCCTGCTGGGTGTCTGGACTCCCTCATCCCGGACCTCCCGACCTCCAAGTGCGAGGGTCCGGACATCAAAGGAGACCAGACCTATAACTGGGGCAGCTCCCATACCTATCCCTAAACCCTAAAAATACCCCTGTACCCCAAAACCCAAACCTAGCCCTGAACCCTAAAAATACCCCTGTACCCCAAAACCCATACCTATCCCTAAACCCTAAAACTACCCCTGTACCCCATAACCCAAAACTATATCTGAACCCTTAAAATACCCAAACACCCCAAAACATATACCTCAGTACCCCAAAACATATACCTCTATACCCATACTTACCTTATCCAAACATAAAAAAACATGCTTTTACCATTCTTGCATTTACAACGAATTTCGTTGTAAATGTATGAGGGTAAAAGCATATAAAATGTAATGCCATGCGTTATAATGGCATTGCGGAGTCATGGTACTTTCGTAATGAAAGTATGCGGAGTGATGGTATGCGGAAAGAAAGTTGCGGAATAATGGGTGTTTACCCTCCCCCGGTTAAGTACATTGGTGGCACAGCGGCCCACATCTCCAGCAACATACTCATATTTTTTCACCACCCATTTGAAAAATACACAGGTCTCTCTCATTGATGGCCAGCACCGACATACACTTTTAGACACACCTCCCACCACAAGTTCTAGAATTGCGAAATTTAGAGCTGGAGAGCTACGTTCGAATCTCGACATCAGCTCAACATCCTGTGATTCCAGGCAAATCGCGTTGTCTCCCAGTGACTACCACAAATGAATGTGTTCTTCTGTAATGTAAATTGTGCTCATGCCATGTTGTTGAGTTCGCGCTATATAATATTGCAAGGAAAAATAAAGTAGGGAAACTCGAGTTCACACACTACTGAACGCGCACTCTTAAGTGCATCAGGATTGCACTGTGAATTGGAGCGTTTCACAGGCCTGTCACAGCTAAGAAATGCTATCAAAACGAAATCCTACAAAACAATATACTACTGGCCGGCAGCAATTCATACCCGGACAACGTCGGGATGGGCTGCTAGTATTATATATTAGAGAATACTAATGTTTGAGTGTAGTTAGGAGGTTGGTTGTATTAGTTTAGTTATTTGGTCATGGTTTTTGTATGTTTTAGGTGTTCGTGGTTTTTTCGGAGGTGTCGTGATTGAGGTTTTTAGGTCTAGTGTATTTAGTTTGTTTTATGAAAGATATGCTTATTTCATATGTTGTACATTAATGTTATTCTATTTTTTGAAATGTATCGGGGGTTTTCTGTGGGTGGGTATGTTTTCGATATTTTTTTTACAGGTTCCTGTATTTCGCGTTTACGTTCCGGAGAAGGATGCTTTTTTTTTAAAGAGAAGAGTGTAGTAGTTTATTAAACTAACCTTTTTACACTTTTTCCTTTTTTCGTGGTGTCCTGGAGCGATTTGTAGATTTTTTTTATTATTTTTCGGGTTTTTAAGGGTTTTGATTTAATGTTGGAGAAGAACATGCGTTTTTTTTTAACTTGAAGTGTGTGTATGTTACTTTAATGAATAAACTTACCACACTTTTTTTTTCTCGGGATTTCCTGGAGCGGTTCTTAACTTTTTAAACTATTTTCCGGGTTTTTAATGGTTTCGGCATTTATGTTTGAGAAGAACATGCATTTTTTTAAATTAAAAGTGTGTATATGTAACTTTAATGAATAAAGTTACCACACTTTTTATTCTCAGGATTTCCTGGAGCAGTTTTTACTATTTTTACATTTTTTCGGGTTTTTGAGGGTTTCGATATATTGGATTAATCTTGGATTACCAGTGGAGTACATGGATTACAAATGGATTACAAATTGTTGGATTACATATTCGACTGCTATATGAATTGTAAGTTTATTTATTTTACCTTATTTGGGTGGGAAATGTTATTTTAATTGTGCTTGATATTTTAGGAAATATGATTTAATTGTCTATATATATTAATTAATGGAAATAAATATGTATGACAATTATATATTATTTCTGAAAATATTTTTATTTATGTTGGTAAATTGATTGTTTTGCATATTGATATTTGTGTATAGGTGCTAGTTTCTCTTAATTTTTTTGTTATATGCGCAATCTATTAGTGTGTTATAATGTTCTGCTACGTCGGCGACAGGGACATATGCTAAGGCAATTAATTTTTTGACTTGGTAGGCAAAAGTGCTATCTGTAGCATATTGTATGCTTAATGTTGCTTTTTGGAGATGTCTCTAAATGCTTTGGTTGAAATGGTAATAGCAACCTTGGATTGCTGTATGTGGAAATGTTTTTAAGATAGCATTTACCATTGCCAATTCGAAATCTATAATTATTTTCTGTGGAAAATAATTATTGGTTTCCTGTTTTATTGTGTTTAGTACCTCTATAGGTATTTTGTTATTTGTTTGGCAATAGGCAGTAGATAAATGGGATATTAGAATGATGGTATAATCCATGTATGGAGTAGAGCTGGAAAAATGGTTGTGAGCATGTTTTAAAAGTCCCATCCATCATCCAGTTGTGGCAGTCTTTTAATTTTCTTAAATTGTTTGTAGTAGCAAACATTATTATTCTGTTGGAAGGGCATTTGTTGTCAAAAAGCAAAAATTGTTCTTTATTGTGAGTTACTCTAAGTTCAGGGGGAATGACAACTTCTTCTTGGGTTTTAGGATTAGGTAGAGTGGTTGTTGTAACTCTTTTTTGTCTTGCAATTGTTCGTTTTAGGGAATCAATTGAGGGTAGTTGTCCTGAAGCATGTTGAGGAACTTTTAAAAGTTCCTCTTTTAGTATTCGAGTTGTAGGTTTTTCAGTACTGGTAGTTGTAGCTCTACCATAACATTTATTTGAGTAGTATTTACTACTTTTCCAAAACACTTTGGGGTCGATTCTGATTTGGGAAACAAAACCGTCCTACGTATTCGTAGCCGTTTCCATACGATTCGTACAAAGCCGTCCGAATTGCGTAGTACGATCCATTTACAAAGAATCCGTCCAAATGTTTACGAACCTTACGAAAAACAAGCGAAGAACCGTACAACACAGACTCGGCTAGTGAACCGTACGATTTGTAAACATGCCGTACGACCCGCCAAGTACGATCCGAACCCGGGACCTTAAACGCTATTCATACGGGAAAACGCTGTCGCGTATGAACTGCGATTTGTACGCAAAACATCGCGTATGTGCGAGCCGAACAATCAAATAAAAAGCAAACCCTCCCTCAACGAAGCGCACGCGTACCCCGTAAATACATCATGTATAAGAGAGCTACACAATAAAGTACGAAACAAACCCTCCTCAACGAACCGCACGCGTACCCCTAAATACGTCACGTATGAGAGAGCCACACAATAAAGTACGAAACTAACCCCCCCTCAATGAAGCGCACGCGTACCCCATAAAAACGTCGCATATGAGAGAGCTACACAATAATGTACGAAACTAATCCCCCCTCAAAAAAAAACACGCGTACCCCTGAAACAGCACAAGGAGTGTGCAAACGAGTCGCACAACACCACAAAACATATTTCCTGTGTGCAAACCATTGCAAAACAATGTCCTGGCCAAATCCAAACTGGCAAACAGAGGGCCAAACTCAGACCCACCCCTTATAACACACCCACCAAAAATTCAAACTAAGCCATACCCCCAAATGGACCAATAAAAAGGGCCCACACACACAAACCAGCATCCTTTGCAACATACCCATTTACCTACAGAGACTGACAACACACCAACAACTGCACACATCCACTATCACACATACCCCCAATCACATTCAGACCCATACACCCCCTTCACATTCAGACCCACAACCCCCATCCATACACACCCTCGCCCCCCCAAACACATTCACCCCACAACATGTCAGCACAGAAGAATCCAAAGTTCACAAACTAGGAGATGGAGATCCTTGCAGATATAGTCATCAGAGTTGAGCCCCAGCTGTTTGGCGCATTGGTCAGACAGACCAGCATAGCTGACAAAACCCGGCTGTGGGAGAGGATTGTCAATAAGGTCAATGCTGTTGCACCCATCAGGCGCACCAGGAAGGATTGCTAGGCCAGGTGGTACGATCTGCGGAGGATGGTCAAGCGGAAGATGGAAGAGGACTACGCCCAGAGCCAGTACACTGGAGGTGGTGGTCCCCGGAGACCAGTACAGTACCAGCCCTGGGAGGAGAAGGTCATGGCCCTGCTACCACCGGTGGGAGTACATAGAATTCAAGGAGCCGTGGAGCCTGCTGAGTATACAAACAACTCATGTTACATGGGTGGACCCCCAGAAGAGCCCAGACATAGAAGGGGTGGGTGCACAGGACTCCCAGCAGTGCCCAGACATAGGAGGGGTGGGTGCACAGGACCCCCAGCAGTGCCCAGACATAGAAGGGGTGTGTAGATATGACTCCCAGCAGTGCCCAGACATAGGAGGGGTGGGTGCACAGGACTCCCAGCAGTGCCCAGACATAGGAGGGGTGGGTGCACAGGACTCCCAGCAGTGCCCAGACAGAGGAGGGGTGTGTGGATATGACTCCCAGCAGTGCCCAGACATAGAAGGGGTGGGTGCACAGGACTCCTAGCAGTGCCCAGACATAGGAGAGGTGGGTGCACAGGACTTCCAGCAGTGCCCAGACATAGGAGGGGTGTGTGGATATGACTCCCAGCACTGCCCAGACATAGGAGGGGTGGGTGGATATGACTCCCAGCACTGCCCAGACATAGGAGGGGTGGGTGGATATGACTCCTAGCAGTGGGCAACAGAATGGGTGTGGGTGCAAGGCCTGAGGGCCAGAAGGCTGCAAGGGGGATGGTAGGAGGGTGGAAGGGAGATGGTGAATAAGGTTAAAATTTGGCCACCCCTATCACCAATACTGTGTACGCACAAGCCCAATTTCACCCATCCCATATGGTCCAGGTACACACCCATGGACCATGCTCAATGTACAGGGAGTGAGAAAGTACTGACAACATAGCTGACACTGGGCCCTGGTGTATGCAGCACAAGACCCTCCTGTGACCAGTGCAAACACTAACATCAGGACAACAAGGTCAGATATCTTGCACCGGAACTCACAACCACGGTCATGGCAGCATGCTCCATGGGGGGACAGCCACACCATAAGTGAGGCCCAGTTCCAACTCACACGCCAACTACCAGCACGGCCTGCCACACACACCCCTTACATAAACATAGCCAGCTGGGACAGGCAATGTAGTGCCCCACTGTCACAATCGTCATGTAACACAACAAATACCGATCTGATGAAGCATTTAAGCAAAAAATGCACAGGGCTGATTCAAATGTCACTTGCACTTATACCACGATGCCGTAGCTACACCTTACTGATGCAGCGGGCACACAAATATTACTGCAATGGTGCTGGGTATTGACAAGGTGATGCACCTGGGAGATTTGCCACGTTCTAAAGCCCTGCGCCAGAAGTAGGTGGCCTGGTCATGGTGTGGTCGTGGTGTGGTGTGCGGTGGCTGCCCGTCACGGCACAGCAAGACCTCCCAAAAGTGGCTGAGTGAAATCTTAAACATTTCACTGAGTCACTTTTATGCGCATGCTGCCTCAAAACCCTGTGCATGCCTAAAGCAGACATAAGGATTTACACAGCATTGTGCAGATAGGGCCACACAGAGCATTGCTGGATCTGCGTTGCACCAGCAACACAACTCTAGCAATGTGCCACTTTCATGACACAGATGTGGGTGCAGCTGTACTGTTATCACACGATGGTAATACACAGTGTTAATGTGTTGCATCCATGCTGGCATAGCTGTGGTGTACAATGACTGCCAAATCCCTGCTGATATGCCTGGCTGTGCCATTCATTGTAAATAGACTCTCACATGTCCTGAACACAGATCAATCTGACACCACAAGTGAACAGTGTGAAAAATCCAAAGCAGGTGTAACAGTGATAACGACAATATATATGAACATTTGAGTTTTCATTAAATGGCATTAAATGGCATTAACATTGTCTGCCTCGCATACCCACAGGGCAACGTGCACAATCTATCCCCAACCAGGGGGGGAGATGGATCACAGTCTCAGCCTCCACAGGACCCTGATCCCACCAACAGCGACGCCATGACCCCGACCAACCTGGCACCTCTGGATCCCAAACCTGTGCAGCAGCTGGATCAGGTGTAGGATAAACAGGAGAAAACCCATAGACCGAGTTGGGATGGGTATATACTGTAAATAAAAACAATTCCCAACAGGTGTCAATTGGAAGACAATTTCAACAAGTGTATGCAATATGCATTACAAAAGAAAGAAATTAAGGAGTCACTGCAGTTTTTTGAAAAAAAGCGGGTATTATTCACCACTTAAAGAGCATGGCGGGTCTGTTGCAAAGTTATACAGTTAAACAGCACTGTACACATCAAATGGGGTGACAACCCGGTGGCACTTGGTGAGGGTGATATATACATAAATACATACAGTGAATAGTGGTGATAGTGCAAGTGCTGGGGTGAAACAGCGTGGTCGGCGCGTAGTGACAATAGGTGAAATATACAGAGTAATGGCTCCAGGGATCAAGTTGTAATCACTTAAAACAAGAATGAGTCAATTTCCAGGAGTACAAAACAAGAAGGGCGCCATAAAATTAAGCTGTGTGGTCGACGGCGTTTCGATCCCCGTCAGTCGGGATCATCATCAGGACTGGGTTGTCGAGGGAACAGTGCTGTAGGGTAAGAGAAGGGCTAATCAGTGGAGGTAGGGGTGGCCGTATTTAATTAAGGGCGCGCTAGTGGCTCGCAGTTGGGTAGCAGCTGGGAGAGTAGGGGTGACCCTGTGCGTAAGATAAGCGCAGGTGGCATGCAGGTAACAGGCAAGTAACTATGGAGCTAGCTAAGGTGTCTGAAAGTAGCAGACAACTAGAAAAGCAGGCAGGTAACTGGCAATTAAAAGGTGAAACTGGCTAGGGTCTCTTGAAGGTGGCAGACGGCTTGAATTACAGGCCGGGCCAAGCGCTGATGGACAGGCGCAGGGGCTGTATATAAGTATGCAAGAGCGTATGGCAGTTAAATGGCGCCAGGGTAAACAACATGTTGGTAAGGGTAGTGAACTTACATGTCCGCCAATGGCAATTTCATGCGGATGGAGGGGCTGGTGTGTGAGATCCAATGCTGCACAGAGAGGGAAGCTTTAATTAGAAAAAGGAGGGGCAAAGGAGTGAAAAAGCATATCCCCGATGGGTAACCAATAATTACCTGAATAGCGATTTGGAAGGCTTGAGGCAGCGGGGGTGATCGGCGTCTGAGAGAAGGTAAAGGGGCAGTAATGATTAAAAATCCGGGTGCCCCAGGGCTGGCCGAGTCAAAGAGGGGGTCGCACAAGATGTGCGAGTGGCTTACCTGAATAAATCAGGACGTCGGGTCGGCTAACGCGAAGGGCAGCTTCTGGCAATGAAGGCGGGAGCTGAGCGCGGTCCGGTGGCAGCGCTTTGAAAAATAGCCAGGGGAAGGGGGCGGGGTGAGCGAGGAGGCACTGCGCGCGCACTATGGAAAGGGGCGGGGTTAGGGGAGTGACTGTCGGTTGCGATAGCAACCCGCATAAACAGGAAGAGCAAGTGGCGCGCGCTCTCTAGACAGAGGCGGAGCGGGGGGTGTGACTGTAAGTTGTGGTGGCAACCACAGAAACAGGAACAGACCAGGGTGTGCGTCAATGCCGGGTTTAAGTGCTAATGGACACGGGTAGGGGCAGGTCATAGTCAAAGGCTAGGCACCCGGGTAAAGAAAGTAAGATGTTATTCAGCACCCTCGAACACAGAGGGAATAGTGCATGAATATAATATAAACACAACCTCAAATTAGGAAAATCAGACATTAATACTTATGTACATCAGACAATGTTAATCTTGCAAGCCTACCCCGTACTTACACAGTATGATGATGCCAACCTATGTCTAGTATCATTGTTGACCTTGTCTTCCCTTCCCTTACTTCCTAGACTTGATGCCTTATATAGTAGGAACAATTGTACCTTCATTACATTGCTGAACACCGCTTTTCATTGTAATCATTAATGCACCTTGTCTGATGTACATAAGTATTAATGTCTGATACACTGGGATCTGAGTCTGTTTGTGGACACACATAGGTCACAATGTATGATCAACTACATCGATGGAGGGAAATACTCACACGTGATGGTTACTATCTGCTGATGGTGGGGAGTGGCTTGTCATACTGCTCTGACAGACAGTTACGTAAGAGTCTCATGAAGGTGTACAGGGCATGAGTAATGTGTCGGTGTCCAGGGAGGGACTACCAGGTCTCTTTGTTGATGTGGGAGAACTATCACCCGCATGCAGTTGTAATGTGGAAGTGATGAATGTTGCACAGGGCAAGGGTGGCTGGACGGACTACAGGCAACGGGGTGTTGGATGGGAGACGTCCATATATTGTATTTATTGGGCTGTGGTTGTGGAGTGCCCACTGAGTGTGGCTGAGGAGCATGAAGGTGATCCTGCAGTTGACAGTGGGACTCTCAATCAATCAATCAATCAGGATATTTGTAAAGCGTGCTACGTACCCGTGAGGGTTTCAAGGCGCTGGGGGAGGGGAGGGGGCTGCTACTGATCGAAGAGTCAGGTCTTGAGGAGTTCTCTGAAGGCCAACAGGTCCTGGGTCTGACGTAGGTTGGTTGGGAGAGTGCACCAGGTCTTGGCGGCGAGGTGGGAGAAGGATCTGCCGCCGGTGATGGTTTTCCGGATGCGTGGAACTGTGGCGAGGGTGAGGTTAGCAGAGCGGAGGCTGCGGTGGGGGTTTAGAAGCTGAGTCGGTCGATGAGGTATGCTGGTCTGGCGTTGTGTAGGGCTTTGTGTGCGTGGATGAGGAGTTTGAAGGTGATCCTCTTGTTGACGGGGAGCCAATGCAGGCCTCTCAGGTAGGGTGTGATGTGACTGTGTCGGGGGCGTTGAGGATCAGTTGTGCCGAGGCATTCTGGATGCGCTGCAGCCGTCTCAGTAGCTTGGTTGTTGTTCCCGCGTAGAGGGTGTTCCCGCAGTCCAGTCTGCTGGTGACGAGGGCCTGGGTGACGGTTTTTCTTGTGTCAGAGGGGATCAATTTGAAGATCCTGCAGAGCATTCGGAGGGTGTTGAAGCATGACACGGAGACGGCGTTGACTTGCTTGGTCATGGAGAGGGCGGAGTTGAGGATGACCCCCAGGTTCTGTGCGTGGTTGGTGGGTGCTGGGGCTGTTCCTAGCAATGTTGGCCACCAGGAGTCATCCCAGGCTGATGGGGTGGTGCTGAGGATAAGGACCTCCATCTTGTCTTAATTAAGCTTCAGCCTGCTGTCCTTCGTCCATTCTGCGACGGCCTTCATTCCCCTGTGGAGGTTGGCTTTGGCGGTGTGGGGGTCTTTGGTGAGGGATATGATCAGTTGGGTGTCGTTGGCGTAGGAGATGATGTTGAGGCTGTGTTGTCGAGCGACATGGGCGAGTGGTGCCATGTAGATAACTGCGTAAGGCTGAGGGATGATCCCTGTGGGACGCCGCAGATGATCTTGGTGGTCTTAGAGCGGGAGGGTGGGAGACGGATGCTCTGGGTTCTGCCGGAGAGGAAGGATGTGGTCCAGGCAAATGCCTTCTCTTGGATTCCAGCGTTGTGGAGGCGTGCTGTTAGGGTGCAGTGGCAGACCGTGTCGAAGGCTGCTGATAGGTCCAGAAGGATGTTCCTCCTTTGTCCATCAGGATCCAGATGTCGTCGGTGGTGGCGATGAGGGCGGTCTCGGTGCTGTGGTTGCTGCGGAAGCCGGACTGGGATAGGTCCAGGATGTTGTTGTCTTCGAGGTAGCGGGTCAGCTGTCTGTTGACAATCTTCTCTGTGACTTTCGCCGGGAAAGGGAGCAAGGAGATGGGCCGGAAGTTCTTGAGGTCATTGGGGTCCGCCTTGGGTTTCTTCAGTAGGGCGTTGATCTCGGCATGCTTCCAGCTCTCCAGAAAGGTTGCTGTCTCGAAGGAGATGTTGATTGTCTTTCGGAGATGGGGTGCGATGGCTGTGCTGGCTTTCTTAAAAACGTGGTGAGGGCATGGGTCAGATGAGGATCCAGAGTGGATGGAGTTCAGGGTCTTGATGGTGTCTTTGTTGCTGACGTTGGACCATGCGGTCAGGCGACTGGTGCGGTGGGGGTCGCAGGGGTGGTGGTCTCGGCGGTGGATGAGAGGGTGTCGGTTATGAAGCTGTCATGGATGTCGGTGATCTTGCAGTGAAAGAAGGTGGCCAGTGAATCGCACAGGTTTTGTGATGGTGGAATGTCGTTGGTGTTGGATCTGCGGTTGGAGAGGTCTTTCACGATGTAGAAGACCTCTTTGGTGTTGTGTGCGTTGTTGTGTAGGTGGTCCTTGAAGGCGGTCCTCTTGGTAGTCCTGATGAGTTGGTGGTGTTTGCAGGTGGTGTTATTGTGGGCTGTGCAGCTGTCTGGTGTTCGGTTGCAGAGCCAGTTCTTCTCCAGTTTCCGACAGGTTCGTTTGGAGGCCCGGAGGTCTTTGGTGAACCAAGTGGCTTTCTTGTTGCTGTGATTGGTTGCGGAGGTCTTGAGTGGGGCGAGAGTGTCGCCGCAGTTGTTGATCCACTGTTTAAGGTTGATGGCAGCGGTGGTGGGGTCGGTGGGGTCGGTGGGTGGTCCGGGGGCGAGGGTTGTGGTCAGTTGGTCCATGGTGAGCTTGCCCCAGCAGCGGCGTGGCAACTGTTGGGTGTGGTGGTGTTTGGTGGGCTTCCTGAAAATGAAGTGGACGCATCTGTGGTCAGTCCAGTAAGGTTCGGTGGTGTGGTTGAAGGAGACGTGGTGACTTACGGAGAACATGGGGTCCAGTGTGTGTCCAGTGGCGTGGGTGGGTGTCATCACGAGCTGTTTGAGTCCGAGGTTTGCGAGGTTGTTGATCAGGGCGGTGGAGTTGGCGTTGTTGTTTTTGAAGTGGAAGCTTCAGCCTGCTGTCCTTCGTCCATTCTGCGACGGCCTTCATTCCCCTGTGGAGGTTGGCTTTGGCGGTGTGGGGGTCTTTGGTGAGGGATATGATCAGTTGGGTGTCGTTGGCGTAGGAGATGATGTTGAGGCTGTGTTGTCGAGCGACATGGGCGAGTGGTGCCATGTAGATAACTGCGTAAGGCTGAGGGATGATCCCTGTGGGACGCCGCAGATGATCTTGGTGGTCTTAGAGCGGGAGGGTGGGAGACGGATGCTCTGGGTTCTGCCGGAGAGGAAGGATGTGGTCCAGGCAAATGCCTTCTCTTGGATTCCAGCGTTGTGGAGGCGTGCTGTTAGGGTGCAGTGGCAGACCGTGTCGAAGGCTGCTGATAGGTCCAGAAGGATGTTCCTCCTTTGTCCATCAGGATCCAGATGTCGTCGGTGGTGGCGATGAGGGCGGTCTCGGTGCTGTGGTTGCTGCGGAAGCCGGACTGGGATAGGTCCAGGATGTTGTTGTCTTCGAGGTAGCGGGTCAGCTGTCTGTTGACAATCTTCTCTGTGACTTTCGCCGGGAAAGGGAGCAAGGAGATGGGCCGGAAGTTCTTGAGGTCATTGGGGTCCGCCTTGGGTTTCTTCAGTAGGGCGTTGATCTCGGCATGCTTCCAGCTCTCCAGAAAGGTTGCTGTCTCGAAGGAGATGTTGATTGTCTTTCGGAGATGGGGTGCGATGGCTGTGCTGGCTTTCTTAAAAACGTGGTGAGGGCATGGGTCAGATGAGGATCCAGAGTGGATGGAGTTCAGGGTCTTGATGGTGTCTTTGTTGCTGACGTTGGACCATGCGGTCAGGCGACTGGTGCGGGTGGGGGTCGCAGGGGTGGTGGTCTCGGCGGTGGATGAGAGGGTGTCGGTTATGAAGCTGTCATGGATGTCGGTGATCTTGCAGTGAAAGAAGGTGGCCAGTGAATCGCACAGGTTTTGTGATGGTGGAATGTCGTTGGTGTTGGATCTGCGGTTGGAGAGGTCTTTCACGATGTAGAAGACCTCTTTGGTGTTGTGTGCGTTGTTGTGTAGGTGGTCCTTGAAGGCGGTCCTCTTGGTAGTCCTGATGAGTTGGTGGTGTTTGCAGGTGGTGTTATTGTGGGCTGTGCAGCTGTCTGGTGTTCGGTTGCAGAGCCAGTTCTTCTCCAGTTTCCGACAGGTTCGTTTGGAGGCCCGGAGGTCTTTGGTGAACCAAGTGGCTTTCTTGTTGCTGTGATTGGTTGCGGAGGTCTTGAGTGGGGCGAGAGTGTCGCCGCAGTTGTTGATCCACTGTTTAAGGTTGATGGCAGCGGTGGTGGGGTCGGTGGGGTCGGTGGGTGGTCCGAGGGCGAGGGTTGTGGTCAGTTGGTCCATGGTGAGCTTGCCCCAGCAGCGGCGTGGCAACTGTTGGGTGCGGTGGTGTTTGGTGGGCTTCCTGAAAATGAAGTGGACGCATCTGTGGTCAGTCCAGTAAGGTTCGGTGGTGTGGTTGAAGGAGACGTGGTGACTTACGGAGAACATGGGGTCCAGTGTGTGTCCAGTGGCGTGGGTGGGTGTCATCACGAGCTGTTTGAGTCCGAGGTTTGCGAGGTTGTTGATCAGGGCGGTGGAGTTGGCGTTGTTGTTTTTGAAGTGGAAGTTCAGGTCCCCGAGGAGGATGTAGTCCGTGGAGGTGAGGGCGTGGTGCTGATGAGGTTGGCGATGGTGACGCTGAGCCGTGGTTGGGGTTCGGGTGGTCTGTAGACGAGAGTTACTCAGAGGGTGGTGTTGGTGTCAGTGTGGATCTGGAAGTGCATATGCTCGGCGGTGGTGAGGGTGTCGTCGGTGTTGGTCGTGACTCTGAGGGAGTCCTTGTGGATGATGGCGATTCCCCCTCCCACTCTGTTGGTGCGGTCTCTGTGGGAGATTTTGTAGCCCTCTTGGATGGCAATGGCAATGTCTGGTGCCGAGGTGACGTTCAGCTAGGTCTCCGTCAGGAAGGCGACGTCGGGGTGGTTGAGTCTAGGAGGTCCCGGAGTTCGATGGCGTGTTTGTGAGCGGAGCGGGTGTTGAGGAGGATGCATCGGAGGTGGTGGGTTCTCTGGTCGATGGTTTTGCGGGCCGGATGCTGTAGAAGCTGCAGTTCTGGCAGGTGAAGTGCCCTTGGGTGTGCTTCAGGGTAGCCCGGTAGAAGGAGTGATTGCGTCCGGGGTTGAGTGCGTGGAAGGTGCTGGAGTCGTAGTGCAGTCTGGTGTAGTGGCAGTTTGGGGTCCAGGGGTTCTGGTGCTGGGTGTGGTCCAGGCGCAGACAGGCACAGACGGGCTTGCCTTTGGTGTGCCATTGGCGCGCCAGCGGCGTGCCTGCTGGGCACGTCCGCTGTGCGGCCGAACAGCGGCCGACATATTAAAGCGGGGAGGGAGGGAGGAGCAGCTGGAAGGCGGGAGCGTGGTGGCGAGGGGGCGTAGCCGCAGGGGCAGCGGCGGGAAGGGGTGCGCAGAAGCAAGAGGGCGGGTTAGTGAAAAAAATGCACAAGCAAGTCTTAGCGCCTACAATGGAAAAACAGAGCACAGCGTACACGGAGGAGAAAGAAAATACAAGTTACAAATCACGGGGGAAAGTGCAGTAGGCAACCACAAATGTACAGTGGAAGGGTGGACACAGCAGGCGCAAACTCGCACTTCACGCAGTAGCGGGCAGGGAATAGGTGGAGCTGTATGGTCACTCTTGACTCTAGTAGGTATCTCAGGTGGACGGTCATGTGGCTGTGGCAGGGGATGTTGATGATGAGGTGTGCGCATGCACCCTGGGTGTTCACATGTCCTCCTGGAGTATGGCTCTTCTTCCTGTGTAGAGTTTGTTGCCGTAGTTGAGCTGTCTGCTGTTGTGGACCTGGGTGGCTGTCTGTATTGACTAGGGTGGATCTATTTGAAGGTCATTTCCAGCATCTGGATGGACTTGCAGCATGAGGTAGCGATGGTGTGGATTTGGTGAACTAGATGCAAACATTGATGTACCAAATCAGGATGGTGGTGTGTTTGTCCTCCAGCCAGGAGTTGCTCTACCCCTGACCCATTTATCCTGTGTAGGTGTGGGCCTGCGTGCTGAAGAAGTAGTAGTCCAATGTATGAGGAGCAATCAGTAAAGTGGTGTACCAGCTCAGTGGTATCAGATTTTGACAAAATGTATGTAGAAGCCTCTCAGCTTGATTAGCATATGTAAATCCACTTCCCCTACTGACTTCCCGCCCACAAAGCAATACAACATCCTTTCAAAGATTCACTATCAACACTTAAACGTCATGTGGAACCCTTACCTCAGATTGGTCTCTAACCCAGATGTGTGGAGACACACGTTTCTCCTGCACATCTAAAGTAAAGGCAACACAGATCCTGTTTAAGCTTCCAATCATACACCAAAGTCTATCTATCAGTACTGGCGAACATTTCTGTGAAATTGTCCTGGCAGAAACTGATGCACTTTGTTGAAGATAATAGCCTCCTTCATGGCTCGCAATCCAGCTTCCATCCCACCCATAGTACCCAGTTGGCCCTCTTACAAATGGCAGACTCTATACGCTGGGAGGTACACGGAGGTTCCAAGGCGGCGTTGGTGCTGTTAGACATGACTACAGCATTTGACACTCTAGACCATCCCATTCTTCAGAACCGCATGAAGACCATAGGTGTGTGGTCCTCAGTGCTGAACTGGATATTGTCCTAACTATCTGACTGCACACATCAGCGCTCCGCACCTACACATTCTACTCCACAGTCAAACCACAGAAGTGGGATATGCCGCAGGGCTCTGCTCAGAGCCCGCAGACTTTTGTAATATTTACTTTACCCCGCTGGCTGATTCGATTGCCATGTCTGGAGTCTAAGTGATATCATATGCTGAGGATCTTGTGCTTCTAATCACCTACAATCCAGTCAGAGCTGCAATGTTTGAGCATCACCAAAATTGGTCCTTGGTGTTGTATGTCACTCTGGGGATGTACCTCACAAAGTATTGACAATCATACTCCTGGAATGTTGGTGTCGTCCTTGCGGGTGGTCTAGTATCCATCTGTGATGGAAATGTAGAAGTAGTGTGCAGGGCTTACGTACAACCAGGTCACACTAAGGAAGGTTATGTGTTGTGCTGTTGTGTTAATGAGGTAACAGAGTCCAATGTTGGGCTGGTGTTAGTAGCGTGTGTGCAGTACGACGCACATGACCTGCTTGTACGGACATGCACTGTTATGTGTGGCAGTGCGGTGTTGGCAGTATGAGTTGCACACACAGCCTGCGAAGCTGTCATGTGTGCGCTTAGGGGTTGCCTGATACCAGGTGGATGATTGTCTGGTGTTCACTGTGTGGAGGGTGGCAGGAGCATGAGTCTGTTGTGTAACCTGTGTAATTGAATGACCACAGGACCTTGCACTGTGCACGTTGCATGCGCTGACGGTCCTGCCTTTGTCATGGAGGTGGTACAACTGTGGCACTGACAAGCTGCGGCCAGCCTTAAGAATGGACGGATGGATGGAGGAGCATATTGGAGGCGTGTGTGTCGCAGAATCTGGGCACTGGGTGTTGCGGTGTCACTGGGGATGCAGCATCAGGAATGTTTGAACACATGATGGCAGAAGGTGTGAGACACCATGGAAAAGTAGCACACAAAGACAAGGACATTTGTAAAGCACCATGTTACATGTGTATGGAAAGGAAGGAGTGTCTGGTTACTCATGGGTCACTGCTAGAAAATGGGTGAACAATCACCAAATATGATGGCCACAGGATCAGGCACCAAAAGGCCAAGCGGGGCACAGGACAAACAGCGTCAGCATGTGTTGCATGACAGTTGTGGGTATTAAGCTAAAACAATACATACACAACCATATATGTCAATCACATTAGGGACCATGACCTATTACAAACACCATGCATGTGGACACAGTACACATAACCACATATGCACAATCATTGTAAAGTATGCCCTTGATGATGCATGCAGACTGGCAAGACATCTGCGGTGACAGTAATGGGGCACAATGTACACTTGGGAAAACTTTTACTACGGAAATGGTTCAAGTTTGTTCTGCGGCCATGCTGCTTTAGCCAATGTACATGGCCAGTGGCATTGCTCTGAAGGAAATAACTGTCATGCAATGAGGGTACCTGTAATGCTGGTGAAACTATCTCCACACGACTGCCAGGGACTGTTGGTACCTTTGATCCTCAGATTTGTGCGATGCTGAAAGGGGTCCATCTCCAGATAGCCCCTTGGTCTGAGTATGAATAACAGACCCAAAAGGGTGATCAGGCGAGGGAAGGAGAGGATGTGAACAGCAGGGAGGGAGATCTGAAACAAAGGTAAACAAGCATAACTATTCAACACTTCTTGGCACTGAATCACATTATACCTCATGACGTATACTGTAACATTTACAACTGTGTACTTTAACCACAGCCACTGTATCCAATTTGTGAGTACAGGTTTTCAAATGATACTACATCTGAGGTTTGAACAGGGACAAATAAAAGGTAGCAGAGTTTGCCACCTAAATGAAGGGGGTCTAACGCTCACCAGGCTGCTTCAATGCAATTAGAACCATGCGCTCATCAAGTTACTCACAGTGTATGAATGAGGCTCAAAAAATACAGTGTATTGAATGTGTAGCAGTGCTACTCACATAAAGCCAAAAAACTGTAGTCAGCCCTGGGAATCAGTGAGGGTCATGAATGTAAGATACACATCATCACCCGCAAGAGCCGTACTTAGCCCATGCAACGAGGAAAGGAATTATTGAAACACAAGGAAGCCTAGCAAAAGCCAGTCATTGGCTCTTCCAACTGTGCCTTACAATGCCAAACATGACAAGCAGGTGTGACCAAACTCTACAGAGAGTAATGATGCACAAAGCCACTAAACCACCCCTACCGTGACCAGGATATGCAGCACGGCACAAGAGATTGCTGGGATTAACGTCAACCGACTGGTGCAACAGAAGTGTTTACATTTGCCACAGCACTACGTTGGTACGTCATCATTACAACATTCCTGGAATTATGGGAATAGAAAGTTAACATAAAGTTACCAAGAAGGCCTGCAAAGCAGTGTTCTCCACCGGCACTGATGTAGCGACCAGACAGTGAAATTACATACTGGCACAAGGGGCAATGCATCCATATGAACAGACTCACTGGACAGTTGTCAGACCATGTGGGACATACACTGGCCCACACCTTCACAACATGTCATTAGGTAAACCGAACTGTACTGGGCCACAACATTAATGTGATGAGCCAGACACATCCTGCTGCACACAGTGAGGGTGCAATTCCACACAGAGCCTGTGGTTGTGATGTCACACACAATGTAAACCGGTGATGTGAGAAGTTGGCCTGATATATGATGTCTCCAATTCTGGGGGCACCTTGTATCAGTCCAAACAATCCCTTATGGTGGTGGTTGTAAGTCAACCTTATAGACAAGCTATCCTAGGGGTAGCATGGACTAAGCAGCCTTCAGGCTAAACTCAAGAGGGCATGTGAAGCCAGCTGTTTTACCAAATGCAATCCTGTAATATCAAATGAAACGACACAACACAAGTTATATATTATAAAAACTATATGTATTTATTACTAGAATAATCCCCTGTACTCTTTATGAGTATAGAAGCACAAGCGTTTAAACAAAAGCACAGTAAAACATATGAAAGTTGCACAATTATGGATGAGGCCAGGGGCCACTAAAACCATATACTAAATAAGTGGTATAAGTATCACTAATCGAACAGTGGTAAGGCCTAGGGCCTTGGGAATCGCTGGGACTAATCGGGACTAGCAATGATGAAGTCGGGAAAAGCCCGCGGGATTCGGGTGCAGCGCTAAAAGCACACGCATGCACCAATGCAAAGTCAATGGTGCGTAAAAGTTATCGAGTTACAGTTTTAGGAGCCTTCTGACTGGACTAGAAGTACAGAACTTTAGACTTAGACACTAGAGGTGTAAACCACTACAGGAGCACCGGCGTTCAAGAGTTACCTCACCCACAGGAAGTGGGTGCACAGGTGCAAAGTCGTGTCGGGTTTCGTCGTGTAGATCTATGGAGCCTGGAAAGAAGATGCTGCAGGCGGCCTGAGGAGAAGTGTCCGGTGTGATCCAAGGGTGGATCGAAGATGTAGAGTACCTGAAAGCAGAGAGGACAGAGTCTGGGTCACTCAGCAGTGACCAGGGTGGAACCAGGAAGGAACCAGGCAATGTCAGGAGCAATCAGGTGGTTGTCGAGAAGCTTGTCTCCGCTGCCACATCGACTCTGGGGCACCGAGGATGTCCAGGAGTGGATCACAAGCTGTCCCACAAAGGCTCTCGCTGTCGGCGGTGTCGGCTTCCGGATTGGAGCAAACAAACCTTGTCAAGCGCAACCCACTCAGGATTCGAAGATCGCTTCTTACTCGGACCAGCAAGATCAGAGCGGGTGCTCCTTTTCAGGGGAGTGAGGGCCAGTCTGGAGCAACCAGACTAGCAGAGCAAATTCAAAGGTTCGACGGTACTGGGGCCGCTAGCCAACGGGCAAGTGACCGGACCAACGTGTCGAGCAGAAAGATGCAAAAGGGCCCCACGCAGCACTCGGTGAGTGTGGAGGGGAGAGCTTTGGTGCAAAAGCTGCTCGGGGCTGGGGCTTCTCAAACCCCAATGCACAGCATCGAGGGAGCCTCGGAAGCTGCAGGGTCAGCACTTTGTAGTTTTTCCAAGATGGCCGGCCCCACGCTTCAGGTCGCCTCCACGGGTCTCAGACTTTCTGGGACTGTGGATCGGGCTGTTGGAAGGCAGGAACGCTGGGTCTTGTTGATCTCTGTCACTCGAGTTCCGGCGGGAACTGCAACAAAGCAAACGGTGAGGCGCTGGATGGTGCCTGTTTGCACAGGGTGGTCACTCCTTGACCACAAGGGAGATTCTTCAGTCTTCCACGTCGAGTGGGATGTTGAAGGGTCCAGAGTTTTGTTTCATAAGTTTCAGTCAGGATAATCTGATGTGCATCTGCACAGCTCCTACCTTTATTCCAAATCAAGGGGCTGGATTACCTACTAGGTCCCTCCTATGGGTGAGACCCAGGAAGGGGGTGGTTACACCCCTTTCCCTTTGTCCAGTTTCGTGCCAGAGCTGGGACTGGAGGGTCCCAGCACCGGTTTGAACTGGACTATGCATGGGAAGCCTTGTGCTCCCCAGGCAGTGTCTAGTTTCATTCAACCCTCCCTGCTACAATCCACTATCTCCTGTCTGGGGTGGTGTGACACCTCCCTGTCAAGTCAAGTCAAGTCAGAGAATTTATATAGCGCACTACCTACCCAGAGGGTCTCAAGGCGCTTAGAAAGGGGAGGAGGATTACTTGTCAAATATCCACGTTTTAAGTTGTTTTCTGAATGCTAGGTGGTTCTGGGTGAGGCGAAGGTAAGCGGGGAGTGAGTTCCATGTTTTAGCAGCCAGGTATGAGAAGGATCTGCCTCCCATGGTGGTCCTGTTGATGCGAGGTACAGTGGCGAGGGCTTGGTTGGAAGAACGTAGTTGGCGGGAGGGGGTGTAGAAGGACAGTCGTGAGTTGAGGCATTCTGGTCCGATGTCGTAGAGTGATTTGTGTGCGTGAGTTAGCAGTCGGAAAGTGATTCTCTTATTGACGGGTAGCCAGTGGAGGTCTTTCAGGTGACCGGAGATGTGTTCGTTGCGCGGGATGTCTAATATGATCCTGGCTGAGGCGTTTTGGATTCGTTGGAGTTTCTTCTGGAGTTTAGCGGTAGTACCTGCGTAGAGGGTGTTTCCGTAGTCCAGTCGGCTCGTGACTAGAGACTGGGTGACTGTTTTCCTTGTTTCGGTGGGGATCCAGCGAAATGTTTTTCTGAGCATGCGAAGAATGTTGAAGCAGGATGAGGATATGGCGCTGACTTGTCTGTTCATGAGAGTGAAGAATCCAGGATGACGCCTAGGTTCCGTGCGTGGTCTGTCGGGATGGGTGCTTTTCCAAGGGCTTCCGGCCACCAGGAGTCGTCCCATGCAGAGGGGGATGTACCTAAGATGAGGACTTCTGTTTTGTCTGAGTTCAGTTTCAGACGGCTTTGTTTCATCCATTCGGCAACTTCTTTCATTCCTTCGTGTAGGTTAGTTTTGGCGGTGCTGGGGTCATTGGTGAGAGAAAGGATAAGTTGAGTGTCATCCGCGTAAGAGATGATGTTGAGGTTGTGTTGGCGGGCGATGGCCGCGAGGGGGCTCATGTAAACGTTGAAGAGGGTGGGGCTGAGTGAGGATCCTTGAGGTACGCCACAGATGACTTCAGTGGCCTCGGACTTGAATGGTGGGAGGCGGACTCTCTGGGTTCTTCCGGAGAGGAATGAGGTGATCCATTCAAGTGCTTTTCCTTGTATTCCGATGTTATTGAGGCGTTGTAACAGGGTGCTGTGGCAGACTGTGTCGAATGCTGCAGAGAGGTCGAGGAGGATGAGGGCGACTGTGTCTCCATTGTCCAATAGAGTTTGAATGTCGTCTGTTGCTGCGATGAGGGCGGTCTCAGTGCTGTGTTTTGCTCAGAAGCCAGATTGTGAGGAGTCGAGGGATTTGTTGGCTTCGAGGAAAGCGGCGAGCTGGTTGTTGACGGCTTTCTCGATGACTTTGGCCGGGAATGGAAGGAGCGAAATGGGGCGGTAATTTTTGAGTTCGGTGGGGTCCGCTGTGGGTTTTTTCAGAAGGGCGGTGAGTTCAGCGTGTTTCCAATTTTCCGGGAAGGTGGCGGAGTTGAAGGAGCAGTTGATGACGTCTCGGAGGTGCGGTGCTATGACGGAGTCTGCTTTGTTGAAGATGTGATGAGGACAAGGGTCTGTGGGGGATCCTGAGTGGATGGAATTCATCAGGCGGATTGTGTCCTCAGTGGAGATTGGGTTCCAGTCGTTGAGGGTGTTCACGGGGGGAGAATGTTCAGCAAATGGTTGGGTGGGTTGGTCTCCGGGTTGGTTGTCGAAGCTGTTGTGGATGTCTGCAATCTTGTTGTGGAAGAATGAGGCTAGGGAGTCGCAGAGGGCTTGAGAGGGGGTGATGTCGTTGGAGTTGGCCGAGGGGTTGGAAAATTCTTTGACGATGTTGAAAAGTTCCTTGCTGTTGTGGGCGTTTTTGTCAAGTCGATCCTTGAATGCTGTTTTCTTGGCCTTTCGGATTAGTTGGTGGTGAGTGCGGGTGGCGTTTTTGAAGGCGTCCTTGGTGCTAGTGGATGGGTCTTTTTTCCAGGCCTTTTCAAGGGAGCGGCAGAGTTTCTTGGACTTCTTAAGATCATCGTTGAACCATGAGGCCTTCTTGCTGCCAGGTTTGCTTTGACGTTTTTTCAGTGGTGCTAGGGTGTCGGCGGTGTTGGATAGCCATAGGGTGAGGTTGGCGGCGGCTTGGTTTGGGTTAGAAGAGTGGGCTGGTGTGTTTAGAAGGAGCGATGCGGAGATCTGGTCGGTGGTGATCTTGTTCCAGTTTCTTTGCAGAGTTGGTTGGAGGTGGTTGGTGGGTTTTGGCTTGTTGTAGGTGAAGTGAACGCAGCTGTGGTCAGTCCAGAGGAGATCCGTAGTGTGGCTGAAGGAGACATGGTTGCTGGAGGTGAAGATGGGGTCGAGTGTGTGACCTGCGATGTGGGTGGGGGAAGTGACTAGTTGTTTAATTCCGAGGTTGGCGAGGTTGTCCAGCAGGGTGGTGGTGTTGCGGTCGTTGGTCTTTTCAAGGTGAAAGTTGAGGTCTCCCAGAAGGATGTAGTCTTTGGAGGGGAGCGCGTGTGGAGTGATGAAGTCTGTGATGTCTTCACTGAATTTTGCGCGGGGTCCTGGCGGTCTGTAGAGGAGGGTGCCTCTGAGTGTGGTCTTGGGGTCGATGTGGATCTGGAAGTGAAGGTGTTCGGAGTTGGCGAGGTTGGCGTCAGAGCTGGTTGAGATGCGAATAGATTTCTTATGGACGATAGCGATGCCTCCTCCTGTGTGGCTGGTACGGTCCTTGCGTGTGATCTTATATTCTTCAGGGATGGCAATGGTGATGTCTGGGGCGGAGGAAGCGTTCATCCATGTTTCCGTTAGGAAGGCGACGTCTGGAGAGATGGTGTCTAGTAGGTTCCATAGGTCAATGGCGTGCCTGTGGACCGAGCGGGTGTTGAGAAGGATGCATTGTAGGTGGTTGGGGTCGGGAATCTGTGGTGTGGTCGTAGCGGAGATGTTGTCGGTGCCGCTGAATTTGCAGGAGTAGCAGGAGAAAGGTCCATGAGTGTGTCCAGGAGCGGCTTGGACGCAGTTGGGGGCGCGACCGGGGTTGAGGGCTAGGAGGGTGGCGGCATCGTAGGTGATGCGGGAGGGCAGCGCAGCGCGAGGGGCAGGGGGTCTGGTGCTGGGCGCGGTCCAGGCGTGGACGGGCGTAGACGGGCTTACCTTTGGCGCACCTTCGGCGCGGGTTGGGCGCGGTCGCTGCGCGTAAACGCTGCGCGCGGTAACAACTGTCATATATGGATAGTGGAGGGGGAGGGGCGAGGGCGTCTCAGCTGGGAGGCGGGTCGGGCACACGAGGACGACAACAAACAAACAAAATGGAGGCAGGGGGAGGAGCAGAGCGGAGCGCTATTGGCAAACGCGCAGACAATGTTAGGAAACAGCCAAATTGAATATCTAGAGCGCTAATTAGGCAAAGCGCTAGGCAAGGCACACAGCAGGCGAAAACAATTGCAGGTATTAAAGAGATTCTTCAGCAGAGCAGCGCTACGATACCAGGTTGCAGCCAGGGGCACAGGGAGCGACCACTCTATCCATGAGGAGGAGCGAGTCACAGCGTTTACAGCAGAGCAGCGCTATATTAAGTTAGTGGGAGGGCGTCTCAGCTGGGAGGCGGGTCGGGCACACGAGGACGACAACAAACAAACAAAATGGAGGCGGGGGGAGGAGCAGATCGGAGCGCTATTGGCAAACGCGCAGACAATGTTAGGAAACAGCCAAATTGAATATCTAGAGCGCTAATTAGGCAAAGCGCTAGGCAAGGCACACAGCAGGCGAAAACAATTGCAGGTATTAAAGAGATTCTTCAGCAGAGCAGCGCTACGATACCAGGTTGCAGCCAGGGGCACAGGGAGCGACCACTCTATCCGTGAGGAGGAGCGAGTCACAGCGTTTACAGCAGAGCAGCGCTATATTAAGTTAGTGGGAGGGCGTCTCAGCTGGGAGGCGGGTCGGGCACACGAGGACGACAACAAACAAACAAAATGGAGGCGGGGGAGGAGCAGAGCGGAGCGCTATTGGCAAACGCGCAGACAATGTTAGGAAACAGCCAAATTGAATATCTAGAGCGCTAATTAGGCAAAGCGCTAGGCAAGGCACACAGCAGGCGAAAACAATTGCAGGTATTAAAGAGATTCTTCAGCAGAGCAGCGCTACGATACCAGGTTGCAGCCAGGGGCACAGGGAGCGACCACTCTATCCGTGAGCAGGAGCGAGTCACAGCGTTTACAGCAGAGCAGCGCTATATTAAGTTAGTGGGAGGGCGTCTCAGCTGGGAGGCGGGTCGGGCACACGAGGACGACAACAAACAAACAAAATGGAGGCGGGGGGAGGAGCAGAGCGGAGCGCTATTGGCAAACGCGCAGACAATGTTAGGAAACAGCCAAATTGAATATCTAGAGCGCTAATTAGGCAAAGCGCTAGGCAAGGCACACAGCAGGCGAAAACAATTGCAGGTATTAAAGAGATTCTTCAGCAGAGCAGCGCTACGATACCAGGTTGCAGCCAGGGGCACAGGGAGCGACCACTCTATCCGTGAGGAGGAGCGAGTGTGACAGGATATCTATTGTCCAGGCCTCCCCTGCCAGAGTTTCGGTCAGCAGCAGGAGGTCAGACTCGTGTCTGTGGCAGCAGCATCCATTTTGTGATGCTGGGGCTTTGGTTAGATTTAACCACGTTTAAGCAAAGTAACATGTCTTCTCCCACTAGAAGGGGGGAATGCTACCCCCGTTGCCAGGACTGGCGAGGGGGTAGTATTCCAAAGCGTATGACACCTTACACAACATGTTTTGATAAAGCCAAACCAAAGTTAGCAAGTAACCGTGAGGATTATAATGCACTTAAGAGTATATGGTATGGCAATATCCCGGAGTAGCTAAGGGAATTGGTCCCGACAGCTGCAGACAGGCTCAGCTCATGCTAGAGCACCATCTCACATAAAACCAAGCACTCTGCCTCCAGGATTGTTAAGGCCTGCCATAGGAGTGACTTATAGGTATATATGTGTCCAGTTAGGTTTAGATATAGGCATACTATATCTAAGCAAGGGGTGATTACACCACCTTGCCCCAGCTGAGTGATCAGCCAGTTGTGTCAATTTTGGATAGCCAGCCAGGGGTGGCAAAAGATATGCTGCAGCCCCTGGTAGGCCTTGGATGCACCTATGCCCTGGGCACCTATAGTGTACTGTACAGGGGCTGATAAGGTGACCCAAGCCAATTTAGTTATGCACCTAGGGTACATGGAATCCATTTTACAGAGAGAGCAGATAGCCTGGGGCCCTGATTAGCAGGGAACCAGGTCAACTAAGTCGAAAACCAGCTAAACACAAGGCAAAACAATCTGGGGTAACCATAGTCAGGTAGCCACCTTCCTACAGCCATCTTGTATTGGAGCACTGTTTTGGGGTGGGAGACCAGTCTCACTGCTCCCACCATTCCCCTTGGCCCACACCCCAGCAGCATGGAGGCCTCCCCCACCCAGGAGTATGTGTCAGCCATTGCATCCTGCACAGTCACCTAACAGGTACGTATCTACAGTAATTCCGCATGAAGTGTGTGTGTGTGACCTGCATCCCGAAAACCTACAATAGAACTCAAAGCATTGACAATCAATATGTATGACTCCATGATGTCCCTCAGCACTATGAAATGTTACACGGTGTTGCCATGATTTGTACTACTGATGAATGCATATGTAAGTAGTGTACAGACAGATGATGATACGCAGATGACACAAACACTGACCACTCCCCATCTACTCCACAGGTGACAAAGAACTCACTGCTGAGGACAACACCAACGACCAGCAGAGCCAGTCTCCACCCCGACACATGGACTCTCAGATGTGGACTCCCAGGACAGTTGGATGATGAGCTCCAGCCCGGCCCATCTGGTGTGCCACAGACCCAGAGGTCCCAGGCCCCCATCCTCCCCACCACCACCTCTGCTGCCACTACAAAGCAGCAGACCCTGCAGGCACGGCCTCTACCACCGCAACCACCACAGCCGCCACTGCCACCAACACCACCAGGGCCACCAGTACCACCTGCAGCACCCTCCCTGTCCCCAGGGATGACCATCCCACACCAACAGCTGTGGAGGCCAGGGATAGAGTGCATGGTCCCCCAGTGGCGAGGGAAGAGGTCCGTGGCAGCAGAGCACGTGGGAGGGCCAGGGTCACCACCAGACCTCGGGAGGAGTGGACACCATCTTTGGACCACTTCACCAGAGTTGTGGATGCCTACCAAGAGGTCCAGGGACAAAGTGGCTGGTCTGATGAACTAATGAGGGAGCTCATCCTGCTGATGAGGTCCATCGATAACCGCCTGGGACAGATGGTGGACCTCATGGGCCAGCAAGTGGTGTTGCAGAGGGACAGGCCTGTGTCCCAACCACCACCTCCGTCCCCTTCTGTTGCACCGCAGGATGACAGTGCACCATCCTCCCCTGCGCCAATAGAGAGGGACGAGTCCCCTGACGCCGCTGGCCATTCAGCAGGCCCCCCACCGCCCAAAAGATCTAGGGGGCGTCCAAAGAAGAGCCTGGGAGTCTCTGGAGGCAAAGCACCTACCACACGCCAGTCACAGAGCCAGCCGTGAAGACAACCCTCTTCCCAACTGCATTCACTGTTTGGACTATATTTCCCCACATTGCCCTGGCAATGGCACCTCTCTGTTGGACTGGGTTACCACATCCATGTGGTGTCTACTCTTACATCTCATTGAACAGGACTGTCAACTCACTGCTCATTCCACACCTTCATGTAAATATCACTGCACCAATCATATGTCCACTCCCAAAATAAAATACCTGATGCACAAGATTTTGTGTAGTGATTTATCTAGTGCAGTATTTACATTGTTGATAATGTCCATGATGTGTACAAATGATGTACAGTATGCAGGGCAGGAACCCTCTGTAGCACCTAGGGAGACACAACAGAACAGCAGTCACTGGTCTCATTGTGGCAACACACAGATCACTGCACAACAAATATACAATACATCACAGGCATATTACACAATGTCTAGCAGATGTGCACAAATACAGTCCTATATACATCTCGGCACTGAACGTCAATTTCACTAATTACACACATGGGTGACAGAACATGTGCCTATCGGTTTCATCCGCGCATAGCCATTCATAACAAGAGCAACAACACCAGACAATGTACATGTTGTACCTCGTCAGCCACATTCAAGTGAAGTAGCGTTCAATGAGCTGTTGGCGCAGTTCAACTCCTTCCTCCTCTCCACTGTCCTCATCACTGGATTGAGGTCCCTGAGCAGGTGGTGGCCCTGGTACATCACCATCGTCCAGGAGCAGGGGGACACCCCTGTGGATGGCCAGGCTGTGCAGCATACAGCATGCCACAAAGATCTTGCACACCTTCCCAGGCGAATATGCCAGTGCGCCTCCGGTCCTGTCAAGGCACCTGAACCTTGACTTCGGCAGGCCGAAAGTCCGCTCGATCACCCGTCGTGTCCTGCCATGGGCCTCATTGTAGCGGATGTCTGCTGGTGTCTGGGGATTCCGGAGTGGGCTCAACAGCCATGGGCGACTGGAATATGCTGAGTCACCTATAGTATAGTTCCTATATTCCCAATAGGCTCTGCGCATTGGAATAATATATTCAGCAGTGTAGACGTAGGACTGAGGTCAACTAGGTCTCTACTGACTATATTAGATTTAAGTTTCGCCAGCTAGCTCAGAGGTCACTAGAAATTTTCTCGAATAAACGAGGAGGAGTTTAACCTCCCTGAATAGACAAGAAGGGATTAGCTTCTGACAACCATATAACATGACAACTTTGCTCTCCCAGAATAAGAGTGTATCTCTAGAGTCGTGTGAAAAAAATAGACAGCTATTTCACTCAGTCAATTGTGTGTACTTAGTTTCACCAGTGTGCAGAGAAGAGAGAGAGACGGGCGTTTTCAATAAAAAGGCATAATTTATTGAACAGTCTTCCTTCTCATGCAAGAGAAATGAATTGCCACAATTGCAATACTTAATGTAAAGTAAAGTGCGTACAGTAAAAGGAGTATTATGAAATAATACTGTAAAAGCATTGATATGGTTTCTTAGCCATAAGATACTTAAAATGGATAAAATCTATACATACATATTTACATTGGCTAACGTACTCAAATGGTGCCTCTAACTAAGCCTACCCCGGTCTACCTGACCTAAGCCTAATACGGGGGAAGGAGTAAGGAAGTAGCAGTTTAAGTTAAGTTTGTTTTGCCAAGGATCTGAATCAAGAATTCTCTTTAAGGGTTTAGTCAGATCCGTACCTTGGTATTAGAAGGCAGGAGGTCTGGTATCTCTTTGTCAGGACTCGATATCCCCGCAACCCGCGAGGGTAGGCTGGGAACGCCGGAGCTGGATTTACTCGGCTGGAGAAAAAGACAGCGTCTTTCTCAGTGCGTCAAAGAGGAGGGGCAGCGTCCGTGGGCTCTCGCATCAGCTGGGCTCTCGGGCAAGTTGATACTGCTCTGCTCCAAAACCACCACCGTGTATTTGCTTAAGGTAACGTTGGTATATTTATACCTGAAAAGTGCCGGGTTTGACGTAAGGGTGGACATAAGACGTCAATAAAGATGTCACCAAGAACTGGCCGTTCTTACGGTGCTCGCAGGAGTTCTATTACAAATCAAAACAAAGGCAAACGGGGATTTCCCAGGTTGCTGGAGGTTTGATGCGTTTAGAGAACTCGTTGTGCTTTCTAGGAGTCCGGGGAAGTAGCCTTGCTTAATATGACTGCACAGGCTACTGCTAGATATGGATATAATTCTTATGCCGTTATAGAGATATTATGGATTATACCTGTGTAAAGGCATAAAATAGGGAATATTGATATAGGTTCCTAAATAAAAACACAATACCCACTCCACGATCTAATGTCGATCATTACTAAAACTAAGCAATAGTAAACATATTAAAGGTGCATGTGTATTCCAACCCGCCCCAAAATACATTTGTTTGCATTTGAAACAGTGTATGCGAAATACATGAAAAAGATTGTAGGTACTGTACGCTTATTAAGCAGGGTAATCATTCAGTAAATAAAATTTTTGCATAAATATCTGCTGAACGATCTGCGAAAATTACACATGAAATGGCTCTTTAATACAGAAAAAAGGTCGAGACCATTCCATCACATATAAATACAGTTGCTGTAAATATGCTAGAGGCTGAGGTAATGTATTGTCTCTAGAGTTCACTAAAAATAGAAGCTCTGTTCTTTAAGAATAGTTCTACTTTAAGCATATTATATGTGCCAGAAAAAGGTAAATATTTTGGAAGTTTGAACGTTTTCAGGGGAAAAGGAAAAAAAGTTCCAAACGCGTTCAGTAGCTTTTGTTATCAAAGTCGAAGGCCAAATTCAGACTTCAGAGGAACGCTGTGTGCTCGTCGTTTTAAAAATTATTCCCTCTGTTCAGGGGAGAACATCATTTCAGACAGATGTGCAAAAAAGCAGTCAACAGCTTCAGTTGAAAGTTCGACTAAGTTTGAAAATGCCGAAACAGTGCAGTTTTCTGCATGATTGCTATCATCGATGTTTGGATCAGCAATGCTCACAGAAGGTCGTACCTGGGTGATGTTGCTCTCATCTCGTACTTCACTCCCACCTAATCGTAGTGGTGAGGTCTCAACAAATGCCGTCATCAGAATTGGTAACCGCTGGGGACAACACAATGCATGAGCCGTCACAGGACTTAGCAAAGTATCGATATCCATTGGTACTGCTGATTGTAGTGTAAGACAGGTGTCCAACACCCATTCTTCTCTGCATAGCATACATCGAAGCACAGGTAAGATGCAATGTTGCCAGATTGGTCTGAATGAAAGAAACCAGGTCATATTCAGATCTCTTAGCCGGGCTAACCCAAGGACTCTAGTTATGCGGTCCCGATAGCGTATGGCTAGGATCGTTTCTTCCATTGATCCTGGAGTCTTGTCTGCAACTTGGCTTGCCATATCGGAGCAGAAGTATTAAAAATAGAATTCCTGCTACGAGTCCCAAAAGTAGAGGTAGACCGCCAAAGACAGAATGGACAAAATTGGGAAAGATTCCCAGGACTGCTTCGAAGGGTGTCAACAGTCCCGAAGAAATTGTCTTAAATACATGTGCGATCCCACTGGTATCTGACATGTTTAGGATTTGGCTAAGCATTTGTACAAAATGCACGGGGCAATTTGTTGATAAAAGGGTATGTATCTCTGCTGTTGTCCTTGCAACTTGCAGATCATACGTTTCTTTTGATGACGTAAGAGGCACTGTTGTCTGTAAGAGAACAGACTTCATTCTGCTTAAAGTATCAATTCGTATAGAAGAGATATTCAAAGAAGGCCAAATCGTCGTCTCCGTATCAGGAGAGGCCTTTGGATACAATACTTGCATACAGCAAGTGACCATTGAACTAACACTTATGAGATAGGCTTTCCCTGGCACCATGCCACAACAGCTGTGGTCCGTTATTAGAATGTAACTCCTGTTAGAAAGTTGTCTAAAGAATGGCTCTATTTGTGTTGCAGGTGTGCCGTGCTGGTGGCATGAAAGGTTATTTGAAGTCCCTCACAGGCCCCATGCAAGTTAATACCTTGGCACAGAAGTATACCGCTCAGTGATCGTTCACAATTGTTACCACTAAGAAATACGTTCTGGTTTTTGTTACTGTAACATGTGTGTGTATAAGGTAATTTCCATGATGACTTATTGTACCCTTTACCCAACCTTTCATACTGGCCTGCTGGTATATACTCTTGGCAATTTTTAAATTGGAAAGTTGTTATCGGAATTGTGATTATTCCATGTATTATCCATTCAATTACAGGTCTTTCTGACATTGTCAATGTTAATCTCTCGAGTTTTTCAATGCTCAGAATCGTATAGTCTGCTCCTTTCTGTGCCAAACTGATTTGTTTATCAGTAAGGTTAAAGATAGAGAACAATGACGTTGTGTTGATTAAACGCCAAGGCACATAGCCTGAACGCAGATTTTGCAACGTCCAGCCAAGCTGTACAATAGAACGTAATTTGGATTGACCGTGTTGTAACATTAGTAAGTCCTGATCTATTATATCGATAGCAGATGATACAATACTGTCCAGTGAATATATTCTGGAGGACAGAGCCATTAACCCATTGTCCACCACAGAAAGTGATTTTTCCAAATTAATACAATCAATTTCTCGTATTTTCTCTGCCGTTTCAATTTGCATTACTTTCCAAGCTTCGTTGTATGCAGCGTATATATTGGCCGCTATGAAACGTTTTTGACGCTGTTTGCGCGGTCCCATTAAGAAATCACGCAAGTCAGCACCGTCTTTAAGTAAAGTCAAGTGTTGCTTAATTTCAGCCAGTGTGGATTTCTCTAGCCACTCAAGGCATAGTTTCCCTACACTGTATGTTGTAACTATCCCTGGATGTTGTCTCTGGGAGTATCTAGGGTCTGGCCTGTTCATTTTAAATCCCTCTTTTTTGTTCAGTAATCTATCTTGACAGTTATTAGTGTCTGTGGGCCAGATCAACCATTTTTTCCAATCAGGATGTGTTCTGTTTTGGTGTAAAATATGGGATACGTCTATCTCAATATCTGTAGTGCTATTATAGTCAAATACTGGTTTAGGAATAGACGGTTTATTTAAGTCTTTAATTTTGGCTAGGCCAAGACATGTTGTTTGTTGAATGGTGTCATTCAGGAATATAATTTGTTCAGGGATCATGCAGGCTCTAAATAATGCTTCTAAACCTTGCACTTGCCAATCTTTTGAACCCCAGATGGTTTTTGTTTCAATGTTGTTTTTCCAAAAATCAAAACCAAATGTAATCATGTTTTCATAAAATGTTTCTGAATATATCAATTTAGTATTTGTCAACATTGTTTTTAACCTGTTTTTTCTGACAGTTTAAAATAAAACGTTTCTGCATCACTTGTGTTAAACCCTGAGAAGTATAGTCATAAAATGTCTTTGAACTGCTTTTTGGTGGAGTTGCACAATGTTCCCATTGATTAAAGTTAAAAACATTTCTAGGTTGTGCAGATTTATGCAAGTAGTGATGTGCGTAGTGGTTGTAGCAATACATCTGTTCATAATTCGATGAACCTTGTAAGTAATCATGTTCTGTAAATTTTGCTGACATTACTAAATCAGACATCATATTATTTATACTTTCAAAGTCCCAATCATCAGAGAATGTACTTGGTTTTACAAAGTCACTTAATGAAACCTTGAACTGATGTGGATACTTTAAGAGTTCAACCGAGCCATATATTTCATAATCTGTTTTGTCCCAAGCTACCCCGCCGGGTGTTGGAATGGCTGTGACATTTACTGATGAAAGTTCACGTTTCTCGATGTGAGATGATTTCTGTGGTTTCAGGAACAAGTTGATGTTCTAGCTTGCTGTGTCCATTGTACTGTAATACATTTTCCCAAAATTAGAACTAATATTAGACAAAGAAGTAGTATAAGTACGCTTACTACAATCCAAAATTCGATCAAAGGGACATCCAGATAAGATTCTTTAAGTTGATCAAAGAGTTCAGTTACTTTGTCTTTAAAACTTTTTGATGCTGGAGTTTCTTCCTGTTCGCTTTGATTTACCGAAAAGTTATCAAAGTTGATGAAGTAGCCAGATGCAGTTCTGTCTATTGGTGGAATTGCTTCCGAATTTTCATTTGCTTTATCACCTCTTCTTTCATTAGCATAGTCTGAGGCTACATCGTTGTAGACAGGTGTTTCATGACAAACTGTTGTGATTTGGGTTTCAAGAGGCACAAGTTCCATTGCGTTATTGCATAGTCCTTTTTCTATCACTGCAGGTTTATCAAATGTGATTAGTCTCTCAGTTTGAACCTCTTGGATTGTAGCAAATTTTGGTATTCTGCTACTTCTTGGGAGACCACTGGGCCTACTATTTTTTATTGGCCACATGATTGTGGTTTTACCAGGTCTATGGATACAACTCGGTTCTCCTTTTTACCAGCAAGGGGCGGTAGTACGACAGATCTTGTTCCGTTGACAGCTAAGACAGATACTGCTTTTCTGTAAGAAGGCCCAAATTCCTTCTTCACCGCGATCTTTTCTCTGACCAGATCCTCAATCTTAGGAATCCAGACAGGCCTTGCTGGGACAGGTGGTGTATCTTCAGTGGCTGTCGGCTGTTGTTTTAACTTTATGTTGCTCAGGGCTTTTCTTGTTTCATTTAAGTCCTGTAAAACAGCCAAACGATCTTTGATATCAAAGCATTTCTTTTCTACCACTGAGATTTGACTATCTAAGTCCTGAATGTGCATTCTAACACCGAACAATAGTTTGTACGGACTGAAACCTTTTAGAGAATTTCTTGGCAGATTGTTAAGACTACGTTGGACACTTGTTAAATGTTTGACCCACCCATCACCCGAACCTAATACCTTTGCCGTTATAGATTGCTTTATGTCTCGGTTTTTTCTTTCCACAATCCCATTTCCCTCAGGATGGAAGGGACAAGAGTACCGCAATGCGATGCCCATGCTGGTCATGGCCTCCTTATAAGCTCGAGAGCTAAAAGCAGGACCTTGGTCAGAATGTAGCATGCCAATTGCGTATATGCCGATATAGACTCGCAAATCTTTTATAACAGTTCTGGCGTCAGCCGAGCGCTGGGGCCACATTTTTAAGTGAATATTAGTCTTAAAATGAAATTAATGGGATGCTGGATTTTACGTGTAGATAGACTTATGCAACTACATCAAGGGGCATGGCAATACTCCGGTCGGTTCGCCACTGCGATCTCTGCTGCAGTCTTGGCAGTTTATTGCAAACTTATGATGTTGCACACTCATCCCCGGCCACCAGTATTCTGATTGTAATTCTTTCAGAGATTCTTTGATCCCTTGGTGCCTCGGATCCAATCCCATATGTGCATCTGCTATTAGGAAGATTCTCCTGTTCGTGTTTGGAATTACCCTATCCCCCACTCCAGGGATTTGAGCATAAGGAACGGAGTTCGCATCAATGATGTATGTATAATTGAGTGGATAGTTCACGGGTAGCGCTGCACAGTCTCCTTTTGAAGACGTTTTTACTGCAAGCATTGTTTCCCCGTCTATGTATTTTTCTGAGCGCTTTTTTGTGGCTACGGAAGCCGGTTGAGCTGCTTCCGCTTTGGCTGTATTAGCCAATGAATTCCCTGCAACGTGAACGCCACCACGTTGATGACTCAGTGCATGTATCACGTGAGTCTTTCGTAGTTCTTTTTGCAAAAGAACTACCTGTTCCCAAAGCGTTTTATGCTTGATTGTGGCACCTGTGTCATCTTTGTAGCCGTTTTGAACCCAGTTCTGCAAGTCATTATTATAAGATTTTACGCAGAAATGCGAATCACACACTATTAGTGTCGGGAATTCACGATCGGCATTTTCAAGCGCCATCTTTAAAGATCTGATTTCAGCTCGCTGAGCCGAACAGTTCTTGTTGATTCAGTTTTTGTTACTTTTGGTCTGAATTTACCACAGAGCCAGCGACCTTTAACGATCGTGCATGCTGCATTGTAGGATTTATTATCCACATCGTAATGTTGTACAAATCTGTCTGTATAGATTATACAAGAGTACTGTTGGAGAGGTATAATTTCGATTGGCAGCGGATATTCTTCTTCAAATTTCAAATCTTTCAGTTTTTTCATGTTCGGGTCAAAATAGTACTTTACGTCTTCTGCAGCAAGAGAATTTTCCCATTGTATCCATTTTGGATCTAGCGCCACAGTTTGAAGATTAACTGGGCTGAATAACGCCTCAAAGGCTGATTCTGCTGTATAAATAGTTATTCTTTTGCCTTGAGCTAGGGCTCTTTCTCTTGCTACAGCAGTCTGAACCGCATTCACAGTATTTTCTGAAAGACTGAATGTTTTTTCTGCTTGTGTATACAAATGTGATTTGTAAGCTATTGGTACCATTTCTCCCTCATTAGAGGTCAGGTACGTGAATCCGCATCTTCCTGGGATGACTCGGATTACAAGGTTTCTGGACCAGGGTCAGCGGACTCGATAATTCTCTCGCCTCGGTGCCCACTCTGATTAGCGATCACACTCGGCAACTCTGGGCATTAGCTTGCCTCATCTTCACTAACGGCCCCACCAGACCGCCGGGGATGCCTGGTCTCACCCTGGAGATACCCATTAAGGGACCATCTCTCAGGGAAGCCAGGAAGGGTTTCGCAGCGGTCGAAGCGCCTTGGGACCCTACGGGTAAGTAGTGCGCTATATAAATGCCTATACATTTACATTTACATTTACAAGGTTGCGTGTGTTGTCGCGAGTTTCCAATTTTGTTTTAGCTAACATGTCTGTTTGCAAAGATCTCAAAATTTCTGTGTGTTTCTGAGTCTAATTGATTGGTTTAAAATCAGGTTTTATTAATTCATAGAGAGGTTTTACCCTCTCCACATAATTTAGAATGTAAGTTCTTCCGAAATTCAGGAAACCTAGTATTGATTGTAAGTTCCTCAGCGTTTTTGGTGCCTGGAGTACCGTACACTTCTCTAAGAAGTTGTCTGCTAGGCTTTTGCCTTCACTTGATAATTCATATCCTAAAAACAGGACAGTGAGATGGGCAATTCGTGACTTTTTAAAGTTGAATTTGTAACCCTCTGCCGCGAACCCAAGTATTATGGTGTTCACTAGTTTCAAGTGAGTATCCAAGTCGTCATCTGTGAGATAAATGTCATCTACATAGGATAGTGCCTCATCATTATACATTTGTAGTAACTCTGTTACCCTTGCTGAGAATAATCCTGGGCTATTCTTGAATCCCTGTGGGAGACAACAGAAATTTTTCTGTGATCCCATTATTGAGAAAGCGGTCAAATACCTGCTTTCCGGTGCAATATTTTGACAAAAGAATCCATTAGAAATATCTAACGTAGTTTTGTATTTTTTGCGCACGATGTTATTCATTAGTGCTGCACTGTGTGAGTTTTGTACTGCAAATGTTTTGCAACATGAGTTTAGATGTCTGTAGTCCAAGACTAGACGATATGAATCGTCTGGCTTGGAGACAGGAAACAAAGGATTGTTCATTTGAGAGGTGCATGTTTCAATCACCCCCTGGTATTCAAGTTGATCTAAGATCTCCCTGACTTGTTTTTTAGCTTCTTGCTTGATTGGGTACTGCCTCTGTGCAGTCGGTTGACATTTTAACTGGATTTTGTGAGGAAGAGAATCCTCATCCCATCCTACATGATTTTTATAAAATGCAGGTGCTTGGGCCACTGCCCATTTTCTTGCATATATGTATTTTTATGGATTGGGATATGATCAGAAAAGGCAGGCATAATCATTTCTTCGCCATGAGGGCACTCCCTGACAAACTCTGGTGGCCAATCTTTCTCAGCTAACAGAATGTCATAGCCTTTCGATATTTTTTCCCAAAATAGACTTTTTACTTTCCTGGTTTTATCTCCCTCTATACGTAATGTTATTTCATATAGTTTGTGGGGCACACTAACTCGTGTGTCTGCAGTTTCCACTTGAATGTATTCATTCGTGTCCACTGTCTCCAGAAGTTTCAACAGGGTCTTGTGAGCTATGGTCACTTCTGCTCCGCTGTCTAGCATTGTCTTTGCCCACTCCCCGTTTTTCAGCTGTGTCCTCAGTATCCTCAGCATGTTTGATTACTATAATACTGGCTACCTTTTTTCTTGTAAATTGTAATTTTTTACTTTGAGCAGGTTCCTTGTCTTTGGACTTGATGTGCTCTTCCCTGTGTTCTGAAAGTCCTCTTCTTTCCGATTCCTGCGAGGAAGTCTGAAAAGATCGAGAAGGACGTGTATCCATATCTTGATATCTATTAGGTTTCTTCAGATTGTCCCTATTTCTAAGGTTGTATCTTTTTTCAGAGGGTTCCCTTTGAGGAGACTTGTCTTCTCGTCCTAGATATCTCTCTCTGCGCTGAGGCGACCTTCCTCTGGACTGGAATTTTTTCCCTTTGGGAGTGGATTGTTTGTTTCCATCCCAGCTCTTTTTTGGAGTGGTTTGATTATTTTTTATAAATACCTTTTCAGGATTTTCAATTAGTTGGGGTTTCACTGGTTTTCCACCCAAACTATCTCTATCCAGTTCTTCATAGCATTTTTCTATGATTCTGGCAAGTTCAATTGGTTGGTCTGTTATATCTGTTTCTTTCAATTTCTGGAGATTAGTTATATTCCTCGTTGCCAATTGAACTAACTCTCTATATGCCTTCGTTAATTCTTTAATTTTAACTAAGACTTCTTCCTTTGACATTTTATCAATGTCTGGGTGTGGTGTGAAGCTGGCTAGAACCGGCCACGTTGCTCCTGGGATCCCTAGTGGACCGAGCCTTGTGATGTGATCATTATGTTTTAGGGCGCCTTTAAACCAGAGCAGGTGCTCATGGTAATTTAATGGGATTTCAACATCCTCGAAAGGAGTGTATTCCTCCGGAGGTTCCTCTATTTAGTAATAGTGGAAGTCGTGTGTGTCAGCGTTTGCTGCTGGAAAGTTTATCCATGTGTAGAATACCTCTGTCTGCCGATATTCATGGCCCTCTACCACGAATATGACTGCCCCACCTCGTGATGTCAGTCCATTTATTATAAGTTTAAGAGTTAAAGCTCTTCTTACGTTGACCGGAATGATTATAACATTCGGGTCATTCTGTTGGAGATTTGTGTCATTCAACAACAGTTGAGACGCTGTAGCATCTCTTTCTTCGTCTCCGTCAGGCATTTTACTGACAGAAAGTTTTTTGTTGCAGATCAAGTTTCAAGGAAACGTGTTTAAGGTGCTTGAGAAATGTAGTTTTACAAAAGTCCCTCTCGGTCTATCTTGCACGTTCTATATGCACACTGATGTTTGAAGGAATGCAAACGCTTCTCGCTGAAGTATTCATTTTGCACCTTCCCAGACCGGAGACCTCCGATAAAATTAGAAAAATGCACTCAATGGTATGATTGTGTTTAATGTGCAAGTATGCAGAATAAATAAAGGAATGAAACTCTCTTCCTAAGTCAAAGGCAGAGCGCAATAACAAAGATAAAAGAACCCCTCTGTTATCATGAGTACAGTCTATTCCCTGCTTAATGTTTGCCATGGAATATCGTCATTGAGTCCCACCAGATGACTCCTCAACCGATATACCCATCTCTGCTCCCGTTGGAGCAGCACCCTCTGTTCGTTGGTTTGGTACCTGCCTAATTGGACCTTTTCAATCACCGTCCATCTCAGGTCCTCAATACTGTGTCCAGCCTCTTGAAAGTGTGAGGTGAGTTTAGTGTTCATCTTGCCACATCTTATTGTGCTCCGGTGTTCTGTTATCCTCACTTGCACCTTTCTACTCGTCATCCCCACATACCTTTTCTGACATGGGCATGTGATCAGGTAGATAACTCCCTGGGAATTGCAGTTGGTATGTGATCGCTGTTCCCAGGGAGTGTGGAGGCCCAGGTCTATGGATTTAGTATTGTTTGTCAAATGGCAGACACTGCATGACCCACACCGAGTGTGGCCAATCAATTTGGGAAGGCCTGGCAGAGTGATTGCTTCCCTTACTGCACCCAGGTCCCTGGGTCTCGTATGGATCAAAAGATCCTTCAGATTCTGACTACGTCGGAAGGAGAAGAGGGGTGTCTCGATGTTCATGCCTCCTGTATTCAGTATCTTCCAGTTCCTTAGAACTAGGCGTTTTATTTGTTGAGTCACGATTCGCATTCAGTGCTCTTTTCTTGGCCCTCTTGATGACCCTGGATGGATAACCCCGCTGCTGAAATCTATGTGTCAAGGCAACTGACTCCTTGATAAAGTCAGCCCTCTCTGAACAGTTCCGACGAATTCTGAAAAATTGTCCTACTGGTAGATTTTCCCGTAGGGAGCGAGGATGGAAACTCTCAAATGCCAACAGTGCATTTTTATCCGTTGGTTTGTGGAAAACCTACGTCTTTAGGGCACCACTACAGGGTTCAATCACTAGATCCAGGAATGGTAGATGGGTCTTAGTGATGGTCGAAGTGAAATGGAGGAGCGGGTTCTGGGCATTCAACCTTTGTAAGAATGAGTCAACAGATGTTCTCTCGCCCCTCCAAATCACTAGGACGTCATCAATATAACGTCGCCACAACCTTAGGTTGCTAGCCCATGGACCGTTGGTATCCAACACCGTCATTTGCTCAAACGCCCCTACATATAAACCAGCTAAATTCGGGGCGAAAACGCTCCCCATAGACGTTCCATGGGTTTGGAGGTACAGACCCCCTTCGAACTCAAAAAAGTTCTTTGTGAGGGCTATTTCAGCCAAGTGTAAGATGAAAGTCTGTGGTGTTTCATAGGGCCATTCCCCCTCAAAGAGTAGAGTTTCCAGAACCCTGAGGGTTTCTCGTTGCGGAATGTTAGTGTATAGGGCCTCTATGTCGAGCCCTATAAGGACTCATCAGGATTGAAAGGCAAATCCCTCAACACATTCAGAACATCCAAAGTGTCTTTTAAATAAGTCGGTAAATTTTGGACCATCAGCTTTAGATAGAAATCTTAAAACTGTGAGAGGGGTTCCAGCAGGGACCCCAAACCGGAGACAATAGGTCTCCCGGGAGGAGGTCTCATAGAGAAATCTATGTACACACGAGGATTTTGATAGGCAATATGCCTTAGAGATACAGGTGGAGTGCTCAGGCTAATTGCCAGACATGTGGGGGTGTGTGTAGTTGGTATGTATGCACATGGTGTCAATGTTCTAGGAAATCTCGATGCTATGGACATACGAGTATATGGGTGTTCTGGTTTATACACCCTTGGGGCACTATCCTAAATCGGGGGATGAAGCATTAGCAGGCGCATTGACACTGCTTAATTAGGTAAATTTGTTTATCACATAAGTATCATTGATAGGAGACTTGATATGAAGAGAGGGCTAGACAGAGAGTGATGAAGACAACTGGTACCTTTCTGTTCATTCTCCCGCAGTGAATGTATTCCCGCAAGACTGGGATCAGTCTCCACACATAACTTTGGAAGGGTACGGATCTAAACAGACCTACTCTAATCTTGGGGTCCATCGACCGAATTACGGGAGGACCGGGAGTGGCACTGATTGCGACAGTCCTGAAGAAGACCGAAATGACCCATAGAGGCACATTTCAAGCGGTCGAAACATGTTGACTCAAACAGTGGTAGGAGGGAAGGCTTGAGATACCTTACTATCTCATCAAGGCATTTCCCATCCTCTTTTTGACTTTTAATCCTGGTAGGGGTACCAAGGGACGTGTAATAAAGAGACTTTTTTGGTTGGCACCCTTAATCAGTTTTAATCACTTCCTTTGTACTGCACCATTAGTCGCATTATCAGTTCCTGTCACTGGGTGTTTGCACGGCTCACACCACATTTATGTTATGTGTTGTATGTGTTGAACTCATCTGATTGTACGTCTTGTCAAGTGGATTTTATTGTTTTTTTCCCCCTCCCTTATGCTCCGCCCTGAGTGTGGATACACCAGGGTGTATTGTAAGCAGGCCCGATGATGAAGCATGTCACATACTTCGGTATGTGAGTGAGGGCAGTTTTTCCAAATTGAGCAATTTGCCCTTTGGGAATTTGGGTTTGGTCTTTTTTGCTTAAGCAGCAAAACAGCTGGCTTTACATGCCCTCGTGAGTTTAGCCTGAAGGCTGCTTAGTCCATGCTACCCCTAGGATAGCTTGTCTATAAGGTTGACTTACAACCACCACCATAAGGGATTGTTTGAACTGATACAAGGTGCCCACAGAATTGTGGACATCATACATCAGGCCAACTTCTCACATTGGTGTGCAGCGGTTGGGATTTGAGCTTGCTGTTGTTTTACCATTGCAATCTTTTTATCAAATTGAAAGATCACATTAAGTACCATAGGTACATATAAACAAAGCTTACATATTTAAGTTCTACTGAACTTAGTAGTTGTAGATCAAATGGCTTAGCACATCCTGCCTACAACTCACTAGCAAGGTACAGTAGGAAAGCACTTAGTGTAGGTAAGTGCACCACTTACACCTCACTAGAAGTCATGTCTGGCACAGGTGAAGCTTTCAGCTCTCTGCCTGTGGTAGGTGACCTGACCAAGGCACCTTCCAGCTATGACAACCTCAGCCACAAGAACTTGAGTGCCTTGTGCCCTACAAGGAGGCTGAAAAAGGGTCACAACCCTACAATTCCTGTCCTGATAGCCATCCTAGAGAAGGATGATCTTGAGAAAGCTAGTACAGTTCCCTCAGGTAATTCAGGAGAAGGAGTGAACCCCCCAGATACTGAGAACACCACCCCAGAGGTAGAAGATGAGGAAGTAGACCCAGAATCAGAAGGTAATGATTCAGATCAGGACCAAGGGGTTATCCAGGTACCAGTTGGGAGGCTTAACCAAGCCAACTTGGACCTACATGGGAATGGAGAGGGCCAGCACCTCCCCAGGCCCCATAACCTAATTTTCCCAGGCAATAGAAGAGAGAGATCTCCTTCCAGGGAATCTCACCTTTCTAGTGCCTCAAGGGAATCTCAAAGGGGAATGACTTCCCCCCAGAGAAAGGAGCATAAGGCCAGGATGAGAGCTGTCAAACTCCAGATAGAGAGGGAAGAGATAGCCCTGGCCCAAGCTAAACTTGCTTTAGCAAGGGAACAAAGACTGTGTGGGGAGCTACCCACTGGTGGCAGCATTATTCCTAAAGAGAAAGACAGGTCCTATGATAATAGAAACCTGACAAAGATTGTGCCCCCCTACAAGGAAGGGGATGACATCCACAAATGGATGACTGCCCTGGAGAGAGCCTGCATGGTACAGCAGGTTCCTCAAGAACAGTGGGCAGCGATCTTATGGTATGGTACTCCTTTTCTGAGAAAGGGAGAGACAAGCTCCTCACTGTTAGACCTGAGGATGCTAAAAACGACTCTGTCCTAAAGAGTGCTCTTATTGATGGGCTCTGCCTAACCACTGAGCAATACAGGTTGTTGTTCAGAGATACCCAAAAAGCTCAGACTCAGGACTGGACTGATTTTGTTGATTGTGCCACTAAGGCTCTGGAGGATTGGTTGCAGGGAAGTAAAGTCTCAGACTATACAGGATTGTACAATCTAATAATGAGAGAACAGATCCTTAATAACTGTCAGAACCAGCTATTGCATCAACACCTTATTGACTCAGATCTGACCTCTCCCCAAGAATTGGGAAAGAAGGCAGACAAGTGGGTCAGAACAAGGGTTAAGCAGAAACCCCAGAACCATGGAGGTGATCAAAAGAAGGCAGACCAGAAGGGTGGATATAAGAAAGAAAAAGAAAAAGACCAGAGGTCTTCTTCAGGCCCCCAAAATAATTCTAATAAGGAGGGTGGTTCCCAAACTGGAAACAAGAAGAAGAATGATGGCCCAAAGAAACCTTGGTGCAATAACTGTAAGTCCACTTCCCACTGGGGTAGTGAATGCACCAAGAAAAATCCCTACCACTGCAACCCTAAGGCACCTGCACCCCCTAGTACAGCCAGCAGTGGTGGTACACAACCCAAGGCTATAGTGGGATTAACCCTGGGTACTGATATGGAGTCTGGCCTAGTCAGAATCCCTACTCAGGCAGTTCTGCTATATGATGTGGACATATATGTGTCCACTCCTATGAGTCCCAATACTTTGGGCAAATATAGACAGACACCTTTGATTAATGAGAAACTGGCTCAGGCCTACAGGGACACATGTGCCAGTGTCACTATGGTGACACCTAACTTTGTGGACCCTGGACAAATCATACTAGGTGAGAACTACCTAGTGGCCAATGCTAGCAATGCCACTACTACACATAGTGTGGCTGTTGTTAAATTCTCCTGGGGAGGGGTAACTGGCCTCAAGAAAGTTGTTGTGAGTGCAGTCCTCCCAGTTGACTGTCTTTTGGGCAATGATCTAGAGAATTCATTATGGGCAGAAGTGGAGTATAGGACTCATGCAGAATACATTTACATGCTAGGTATTTCAGCACATGTCCTTGCTGTAATCAGGTCCCAGGCCAAGAAGTGCCTACCTGAACCTGTGGTGGATCTTGAAACTATAGACCAACCACAATCCAAGAGGAAGAGCAAGTGGGTTAAGGCAGTGTCTTCCCACTTGCCCCAGGTTGAGGATCAGCCCTCTCAGGATGATGGTTCTGTGATCCAAGAGGAGACTGTCCTGGAAGAGCTTGAACCTGATCAGGTTGAGTTTCAAGGGACAGGGGGACCCTCAAGGGCAGATCTGGGGCAGGCTCATTTAACCTGCCCTTCTCTTGAACCCCTCAGACAGCAAGCTGCTGCTGAGGCTGCTGGGAATGCTCAAGGTACCCATAGAGTGTATTGGGATGATGGGCTCCTTTATTCAGAGGCTAGAGACCCCAAGGCTGGTGCTGCCAGGAGGTTGGTTATTCCTCTGCAATTTAGGGGCTTCCTTCTCACCTTCGCCCATGATATTCCTTTAGCAGGACACTTAGGCCAGAACAACACTTGGGACAGGCTTGTCCCTCACTTTCACTGGCCTCACATGTCAGAAGATACCAAGGAGTTTTGTCGCTCCCGTGTCACCTGCCAAGCCAGTGGCAAATCAGGTGGCACCACAAATGCCCCCCTGATACCACTACCTGTGGTGGGGATGCCCTTTGAGAGAGTTGGGATTGACATTGTTGGACCAATGGATCCCCAAACAGCATCTGGGCACATATTTATCCTTGTGATAGTGGATCATGCCACCAGGTACCCAGAGGCAATTCCCCTGAGGACCACAACAGCTCCTGTTGTGGCAAGGGCCCTACTTGGAGTATTCACCAGAGTGGGCTTTCCAAAGGAGGTGCTTTCAGACAGAGGTACTAACTTCATGTCTGGATATTTAAAAGCAATGTGGAAAGAGTGTGGAGTAAACTATAAGTTTACCACACCCTACCATCCACAGTGCAATGGGCTTGTTGAAAGGTTCAACAAGACCCTAAAGGGAATGATAAAAGGGTTACCTGAAAAGCTTAGGCGAAGATGGGACATCCTTTTACCCTGCTTGCTCTTTGCTTACAGAGAGGTCCCACAGAAGGGGGTTGGCTACAGCCCTTTTGAACTTTTTTTTGGCCACCCTGTGAGGGGTCCATTGTGTCTTGTGAAGGAAGGATAGGAGTTACCTCTCAAAAAGCCTAAGCTTGATATTGTGGACTATGTACTTGGTCTCTGCTCCAGGATGGCTGAGTACATGGAGAGAGCATCCAAAAACCTGGAGGCCAGCCAAGAATTACAGAAAGCTTGGCATGACCAAAAGGCTGTTCTGACTGAGTACCAGCCAGGGCAGAAGGTGTGGGTGTTGAAGCCAGTGAGTGGCCCCAGCAGCTCTCCAAGACAAATGGTCTGGACCCCACACCATACTTGAGAAAAAGGGAGAGGTCACCTACTTGGTGGACCTTGGCACCCCTAGGAGCCCCCACAGGGTGCTCCATGTAAACAGATTGAAAGCATTTGTGGACAGGGAAGACATGGGTTTACTCATGGCTACAGATGGGGACCAGGAGGAAGAGAGTGACCCTCTCCCAGACCTGTTATCCCAAAACCCTGATGATGGTTCAGTAGATGGAGTAGCCTTGGCAGGCAGCCTCTCTGACCAGCAGCAATAGGACTGCAGACAAGTGTTGCAGGCTCATAGACATATGTTTTCTCTTACACCAAGTCAAACTAACTGGTGCACCTATGAGGTGGACACTGGTGACAGTCTGCCTGTGTAGAATAAAATCTACAGGCAACCTGACCATGTCAGGGATTGTATAAAGGCTGAGGTGCAGAAAATGCTTGAACTTGGAGTTATTGAGCCATCAGAGAGCCCATGGGCCAGCCCAGTAGTCCTTGTGTCAAAACCCCATACCCAAGATGGAAAGAGAGAAATGAGGTTTTGTGTGGACTATAGAGGTCTCAATGCTGTCACTAGGACAGATGCTCATCCTATTCCAAGGGCAGATGAGCTCATAGATAAGTTGGCTTCTGCCAAATTTCTGAGCACATTTGATCTTACAGCTGGTTATTGGCAAATCAGGTTAGCTGGGAAGTCCAAGGCCAAAACAGCATTCTCAACCCCCAGTGGACATTATCAGTTTGTGGTAATGCCCTTTGGTTTGAAGAATGCACCTGCCACTTTCCAAAGGTTGGTGAATCAAGTCCTTGCTGGGTTGGATGACTTTTGTGCAGCATATCTAGATGATATTACTGCCTTCATCTCCACCTGGGAAGATCACCTGATCCACCTGAAGAAAGTTCTAGAGGTCCTGCAAAAGGCAGGCCTGACTATCAAGGCTACTAAGTGCCAGATAGGGTAGGGCAAGGTTGTGTACCTGGGCCACCTAGTAGGTGGGGGTCAGGTTCAACCATTGGAGAGCATGATACAGGCCATACAGGACTGGGCTCCTCCAACTACCAAGACACAAGTGAGAGGCTTCTTGGGCTTGACTGGGTATTACAGGAAATTTGTGAAGAACTATGGGTCCACTGTGACACCATTAAATGACTTGACATCCAAGAAGATGCCAAAAAAGGTTCAGTGGACAGTTAGCTGTCAAAAGGCATTTGATGACCTGAAGAAGGCCATGTGCTCTTCACCTATCCTGAAGAGTCCTGACTACTCCAAAGAGTTCATTGTCCAAACAGATCCTTCTGAGTTGGGGGTGGTAGCTGTGCTTTCACACCTTAATGTAGATGGTCAAGACCAGCCCATTGCTTTTATTAGCAGAAGGCTGACCCCTAGAGAGAAACGTTGGTCAGCCATTGAGAGGGAGGCCTTTGCTGTGGTTTGGGCCCTGAAGAAGTTGAGACCATACTTGTTTGGCACTCACTTCCTACAGACCATAAGCCCTTCTTGTGGCTAAATCAGATGAAGGGTAAAAATCCCAAACTGCTCAGGTGGTCCATTTCCCTACAGGGGATGGACTTTACAGTGGAGCACAGACCAGGGACTGACCATGGCAATGCAGATGGTCTCTCCAGGTATTTCCACTTAGAACATGAAGACTTATCTGGTCAAGGTTAAGTTTAATGTCCCTGCGTTTGGCGGGGGGTTATGTAGGAGAGTAGGGTCTGCTATCCTATGGTCACCCCAATTTTTTGCTTTTTGCTTCACTGGTTTTCGACTTAATGTGGCTGTGGGCCTGCTAATCAGACCCACAGCCTGCTGGTCTCTCTCTAAATCACTAACCATGTACTATAGGTACATCACCAATTTGGTACTGGACACCTTATCAGCCCCTGTACAGTGCACTATAGGTGCCCAGGGCATAGATGCATCCAAGGCCTACCAGGGGCTGCAGCATATCTTTTGCCACCCCTGGCTGGCCATTCATATCGACACAACTGGCTGATCACCCAGCTGGGGCAAGGTGGTGTAATCACCCCTTGCTTAGATATAGTATACCTGTATCTAAACCTATATCTGGACACATATATACCTATCAGTCACTCCTATGGCAGGCCTTAACAGCCCTGGAGGCAGAGTGCTTGGTTTTATGTGAGATGGTGCTCTAGCATGAGCTGAGCCTGTCTGCAGAGGTCGGAACCATTTCCTTACTGCTGTTCCAGGATATTGCCATACCATATACTCTTAAGTGCATTATAATCCTCGCGGTTATTGCTAACTTTGGTTTGGCTTTATCAAAACATGTCGTGTAAGGTGTCATACACTTTGGAATACTACCCCCTCGCCAGTTCTGGCGACGGGGGTAGCATTCCACCCTTCTAGAGGGAGAAGACATGTTACTTTACTTAAAACGCGGTTAATCCTAACCAGAGCCTCAGCATCACAAAATGGATGCTGCTGCCCCGACACAAGTCTGACCTCCTGCTGCTGACCGAAACTTGGCAGGGGAGGCCTGGAAAAAAAGGTTTCCTGTCACAGGGAGGGGCTACACCACCCCAGACAGGAGATAGTGGATTGGAGCAGGGAGGGTTGAAAGAAACTAGACACTGCCTGGGGCACACAAGGTGTCCCATGCAAAATCCAGCCAAACCGGTTCTGGGGCACTCCAGCCCCAGTCCTGGTGTGAAACTGGACAAAGGGAAAGGGGTGTAACCACCCCCTTCCTGGGTCCCACCCATAGGAGGGACCTAGCAGGTAATCCAGCCCCTTGATTTGGAATAAAGGTAGGAGCTGTGCCAATGCATATCAGATCATCCTGACTGAAACTTATGAAATGAAACTCTGGACCCTTCGACATCCTACTTGACGTAGAAGACTGAAGAATTTCCCTTGGGGTCAAGGAGTGACCACCCTGTGCAAACAGGCACCATCCAGCAAGTCACGGTTTGCTTTGTTGCAGTTCCCGCTAGAACTCGAGCAACAGAGATCAACAAGACCCAGCGTTCCTGCCTTCCAACAGCCTGATCCACAGTCCCAGCGAATCTGAGACCCGTGGGGGCAACCTGAAGCGTGGGGCCCGCCATCTTGAAAAGACTACGAAGTGCTGACCGTGCAGCTCCCAAGGCTCCCTTGAAGCGGTGCATTGGAGTTTAAGAAGCCTCAGCCCTGAGCAGCTTTTGCATCGAAGCTCTCCCCTCCACACTCACCGAGTGCTGCGTGGGGCCCTTTTGCATTTTTCTGCTTAACACGTTAGTTTGGTCGCTTGCCTGTTGGCTAGTGGCCCCGGTACCGACGAACCTTTGAATTTACACTGCTAGTCTGGTTGCTCCAGACTTGCCCTCGCTCCCCTAAAAAGGAGAAACCTCTCTGACCTTGCTGGTCCGAGTAAGAAGCGATCTTTAAATCCTGCATGGGTTGCACTTGCCAAGGCTTGTTAACTCTAATCCGGAAGCCGACACCGCCGACAGTGAGAGCCTTTGTGGGACAGCTCATGATCCACTCCAGGTCATCCTCGGTGCCCCAGAGTCCACGTGGCAGTGGAGACAAACTTCTCGACAACCACCTGATTGCGCCCAACATCGCCTGGTTCCTTCCTGGTCACTGGCTAGTGACCCAGACTCTGTCTCCTCTGCTTTCAGGTACTCTACATCTTTGATCCACCCTTGGTTCCAACCGGACTCTTCTCTCCTGGCCGCCTGCAGCATCTTCATCTCCAGGCACCATAGAACTACATGACGAAACCCGACACACTTTGGCACCTATGCACCCGCTTCCTGTGGGTGAGGTAACTCATGAACGCCGGTGCTCCTGTAGTTGTTTACACCTCTAGTGTCTAAGTCTAAAGTTTGGTAATTCTAGTCCCGTCGGAAGACTCCTAAAACTATAACTCGATAACTTTTAGGCACCCATGACTTTGCATTGGTGCATGCGTGTGCTTTTAGCGCTGCACCCGAGCCCCGCGGGCCTCTCCTGACTTCATCACTGCTAGTCCCGAGTAGTCCCAGCGATTCCCAAGGCCCTAGGCCTTACCACTGTTTGTAAAGTGATACTTATACCACTTTTTAATATATGGTTTGAGTGGCCACTGGCCTCATCCATAAATGTGCAACTTTCATATGTAAAACTGTGCTTTTGTTTAAACGCTTGTGCTTCTATACTCATAAAGAGTACAGAGGATTATTCTAGTAATAAATACATATATTTTTATAATATATAACTTGTGTGGTGTCCTTTCATTTGATATGACAGGATTGCATATGGTAAAACAGCAGGCTTCACATGCCCTCTTGAGTTTAGCCTGAAGGCTGCTTAGTCCATGCTACCCCTAGGATAGCTTGTCTATAAGGTTGACTTACAACCACCACCATAAGGGATTGTTTGGACTGATACAAGGTGCCCACAGAATTGTGGACATCATACATCAGGCCAACTTCTCACACCGTCATTTATGGTGATTGTTCTTCCATTGTAGGTCTGTGACCCATGAGTAACTACACACTCCTTCCTTTCCATACACCGGTTACATTGTGCCTTTCAATCCTCCTTCTCTTTCTGTGCTAGTTTTTGCATGGTGTCTCACCCCTTCCACCATCATGTGTTCACTCATTCCTGCTGCAGCCTCCCCTGCGGCACCACACCACCGAGTGCCCTGATTCTGCAACACACACACCTCCCAGATGCTCCTCCCTCCCTCCACCCATTGTTAATGCAGGCATCATCTTGTCAGTGCCACTGTAGCGCCACATCCGTGCCAAAGGCAGGACCGTCTGCGCATGCAACGAGCACAGTGCAATACCCTCTGGTCCTTCCATGATGCAGGTAACACAACAGACTCATGCTCCAGCCCCCCTCAAAACAGGGAACACAAGACATTCATCCACCTGCTATCAGGCAACCCCGAAGCGCAACCATTACAGCTTTGCTGGCTGTGTGTGCAACTCCTACTGCCAACAACGCGCTGCCCCGCATGACAGACCATATCTGTACAACAAGGTCATGTGCCTCATACTGCACACCCTCTACATCCACCAGCACGCCATTGGACTCTGTCACCTCAGCCAACACAACAGCCCCATACATCTCCTTCATTACAGTGACCTGGTTGAACGCATCTCAGCACACTACATCAACATTGCCATAACAGATGGATAGGATTTCACCCACAGGGACCGCACCAACACTCCTGGACGATGACTAGCAATTTAATCAGAAGTACCCCATCAGAGTCACATAGTACACCAAGGACACACTCAGCATTGTCAAACATCTGCACTTCAGGTTTCACACCAACCCCCAAACCACCCTCTGGCTAACTATCATCTACAGATCTCCAGGCCCACACCCACAATTCTGCTAAGCCATCTACAATTATTATAATAGTCATGTATTGAGCGTACATCTAAGCCAACGGGCTTGCCCCAGCGCTGTAGTGTGCCGAAAATGGGGCAGCATATGGAAGAGCAACTAATCTAGCAGGCTAAATATCCAGGTCTTAAGGGCTTAGCGAGAATCACAATCATACAGATTCAGATGCAGCGGAAGAGGTAGCTTAGTCCAACATTGGGTGGTTCCTACCTGAGAGGTTTCACCTTCTGATCTACGTTTAGCTAAGCAAGGACTAATGAGCAAGTGCTTGTCATTGGAACGTAGAGATTTATTTATTTATTTATTTGCTGGTTTTTATAGCGCTCGAATCAACTCCAGATGGAGTATCTCTGCGCTTGTGGTGCCGACTAAACAGAAGATGTAAATTGGAGCAGATGCTAGATCTCATTTTTAAATAAGACGGTTTTCAGTTGCCTTCTGAATTTTAAGTGCTCAGTACACTGTCTTAGGGACAAAGGGAGTTTGTTCCATAATGTGGGTCCTGCAATTGACAGCGCTTTATTCCCATGCCTCGCTTTTTTAGCGCGGGGCACCACTAGGAGCAAATTATTGCTTGATCTTAGTGTTCGGGATGGAACGTAGGGAATAAATTTGTTTTCCAAATATGCAGGCCCTTGTCCATGGAGGCATTTGTGTATCAGGCAGGCTATCTTGAATTTTGTTCTTTGCCGGATCGAGAGCCAATGTAATTGCTCAAGGAGGGGTTTAGATGGGGTTCTTGGCGGAGCATTCAGAACTAGGCGGGCCGCTGTGTTTTGAATGACCTGGAGCTTGGCCAACACGCCTTCATTCATTCGTGATTGACAAAAGGGACGCAGTCTCCTCCTAGGATAGACCGGACCACGGCCTTGTCCTGCCCAGAAGGTGAGTGTAAGTGCCTTCAATTCTCTTTGTGTATCCATGGCAGACAATGGATTAGTCTTTGACACGGGGAGATATGTTGTCAAAGTGAGACTCAACATACCAGGCAGGTAGCAGCATTTTTGCCCGTCTGCAGTATACGGATCAAGCCTAATGTGAGACGTACATAGGAGACTTTTGCATAGTGTAAATGGGAGGTAATCAATGCGTGAAGCACCGTTTGACGGGCTACAATGTGCAGCTAGTGTATAATTCTCTTGATGAGTTTACTCTTGCGAATACAAGCGGCACCCGCCTCTTGTACCTGTGTGGCAAGGGATAGCTGATTGTCCCATATTACTCCCAGATTCCTGACCACGTCCTTGTGTGCCGGGGCAATGGCCAGTTCCTCAGGCCACCACAGATTGGAAGAGAGGGGAGAAGGTTGGTTAAAGGAAGAGGAACTCTGTGTTAACTGTATTAAGTTCTCAGAAATTGTGGTACATCTAGGCCACAATAATCTAGAGAATATTTTCTAGTGTGTCAAAAGTTAGCAGCACACACAGCATTCTAGGTGAATAGCAGCTGAGGCTCATCAGCATATGATATGATTTGGACTTCAGACGTGGCAATCATGCAGTCAGCGGGGTTAAGTAAATATTACAAGACAGAGAGCTCAGAGCAGAGACCAGCAGCACGCCCCACTTCAGTGATTTGACTGGGGAGATGGATGGATAGGTCTGGACCTGCTGTGTGCAGTCAGAGAGTAAGGACGATATACAGTTCACCATGAAGCCACCCAAGCCTATGGTCTTAAGGAGGTTCAGAAGAATGGGATGGGCAACGGTGTCAAATGCTGTAGACAAGTCTAACAGCACCAGCTACGCCTTGGAACCTCCGTCAACCGCCCAGCGTATAGAGTCTGCCAATTGAATGAGGGCTGACTCCGTACTATATCCTGGGTTGTAGCTGGATTGAGAGTCGTGAAGGAGGCTATTATCTTCAACAAAGGCCATCAGTTGCTGCAAGGAATTGTTCACTTAAAGCTTGGCCGGAGCTGGTACGTGAGAGTTAGGTCTATTGCAAGGAGATACAGGCTCTGTGTTGGCTTTCCTTAAGATGGGCAGGAGGAACACGTGTCTCCACACATCCGGATTAGAGCCCAATTTGAGGGAAAGATTCCAGATGGAGCTTAAATGGTGATTGGGACTCTTAGCAAGGATGTTGTATAGCTTGGCTGGCAAGGGGTCAGTAGGGTAACGGGATTTACACATCTGCAGTTAGAGCAGAGAGGCTTCACATGCAAATGTGTAAAATATACTGAGACCACAGAGATGGGAAACGGCTTTACAGATTGGTACTAAGACATTGGACAACTACATCAGCACGCAGGCCCTCACCTACACTGACAGCATGGGTCAGGGATACAGCAACACCTGGCTGGAGGACAACCATAGCACCATCCTGCATTTGTACATCAACATTTGCTTCCAGTGGACCAAAAACAAACACACTGCACCACACTCCGTTACAGATCCACCAAGAACGATTGACCAAAGTCAACACAAACAAGCTGTGTGGCACCTTCACACAGGACACTCCAAACAACAACACCACCACACCCTGCAACGGCATACACAGGATCAGCGACTGACCCAACACTCTTCCCACATTGGTGAAATTTCCTGTGCAGCACAACAACAGTGAAGCCACCCGGGACAAGGCAGACCTACTGGGCTCATACACGTCTAGCCATACTCATGTGCAAACCTTGTAAAACAAACAACCATCAGTTAACTTTCTAGCCTGAAATCCACAACACACAAACATCACCATATCATCAGCATGGACAAGAGGACAACCTCCAGGTATGGCCTAGGCACCAACACACACAACATGAATGACCTAATCGGCATTGTGAGAGAACCATCTGACCCCAGCTCTCCATCCAAGAGACATCCCACCCTTGCAAGGCCAAGGGGATCCCTTGTAACTTACTACGACTGCAAGCTTGTGGATGTACACGACAGCCTCGCCACACAGAGGCAGTCAGCGCTTTTTCCACATACCCCCCCTCAGGTCCTGGACTCCCGTCAGCAGCAAAGACACCTCCTGGCTCATGTACACCATCCACTCCGGCTCTCCATCTGGACCCTTCCCACACAACATCTCAATCACAGCATACACCATCCTTCAGGCGCATCTTCGAGACGTCATGAATGTCTCCTTTGAGTATGCCACTTTCCATTGGAGCTGTAGGCATGCAGGAAGCCAGGCCCTTCTTTTACGACGTACGGCTGTACCCCAGGATCACCTGGAACGTCACCCTGCTTCCCTACCCAGCAAATGTCATCAAGAAGACAGTCAACAAGCAACTGACCATCTCACTCCAAGCAAACATCTCCAGGCAAACCGCAGCAGACCTTCTTCCACAGTAATATCCCCACTGCAACAGCCCTCATTACCACCACCACCAACATCTTCGACCGTGCTCAACAATGGTGAGTACACCACCCTCACCCCATTGACCTCTCATCCAGCATTCTACACCATATGGTACCACGGTGTCAGATCACACATCTCCAACACTGGTATCCCGAGGAAGGGCCAGGATGAAAGCACCAAGTACCTCACTAGCAAGGCCCAGGGAGTCTGCCTCCCCCCTTCAGCACGTAGTACACTGGGGTCATCGGGCCCAGGCGTCATCTCGCAGTGTGACTATCTACATCATCTCCATGACCCCCCTCGCAAACATCACATGCGCACACAATCTCATCATCATGTCCTCTGCCATTGACACCCAGCTGCTCCTCACCCTCACCAAAGACCCAGCCACTCCTAGATCCAACATTCAAGAAGGCATGAGGTTCATTGACATATGGAGGTACCTCAGCCACATGAGGCTGGACTTGGACAAGACTGGGCTCATCATCTGAGGAATGTTCCCTTACTGCTGGGACAACTCCTTGTGTCACAGCAGCCTCGCAAACACACATTGGCCAAACACGCAAGCAGGTGCTCATCGTACACTACTCGCTCACAATAACCATGCAAATGAACACCATCTGTACCTCATGCTGCAAGTCCCTCCGCATGCAGCAAATGTTCATCAGATAGATCGAGTCCTAGTCAAGACAGACAGTCACCAAGGTACACAACAACAGTACTACAGCAACGCCCTCTACACAGGAACAACACAGGAACAACAGCCAGACTCCAGGAGGACTTGTGCACATACAGGGTACATCAGCACACCTCATCCTCAACATTGCCTGCCACAGCCACATGACCTTCCACCTGACCGTCCACCTGAGATACCTACAATAGGCTCACTCTCAACAGCAGGATCACCTTCATTCAGCCACACTCAGGAGGCACTCCAAATCCCCAGCCCCAAAGACTAACATGGACGTCTCCCATCCAACACCCCATTGCACCAACTCCACCCAGCCAACCTTGCCCTGTGTACCATTCTTCACATCCACAGTACAACTGCATGCAGAAGATAGTTATCCCACCTGTGACGGGGTCAAGAGAAATCGGCAATAAGCGGGTTTTAGTTTTAACGGGTTTTATTATGTTGTACAGGTGATCAGTACACGTTCTCCTTAAGGCTGTACTCCGTCATGGAGATCTACTTCTACTGGGCCATCTGTGGTGACGTTCAGATGGGTCGAGTCGGCGAAAGCCTTCTGAACTCCGTCGTGGCCTTTCTTCTTCCGGGTCCATTTTGGCTCTCGGGTTTAAACAAAGAGAAATAATCTCTCGTGAAATGGGTGTTTTATATATTTACAAGTGAGGGGAAAAGGAGTGAGGACACTGTAACCCGTGTAACACTCGTAGCGTTAAATGTACAAGGTAGTGCTCGGGAAAAGGTACACCGGGACCAGGAGGTATCGAGATGAATTAGGCGAACCGCCCTTACGTCCCACCCAGTTCCGGATAGTTTCGCATACCTGAGTTAGCCACACACCTCCCCTGGATGTGTGGCTGGGCGACTCGTAAAGCCGTTGGCCTCCTGGCTTCTCGTCGGCTCTTGACTCCGCAGCTTCACCGCACTCCGATTCTTCCGTTCCTTCCGCTTCCACGTCCGTAGTCCTCCTCTCCTCGTCAGTCTCCCTCCGGGTGAACAAGCACACCTGGTTCTGGCGTTCCTTCGTATAAGACGGCTCCGTCTCACCGTACAGCCCCGCCCATTCCTCTGCTGTCTCGTCATTAAAGGGCCAGTGTATCTCCTCGTTCTCCTGTGTGCTGGCTTGGGCATCGATGTTCTGTGAAGGGTAGAAGAGGGGTGCTGAAGGTGGAAAAATGTCCTGTAATGTCCCTTGACCATTGACGTTTTTATCCTGTACGGCTACTCCGTTACACACCTCCCCCCTTAGACACTCACGATCGGGTAGTGGGTGACGGGATAGAAAATCTGCCCTGACATTGTCCGAACCTTTGCGATGATGGATAGTAAATTTAAAGGGCTGTAGGGACAAAAACCACCTCATAACCCTGGCATTGTTCGATTTGTTGCGAGCCATCCACAACAGGGGGGCATGGTCAGTATACAGTGCAAACTTGTGTCCTTCAAGATAGTATGCGAGTTTCTACACCGCCCATTTTATGGAGAGGCATTCTTTTTCTATTGTAGCATACTTCAGCTCACGGGGAAAAAGTTTTCTGCTTATGTATAAAATGGGGTGTTCATGATTGTCCGATCCCATCTGAGAAAGAACCGCGCCAATACCATAATCTGAGGCGTCGGCGTGTAAGACAAAAGGTTTGGAGAAGTCCGGAGATGTAAGGACCGGTGTAGATGTGATAATCGATTTCAATCTATGAAAGGCGTCCTGCATACTAGTCGTGGGTTTAATGGGGGTTGTGGATTTTCCCTGGAGTTTCAGTGAGTCAGTGAGGGGGGCCGCCACGTGTGCAAACTGCGGTATAAAACGCCTGTAGTATCCAACCAACCCTAGGAAGGCCCTCATATCTTTCCTGTTCGAAGGGAATGGTGTGTCAGCTATGGGCCGAATTTTCTCTATCTGCGGCTCAATAACTCCATGTCCGAGTAAATAGCCCAGGTACTTCACTTTCTGAAAAGCCACTTTAGATTTTTTTGCATTGATCAGCAATCCTGCAGTCTCCAACTCTATGAAGACCGTGTGTAAGTGTGAGATATGTGTGGACCAATCCGGGCTATAGATGACAATGTCGTAAAGATATGCTGAGGTGAAGTCCTTCAAACCTTTCAAAACAGTATTCATGAGGCGCTGAAACGTGGCGGGGGCCCCGTGCAGGCCAAAGGGGAGTACTGTAAATTCAAAGAGTCCATCTTCAGTGGAAAAAGCAGTTTTCTTCCTGTCGTCTTCTTTGGGGGGCACTTGCCAATACCCCTTCGTGAGGTCCAGCGTTGTGATGTATTGGGCATCACCCAGTTTCTCAATAAGTTCGTCCACCCGCGGAATCGGGTATGCATCAAAGGCTGAAATTTCATTAAGGGCACGAAAATCCATGCAAAAGCGTCGACTCCCGTCGGACTTAGGAACCATGACAATGGGGCTTGACCAGTCGCTCTTTGAAGGACGTATAACCCCCATGTCCAGCATGTGGTTAATTTCCTTTCTGATGGCAGCCTGTCTCGCCTCTGGAATTCGATAAGGTTGTATCTTTACTCTCTTCCCGGGTGGTGTGTCTATACAATGTTCTGCCAGCTTTGTCCTACCTGGCGTGTTTGAAAATAGGGAATCATGTCTTGACAATATGTTCTCAAGGTCTGTTTGTTGTTGGACACTAAGTTCGTCGTTCAGGATTAATTGATCACAAGTGGAGGAGTGTCGCTGCGGATCAGATACCAATTGTACCGCTGCAGGTAGTGGCCCCAACCATTTTTTAGCAAATGTATGTGGTATGCTTGCCGTTTGTGTGGGGTTATCTGCAGTTTGTAGCTCGTTCTTCCAATCGTTTCAACTACTTTATAGGGTCCGACCCATTCAGCACGAAATTTCTGTGTGGACGAGGGAAGAAGAACCAGAGCCCAGTCATTAATGTTAAGTTGTCTTCATTTTTTTCCTTTATCATAGGCCGTCTTCTGACGTTTCTGACTTTCCTCCAGGTGAGTCGAAGCCAAGTCTCTAAGTTTCCCCAGTCTGGCTCGCAGGTTCTTGGCATAGTCAAGTGTGGCGGCCGTTTCCTCAGGGGTCTCATTCTCCCATGCATCCCTGGTCATCTCCAGGAGAGAGCGTGGAACCCGTCCATATAGGAGTTCGAAGGGTGATGTTCCCATACTGCTATGTTTCTGACCCCTTATGGTATACAATGCTAGGGGCAGCATATGGTCCCAGTCTGATCCGCTGACTTCCATCATCTTCCTGAGGGTCGACCTCAGGGTGCGATTATAACGCTCTACCAGACCGTCCGTCTGAGGGTGCTATACAGAGGTACAAATCTGGTGGATATTCAGGTTGTGGAAAATTTCTTTCATTAATTTCGACACAAACGGCGTGCCCTGATCCGTTAGGATCTCCTTGGGGAATCCCACTCGACTGAATAACTCAATCATTTTTTCACCAACTTGTTTAGACGTAGCGGTCGTTAAAGGAAAAGCCTCGGGAAACCGTGTGGCATAATCGACTATCACGAGTACGTGTTGGAAACCCTTTCTGGTCTTGGGTAAGGGACCAATAAGATCCATTCCGACTCTCTCGAATGGTTTACCAATAATAGGTAATGTTTGTAACGGGACCGATGGTGGTTTGGTCATGTTTTTCTTCTGACATATCCTGCATTCCTTGCAATATACCGATGTGTCCTTATATATTCCCGGCCCAAAAACATTTTTGAGGATGTTTTGTGTAGACTTCTCCGTTCCTGTATGTCCGGCTAATAAATGACTGTGGCCGAAAAATAATACTTGATCCCGAAAGGATACGGGTACTAGGAGTTGGAGAGGATGGTCAGGTTTTCCTAGTCTATACAGTAGATCGTGTGTATTACGAATTTGGGATATACATTGATTTTCTTATCATGATTTTCATGAGCCTGTTCCCAGGCATTGTATAGGGTTGAACTGTGAGAAACAAAAACTTTTATCCGTGACCCATGGATCTGGTGAGAGTAATGCTGGAAATGGACCATGTTGCTTGTCTGTGGAGCCAAAACCTCCCGCACCCTTTTCAGTGTCATCCAGAACATTTAGCTCCTTCAAGGTAGGGTATGATATGCGCTCACAAATCAGTTGTGCTACTCAATCACCTTTTTTCACTTGAAACTCACTTCTTCCAAAGTTAAAAAGGATGATTCCAATATTTCCTCTGTAGTCTTCATCAATGACTCCAGCTCCTACATCAATGAAATATTTTGCCGCCAATCCAGACCTTGGGGCGATTCTTCCATAACAGCCTGGGGGAACCGCAATTTGAATGTCCGTTTTTATCAGTGCTTTTTCTTGTGCAGGAATTATATAATCATAGGCACTGTATAAATCATAACCGGCTGCTTTATTGGAGCCTCTTGTTGGAGTAGTAGCATTTTTAGACAATTTTACAAAACGTAAGACAACAGCATTTGTTTCTTTGTAGTTAATTCCTTTAGTGCCCAGTTCTTTATGACAAATATCTTGGTGTTGTACGTATGGATCCTGTTCCAAAGTTTTTTTAAACATTTGTAAAAATCTCGGGTTATCTGTCCCTATAATGAGATCTTCAGGGAGAGTAGCGAGGACTCCCACCCTAATAGTATGGGGTTTTCCCAGGGTGGGTTGGATTGGTACGTTGGCCAAGGGGTAAGGTTTAATATCCCTGTGTACACACCTGATATTTACTTTCTCTTGGGGAATATACTGATCAAGAGGCACATGTTGCGATTGGATAACTGACTGCAGACAGCCTGAATCTAAGAGTGCTTGTATAGAGGAACCATTCACCTCAACACTTACTCTGTATAAACCTCCCATTTCTGCAGAATATAGTACAGCTCGGGGCAGGTATCCGACCTCCATCGGTTCTTCTGTATTTTTCCTTTTTTGGCATAGACGTGCGATATGTCCCCAGTTACCGCAGTCGAAGCACTGCGGTTCTGATGATCCCTTATGTTCTGTTCTCCATGTGCGAGATCGTGGAGGGTCCACTGTTCGTGTTAATCGTTTTTCGGGTTTTGGGTTTGGTTTATAGGACCTTTCATAATCCCAGCTGGGATTCTTAGGTTGAGCTCTGGAAAATGTGGAAGCCATCTCGACGGCTTGATTTGTTGTCAGATTATGGTGTTGTCTAAGCCATCTCTGCGTGGCATAGGGGAGGGCCTCTAGGAATTGTTCAAGGTAGATGCGATCAAGTATTTCTTCTTTACTACTGGTTGCTGGAGTGAGCCACTTATCGGCTGCCATTTTTAGTCTAACGAAAAGAGTTTTTGGATTTTCTCCAGCGTTCCCTCTCTCTTTTCGGAACCGCAGTCTATAGGCTTCTGCGTCGAGACCTAGGTGGTCTAATATTATTTTCTTTATGTCATTATAAGGAGTATCTCCGGTGGGGTTGGCTACTTGGTATGCGGCCTGTGCTTCACCTCCTAGTAACAGTGCTAGGAAGAAGGGCCATTTACTGGTGGGCCACCCGCATGCTCTAGCGGCTCGTTCAAAGTTCAACAGGAACGAGTCGGGGTCTTCTCAAGGTTGGTATTTCTGGAGAGAAACTGCTGGTGCTCCATGTGTAATGGGTCTTTCCCCACTCCCAGTCCGCTGTACTGGGTCAGTCCATGGGAGGGGAACTTCAGTTCGTACTTCTAAAGCTTTCTTTCAAATCTCGCGGTCAGCTTGTGCGGATGATAGTTGTTGTTCTACAACCCACTCAAGTCTCTCTTGCCCTTTCACTAGTTGCTCTACGACTGTTTCCATCTTTTCTATACAGATGGTGTCACTGCCCGCATTCTCCACCACTGTGACGGGGTCAAGAGGAATCGGCAATAAGCGGGTTTTAGTTTTAACAGGTTTTATTATGTTGTACAGGTGATCAGTACACGTTCTCCTTAAGGCTGTACTCCGTCGTGGAGATCTACTTCTACTGGGCCGTCTGTGGTGACGTTCAGATGGGTCGAGTCGGCAAAAGCCTTCTGGACTCCGTCGTGGCCTTTCTTCTTCTGGGTCCGTTTTGGCTCTCGGATTTAAACAAAGAGAAATAATCTCTTGTGAGATGGGTGTTTTATATATTTACAAGTGAGGGGAAAAGGAGTGAGGACACTGTAACCCGTGTAACACTCGTAGCGTTAAATGTGCAAGGTAGTGCTCGGGAAAAGGTACACTGGGACCAGGAGGTATCAAGATTAATTAGGCGAACCGCCCTTACGTCCCACCCAGTTCCGGATAGTTTCGCGTACCTGAGTTAGCCACACACCTCCCCTGGATGTGTGGCTGGGCGACTCGTAAAGCCGTTGGCCTCCTGGCTTCTCGTCCGCTCTTGACACCGCAGCTTCACCGCACTCCGATTCTTCAGTTCCTTCCGCTTCCACGTCCGTAGTCCTCCGCTCCTCGTCAGTCTCCCTCCGGGTGAACAAGCACACCTGGTTCTGGCGTTCCTTCGTATAAGACGTCTCCGTCTCACCGTACAGCCCCGCCCATTCCTCTGCTGTCTCGTCCTTAAATGGCCAGTGTATCTCCTCGTTCTCCTGTGTGCTGGCTTGGGCATCGATGTTCTGTGAAGGGTAGAAGAGGGGTGTTGAAGGTGGAAAAACATCCTGTAATGTCCCTTGACCATTGACGTTGTTATCCTGTACGGCTACTCCGTTACACCACCTCACCAAACAGACCTGGTACTCCCTCCCTGGGCACCTCCACATGACCCATGACCTCTACACCTTCATTACACTCTTCCGAAACGGTCTGTCTGAGCCGTATGGCAGACCCCTCCCCCTCAGCAGATTAAATCCATCACAGGTGAGTATAGCGCTTCATGTATGTATTTGATGATACATTGTGACCTATGGGTTGAGTTTGTTCCACACTGTGGCATACTTTGACATATCCCCACAGATATGTTGTAGAATGATGGAAAATGACTGCAACATCAAGTTCAATATTGTTTTTTTTTTATTTATCGGTCTTGTGCGGGAAACGTGAGTTAGTGATGGGTGCTGTACAAAAAGGGGGGAATCCAAAGTTCACAAAGGCAGATTTGATGCCTTTCAGTTTGAGTCACCAGAGTCCAGAAAACAGTGCTTGCCATCATTGGTCAGACTGCAACCAGCAAGTCCATGTGGGAGAGTAGGACAGTTAATGAGGTGATGCTGTTGCACACAGACTTCAGGTGCCAGACCAGGTGTCCTGGGAGATGCGCATGGCCCACTGCCTCTCAGTGTCTCTTCCGTGGACGACACACCTTCCTTGGGGGACCCTCATGTGCAGGCCTTGACGATGCACAGGATGCTCCGTTTGGGCAATTCCTCCTCCTCCTCCCTCCCTGTGCCTGGTGGCCATCTTTGCTTTGAAGTGTCTTGCCTGGTGACATAGGGAGGGTGCTGCATGTTGTCAGCAATCCGACGGAGTGAATGGCTAATGTCCCTTTGCACCGCCAGGTGCTCAGCCAGTCTTGCCTCCATCTATCCTTGGTGTTGTTGTTGACTGGCGTGTTGCTCGGCCTGCTGGTTTTTTTTCTCTGTGAGGGCCCCCAATACCTGGCTGAACTCCCTGGGGTCCCGCCGGTATGACTCCATGATGTTGCGTAGCTCAGACATACCGGGACCTGCAGCTGTCTGGTCAGGTTCTCGCCTCCGCCTGCTGCCACTCCCACCACCCCTGCCCATGCAAGCCTGGCCTGCTGTTGTGGGCACATCGGCTCGAGGGGACCCCTGAGTGATGGCAGTGGTGGTGTCGTCTGCCCCCTCCTGGGTGCCCGTCGAACCTTGTCCCTCATTGTCAGACTGGCTCAGTTCTTGAGTGTGGGCAGGGCTCCGAGCTGTCTGCTGGGATGTGGCAGGAATGGTGGTGGCGGTTGGCGCAGGTGTGCCTGATCTAGATGGTGCACGAGTTGTGGCACCAGAGGTGCCAGGTTGGTCGGGGTCATCGATGGAGTGGTGAGAGGCGTCGCTGTCGGTGGGATGAGGGTCCTGCGGAGCCTGGGACTGGGAATCGTCTTCCCAATTGTTGGGGTTCAATTCCGCAAGTTGCACTGTGGGTTTGAGAGACAGACAATGTTGATGCCATGTAATGCAACATCTATTTCTCATACACATTGTAGTTGGCACTGTTCCACCTGGTAGTTGTCCATGCTCTGGATTGTCCTCAATGTTCACTTGTGGATGGGTATGTTGTGGGGTCCGATTGATATGTGCTCCTGAGTCATTGACATGGGGGGGCATATTTACTATAACTGGCACAGCCCTGCATGTCAGCAGGGATTCACCAGTCTTTGTGCATCACACCTATGCCAGCACAGAAGCAACGCATTCACATGGTGGAGCACCATGGTGGGGAAAATGGGGCAGCTGCGTCACACATCTGTGCTGTATAAGTAGGCGCATTGCTGGAGTAGCGTCACCAGCGCAAGACAGCTCCAGCAATGGTCTGTGGGGCCCTATCTGCACAATTGTGCTTCATTCCTTACGCCTGCATCAGCCAAGCACAGGGTTTTGACGCAGCATGTGCTTATAAGTGACAGAGTGAAATCTTGTAGATTTCACATAGCCAATTTTGGGAGGCATGCCTGAGCCATTACGCCCCCCTACCCCCCTGCCCCAGTACACCTACTTGTGGCGCAGGGCTTTAGAACGTGACACATCTCAAAGATGCGTCACCTTGTATATTACCAGCATCATGGCGCCTCTTTTGTGCCGCAGCTGGGTCACAGAGGTCAGGCATTGACGGCGTGTAAGAGGCACAAGTCGCTTGTCAATGTGCACCTTGCATTTGTTGCTTGGATGCTTCATCAGATCTGAATTAATTTAGTAGTGTTACATGACCATTGTGACAGTGGGGAACTCCATTGCCTGTCCCAGGTGGGTATGTTTGTGTAAGGGTTGTGTGTGACAGCCTGTGGTGGTAGTTGGAGTCTGAGTTGGCACTGGGCCTCCCTCGTGGTGTGGCTGTCCCCCCATGGAGCATGCTGCCATGACAGTGGCTGTGAGTTCCTGCCCAAGATAGCTGACCTTGGTGTCCTGGTGTTTGTGTTTGCAATGGTCACAGGAGGTCCTTGTGCTGCCTACACCAGGGCCCAGTGTCAGCTAACTTGTCAGTACATTCACACTCCTGTGCATTGAGCATGGTGCAGGTTGTGTACCTGCGCCATATGGGATGAGTACAATTGGACATGGGCATCCACAGAGATGCTTATAGGGGTGTGCAGATTTTTAGCTTCATCATCATCCCCCTTGCACCCTTCTCACCCTCTGCCTTGCACCCTTCTCCCCCTCCCCCTTGCACCCTCCTCCACTCCCCCTTGCACCCTTCTTACCCTCTGCCTTGCACCCTTCTCACCCTACCCCTTGCACCCTCCTCCCCTCCGCCTTGCACCCTTCTCACCCTCTGCCTTGCACCCTCCTCCACTCCCCCTTGCACCCTTCTCCCCCTCCCCCTTGCACTCTCCTCCACTCCCCCTTGCACCCTTCTCACCCTTTACCTTGCACCCTTCTCACCCTCCGCCTTGAACCCTTCTCCCCTCCGCCTTGCACCATTCTCATCCTCTGCCTTGCACTCTTTTCGCCCTACCCCTTGCACCCTCCTCCCCTCCACCATGCACCCTTCTCACCCTCCCCCTTGCACCCTCCTCCACTCCCCCTTGCACCCTTCTCACCCTTTACCTTGCACCCTTATCACCCTACCCCTTGCATCCTCCTCCACTCCGCCTTGCATCCTTCTCACCCTCCCACTTGCACCCCCCTCCACTCCCCCTTGCACCCTTCTAACCCTCCCCTTTGCAACCTCCTCCACTCCCCTTTGCACCCTCCTCCACTCCCCCTTGCACCCTTTTCCCCTCCCCCTTGGACCCTCCTCCACTCCGCCTTGCACCCTTCTCACCCTACCCCTTGCACCCTTCCCTGGGACAATGGGACCATTTGTAAGGCACGATGGACTAGGGCCGGCCCTGATTGAGCCAACACCAGTAACACTGGCAATCCAGGGGGGCCCAAGATCGCCCCTTCCCCCCCCTGCGGACACACAGGGAATTGGGTCTGATTTGGGGTCCCACAATGCTTTTAGTGACACCCACCCTCCCTGAATACAGGACGTCTAATCTTGGGTCTGTGCTTCCTGTAGCATGGGACATGGTATTGCCTTGGTTTGTTAATGGGACATACACATGTTAGTGGCATTTGCGTTGTTTTTGCCTGTAGTTATGGCCAGCTGGCGCTTGGCGCTTGTTGCAGGCATTTTTTGTACTTTGAGTGTAGCTGCCATTACCCCCATGTTACGAGTTGTTTGTATACTCACCAGGTCAACAACTCCTTCAATCCCATGTACTCCCACCGGTGGTAGCAGGGCCATGACCTTCTCCTCCCAGGGATGGTACTGTACTGGTCTGCGGGGACCACCACCTCCAGTGTATTAGATCTGGCCAGGATATTCATTTCCAAAGGTTTGTACACAGGAGATATGTTTTGTTGTGTTGTGCGAGTCGTTTGCACCCTCCTTGTGCTGCTTTAATGGGTACGCGTGCGCTTCGTTCACGGGGGGTTCGATTCGTATTTGCGGCTCGCTCATACGTGATGTTTTTCCGGGGGTTCGCGTGCGCTTCGTTCAGGGGGGTTTGATTCGTATTTGCTTTTGTGGCTCACTCATACGCGACGTTTTTCTGGGGTTTGCGTGTGCTTTGTTCAGGGGGGTTCGATTCGTATTTGCTTTTGTGGCTCGCTCATACGCGACGTTTTTCCCGGGTTCGCGTGCGCTAAGTTCATTGGGGGTTTGTTTCGCATTTGATTGTGTGGCTCGCTCATAAGTGACGTTTTTCCGGGGTTTTCGTGCGCTTCGTTCAGGGGGGGTTCGTTTCGCATTTGATTGTGTGGCTCGCTCATACGCAATGTTTTTCCGGGGGTTCGTGTGCGCTTCGTTCAGGGGGGGTTTGATTCGCATTTGCTTTTGTGGCTCGCTCATACGCAATGTTTTTCCGGGGGTTCGCGTGCGCTTCGTTCAGGGGGGTTTGATTCGTATTTGCTTTTGTGGCTCGCTCATACGCGATGTTTTTCTGGGATTTGCGTGCGCTTCGTTCAGGGGGGTTCGATTTGTATTTGCTTTTGTGGCTCGCTCATACGCGATGTTTTTCCCGGGTTTGCGTGCGCTATGTTCAGGGGGGGTTCGTTTCGCATTTGATTGTGTGGTTCGCTCATAAGTGACGTTTTTCCGGGGTTTGCGTGCGCTTCGTTCGGGGGGGGTTCGTTTTGCATTTGATTGTGTGGCTCGCTCATATGCGACGTTTGTCCGGGGTTCGCGTGCGCTTCGTTCAGGGGGGATCGGATCGTATTTGATTGTGTATGCGATTTTTTTCGTACAAATCGCAGTTGATACGCGGCGATGTTTTCCCGTACGTATCCCGTTCTCGGTCCCCGGTCTGGATCGTACTTGTCGGGTCGTACAACATGTTTACGAATTGTACGGTTTATTTCCCGAGTCCGTGTCGTACGGATTATCGCATGATTTTCGTACGGTCCGCAAGGATTCTGACGTATTTTTAAGAAACGGATCGTACTACGCGATTCGTATGGATTTGTACGATTCGTACGGAAACGGCTACGAATATGATTCTTCGGACGGTTTTCTTTCCCGAATCGGAATCGAGCCCTATATGTTATATATTTCTTGTGGAGTGTATTATTTTATAAATATGTATTTTTTTGTTGTAGTTATATTTTTTAGGCCTTTTTTACATAGTCGATATTCTTTAATATTCGATGTTGGTGTTACCTATATTTGTGCCTTCGATATTTTTGTTGTGTACTGTTTATTTTACTAGCAGACGATATTTTTGTTTTCTATATTATTTGTTTCGATATTGTGTCTTTCGATATTTCTTATTTACGATATTCTTTAGTTGATATTTTTGTAGTTTATTAAGTATGTATTAGGATTCGATATTCTGGTAGTCGATAATTTTTCGCCGATATTTTTGGTATTCTATATTTATGTTGTCTATATTATGGCAGTGATCCCTCTTTTTCCTTGCGGTGGCAGGGAAAGCCGGTTCTGAACCGTTCGGCTCCAGTTTTAAAGCGTCCCTGGCACAAGCTAGACATTAGTCATTTTTCAGATCTTTTGTCAAGCCATTGGCCTCAGCTGCCACCAGATATGGAGGTTGCAAACATGCGTTTCAATGACTGGTTGACGCTAGGCTTGGATAGCTGTATTCCAATTAAACTGAGTGGTAATAATCGAGGGCAATCTAACTCCTGGTTCAATGACTCGTTGACCCAAGCCAAAAAACTTTGCAAACAACTTGAGCGCGTTTGGAGACGCCAGTATGATCTGGGAGCAAAAAGCAAATATCGAGCGTCTATTGTTGGGATCTAAAATTCGATATAGGTGGCATTGGCGTAATGTATCCAATATATGCGTTGGCATGATGTACTTATCCATTCTTTTACCAGATATATATATATTTAGTATTGGCCTAATGTGTCTAAACCAATATGCAGTTGCAGCTTATTATTCATGTGCTGCAACCCACTAAGCTATCTTTGTAAGGTGCAAGCTTCAGGTGTATAGAATTGTTCCTGTAAAGTGAAAGCTTTTATCTTATTCTTGCCTTCTCAGTAAAAGACCTGTTGTGGTACATTGCTTTCCTCTGGTTAGGGTTACAATATGGATATTCCTGTATACTTTGCTATAAGAAAGAGAGGCTTGTTAATGTCAGAGAGACTTCTGAGGCAGACACTTGCTTTGCAGCTCCACACAGTTTGCCCCCTCCTTCTTGGAGCCTGAGCAGCTGAAAGTATAACGTCTTTCCTTTCTATCTGAGACCCAAGGCCACATCTTGCTTTGGACTACGATAGGCACATTCCTGCAGACACTGTTCCTGTACTCCCATGCCCGAGATAGAAAGGGAGTCACCGTTCCTGACCTCCCCAGTAATGAATAGCTTGAGCTGAGTTTCGTTCTAATCTATTGTGCCATATATGGGTTTTCCTCTAGGCTTCACGAGAAATAGAAACTTGCCATGTGTGGTGATTTCATGTGTTCACTGAAAGTATATCTGTCTGGTTTTGACTGTAAGTCTTCAGTCTTCTCCGCGCACCTTGAGGGGTGAGGATGTGAGATGCTCCTCTGTACAGAGTTCTTTGTATAATAAATGATTGACCCTTCTTCACTGCCAACTGACTGATTATTGATAACTGGTAATTGGGGTGGGGCTATTGGTAAGAATAGCTCCATAGCTCTATGGTAATGTAATATTTTTGTATTCCTTCAGTTGGGGGCTCGTCCGGGATTCCGCGTTTAGGGTCATCCCCTCCCATAAGCGGGAGAAGAGGGACAGGGGGGAGTTCTGGTCAAAGGGGTGGATAAGAAAATAAGGATCCTAATTGCAGAGCCAGTTTTTTGGTAAGATTCCACTCTTGCGCCCAGAGGTCTCCCCAGCTTCTAAATGACCCTTCGCCGGAATCCTATAAGGTGTAACCCAGGAGCGGACCGTGTTAGTCTTCAGAGCATTTTGTCAGGAGCTGGCAGGGGAGAATATGCAATCGACTTGAGTGCACCAGGTGAGTGAATCTCTGATTGTATTGGATTAAGAACACTTGGAAGAAGTGTTCCTCTGTAGCGGTTAACTGCATTCTGAAGGTGGCTGGGAAAGCCGGACCACGAAGGGAATCTGAGGGTCTGACGTTGGGGCGAAGTGGCTGCATGGGCAGATGCCCCACAGGCTTGTTTGGTGATTAATTGAGATTAAACATTGGACGCCCTAGTGTTGCAAAAGGGGTTTTTGCTCACTCGGCCGAATTCTCTTCAGAGGGACCCATGGGAGCAACTGGGTAAGCTTGGGCTCTGGAGCTACGCGCCCAGACGCCCGGCCCAACCAGCACAGGACTATGGGATGGTCTGTAAGAGGGTTTGTGGTTCGCCTGTCTGATGATCTCAAGACAGTCTAACGACTGTCTCTTTTTGTTGTTGAATTTTGTTGGTCTGGAATTCTTTTGAATCGATTCCCCGAACAGGAGTCGACGGGCTCTGTTCGTTTTGAAGACATGTCATTTGCATAGAATGAGTAACCAGTACTGAAACGTTATTGCCTTGTGGCACTTTACATCATTTTATTGCAAGAAAATAGGAGAATTTGAGAGTGTGAGTGGTGAAGAGAACGCGTCCGAATGTGAATGGTTTCTTGCAATCACTTTTTGAAAAATATGTGTGAGTGGTGAATATATGACTGCAGTATAAAATATGGGAGTGTATGTAACATGGCCAGGTAAATATGAGATTTTATGTTTGTAAGATTGCTCATTTGAATGGAAGTAAGCTATTAGTGAATAAAAATGTAGTGTTGTGGTAAATTGTGTTTTGAATGTTGCTGGCGCCGGAAAAAAGCGTGTGATTGGATGACTGTGAATAAGTGAAAGAATTCTGAGAAATGAAATTGTTAAGGAGTAAGTTTAATCTGGTCTCATCGCCATCAATGCGTCGAAAAAGGACATTGAGAGGGGTGTAGCTAGACCAAGAGCAACCCCTGTGATTTGATGACACCCTTAATATACAAAAGTACTAATGAAAAGTAATTAGGGACAGGTTAAAAGTTTAGTGTAAAAAAATTGTGAGTATTTCGAATTTGTAAATTGTTCCTATGCTGGTTTATGTTCTTGGTGGTTCTTAACATAATGGTTGTAGGTTCTGATTCAAGCTGGGCCTGCTGAGACTTTCATGCATTAGAGGTTGATAAAATAAGTACCATTGCGTGGAGTAATAACCAATATCTGTTCTATGCTAGTATGTAATTTTTTTTAGGTGCTGTAAATTATTCACATAGAAATAAAATTATGACCCCCTGAACAGAAATTGTACATAAAAATTTATTTTTAAATAGGGTGAATTATTGCAGTTTAGAAAGAATTTGGAAAGCCTTTTGTCTTTGGCAGATTCAGTTTAAGGAGACCGGGAGCCGGGCTGTGCAAGGCAGATTTTAACCTTAAGGTCTGTGAGGTGGGGGCCAGGAGTGCTGGAGAACAGTTGGCTACCAGCCCAGGCTCAAGCTGCACTGAGGGGCTATTTTTAGCTTCTCTGATAGGACAGGGCAGCTGAGAAACAAAACTCAAGGAGCCTTTGTTGTTTTTATATTGTGCAAGACAAGGTTCAGTGAAGAAAATGTTGCCTTCGTGTTTCTGCCTCGGAAAAATAAATGTTCATGTAGTTGTCTTTATTTTTTTAGGTCTCGTGACCTACAATGCGCGCAAGCGCATTGAGGGAACGAGAATTCAAGTGGCCAAAATCATCGTCAAACCAAGGGCTTTCAGCCGCGGTTTTCATGAAGTTCACGTGAATCACGTAAGAAAACAAGCACGCGTATCGGCAGCATTTCTCCAGCAAAAGGCTCGCAAAAGGCTCTCCTCCCTGAAGGACTGGGCTATTCTAAAGGCCCAGCGGTGCCAGGGGACAACACCTGAAACCTTCGTGGGTTACCTGTTCCGACGTACAAAACACAGAGACACAGGACACTTCCTGCGGCGTCAAAGATCAGCGTTTATTTACTGCAGGGATACAGAAGTCGCAAGAAGTACACGCTGTGTAGTTTCTGAGAGACTGTTTTCAATTTGCAACAAGTGGGTCGCTCCTTTTATACATATTTTCGTCATCACACAACATGGCAAACAAAAGGTTACAACTCAGTTCCCATAGTAAACTTCAAAAGGGTCGCTTTCATGACTTCGGAAACCCGGATCATAATTACAGTAGCATCGCCGGTTCCCAACTGTTAAAGCACATTATCTCACCATTAAGTACATTCCATTCTGGCTGTAAACGAGTTAAGAGAAAGGACAGAAACAGGTGCAGAGGAAGACCAAGGACGAACGACAGTTTGGAAAAGAGTGTAGGGGGGCAATATCGGAAGCATGATTGCAGGATCAAAGGATTCGTGCCTAATGCATGCACGACTGAAACAATAGACCAAAACGGCAAGATGAGCCTCGAGCGGGGCCATCTGCCTTTGCAGTGTCATCCCCCTCATCATAAAGACACACTCAAAAGGAACACGTGTCTTCCGCAAGAGCTTGGGAATCCCAGGGTCACGAAGCGGACAATGTCCGTTCGCTGACTACTTGAGGGCAAGAAACAAAATGGATGCCGTATCTAAAATGGAACCCGTGGGTTCGGATGAAGAAACCCACGAAAAAGACGAACGGTTCAGGACAGCGTAGCGAAAACGCGTACACCCACTAGACTCGTCATTTGCGGTTCATAGATACCAAACTCGTCCATATTCGAACAAGTTAAAAACGTCGTTACGATTCTCACGGAACCTCAGACGCTCCTTTTGCCCTCATGTAGGCAAGCACTAGTCGATATCAGAATCAATCTCGATATTCATCAAATCATTCAGATGTTGCTGCAACATTATTCTACCCATCAATGCTTCCTTGGTAACAGATGGTCGTCTTATACACGTTGTAGCACAGAGGCCACATAAGGCAGGACCACACTGCACACAAAGACAACACGTGAATAGGAACGCTACAACAACTCCAATGATCATCAGAATCTTCCAACCCCACGTCGACATCAGGCCCCAAAACCATCCCAGCAACGTCCAATCACCTACGTCCACGTGTATGGACTCGGAGATCTTATGCAACTTTGAGATGGCTTGATATACAGTTGGAGCGTTATCAGGGATGAAAATGCAACAGCTCGAATGGATCACCTTGCACACACCACCTCTATCTGCGAGAACAACGTCTAGAACCATACGGTTCTGCAACGTCATAAGTCTATCCGCCTGAAGCTCTGCTGTTAGATTACCGAGAGCCCTTGCGGTTATATTAGCAGTCGATTCTACCACACGAGTCAACTGTCTCAGGTTCCTACTATTAACCATAGGTCCCCAAAACGGCAGAAAACCCTAAAAGAAGTCTCCTGCTTCTTGACCAGCAGTGTCCTCTTTGCTAATAACGCCTCTCACAACTCTGGTCTTGTGATAGTCTGAGGCAACTGTGAAAGTCGGTGGCAACAAATTCGCAATATAACAGGTGCCCGAAAAGTCACGGGGCAACCATGTATATGCGCGGTCATAACATACAAAGTATGTACCCTTGGCAGTCAGGAAAACAGGGGAAGAGAACATTGGCAAAACATACTTTTCAGTGCAAGCACTCTCCCCAAGATGAGCTCTCGGACTTCGACCACGACCTTGCAAGCAGAAATTACCGAGGTGGGGTACGATCCAGATTGGGGACGAGCTTTTGAGCTGTCTATCACCCACTGACATGCTATACTCAGCCTCACTCAGATCCCTATATACTCGCACCTCTTCCTCTGGGATAAGCGATGCGTCAAAAATATCTCTAAGTCAGCAATCGCTATTGCCAAAGACTTGTGGTACGGGCCGGGACCATAGTTTGGAGAGCATGGCTCTCGATGGGGGTAGGAATCTAGTGCGCTACGAAACATAGTTTGGAATGCTCGAGCTGACCCCTGGGAACTATAAGGAAGAACCAAATACGGAATACCTCTATCCGTGGTATGTGGCATTAATCCACACACCCAACAGTTAGTCGTATTCATCACCAACTGATGCTGATGTAAGAGTTGGACAAAGGAGTTGTTCATGAATTCCGCACGTCTAACCTGTTCGTGTTGGGGCAGAGGATGAAAGGAATGTGAAGAAACAGTGGGAATAGAGTTCAGTTCAGGAGAAGAAGTAGGTGAAGTGGAAGGTAATAACAACTGTATTCCAAAATACACTCCACCCACCAATAACATAGAAACAGTCAGAAACAGCAGGAATACCTGAAATAGAAAGCATTTTTTTCATACAACCCTGTGTAATCTCAATCTTTGATCCGACATCCTCTCTACTTCCGATAACTTTGAGAATTCCATCCTCTAAAAACCGTCCGCAACGTTCTTGACGCACTTCGTTCTGAGTAGCGATTACCAATTCCCAGGAGTTCCTAGGAATCGACAAAAGTAACCGACCTAGTGTCAGGAACCTGCTAAACAGAAGGAAGTACACGCACGGCCCTACGGTCAACCCGGATGAAAGGTTTTCTTAATTAAGCATTCAATTTTAATACAAATCTCTTAGCTGTGGAAGAAAAAACATACGTGGAAAAGGTACTCAAAAATTAAATAGAGGATGCAATTGTTCATAATGTTCATGGCAACAGTAAGGGGAGGTAATATGTATTCAAAAGGATTGTATTTATTAGTCCTTGTTACGAGAACGAAGAAAATATCGATTTCTCCCAGGTTGAGTCTGTTCTTCAAATAATTGTTCAGATTGTGGAACAGTGTTTAATCGGTCAGATGGCAATTCAAGTCTCGAATTCTCCAATGCTGATGGTTCAACAAATGTATCTGGCTGCAATGAATCGTTTTCTACAGGTTGAGCATCTCTGAACGGCACGAAGCGTGCTGGGGTCTCTGTTTCTGTTGCGGCAATACCAGTCCTCACCCAAGAATCTGCTGGCAAATGGATTGGAACCCTTTTGGTGTGGGTGGCATGCACCCAATTCTTTCGGCCTTCCAACCGAACTGCAGTCCTCGTGGCTAGCAACACTTGGAACGGGCCCACGAATCTCGGCTCCAAGTTTCGCTTCCTGCCAAAATTTCGGGTAACTACCCAGTCACCCGGTTGGAGTCGATGTCCAGGACCCTCTGTCTGTGCCGGTAGTGCTTCAAAAACCTGTTGATGAATTAACCTCAGTTTAGCAGTCAGATCATAAAGATAATCAATTAACATTGGATACTCAAGACTATCAAAGGCCTTAGGCCTCGGGACCCCCCAAATGTTCGCAGGACGGCCAAACACAATCTCATATGGGCTGAGCCCTACTCGAGAGTGCACCGTCGCCCTGGTCGACAAGAGAGCCAAAGGCAAAGCATCAGGCCATGACAGACCAGTCGTAGCTTGAATTTTAGCAAGTTTAAGTTTCAGAGTACCATTGTACCCTTCAACCAAACCCGCTGACTGGGGATGATTGGCGCTATGGAATTTCTGTCGAATTCCAAGGCCTTTACACACACTCTTCATCACACTCCCCACAAACTCACTTCCGTTATCCGACCATACAATCCGTGGCATTCCATACCGAGGAAAGTATTCCTTCAGTAGGACCTTTGCAGTGGACAAAGCAGTATTATCTTTGAGAGGGTAAGCCTCAATCCATCTGGAGAACGCGCAAACCACAACTAAAACGTACTTCAGGTTATTGCATCTATCCATATGGATGAAGTCCAATTGGATAACCTCAAAGGGACATGTAGGAGGAGCAAAATGGCCTGGTGGAGTGGGGGTACCCTTACCAGGATTGTACATCAAACACACCATACAATTCTTAACCACTCTCTCAGCACATTTAGCAATACCATCATTCTTCCATACAGGGGACAACAACTTACATATACCTTTCGCGCTAATATGTGACAAGCCGTGAGCCATAGTCACAACGGCCAGCACATATGCATCTGGTAACATCCATCTCTGACATTCTGAAAAATCAACCCAACATCCATGCGTATCTAACTTTCCCGTGCTTTCTTTCCACTTAATCTTTTCAGTTTCAGTGGCCTCATTCTGAATCGCTTTCACGCTCTCAACAGTGTCCTCACACATACCAGTCTCTGCCGGCCACCTTACTGAACTCGTAACATACATTCGGGTTGCAAGGTTTTTAGCTGTCTCTTTGGCAATCTCATCCGCAAACGCATTACCACGACCAACATCATCCGTAACCTTTCGGTGCGCGCTGCATTTAATAATTGCCACCTGCTTAGGCAATGTAAGTGCGTCCAAAAGATCGTTTACCAACTGTCCATGTTGAATCTTCGTACCATGCGATGTCATAAATCCTCTTTCTCTCCACAGTCGCCCAAAACTATGTGCAACGCCAAAGGCATATTGACTATCTGTAAACACATTCACTCGCTTTCCCTTAGACAAAACACACGCCCTCGTCAACGCAATCAGCTCTGCCGCTTGTGCGGAATTCTGACTCAGTCTCGCAGTTTCCACAACCGTACTCAAAGTCACCACAGCATACGCAGTCGTCACATCCCCATTCGGCAACTTAAAACATGAACCATCAACATACAAAGTACCATCGGAATCCGCCAATGGAGTGTTTTTTAGGTCAACACGACCCTTCATTTCTTCCTCGGTTCGTAAATAGCAATCATGTGGTGGTACATCATCTGATTCCATATTTGTCGGCAACAATGTCGCCGGGTTTAGCACATTACAACGCTTGATTTGTATATGACTTGCCAAAAGCGTCAACTCGTAACCGGACAACCTTGCGCTCGTCAAGTGTTGAGTTTTTGTACGGTTTAGAAGAGTGTCAACTGCATGCGGAACCATCACTGTAAGCATATTATCCATGACCAATCCTGCGGACTGTCGGATGGACACCGCAGCTGCCGCTGTCGCTCTTAGACAACTCGGCAACGCTCTTGCTACTGGATCCAAGGTCGAGGAAAAATATGCACATGGACGCTGCTTTCCGCCAAATTGTTGCGTCAAAACACTCAACGCACAACCTTCCTTCTCGTGAACGTATAATGTAAACGGCTTGCTGTAGTCAGGAGTACCTAACACAGGGGCCGAACACAACGCATCACGCAATTCAGAAAAACTTTTCTGACACTCTTCAGTCCATGGAAAAGGAGTCGGAACATCCTTGCACGTGAGGGCTACCAATGGCTTAGCTAGCAATGAAAAATTTGGAATCCATTGCCTGCAGTATGACGTGATACCTAGAAAGGCACGCACATCTCTCTGAGTTGTTGGCACAGTCATTCGAGCGATCGCTGCAATTCGTTCTGGGGTCAACCTTCTTCCCTCCTTTGACAATAAGTGACCTAGATAGGTTACTTCTTGACAACAATATTGCAGCTTAGAAGGCGACACCTTGTGATGTAAATCACAGAGATGCTGTAACAGCGACACTGTGGCAGTTTCGCAAATCCGTTTAGTGTCAGCAGCTATTAATAAGTCATCAACGTACTGTATCAAAGCCGCACCAGCTGGTAATACAAACGCATCAAGTTGACTCTTCAGAGCTTGACTGTAGATCGATGGACTCTCACAGTAGCCCTGAGGAGCGCGTTTAAATCTGAAGCTGCGACCACCTAATGAGAAACCGAATGGATCTCTGCTTTCCTCAGAAATCGGAATGCTAAAGAAAGCATTCTTCAAGTCGATCACTGAGAACCAAGATGCAGAGGCTGGAATCAGAGTCAGTAAAACCGTAATGTCAGGCACCACAGGAAATTGTGGAATCACAATTTTATTTACCTCCCTTAAATCAATGACAAAACAGTACACAGGAGGCTTGGATGGATCAGTTCTTTTCAAAATTGGTAACACAGGACTATTACACACATTGCCCCTAGTCTCCTCGATGACCTATTTTTCGATCAAATCGTAAATGATCGCTATAGTGCTCGTTCTCCATCAAGAGAGATACGATACTGGGGAATACGTGGTAACCGCAATTTGATTTCAGTTGAACAACATAGGGTGATATGTCCAACAGGCCCACATCATTGGGACCTGTTGCCCACAAAGACTTAGGAAGGGAACTCAATTCCGGTGGGAGCTTATCAATTGACAAGTACATAGGAGAGATCACTCTCTGACCCAATGTAAGCTCTACTCACGCAGGAGAGCAGTACAAAGTCGCATATAACCGCTTCAACAAATCCAGTCCCAAGAGATTCTCACCACAACCAGTAGTCAAAATCAAAGGAGCTTCTAGCTCACGAGACCCAATTGTAAGGGGCAAAGGGCTAGAAACCGGATGGCTAACGGGGGCGCCAGAGAATCCAACGGAAACAATTGTTAAGCCAGACAAAGGTGCGCCAGGGAGTTTCGAATGCATGATGGAACTTTTCGCTGCACCAGTGTCCAACAGAAAAGGCTCAACTACGCCCGATGTGGCAACTGCGACGTAAGGCCCTCTCTGATCAACCGGAACTGATACTACTCCCTCTCTTTGTCAATGGCTGTCCTAGTAATTACCATCAGTATTGATGTCATGCTCAACATAACAGTCATCCACGTGATATTGGGCAGATCTACCTGACGATGAATTTCGCTGATCAAAGCAATTATTCGAATCTGATGAAGCGGTAGAACGCTCATTCTGATTTTGAGTAACACCACGACCTCTACCGCGTGAAGCCTGTTGAGGACCACTACGGCCTTCTCTTCGCAAAACTGAACAATTGAACTTCAAATGGCCATCACCCCTACAATAAGCGCATTGGTTATAACCGAGCATAGATCTCGGCGTAGAAGTGTCAGTACGCGATTGCGGCCGAAAAGACTGTGATTGCGATCGATTCTGTTGTTGCGAGTCATTTTGATTCGAGCGCGGAGGATACGCTTGCTGCAACAAAACCTTAGTTTTAAGATCCTTCGTTTTCTTATCTGCACGATCACTTTCTTCTTTCTCCCTATTTTCGTAATATTGAGCCGTGGCTAAAATTTGAGCAGTAGTAGAAACAGCCCACGAACTTTCGGAATTTTTCAATTTGTTGCTTAGTTCAGGCAACAAATTCGATACAAATTTATCAACAAACAGGCGCTGACCTCCCTCAGTGCTCATATCCTGACCACTATGATCCATGAATGCCTCCTCAAATCTCGTAAAGAAATCGGAGACACTTTCGTCTTTCTTTTGCTTACACGCAGACAGTTTATCCCAGTTAACTCTCATCGCTGGCATAAGTGTTTTCATAAGCGTAATAATTCTCTGAGGAAGATTCGCAATTAACTGTTCAGGCTTAGCTCCACCAACCTGTAGTCCATCAGCTGCTACAAGAGCAGCCCAATCAGCACCTAACTCAGCTGCGTGATTCTCTTGACGGATTTTAGCCCAAATCGGTTGCGGTACTATGTACCCGAACAACATGTCAATATCAGCAAGGTTCATAACAGTAGCATCCACAAGTTGGGATAACTCCTTATAATAACCTGCCAGATTTTTCCGGGGGTCAGGCAAAGATTGCTTCACCTGTAAAACTTCTGATCGCTTCCATGGGAGGTGTATCCAAACTCTCTGGAAGTACGGCGGAACAACAGGATTAGCTTGCGGATCTCCTGGCATCCATACTGGAGGAACTTCTCGCATAGGATACTGACCAGGTTGTGCCATCCATTTCTCAGTTGTATCCTTAAACAATGCTCGAGGTTGCACTGCAGATCGAAAGGATAGGAGATGCTCTAAAGCACGTCGAACATTACTGCCCACAATCATACCGCTCGAAAACTGATTCTGGAGTTCATTCATTTCGGGTGGCACATTGTCTACCTCATCATCATCCCATTCTTCTCGTAGAAATTTGCACATTTCTTCGAACACAAATCTTTGCGTTGGCTCATTGAACTGAGAGAACGTATCAAAAACTACACGCGGAGTGTATTTAGCAGGATGTCTAATCCACTTACGCGTCATTGTCACTAACGTATCACTTTCCCTACCACCAGGAATTTGACTTCGTCTTTGAGGGACATCAGAAACATCGGACCCAGAAATCGGTCCAAATGGAGAATAAAGAGTAGCCACAGTACTAGGTATACGACTACGAACAGACGGAGAAGAGGAGAGAAGTACAGGAGCAACGACATTAGGGGTAAATATAGGAACAGTAGGAGTAATCGAGATAGCAGGAGTAGTGGTAACAATAGGTTGAGGAGTTACAGGCAAAGGAGCAGTAGGAAGTAAAGCTGGTAAAGGGACAGGGACAATTTGAGGAACAGAAGGATTCGGAGGAACAGGACCAATGACAGGCTGACTAGCAGCTGCCGGAACAGGTTGAGGTACAGGAGGAATCACAGGGGCTGTTGTATTCTGTGCGTATGGAGGTGGTGATTTCAGTAGATAGGACAACAAAGGGTCCTCTACCGCTTCTTCTCCCTTCTTATCGGAACTGGACGGCAGAACCGGATAACATTTATCCACCACCATGTGTTGCAGTCTAGCAAAAACTTCCTTTTCCTTCTCTTCTTTATCTCGCTGAAACTGCTCTGCAGTTCTCATCACTGTAATGATACCTTCCCTCTTATTTTTCTTAATCTGTTTGATTTCTTTCTGCTTGGCCTCTTTTCGCCATAACCGAAAGGAATCGAACATGGCCGGCCTAGATTTCTTTTTAAACAATTTTGCCTCGAGATTATCCAAAATAGCAGTTTCGAAACTACCATGAGGTGGCCAACTAAGGACACCATCATTTTTAGTGTAGCGAATCCAATAATCATTATATACGATAGGACCCACTCCGTGTCGACTATAAAGTTAATAAATCGGAGTTCCAACTGGAGGTATCGGACATGAATCCTCCAATCGGGAATCCGTACCGCAACCTTTGAAGCAACCAAACAAAGAACTATGGCCAGGCATCGTGCACACTAACCGAGTTTACAAACTTCAAGGGTTATCGAATTACGATGTCCTCGCAAAAATGCAAGACCCTCGGTTTTTGACAATTTCAATCGTCAAATAAAATCCAACAACTAAGAACCAACAACTAAGAACCACAAATGCAATGGAACCATGCAAACAACCAAGTTTCAACAACAACGACTAAGGACTCTGGGAGCGACCCACAAATACTTAACTGAAAGAGCAATGGCGTCACCAGGAAGGCCCGTCTATCGTCTCGCCGTACAAAGGACTACGCCAGGCGCCAAAACAGGTCGACAGTCAGGGCATCAGTCCGTCGCAGCCGTCAGGATGCGGGAATCTTCGCGGGAAAAGTCTTCGGGCCACTTATTTCGACAACTGGATCGATGAAGCGGGGTGCACCTTCCCTCGGAGATTTCACATGAAGTTCCTCACGATCGTCGGGCTTTGGACCGGTACCGCTGATGCCGCCCCACGTTGGGCACCAACTGAAGGACTGGGCTATTCTAAGGCCCATCGGTGCCAGGGGACAACACCTGAAACCTTCGTGGGTTACCTGTTCCGGCGTACAAAACACAGAGACACGGGACACTTCCTGCGGCGTCAAAGATCAGCGTTTATTTACTGCAGGGATACAGAAGTCGCAAGAAGTACACGGTGTGTGGTTTCTGAGTGACTGTTTTCAATTTGCAACAAGTGGGTCGCTCCTTTTATACATATCTTCGTCATTACACAACATGGCAAACAAAAGGTTACAACTCAGTTCACATAGTAAACTTCAAAAGGGTCGCTTTCATGACTTCGGAAACCCGGAACATAATTACAGTAGCATCGCCGGTTCCCAACTGTAAAAGCACATTATCTCACCATTAAGTACATTCCATTCTGGCTGTAAACGAGTTAAGAGAAAGGACAGAAACAGGTGCAGAGGAAGACCAAGGACGAACGACAGTTTGGAAAAGAGTGTAGGGGGCAATATCGGAAGCATGGTTGCAGGATCAAAGGATTCGTGCCTAATGCATGCACGACTGAAACAATAGACCAAAACGGCAAGATGAGCCTCGAGCGGGGCCATCTGCCTTTGCAGTGTCATCCCCCTCATCATAAAGACACACTCAAAGGAACACGTGTCTTCCGCAAGAGCTTGGGAATCCCAGGGTCACGAAGCGGACAATGTCCGTTCGCTGACTACTTGAGGGCAAGAAACAAAATGGATGCCGTATCTAAAATGGAACCCGTGGGTTCGGATGAAGAAACCCACGAAAAAGATGAACGGTTCAGGACAGCGTAGCGAAAACGCGTACACCCACTAGACTCGTCATTTGCGGTTCATAGATACCAAACTCGTCCATATTCAAAGTTAAAAACGTCATTACGATTCTCACGGAACCTCATCCCTCCCCACATCAAAGGCATCAATCACACTCCCACAGGCTTCCCCAGTGCTGCCCCGCCCCTGCTTCACGGCCAGGCCATCTGTTCCCTGCCAGACCTCTCACACCTCCGTCACAGCATGCCTGTGTACTTCAAAGGCTTATCACTTCACACGGCCGCAGGCCGTGCAACCAGAGCACTTCAGTTGGTGCACAGCCCCCCTCCCAGCACTGCCTTGTTACTCTCGGCAGCCGTGACTCCCTAAACACTTTTTATATTTAATTAGCAGCAGCAGCATTTCTCCTGCGCCAGGCCACATCAAAGGCTCTGTGCCACTTTCACCCACACAGCACCACTTTCAGACACGCAACGCCACTCACACCCACTCAAGCCCACTATCACCCACGCAACACCACACTCACCCACGCAACGCCACTCACCCAAGCAACACCACTCACACACGCAACGCAACTCATCCACGCAACCCCACTCATCCACGCAACCCCACTCATCCACGCAACCCCACTCATCTACGCAACGCCACTCATCCACGCAACGCCACTCACACATGCAACGCCACTCACCCACGCAACACCACTAACACATACAACTCCACTCACCCACGCAACGCCACTCACTCACTCACTCACGCAAAGCCACTCACACCCACGCAGTGCCACTTTCACCCACACAGCACCACTTTCAGACATGCAACGCCACCCACACCCACGCAACGCCACTCACACCCACGCAAGCCCACTATCACCCACGCAATGCCACACTCACCCACGCAACGCTACACTCACCCACGCAACGCCACTCACCCAAGCAACACCACTCACACACGCAACGCCACTCACCCACGCAACGCCACTCACCCACGCAACACCACTCACCCACGCAACACCACTCACCCACGCAACACCACTCACCCACGCAACGCAACTCACACACGCAACAACACTCACACATGCAACGCCACTCACCCACGCAACACCACTCACTCAAAGCAACACCACTCACACACGCAACGCAACTCACTCACGCAACGCCACTCACACATGCAACGCCACTCACACATGCAACGCCACTCACACATGCAACGCCACTCACACATGCAACGCCACTCACACATGCAGTGCCACTCACACACGCAATGCCACACTCACCCATGCAATGCCACTCACACACGCAACGCAACTCACACACGCAACGCCACTCACACACGCAACCCCACTCACACACGCAACGCCACTCACCCAATCAACGCCACTCCACTCACCCAATCAACGCCACTCACCCACGCAACGCCACTCACCCACGCAACAACACTCACACATGCAACGCCACTCACCCACGCAACGCCACTCACTCAAAGCCACTCACACCCACGCAGTGCCACTTTCACCCACACTGTGCAGTGCACAATAGGTCTCGCAGTAGGAAAGTTGGAGCTATTGGTTTTGTAAATGACAAAGCCCTTTATGTTTTTAAAATGAAAACAAAAATAAAAGGCATTGTTATTTGCAATTGTAATAGCTCCAACTTTCCTACTGCGAGACCTATTGGCAACGCCAGTGCTTGTTTTAAATGTTGCTTTAGTCCTAGCCAAAAAGTAAAATACAGCTCTTTCGTGGAATTTAGTGGGCTACATGCCTAGGTAAAAACGATTTTCAAATTAAGAATTATTTTTCATTGTATAAATTGTGGCACAAGGCTGACATGGAGTGTCAGTAAAACAATTTCACTTTTAGTAAATTTAAATTAAGGTGGCTTAATCTTGCAAGCTGACTGATAAGAGGATTACAGTTAAGTACATTTTTTAAATTTTGTGGTTGGTTAATGTGTATTATGTTATGCCACGTGATTAACAGTTATAGTTGATATTTTATGTGTTATGAGAAGTGTCTCTGTTTGTGTGTTGTGTATTTTTTTGTTTCTGCCCACAGATCATTCATGGATCGTTACTGACAAGACACGTGAGTTGGATTGGCAAACAAAAATAAAATGTCATTTTATGCATTTAGTCCTTTTTATAAATTGTTTCTGCTGGTTCTGTGTGTCAGGAGTGACACAGTGCGTTTTCAGCTGACAGCCTTTCATCGTAAAAAGATGACCAGCTGTCAGATGTGGGTAATAAAGGCCGATTGATGTTGGGCCAGACAAATTAAGCAGGCCAGGATGTTGGATTCTGAGCTGCAGGTTCAGTAATCGTGCGTCACTGCTCATTTATATATGCTATTGTAATTTGTCTATGCTTTCTGTGCTTGGTATATTGATCGCATGGCATATGAATTCTTATTTTTATATATGATTTTGTCTTTGTGTCGTATTGACAATTCTATTTTTTTTAATACTAGTACAAGTTCCCCTGTTATGTAAGGAGACGGGCATGACGATGTCTATCTCTGCGCAGCAGTTGGCTGGAACTTGTTCAAAATTACTAAATTCCACAGATATGATATTATTATTATCATGCTGTAAATATGACCGACAACACTTTAGCAGTGTATGTCTAATTGGTATTGAAGAAAAATAAAAAAGGTTATGCAAGAGTAGAATATGTGTCACCTGCAGTTAAGCCATAACTGCCTCTCCCTTATGGACAGGCAGCCATTGATCGAATGTTTCCAAGATTGGATATTAAGGAACCATTTTGATTTGTAGTTCTTGCAAAAGGTGACCTGAACTTTCCCGATGCTACAGAATTTTCCCTAGTTATATTGTATTAGACATTAACAAACAAACACATCAGATGAATACATTGGATATTGCTGTATTGCACACGCATTTTCAAACTTGAAATGTCTGTTTGAAATAAGACTGAAACCATGATCATTTTGCAATACTGAGAAAAGGCTTTTACGGCCGATGAGCAAAAACAGCTGTTGTTTTTTTTAGACCACAAGTAGAACAGGAATGTTTACTTAGTCAAGGCTTCCTCAGTTAGACACGAGTGAAAACTCTGCATTTTAGAATGCTGTAAAGGGGTTCCACAAATGAGGTTCAGTATTTTGGATGACGAGATATTATTTAACAGGATTTCTTTTTCTTAAAAGTTTTCTTTTTTATAAGCTCATTCTTGTAAATAGTGGCGAAGAAAGTTGTCATGTTTTCAAGTTAGGCTACTGTGCTTAGGCTTATGAATGAAGGCATCTAAATATGATAGGCAAGGGATGCAGCTTGGTTTTATAGGTGGAATTATCATAAAAAACAATTGGTTTTATTAAAGGTCAAGTTAATAATTATAAAAATTATGAAAATTTATAAGTACTTTTAAAATTCGTTTTCTAATATTTATGAAGCTTAATGCTCATATTATGACCTCTTAGCATTAACATTTAATTTAGGTGGTGTAGTATCACATAATGAGAACATTTGAATATAAATTTCACTCAGCACAGGCGTACAAAAGTCATTTTTCTAAGGATTTACATGGGATATATCTCATGTCCAATCTCTGTAGTTAGTAGAAAAGATTTTGAGGATGTTTAATATGTAAAAAGTGTTTTGGATATTGATTTTTAAGTGTCCCAAATAGCAAAGTCGAAATTAGGCACAAAAATACACAACAATTTGTGCATTCAGAGCAGTTTTGATCTGCCTTAGGTTTCAGTAAAATGCATACATTTGGGTATAATGTAAAAGGCTGACTTCTATATTATGACCCAAGTATATTGCCCGCTGCTTATAATTGTATATGTGAACTTTGATTAACAGATCAGCTTTACCATATTTATACAGCCCAAATGCTTATAAATTGAGGCAATGTGTTTTCTACAGGGATTTCCAGACCTTTCAAAATTGCTCTGTAACTTTGTTTATGCCCAGTTGCTACACAGGGATTGATAGTGTTGACAGGTGTGAAATCTATTTCAGATTTACTCCTGTCAAACTGGAGGGAGAAGGTGGAGTTTAGCTCCCCGCTAGCTCCCTTACAAATTAAGGCTAGGTAATATGTACGTTGATCTCTCTTTTTCTCATGTTTTATTTTGATCTTTAAGGGAATTAGTTGTGGGTAATTTTGTTCTACAAATCTTATGTGACATGGCTAGTTCTTTATTAGCCAGTCTGTGTAAATAAACTCACAGTCCTTATTAGAAGCTGATGTTGCATAATTTAGATTAGGGAAAAGCAGTTTTATATTTTCTTGCAGCCCTTGGTATATTGTTCAAGTACGCATTCCCAGGTTATAGTGATGTACTATGGACCCCCCATATTATGTATAATTCCCTTTTGTATGATCAGATGGATTTTCAAGACCTTTCTTCATGTCCACTTGGAGTATAGTAGACACGTTTTTCACCTCAATAGAGAATACCTTACGCTTATTTCTGGAACATGGCACAATTACAAATGCCTATTTTAGTTGGTTTTTACCTTTTTTTGTTTCTGCTGTTTTGAATGTTGGTGGAATCAGATGGGTTTTAAAGAGTGGAAATGCCAGGACTCTCTTGTCCTTGATTTTTTTTCTCTCCACATTTTGATCATTAGCCTGTATTGCATCATGCACCTAAAACACCATTATTAAAGGGAGGTATCTGTATGTCTCTGATAAGTTGTTTCATACGTTTCCTTTTTGATATGTTCTAGATAAGATCTGTAGGAGCACATAGAGGTAGTATTTCAAGAGATGTTTATCCCATTATACAATGCTATTGTGTGTAAGGACATACATGCAGAATTCCCATGTAGCTATCTACCCTTAGATGACAAGAAGATAATAGAAAGTACCCAATTGAAAAGGCCAGAAGCACTGCCTTGGCCTTTGCATCCTATGAGAGTGACAGTGCATTCTAGATTACAGTAATCCCATGGCACATGGCCACTCCCTCGAAGATTGTAGGCCACCTGCTTGCAGTCACCTTGTTAAATACTAGGAATTGTTTTTCTTTACTTGGAAGAAAACTAATAACTGTGTTACATTTCCTACATCACTAGGTTCTGCAGGATCTTCCAGAGTCAAAGGAAGAATGATACCCTGCAGAACAGTGATCAAGGCGAATCCTAACTCCCATCAATGATAGCGGATGTCTTGGCCCAACAGTCTCAGCACCCAGAAAGTAGCAAAAGCTGGACAGAGATAACCAGCGCTTCATCAATGGCATCTCCAAAGTATTGTGCTTGCTTCATTAGACGGCGGTGGACTCCAGAGAAGGAGGCCTGTTCAACGCAGAATATGAATTTCAGTGCAAAGGAGCGCAAGACAAGGATCCCTGTTATTGATGGCAGGGCTGGTTGGAGATTCAGTTTTCTAACTGTCATGTGCTAGTAACCTCTGACAGCGCGCGGTCCCTTGACCCCTTGGCCTAAGTTTTGGCCACCCCTTTCCTTTTCCTTTGCATCAACGGAAGGGCAGTGCACCGGAGAATCTACGATTGGCAAAAGGCACTACATTTGTGGTATTCATGAAACAGCAGCCAGAGCGTCCTCTGACACTGAGTAATGAGTGTCGGAGGCTGAAAGTGTTGCTGAGCATGAAAGTCTGTTGCTCTTCCCCGATTAACAGTGCCTGGGTCTGCACGATGTGATCTGCGCCCATGACCACCGAAGAGCATGGTATCTGTAGTGCCCGCCGCAGAGGAAAGATATTGGTGCACTGCCTAGAGACATTGAGACTTTCGAGTGAGCTGAGTGTTTGCCAGGAGGGCACTTCAACGGATACTGGAAGGCCTGAATCAAGAGGCCCCATGTGACGACGGAAGCAGTTTGATGAACAATAGAAGTCTACCAGAGAGGCTTCGAACGGACTCTGGGCATAGTTGTATTTGCATAAGCGATTTCAGCACGATTACATAGAATGGGAGACTGATTCTTACTGTTTTGCTGGCACTGTTTTGAAGTAGTATTCTGTTTAGTGGAAGCAGCATCAAGTCCATCTTATGATGAAAAGCATCCCCTTTTCACCTGAAAGCAGTAATAAGGAATGCCACTGTCTTACTTGAGTATGTCTATGACCTGTTTGATCACACACATTGAAAATTGGGTTATGAAGATGTCCTGAAGTACATCGTATTGCATTAGAAATACATCCTGAAAGGACAGCAAAAAGGGTATCATGCATCTAACTGCCTGCCCAAATATAATGCGGGAAGCATGAACTTTTCTTGCCAGATAAGAAAATGACGTATAGAGTTCCAATGGTTCAACCTCACTGAGTACGCTAATTCTTTACCTGAGCAGGAATGTTTCCCTTGAGCAAGTCAGTGATGTTGTGTAAAACATGTGTATTCAGTTGCATCAATCAGACATATATAATGTGAAAATGTCATTATTAGAAACTGTATGTGAATATCTGTATATAATTATGCAGAACATATTATTTCATATATGCCATCCAATAGTATAAGTGACTTAGGCTTTAGGCCTCAATTTGAATTTTCCTCATGCCATCTCTTTGGCTACCAGAGACATGATTAATTAAATGAATGTTGGTATAGTGCAAGGTGGTGGTGATCTCACCCTCTGCAGACAATGGAATGTCAGGTTCTTAGTTTCAGTGGCACTTATAGATGAGGGAGTGTTCTCTGATTAATTTTTGTTTGAATATTGGCTACATCACGCCAAAAGGGCCGTCTGTTGGGATCTAAAATTCGATATAGGTGGCATTGGCGTAATGTATCCAATATATGCGTTGGCATGATGTACTTATCCATTCTTTTACCAGATATATATATTTAGTATTGGCCTAATGTGTCTAAACCAATATGCAGTTGCAGCTTATTATTCATGTGCTGCAACCCACTAAGCTATCTTTGTAAGGTGCAAGCTTCAGGTGTATAGAATTGTTCCTGTAAAGTGAAAGCTTTTATCTTATTCTTGCCTTCTCAGTAAAAGACCTGTTGTGGTACATTGCTTTCCTCTGGTTAGGGTTACAATATGGATATTCCTGTATACTTTGCTATAAGAAAGAGAGGCTTGTTAATGTCAGAGAGACTTCTGAGGCAGACACTTGCTTTGCAGCTCCACACAGTTTGCCCCCTCCTTCTTGGAGCCTGAGCAGCTGAAAGTATAACGTCTTTCCTTTCTATCTGAGACCCAAGGCCACATCTTGCTTTGGACTACGATAGGCACATTCCTGCAGACACTGTTCCTGTACTCCCATGCCCGAGATAGAAAGGTAGTCACCCTTCCTGACCTCCCCAGTAATGAATAGCTTGAGCTGAGTTTCGTTCTAATCTATTGTGCCATATGGGTTTTCCTCTAGGCTTCACGAGAAATAGAAACTTGCCATGTGTGGTGATTTCATGTGTTCACTGAAAGTATATCTGTCTGGTTTTGACTGTAAGACTTCAGTCTTCTCCGGGCACCTTGAGGGGTGAGGATGTGAGAGGTTCCTCTGTACAGAGTTCTTTGTATAATAAATGATTGACCCTTCTTCACTGCCAACTGACTGATTATTGATAACTGGTAATTGGGGTGGGGCTATTGGTAAGAATAGCTCCATAGCTCTATGGTAATGTAATATTTGTGTATTCCTTCACTATTAAGCTCTATCATAAATTAATCCGGAGAGCGAGAGCGGAGTTTATTGCCGAAAAAATGTCGGTAAGCACTAACCCCTCTAAAACAATATTCTCCCTGCACAAGGGTCTGAAGAGCTCTGGCTCAACGGTGGACTCACCGATTTCATCGAATCGTCAGTGTAATGACTTGGCCAGTTAGTTCTTGAACAAGGTGGAGAATATATATACAAGCCTCCCTCCGGCCACTCTGACTTTGGGGATGGGCTAGGGGATACCGGACCCTTGGTGGGGAACAAACTGTCATCTTTTCCCTTCATGTCCCCCACTGATTTTGAGTCCCTCTGCTTGAAAATTAAATCAGACTCGTTGGCCGACTCCTTGACATCTGCCCACTTCCGTCAGTTTCATGCCTTGATTTCACCGGTGAGCAAGGTTCTGGTCAATCTCTCTCTGACTACAGCGTCTGTTCCATTGGTGTGGAAGCACGCTAAAGATATTCCTCTTCTAAAGAAACCGTCTCTGGATCCTTATGAGCTGGGCAACTATCGGCCTATATCCCAGCTGCCTTTTTTGGCTTAGTTGGTCGAATCTCATGTGAATACCATTCTCACTGAGTTTATTAAGCATAATGCCACCTTGGATCCTTGGCAGAAGGGTTTTCAAGCTCGCCACAGTACAGAATCAGCTCTGTTGGCAGTGACCGAAGAAATCCTTGGCAGTCTTGATGTCGGTGACTCTGCTGCCTTAGTTCTTCTGGACCTAAATGCCGCCTTCGACAGTGTCTCCCACAGAATACTTTTAAAGCGCTTACAGGAGATAGGAATCAGGGGTTCGGCCTTGGCCTGGTTTCGCTCCTTCCTGGAGGGGCGATCTTTCCAGGTCTTGGTGCCACCTTTCTATTTGCGGGAGCTTGCCCTGCTACAGGGGGTGCCCAAGGGCTAAATACTGAGCCCCCTACTTTTTAACATTTATGTTCAACCCCTTGCGTCAGTGGCTAAAAGAAGGGGGCTGTCATTGGTGTTGTATGCCGACGACACCCAATTGGTGATTGCCTTCTCGAAGAAATGTAGTCATAACCTTGTAAATTTTAAGGAGGACTTGCTAGAGGTTGCGGATTGGATGGCTTTAAACTGCTTGCAGTTGAAAGCCAGAAAGTCAGAGGTTTTGCTGTTTGGGAAGGACAGGGATATGTGGTCTGAGCAGTGCTGGCCGGATCGTCTTAAACCGGCTCCGTCACCTAAAGAGGCAGTAAAGAACCTTGGTGTGTGGATTGACAGTGGTCTTACCTTGACACTCAATCGAAAGCTGTGGCAGTGATCTGCTTCGGGCTCCTGCGAGGTTTAAAACCTCTCCTGGGTTTCTTCCCTCCTAAAGTGCGTCAAACCATTGTCCGAGCGACGATTTTATCTAGACTGGACTATGGTAATTCTCTCTATCTTGGTGCCAATAAATCCAGTATTAGGTGTGAGAAGTTAGCCTGGCATATGATGTCCACTAGTTCTAGTGGGCACCTTGCACCAGTCTAATCGACCCTTATTGATGGTGGTTGTGAAATCAACCTTATAGAAAGCTATCCTAGTGGTAGCATGGACCAGCAGTCATCAGGCTAAGACTTCAGAGAGCGCATTAAGCAGATTGTTTTACCAATTATAATCCCTTGAGTACCAAATGAAAGGACACCACACACGGTATATATCAAATATATATGTATTTATTCTAAACACAACCCCTCTGCACTCTTTATGAGGTCAGAGGTAAAAGTAGAATGCAAGTTACTTCATTAACATACGATAAGTTGCACAGTATACGTTTCACCCTAGGGGCCTCACAAAGCATATACTAAAATAGTGGTATAAGAACTCCGTGAGAGTTAGAAAGCATGCCTGTGGCCTGTGGAATTGCTGGGGCTACTTTAAACAACCAAAGGTTAGGCTGTAGGAGGCCCACGGGAGACGTGTGCAGTGTCAAAACACAACCGCGGGTTACTATTGACTTTCCATGGGAAACAAACAAGTTACATTTTTACAGTTTAGGGATACTTCCAGATGGACTAAGATGGAACCCTTTTAGACTTAGACACTAGGAGGGCCAATACCCTCGAGACTACCAGAATACTTGTGTTACCTCACCCATGGAAGCCGGGTGCATAGGTGTCTTTTGATGTCGGGTTTCGTCATCGATTTCAATGGAGAGCAGCAAAAAAGTGCTGCAGGCGACCAGAGGAAAAGTGTCCGGTGGATCCAAGGGCGGATCGAAGATCTGAAGAGCCTGAAAGCAGAAGGGACAGAGTCTGGGTCACTAGCCAGTGACCAGGATGGAACCAGGAAGGAACCAGGCGATGTCGGGTGATTTCAGGTGAAAAGGTGAAGTTTGTCTCTTCAGCCACGAGGTCCAGGAGGTGTCAATGATGACCAGGAGCTGGATTCGAGCTGTCCCACGAAGGATCTAGTTGACTGCAGTGTCAGTATCCGGATTGGGCCCAACAAGCCTTGGCAATTGCAATCCACGCAAGATGTCAAGATTGGCTTTGGTGCAGACCAGCAAGGTCTGTAATGCTTTTCTTTTGTTGGGAAGCTGGAGCAAGCCTGGAGCAACCAGGAAAGCAAGTTAGATTTAAAAGGAAGTCTTCAGGGGGCTCAATAGCCATCAGACTAGGAACCAGGAAGATGCATCGAGCTGATATGCAAGAGCTGGCCCCACGGGACACTCTTGGAGTGGGGAGGCCTGAGCTTCAGTGTAAATGGTGTACGGGCTGGGTCTTCTCATACCCCAATGCACAAATGCGAGATACCTCAGGAGTTGATGCATTTTAGCAAAGTGCAGGATGTCCAGGAGTTCCGGTCCCACGTCTCTCGTGTCCGCCACGGGTCTCAGCTTTGCTGGAAACGTCGAGCAGCATCAGAGATGCCTGGAAGTTTGTGTCCTGTGTCACCGAGTCTTCAGGATCCGGCGGGAGCCTAGACAATGCAGACCGGCAAAGTTGCTGATGGTGCAGGTTTGCACAGGGTGGTCACTCCTTGACCACAAGGGAGACGTCTTCCATCTTCCAGTCGACATGGAATGTCGAAGGTCCAGGATATATGTTTCAGAGTTTGGTCAAGGGTAATCTAAAGTCCTAGGGACTGGGTTCCTTCCTATACTTATACTAAGTTTAGGGGCTGGACTACCTTTAAGGTCCCTCCTATGGGTGGGCCTGCGAAGGGGGTGGTTACACCCCTTTCCCTTTGTCCAGTTTTGCACCTGAGCTGGGGCAGAGTGCCCCAGCAACCGGTTTGAACTGGGAAATGCATGGAGCACCTAGTGTGCCCCAGACAGTGTCTGGAAAGCATTCACTGAATGCAGCCCTCCCTGCCCCAATACACAAAAGCCTGTCTGGGGAGGTGAACAGGAAACCTTTTGTCCAGGCCTCCCCTGCCAGAGTTTCGTCCAGCATCAGGACGGGGGACTCGTGTCTGTGGCAGCAGCATCCATTTTGTGATGCTGAGGCTCTGTTTAACTTTAACCGGGTTTACCAGTAACTACATGTCTTCTCCCTCTAGAAGGGTGGAATGCTACCCCCGCCTCCAGGACTGGGGGGGTAGTATTCCAAAGTGTTTGACACCTTACACGACATGTTTTGATAAAGCCAAACCAAAGTTAGCATTAACATCGAGGATTATAATGCACTTAAGAGTATATGGTATGGCTATATCATAGAACAGCTATAAGGAGATGGTTCTGAAAGATGCAGAGGGGCTCAGCTCATGCTAGGACACCCTCTCACATAAAACCAAGCACTCTACCTCCAGGATTGTCGAGGTCTGCCTTAGGTGTGGCTTATAGGTGTATATGTGTCTATATGTATATATATAGATATAGGTATACTATATCTAAGTAAGGGGTGATTACACCACCTTACCCAGGCTGTGTGAACAGACCTGTGGTGTCAGTTTGGAAGGCAAACCAGGGGTGGCACAATACATGCTGCATCCCCTGGTACGCCTAGGGTGCACCTATGCCATGGGTACCTAGGGTACACTATACAGCGGCTCACAAGGGTGACCCAGTAACCAATCTGGTATGTACCTGTAGTAATCACGCACGCTGGTATGATGTAAACCAAGTAGGTTTATTCACAGGTTGGTTAACAGGTAGTAAAAGTCTTCATCAAGTAATCATGACAGGTATATAAGTCCTGTAGGTGGTAAATCACAGCCCCAACAGGAGCAGCCTGTAAATGTACAGGAATTTATATAGCGCAAATCACCAAGCGGTTTCTAAGCGCTTGCTTAGGGAACCCGTCCTGGTATTCCCCTGTGAGATAACCCCGGCAGGGTATCCGCAAGGTGAAAGCCAGGTATCCCGCCGCGAGGGGCCGTTGTGGAGATTAAGCAAGCTATTGCCCAGAGTCGCAGAGTGTGAACCCGTGAATCGAGTAGGCACCGGAGCGAGAATTGTCGAGTCCATGGACATTTTTTTTAGGACTCAAGACCCCGCCGAGCCGGGAATTGAACCCTGGTCCCGGGTTGACCTCTGCTTCCAGGTCTGCCTCCTCTAACCAGTGAGCCACACTTCTCCACTGCTCAGCCCCTCTCACCAACTGTCACTCCTCATCCAGTCACCCAGGCATTCTACACATAGCCCACACACCAACATTCTACCCAGAACACACACACACACAGGCTGAGCAGCTAGGGAAAGAGTAACATAGAAGAAATACCATGACATGAGAATACTACATACCTCTTCCCTAATGAACAGAAGAATGAACGAATGCATAAAACTATAAACATGCAATAAACTATTAACATAAAAGTACATCATACGTAAATAGTCCATAAACCAAAAATGAAGGGAAGATCATGAAGAGGAAATGAACTATTTAAAACAGAGCCAAAAGTCCAGACCCAGGGATGACGGGAACACCGCACCATGAGAGGGAAAGGAACCCAAGACAAGAAGGAAAGATGGATACTCAATACAATATAACCATCCCCCTCCTCAAATACAGAAAATAAATATAGATCAAAATGTAATGTGGAATAAAGGGACTGAAACCCAAAATCCTGCCCCCACCATTAACAAGGGACAACCGTATGTGCTCTCTGTGAGGAGAATCAAGTCATGTGGACAAGAGGGACTAAAAACCCAGTGCCCTGCCCTAAACTAAAATAAGGGACACCAATGTAAAAATATGGGTCCTCCCATGTAGGAAGACAAGTAATGTGGACAGAAGGGACTTAAACCCAACATCCTGCCCCAAACTATTCACTAAGAGACAACAAAAATGTAGAGTACTCTCCATGTGGGGAGGCACGTAGGGAATATAACCCTGCATCAACATCTTTCGTGCGGCACAAGGTGTCTTACGCACGCAGGGACCCACCCCTGCAACCTGTCAAAATGACCACACTCACGTAAGGGTAAAAACGTAATGTAAACTGTAAAATTGGATATAAAAATCCCAAAGCTTACCCTGACGTAGGGCCAATCCTCTTGTAAGGGAACAACTCACCCCGTGTAAGGGTTACCCCTGTATAGAGGTCATGTGAAGTGTAGCTAAATTCTGTATAGTCCCTCTTGTGTCCCTAATGTAAAGGACAAATTAATATGTTAAACTGTAATACTGTAAAACTGTACTTCAAAAAAAAACATTAATGATTGCTATATATATATATATATATATATATATATATATATATATATATATATACTTGAAAATTTTGACTTAAGCACTGAAAACTGAACAGTTATTAAGACACCCTAAGCAAAAATGTGAATAATAGTCACTAGATGGCAGCCTTGCACAGTAATCAATGAAGAGAAACACGAAGAACAATATTCCTGTATTATGAACAATACCACGCTGCAGTTGTGCTCGAGTTAAGAACTATTCCGATGAGTCTTCCAAAGATTTTTTCCCATTGATACATAAATGTCTTGCTATTGTTCTGCCCTGGCCTTTTGGGGCCACCAGTGGCCTCAGTGACTTGGCGCCCTTGCGCGGGGGTTGGCAGCGCCGCAGCGGCAAGGATGCTCGGACACAGGGTCACTGTCGGAAGTGACGTGCTCAAGCGAGCGCCCCCCTTTTATTGTACGCCGCAGGCCACGCCTGGCCTGCGGGTGCATGGGTGCGTGTACGTGAGATAAGCTAGAACGTTACAGGACACTACATCCCTATCCAACTTGCAAATGTTTTTTTCAAACAGATAACGATAGAACAGATTCAGTCTTATAACATGTGAGATGGGAATGCCTGAGTACTTGCGTGTCCCTTGGTGTGGGGCTCAGGACATCAGTCTGCAGGCATAGTCTTTGAGCATCTGGCTCGGTGGGGGGTTGGGCCTCAGATTGTACTTTCAGGCGTTGCCTCTACCACCTTCATTAGTCTGGTAAGTGTCTCCGTTTGCAGCCGCCGGTGTTTGGGGCGCTGCTGCGGAGTCACGTTCTTCCACTCGACATTCCGGGACATTGACGTTTTCTTCGTTGGTCGTTGCCACTCCAGTGGGTCGGGCTTCATCTCCTGCCGCTTCCGGTTGCTGACTGGATTCCTGCGGAAGCGTCTTGAACCATGACGTGTTTCGTGATATTTCCTCTCCTCCTCTTTTGGCGGTGACCATGGTACCTTTGGTAGACGTGACGGTCCACGGGCCTGGTTCGTATCGGGTTTGGAACTTCCCACCTGGACGTCTGTTATGAATGATCACTCGGGTCCCCGGGCTGAGGCTCCTCGGCTGGGCCCTCCTGTGCGTACTGGCACGTTGGTTCTCTTGTCGCCTCTGTGACTGGGCCCCTTCCATGTCAGCTGGGGGTGGCGCCCATCCTGGCGCAGTCGGGAGGAGGTCTCTCCCTGGCCCTTGGAACATCAGGGTCCATGGGCTTCTTTGTGTCGCGCAGTGGGGTGTGCCTCTGTATTCCCTCAGGAATTCGTGCAGTCTTTGCTCGGGATCAGCTTGTTCCACCAGAGCGATTCGGAATACCTTATTGAGAGTCCGCATAAACCTCTCCACGTCTCCGTTTGCTTGTGGCCACTGAGGGGTGATGCGGCGGTGTTGAATTCCCCTGGTTGTGAGGAACGTGGCGAATTCTGCCCCTTGGAACGGCGGCCCGTTGTCGCTTCGGATCTCCGATGGGTAGCCGAACATGGAGAAGATCTTTTCTAGCGCCGGTCCCACGTGAGCGAATGCCGTGGAGACAACTCTCTCCACTACTGGATACTTAGAGTAGGAGTCAATGGCAACCAGTGTGTGTCCTTCTCCCGGAAAACTTCCTAAGTCTATACTGATTTTGGTCCAAGGGGAGGTGCAGGCTTCTTCTGTGATTATGGGCACGGGTCTCTCCAGGTCACTGGTCAGCTGACAGGCCATGCACCCACGTACGTATTCTTCCACCCTGGTCTCCAAGTCGGGAAACCAGACATTCTCTCTCATGCGCGCCTTCATCTTCGTCGAGCCTTGATGTCCTCCGTGGGCCAATTGTATTGCCCGGTGTCTCAGGCTGTGGGGTATAACTAGTAGTGAGCCCCTCAGTAGCACTCCGTCTTCTGTGGCACTCAACTCATGCCAGATCCGCCAGAACCTTGTGAGTGATTCTTTGTCTTCCGCGCCCCAGGACGTGGGCGGGCGCAGGTATTCTGTCCACGAGCCATCCTGTACTGCCTGGATCGTCCTCCTGTACACGTTGTCGTCTGCCGCGGCTTCTTTTATCTCATCTATGGTCATGCTGTTCGGGCATGACGCAAGGGCCACCCACTGAGCGTACTCCTCACGGTCATCCTCCATTGATTCCTGTTCCTGTGGAGATGGGTGGCGTGACAGATAGTCCGCGGGATTCTTGGCTCCCTGGCGATAGGTGACCTCCATCTCGTAGGACTGTAGTTGTATTACCCACTGTTCAATGCGAGGTGGGGGGTGTGGAGCGGTTCCTTTGAAAAGAGACACTAGTGGTTGGTGGTCTGTGACCATTACAAACGGGTGTCCTTGTAAGTAAAGGTGGAAGTGGCCGCAGGCCCACTTGATGGCAAGAGCCTCCCTCTCGATTTGGGCATACCTGGTCTCTGTAGGGGTCAGGGCCTTGCTGGCAAACGCTAGTGCCGTCCATTGGCCGGGCTCCTGTTCTTGGGTCAGGACCGTGCCGAGTCCCACCGGGCTGGCGTCCACGATCACCTCTGTGCGCTTCTTGGGGTCGAAGTAAGATAGCGTGGCCTTTTCCAGAAGCGCTTCTCTGATCCCCCGGAAAGCCTCTTCTTCCTTCGGGCCCCACTGCCACAAGACATCCGTCTTCGTTAGCGCTCGCAGCGGTTCACTCCTGGTGGCTAAACCCGGTATGAACCGGCCACAGTATGTGGCCATACCAAGGAAGCTTCTCACCTCCGTCTGGGATTTTGGCGCAATGGCGTCTTTGATGGCCTTGGATTTCTTTGGATCAATCTGAATGCCCTCCTGATTGAACACGTAGCCAAAGAATTCTATCGAGGGCTGAAAGAATTGGCATTTCTCTTTATGGAGTGTCGCTCCATGGGCGCTGAGTCTTTTCAGGACGTCTCTCAGGTGCTTGTGGTGTTCTGATGCGGTGGCTGAGTATCAGGATGTCATCGCTGATGTTGATGACCCCCGGTAATCCTGAGAGGAGTTCACGAATGGTATTTTGGAACACCTCCGCCGCTGACGAAATGCCGAAGTTTAGTCGTTTGTAACGCCGGAGTCCCAGGTGAGTGCTGAAGGTGGTTATGAAGCGACTCTCCTCCGCTAGGGGCAGTTGGTGGTATCCGGCGTTTAGATCTATCTTCGAGAACCACTTCGACCCATTTACGTCAGCGACGATGTCATCCATAGTTGGGGTCAGATGTCTCTCTCTCCGGATGGCGGCGTTTGGCAATCGCATGTCGATACACAGGCGGATAGCGCCGGGTTGCTTGGGTTTTTCTACAATCACCATGAGTAACACCCATGGTGTGGGCCCCATGACTTTCTCGATGTCCCCGAGAGTTTCTAGTTTCTCCAGTTCTTTTTCCACCAGTGGGCGTAGATGGAAAGGTACTCGGCGGTGCCGCAAGGCGGTGGGTGTGACTGATTTATCTATGTGCAGTTTGATAGGCTCGCATTTGATACAGCCTAAGCCTGGAACAGTTCAGGAAATCGTGCCAAAAGTTCATCCACCTGGTGCGATCTTATCCGGTTGGCGAAGGCGATGAGCTTCAAGTCCTCTGCGGTGCGACTGCTGATCAAAGTATCGGCTTCACGGTTGATGATGTGGATTGTTGCCATTACTTGTGTCTCATCGGCCTGAATTGGTATTGTTATCTTTCCTTTTAGAGGCAAGGGAGTGTCCACTCCATAAGCAAAGATCCTGGTCTTGGACGGTAATATTTCGGGCCGTGGGCGTAGTCTATTGAATTGTTGCAAGCCCATTACATTTACAGTAGCCCCAGTGTCAATTATGGCCTTAACTTCGTTTCCCGCCATTTGCACAATGCACGTGGGCTGCGGCCGTCGTCGCTGTTTTAGCTCTTGTGCGAACGACACGATGTACGCCTCTTCGTCCTCCGACTCCGAGTCATCGTACACCGTGGGAAGGTGTTTCTCTGCTCTGGCTGGTGCTGCCTCTTCCAACGACAGTAGACGGACGGCTTTAGTGGGTGCCCGGGGCCTCCGAAATGGTTTCGTCGTGTTCCTTTTGCGGCACACCGAGGCGAAATGGTTTGGTATCCCGCAGTTCGCGCAAGTTTTACCTTGAGCCGGGCAGTCTTTTGCCCCATGAGGTTCATGTCCGCAATACCCACATCGCGCCCGCTGTGGATCTCTCCGATATTCCCTTTGGGGTAGTCCCCGTGGCTGGGGTCGTACTGCGTCCGCCCGTTCTACTTTGATGGCCTCTGCTTTGGCCTGTGGTAGGTGGAGTGCCTGTTCCATGGCGGAGGCCCTGACGCTCGAGAGTTCATGGGATCTAGCAAGGATCAAGATGTCTTCTAGCGTTATGCCTGGCTTGCGTAGGATCGCTCCTCTCAGTGTTTTGTCCCGGCATCCTTGGATGATCTGCCGTCTTATGGCCCTTGGTTGGTCTTCATCGGTGGAGCTGGCCAGCTCTCTGACACGGGCATGGAATTGGTCCATTGTCTCACCTTCCCTTTGACGCGCTTGGCCCAGTTTGAAGACCTCGAAGTCTACATTCAGTTGGGGGTCGAAATGGGCGTTCAGCGCAGCGACCGCTGTGTCGTAATCATCTCCAGTATTGGGCAGGTGTTTGAACAGTCTGAATATCTCATCGCCTGCGTAGTGTAGTAGAAGTGACCGCTTCACCGCTTTATCTGTTTCCCTTGTGACGATGAAATAATTTACCAATCGTTCTAGCCATATCTTCCATCTCGGGGAAGCCGTAGACAGGTCCGCCGCCTCGCTAAATGGTGGTAGTACCCCTGTCGCAGCATGCTGGAATGGGATGTTGATAACCGGCCCCGGTGCGTCTTCATCCGCCATGGTGGTGGGACCCCGGGGTTGCTAGTAAGTCTCTCTTGCTATTATCCTCCCTTGCGCACACCCTGCGACGTTGCGCAGCTCACCTCCGTGTTGCCGTGGTGGTGGCCTCGGGGTGCCTCGTGATGATCCTGCCGTAGGGTGTGTCTCTCCCTTGGGGACGAGGAGCTCGAAGAGCACACAGGGTGTGGCGCACAGGTACCACAGCTGCACTGCTGCTGGTCACAGCAGGGGTCACTCAGGGGCGGGGCAGGCACGCCCTCTGCTGGAGTCCTCAACCCCTGGCACCACTGACCCTGCTTCCAGGCTGTTTCAGGCTTCACACGCTCAATGCGTGAGGAAAATGGGGCACCGGGCCGATCCACGTCTCACGAGCAATGCGTGAGAAACAGCATGCAGTCGCAACGGGCGGGCCGGCTCCGCACCCAGCAGTTGCGCTCAACACCCCTCGATGCAGGGAGGGTCCTCCGCCCCAGGTGGCCTTCGCACAGTGTTCAGTGGGGTGGGCAGGCCTGAAGTGAAGGCCCAGACAGGCACACAAGTCCCCAGCGCGGCCAGTTGCAGAAGGCCGCAGGAGCGCGGTAGGCACCGCGGGAAGGAGCGAGCCGGCTCCGAGGTGTTGCAGGTGTGCGAGCGAGGGTTGGGCCCCCTCCGCTCGTCGCCAGTGTTCTGCCCTGGCCTTTTGGGGCCACCAGTGGCCTCAGTGACTTGGCGCCCTTGCGCGGGGGTTGGCAGCGGCAAGGATGCTCGGACACAGGGTCACTGTCGGAAGTGACGTGCTCGAGCGCGCGCCCTCCTTTTATTGTACGCCGCAGGCCACGCCTGGCCTGCGGGTGCATGGGTGCGTGTACGTGAGATAAGCTAGAACATTACAGGACACTACATCTATTAGAGTTTCCTCCACAATGAAGATAAACTTGCTCTCTGCGCTGGACATGCGCTCCATTGTACACAAAATTCAACTAAGTTAAATACCTGCTCGTGATGTAATACACCAGCCTTCTTTTCTTGTCACGACGTCTGACATAAAGCTCAATAAATTCTTCGCTTTCTTTGAGTATGAGCGTGACTTTGGCAAAGCTTAAGAAGGTGGCAACAACAATATGGCGGCACTTTGGATGACGCCGTGCAGGGTGTTTGGAGGCGAAAGCATGCGCCCAAAATCACTGCAGAGAGAGGTTGAGACGGAGAAGGAACGCAATGCGTCACCGTCACTCACAGAATCCGTCAGCAGGTAAGAGCGCGCGCTGATCATGGCGCACATTAATAATTTTAAACTGTAACAATGGCGGTTTAACTGCAATTTGTAAGCCCCCTATAAAAAAAAATACAATAAACTAATCCCAAGAGTCAGGCAAGAACGTGAAGTCACTGTCTTAAATATTTTCCATATGAACATAACAATTTAACAAACATTGTGGTTGGCGCGAGATTTCCAAATAAAGGCTCCCTCCTTTTGCAGGTACAATGTGTTGACTGAAGTTGCCAGAAAAAGTGTAGCAGGACACGTAGACGGCACGATCAGACAGTTCCTCACAAGCACTGTGATGCAAGACAAATGCATTAACTGTAGCGATTAAGTGTGATGCCTTAACAATATTGAGTTGACTTTCTGCACTGAGAGCTTGAAATGTTCATGAAGAATGTGACTCAGTTCCGTTTTTAACGTCTTTATTTCGAATTTTCTTCATAAAAGACAAAATATTTACATGCAATCAATGTAACATAATCATAAACATTTATAAATAGACCAAAGAAGAAAAAAGAACAGGGAAAAAATAGGGAATTAGTTAAAAAACCACAATTAAATATGCATATAAAGACGACTGAAGAGGATTATTAAAACATTTGATTATAAAACACAACGACAATACTGGTCAAGATATGATAGGCTAACATACTCTTTGGATTTTTCAGGTTAAAGTGCTGCGAACTGACTTAATCCTTATTAACCAAGCCCACCCAAGGAATTTGGCCAGTCCGATTGTGGTAAATAAATATTTACCGTCGGAATTTCTATGCGGTAAAGTTCAAAAAATAACTCAATCGAAAATAAAGAGTCAAAGTCCGTGGCATCTGAGTTTCAAAATGGGTTTTATTCCATAAAATGGAATGGTTCGAACCAGGGTATCATGTTCCTTTCACCATAAAGGATCAGGAAGGGATAGAGCATACTTTATTGACAGAGTACAACTTTTATAGTTAATGCACATAATGGTGAGGAATACAGAAGGCGTAACAGCTGAGAAAAACGAGATAAGAACACATGTGCGTAGCAATACGTAATCAGAAGGCGTGCACTAGGGCGTACACGGAGGTGTGTGCTAGAAACGTCACATGAAGATGTCACAAGTGGGTGGATACATAGGAGAATCTTGCAGTGTCAGCAGAAATCTGTAGCAGGGATGCGCGCGCAGCAGCATGGCGTGTGATTGACGTGGAACTGGAGGGTGCAGGGGACTTGACATTTAGCACTAGAGGAAAGAGACAGAAGTCTGGCATGTCAGATCAACTCGTTCCTAAATCATATCTGATATCTTGTGTTTGGGAACCATATTATCTAGAGGAAAAGGTCTCAGGGCAGAAGCTATTCTATACTGAGTGCATATGTGCCTACGTGTAATGTGAGGGGCCCTGGGCCTACCATGGTAACAGGAGCAATGAATTACTTGCATGGAGACAGAAAGGCCGGGCCCTTTGCTCTGCAGCTGAGGGATTGTTTATCTATCCTGCTAGACTGGAATGTGTTTTCGGGGAGCTGAGCTTGGCTATACTGATAACTCGAAGGCAAAATACTGTCTTTGGCAGGCAAGCAGGCCGAGCCGGGCACAGCTCGCCACGCAGGGAGTAGGACAGAGTTCATGGGTGCAGATCCAGGCTGCAGCTTTCAGGAGGCAGAAATGACTTTGAAAAGAGGCTTGGAGCTTGAATCCAGGGCCTAGCTCAAGCAGAGCCAGGAAAACGTGAAAGTGCACCATGTAAAGACGGTGGCAAGGCATACTTAGGAACTGAATTATCGATCCATTCATGGCGGATCTGTAAGAGGACATGTTAACGTTGGACGCAAATGTATTTGCGTCTTCATAGCTGGCACAGGAGGGAAGTTACATGTACTTTAAGCTCGTACATGGAGACGGTGGGGTACACGTTAGGGAACATTTCTGACCATAAAATTTATCTTTCCTCATTCCCTCCTTGTTCCCTACGGACCCTTCATGATATATCGATCTTCATTAATCCATTTATCTGCTCATATAACATCATTTGTTCATCCTTTTTCAGGCGGGATTTTGAACGTGGACTTGAATGGGGAATGCATGATGTGGCGCATAGGCCGCATATGGCCGGCCCACATTGTAAACAAAGACAGCAACTGAATACTACGAGTAGTATGACTCCTAGGAATGAAAGTATTCTCCATCCCCAAGCTGATATTGTAGTCCAGAGCCAACCGGACCAGCTCCAGGTGCCTGGATTCTGATGTATCTGACTAGCTATCTTATGAAGACGGGTAATGGCTTTATATACGGACGGTGCATTATTAGGAATGAAAACACTGCAGCTCGATCCGAGGACTTTACAGGCCCCGCCCCTATCAGCCAGGATGACGTCAAGGACGAGACGATTTTGAAGAACGACAAGTCTCATAGCAGACTGTTCCTCGGTCAAGTTGCCTAGAGCGGAAGTAGTTTCATTCACTACTGCTTCGAGGGTTCTGGTCAAGTGACGTATAGATTTACTATTAAAGACAGCACCTAGATAGGGAAAGAAACCTTTATTGAAATCTGTGTATCGTTCCCATGCCGTTTCAGTATAGTCGACAATCGGGAGATCTCTTTTGGGTCTATGAACTAGATGAGAGTTTCTATGATAATCAGGTGGAGCTAGAAAAACAGGTGGTAGTAGAAATGCAATGTAACAGGTACCATCCCAATCTAGTGGCAAACGTATGTATGCTGTCTGACCACAAATGAAATAGGAATGACGGGTAGCTTTGAATGTGGACTTGCCCTTATCACTAAATTCGATCACAGTAGTACATTCACTATGACCTAGGTGTACTGAACCATTCTTTCTGACACATAATTCACCTTTAACTGGTAACACTGACATAGTGGGCAAGTCTGGTTTCGTTTCGGACAGTACATTCAGAATCATGAGGTTAAGTGTATAATTACCTAATCCATATACTTCGTTTTCTAGATCGGTCCCTGTCCTTTGTGGGAGACCCTCCTTGTCAGGAAAACATGCCTTATGCATAACTGTGTTCAGGTTTCCCCATACCCAATTGCCTTGGTAAACTATGGAATCTGAATCTAGAGAATTAATTAAACTGAACCATGCGCCACAGGAACCATTATGGGTGAACGGATACGGAAAGAGGGGCAAAACTCCCTTGTATTTCTGATAGGGAGGGAGTCGGCCACATATCCAACAATTAGTAGCATTACTGATCTGATGGGAATGGTGTAACATACTGATGAATGTATTGTTGCGCAGCGCAAGTCGATAAGACAGCTCGTGAGGGGGTAGTTCACTGAAAGAATGTTCGGCAGTGTCATTAGAAAAAGAATGTGCACGTGTAGCAATAGGGAAGTAAAAGTGCAACAGTAGACTTGTGACAATAATCATAAGACTCAGAAAAAACATAATCCATAATGTAACGGTACAGTAGCTTTTGAGAGATTTGCAATATTTTTGTTTCTTGATCTGTTTCTGTCTATCTCTCTCTCTATTGGGGTCTAACGGGTACATGTCAGAAACTGTCTAACCGATTCACCTAGGGGAGGACTTAAACAACTAAACTGTCTGACTTGCTAGACCTCAGTTTTGCTTTATACTCCTGTTGAGGAGTTTTCTCTACCAGGGGAAGTTTAGAGTCACTAGAATCTGGGCAGTCCTTAGAGGGGGAGGAAGAGTCAGTCTCTGGCAACAGTTCGTGAAATATTTTCACATGACTCGAGTGAATCCATCCCTTGCGGCCCTCAACCTTGATTGCAGTCCTCGTGGTCAATAGGACGAGCTTCGGCTCCTGCCAGCGGGGCTCCAGCGGACTCCTCCTACCGAAGTTGCGGACTAGGACAGTATCACCAGGACGGACGTCGTGTGGCTTTACATCGGTGTTGTCGGGAAAGGCTGCAGCTACCTGTGAACGACATGATTGTAGTGCAGACATCAAGGAGGCAAGGTAATCTGTCAGCATATTACAGTCAACATCAGTAATTTTTCTTGGCATAGGCGTCCCCCACATATTCGGTGGCCTACCGAAGACCACCTCATACGGGGATAGCCCTGTTCTAGAGTGTGCAACCATTCTCATGTAGAATAATGCGACTGGCAAGGCGACTATCCAGTCAACCCCTTTTTCTGCACAAATTTTAGCAAGGCGTGTTTTCAGTGTCTGATTGTGCCTCTCTACGAGACCTGCTGCTTCGGGATGTCGGACGCAGTGGAACTTCGACTGATATCCTAGCAAGAGTGATACTTGCTTCATAAGCTCGGACGAGAATGGCTGTCCGTTATCTGAGTACACGATACGAGGCAAGCCGTACCGTGGGAAAAATTCACGAACCAGCTGCTTGGCAGTGGTCGGAGCAGTGTAATCTGGGACTGGATATGCTTCTGTCCAACGGGAAAGTGCACAAACAACTACGAGGACATATTTGAAACCTCGACATCGTTCCATCTGGATATAATCCATCTGGAGGACTTCAAAAGGGTGATCGGGAGGATGAAATCCACCTTGCTCTACAGGAATACTTTTACCTGGGTTGAACTGACAACAGATCATGCAAGTACGCACTTTCTGTTTAGCTGCTGCTCGTAAATGTTTGTTGTACCAGAGATTCTGTAAACTGTCTAACATGGCCTTTTCTCCTAAGTGTGCTGGACTATGTGCAGTGTTGATCATAACTTGAACCATAGAGTCGGGAAGAAACCATGTGGCTTTTCCTTTCGTCACCCATCCCTGATCTGTCTGGATCCCTCCTAGTTCAGTCCATTTCTTTATTTCGTCTGGAGTAGCATGTGTCTGTATGTCAATTACATCTAGTGTGGGATCCTTAAGTGCCATGCAGTGTGTCGGTACTATTGTCTTTGTCACATCATTTGCCTGGGTGTGTGTCAGAGCTGTGTGTTTTGCGGTCCGATCTGCCAGGTCGTTACCCTGGGAAATGGTATCTGTGACTTTAGTATGTGCTTTACACTTCATGATGGCTATGGCTGAAGGCAGATGTATTGCTTCTAACAGTGCTTGAATGAGGGGACCATGTTGGATTTTGGCTCCATGTGAGGTCAAGAAACCTCTTTCCTGCCAGAGTACACCGAAATCGTGTACAACTCCGAATGCATAACGTGAATCTGTGTATATGTTGACATTCCTGTTTTTGGCTAGTATACAGGCTCGAGTCAGAGCGATGAGCTCTGCTGCTTGAGCAGACAATGTATCAATACGGTGTGTTTCTTTGACTTCAGTTTCAGTGGTCACTGCATATGCGGCCACTAATTCTCCTGTGCTTGTTCTCATACATGAACCATCCACGTAAAGTGTCAGGTCTGGGTTAGTCAGTGCAACGTCTGTCAAGTCTCGTCGGGGCTTTGTTACTGCATTAATGATCTCTATACAGTCATGTGGAGCTGGGTCTGTTGTAATCGAAGGTAACAATGTGGCAGGATTGAGTATGTTACAGCGTCTGATTTCTATATGTGGTTGGAACAATGTCAATTCATAACCTGTCAGTCGTGCTATAGTCAGGTGTTGAGTCTGTGTTCGGTTTAAAAGAACTTCTACAGAATGTGGAACTTGTACTGTCAATTGGTGTCCTAATACTATAGAATCACTTTGTCTGATTGCTAGGGCTGTCGCTGCAACTGATTTCAAGCACGCAGGCAGAGCCTGGGCTACTGGGTCTAATGTGCTCGAAAAATAAGCACAAGGCTTATGTGAACCGGCTTGATCTTGTGTGAGGACAGACAACGCTGTACCATCACGTTCTGTAACAAAAAGTGTAAAAGGTTTGCTGTAACATGGTGTTGCTAAAACTGGTGCTTGGCATAAAGCTTTCTTTAATTCTTCAAAAGCCTGTGTATGTTCTTGAGTCCAAGGGAGGACAGTCGAAGTCGCTGCCTCCTGTGTTGTCAACTGTATCAGAGGTTTAGCTAGAAATGCGTATTGGGGAATCCATTGTCTGCAGTATGAGGTGAGGCCTATGAAGGCCCGCACTTCCTTTTGTGTCTGAGGTTGCGGTAAGTGTGCAATTAACTGGATACGATCAGGTGTGAGCTGCCTCCCCCACTTGGACAGCAAGTGCCCAAGGTACACTACTTGCTGAACACAGAATTGCAGCTTCGAAGGGGAAACCTTGTGTCCTTTGTCAGCCAGAAAATGTAAGACTGTCAGTGATGCGTGTTCACATTCGGGTTTGCTACGAGCGGTGATCAACAGATCATTGACGTACTGCAGCAGGGCAGTGTTAACTGGCATTTGAATACTGTCAAGTTGTCTTTTCAGTGCTTGGCTATAGATGCTGGGGCTTTCTGTGAATCCTTGAGGTGCGCGTGCAAATTTGAAGCTTTGGCCATTTAAACAGAATCCGAAGAGATATTGGCTTTCCGGATCAATGGGGACACTGAAGAAGGCGTTCTTGAGGTCAATTACAGTAAAGAACGTCGCCTCTGGGTCAATAGCAGTCAATAATGATGAGATGTCGGGGACCACAGGATACTGTGGTACAATGCATTTATTTAATTCTCGCAGATCAATCACCAACCGATATACTGGAGGTGCATTCGGGTCAGGACGTTTAAGAATCGGAATGATAGGGGAATTACATAAATTTGAGTCGGTTTCGACAACCACTCCCTGTGCAATGAGCTCTTCAATGATTTCCAGTAAAGCCACTACAGCATCAGGTGGTAACTTGTATTGTCGGATTCGGGGTAATACAACTCCTTGCTTGAGTGTAACACGGTATGGTGTAATGTGCATACAACCTACATCAGTTGGGCCTTTCGCCCACAAATGGTCTGGTACATTTTTCAATCTGTCATCAAAATCTCGTCACACATAGTGACCTTTAAAGTCACGTAAAAATAGTCTAACTCCTTCCGGAGAACAACATATTACAGCTCCTAGAGCTTTCAGTGTCTTGATACCTAACAAGTTTTCTGGACATGATTTCGTGAGTAGTAAGTCTGTAGTACATGACAATGGACCAACTGTTAGGGGGACAGGTTTCGATACTTCATTAACAATAGGCTGTCCTGAAAAACCAAGGGAAACATTCTGTGAGCCTGAGAGGGGTGCCCCTGGAACCTCATTGTGACTTATTGTGGTGCGACTTGCCCCTGTGTCAATCAGAAACTTTCTATCCTTTCCTAATACTTGACTATGTACATAAGGACCCTCTTGATCTACAGGAATTTCAATAAGAAGCAAGCCAACCTCCCTCTCTAGGCTGTTTCATGTGTATCGCTGATAATCGGGGTAATCAGTTTGTGCATACTGGTACATCCGCTGCGAAACTTGCTGTGTCGCGGCAATAGGCTGTGGTTGTGGTACCGCTACTGTCTGTACTGTCTGTTGTGGAGCATGCATTGGCTGGGTGTTCTGTGGAACATGTTGCTGGACCTGATGTTGGATCTGGTCCTGTCTAGGCTGACGGGGTCTTTCTTTAGTTTTACCTGTGGCTATGTTGTGTTTCAGGACGGTACATTCATTTACATAGTGACCTGGCTGTTTACAGTAGTTACACGTCCCTTTAACGGGAGCCGCCGAATTATTAGACTGTGTCATACCCCTTTTCTGACCGTCAGCTGGGACTGACTGAGCAACTAGCATTTTCATTTTCATGTCTTTCATACGTCTTTGTTCGTGATCTTGTTCTTCTCTAATTCTATTCTGGTGGTACTGTAGCATTTGTAACATTTGGGATGGCGTATTTGCTTGCCATGTGCTTTCGACTTTATATACACGGTTCTTAACCTGCGGCAGGGAATTCTCGACTAATTTGGTTACAAAAAGGTGCGGGTATGACTCGCTACTTGGTTTCAGGCCACTATTAATAATAAAACATTTCTCGAATCTAGAATAAAAATCACTAGTGTCTTCATCGTGTTTCTGTTTACAGGCTGAGATTGCATCCCAGTCTTCCTTTTTCGTTGTCAATAATCTTGGCAAAACCTGTACAATTAATCCTGGTAATGCTTTAGCTTTTTCCCCAAGGCCTAACCCTGGAGTACGACCTTTTTCCTCGTCTTCTATTTCGGTCCAATTAATCTTTTTATCTCCAACCTCCCATTCTTTCTCTTTAAGTTTCTCGTAAATGCCAGCAGGCAACAGTACTTTTAACATTTTCATAATATCTGAATACGTGTAGTCACCCATGAGTAGCATATCTTTAATTTCTCGGTGAAAACCTGCAGGGTCTTTATCGTGACAGGGTACTAGTTTCTTCATTTCTAGCAATTCTATTTTAGTTAGGGGTGTGTATACGAATACACGTTCTAGTGTGTCATCATCTTTTCTTACTGGATGTACTTCTCGTAAGGGATTCTGTCTGTCGAAGTAATACATTTTTCTTTCTGGGGGTGGTGGAGCTGACATAAACTGTGGTTTCAGAAAAGTACTATACTTGTGTCTATGTTCTAGAATTTCTTTAATTAAATCAGTACCTAGACCTCTCCATCTATTAGAGAGCAGTTCTACCAATATGTCCGGTAAGGGACCTGGATCAGAATGTTGGCTTTTAAACAACGTAATGAGATGCTGAATCATGTATACACTAGCTAATTTCTGTTCATCAGGGGAAAGGCTCAAAAACGTCTGAGCTACTGCATCATCATTATACGTACTAGAATTGTCAGCCCATTGTACTGCGGACCGGGCTAGTTCTTGTTCATCCATGGAATTGAGTACATGGTACCCCATTCGATCTTGAAGTATTTTATCGGTAGCCTGAAACAAATGTTCAGGAGTTCTCGGATTTGACATGGCTGCTTGAAAAAGTCTCTTACTTTCTGGACGTACCGGACGCATTGTATTATTAAAGGATCTTCCCTTACCTACATATGCTATCATTTCTCTAGCTGGTAATTGCAACGCTTCTGCTGTGGTCTCTGGTTGTTCCTCCTCCTCCGAGGATTCATTCTTGTCTGAATCTATTTCTCTTTCAGGCTGTCTTCTTTCGTGTATTTTTACTACTGCTTTTCGGATCCTTCTGTACATGTTATCTATACAACTCTGTTTATCATGCTTTCCGTCTGCTATATTCTGACCCCATTTGTTAAGTGCATTCATCTCTTCGTTGTCTACACCGGGGCAAGCACCAGTAAATACCCACAGTAATTATATGCAGGTGTAACACCTTGAAGCAATGCTTTCTGGGACTGGTGGTTTAGTGGAACCCAAGTGGGTCGCCGCCACCATTCACATGCAAAAAAGTATAAAAAGGATTGCCATTGTCCCCACAGGCACCCCGCAAGTAAAAGGCACCTCCCGTACCACAGTAAGCTGCCCAAATGAGGTAGCTGTGGACCTGCTGTGTTTCCACGGTAGTGCAAACCCGCGACCGGGCCGCCCGCTAACAAATGGAAGAATGAGTTTCCCCTGGGTGGGATGCACTTACAGGTAGGAATTAATGCCAAAGCAAGGGCGCAAGCCGAGAACAAAGTCCTTTTCCTGCCAGAATCGTTTCGGGCCAACGCCCTCTTCAGTGGCAGACCAAGTGACATGACGGCAAGCGGCAAGCAACGGTAAATACCCACAGTAATTATACGCAGGTGTAACACCTTGAAGCAATGCGGCAGTGGCAGACCATGTGACATGACCGCAAGCGGCAAGCACCAGTAAATACCCACAGTAATTATACGCAGGTGTGACACCTTGAAGCAATGCTTTCTGGGACTGGTGGTTTAGTAAAACCCAAGTGGGTCGCTGCCGCCATTCACATGCAAAAAAGTATCAAAAGGATTGCCAATGTCCCGCAGGCTCCCCGCAAGTAAAAGGCACCTCCCGTACCACAGTAAGCTGCCCAAAGGAGGTAGCTGTGGACCCGCAGTTTTTCCGTTGTAGTGCAAACCCGCGACCGGGCCGGCCGCTTACAAATGGAAGAAAGAGTTGCCCCTGGGTGGGATGCACTTACAGGTAGGAATTAATGGCAACGCAAGGGTGTGAGCCGCAAACAAAGTACTTTTCCTGCCAGACGCATTTCGGGCCAACGCCCTCTTCAATGGCAGACCAGGTGACATGACGGCAAGCGGCAAGCACCAGCAAATACCCACAGTAATTATACGCAGGTGTAACACCTTGAAGCAATGCTTTCTGGGACTGGTGGTTTAGTAGAACCCAAGTGGGTCGCCGCTGCCATTCACATTCAAAAATGTATTAAAAGGATTGCCAATGTCCCCACAGGCTCCCCGCAAGTAAAAGGCACCTCCCGTACCACAGTAAGCTGGCCAAATGCGGTAGCTGTGGACCCGCAGTTTTTCCACGGTAGTGCAAACCCGCGACCGGGCTGGCCGCTAACAAATGGAAGAAAGAGTTGTCCCTGGGTGGGATGCACTGGTGCTTTAGTAGAACCCAAGTGTGTCGCCGCCGCCATTTACATGCAAAAAAGTATTAAAACGATTGCCAATGTCCCCGCAGGCACCCCACAAGTAAAAGGCACCTCCCGTACCACAGTAAGCTGCCCAAAGGAGGTAGCTGTGGACCCGCAGTTTTTCCGCGGTAGTGCAAACCCGCGACCGGGCAGGCCGCTAACAAATGGAAGAAAGAGTTGCCCCTGGGTGGGATGCACTTACAGGTAGGAATTAATGCCAACGCAAGGACCCGAGCCGTGAACAAAGTCCTTTTCCTGCCAGATGCGTTTCGTGTCAACGCACTATTCAGTGGCAGACCATGTGACATGACGGCAAGCGGCAAGCACCAGTAAATACCCACAGTAATTATACGCAGGTGTAACACCTTGAAGCAATGCTTTCTGGGACTGGTGGTTTAGTAGAACCCAAGTAGGTCGCCGCCGCCATTCACAAGCAAAAAAGTATTAAAAGGATTGCCAATGTCCCGCAGGCTCCCCGCATTTAAAAGGTACCTCCCGTACCACAGTAAGCTGCCCAAAGGAGGTAGCTGTGGACCCGCAGTTTTTCCGCTGTAGTGCAAACCCGCGACCGGGCCGGCCGCTTACAAATGGAAGAAAGAGTTGCCCCTGGGTGGGATGCACTTACAGGTAGGAATTAATGGCAACGCAAGGGCCTGAGCTGCGAACAAAGTCCTTTTCCTGCCAGACGCGTTTCGGGCCAACGCCCTCTTCAATGGCAGACCATGTGACATGCTGGCAAGCGGCAAGCACCAGTAAATACCCACAGTATTTATACGCAGGTGTAACACCTTGAAGCAATGCTTTCTGGGACTGGTGGTTTAGTAGAACCCAAGTGGGTCGCCACTGCCATTCACATTCAAAAATGTATTAAAAGGATGGCCAATGTCCCCGCAGGCTCCCCGCAAGTAAAAGGCACCTCCAGTACCACAGTAAGCTGCCCAAATGAGGTATCTGTGGACCCGCACTTTTTTCCGCGGTAGTGCACACCCGCGACCGTGCCGGCCGCTAACAAATGGAAGAAAGAGTTGCCCCTGGGTGGGATGCACTTACAGGTAGGAATTAATGCCAAGGCAACGGCGCGAGCCGCGAACAAAGTCCTTTTCCTGCCAGACGCGTTTCGGGCCAACGGCCTCTTCAGTGGCAGACCATGTGACATGACGGCAAGCGGCAAACACCAGTAAATACCCACAGTAAATATACGCAGGTGTAACACCTTGAAGCAATGCTTTCTGGAATGGTGGTTTAGTAGAACCCAAGTGGGTCGCCGCCGCCATTCACATGCAAAAAAGTATTAAAAGGATTGCCAATGTCCCCGAAGGCACCCCGCAAGTAAAAGGCACCTCCCGTGCCACAGTAAGCTGCCCAAATGAGGTAGCTGTGGACCCGCAGTTTTTCAGCGGTAGTGCAAACCCGCGAACGGGCCGGCCGCTAACAAATGGAAGAAAGAGTTGCCCCTGGGTGGGATGCACTTACAGGTAGGAATTAATGCCAACGCAAGGGCGCGATCCGCAAACAAAGTTCTTTTCCTGCCAGACGCGTTTCGGGCCAACGCCCTCTTCAGTTGCAGACCATTTGACATGATGGCAAGCGGCAAGCACCAGTAAATACCCATAGTAATTATACGCAGGTGTAACACCTTGAAGAAATGCTTTCTGGGACAGGTGGTTTAGTAGAACTAAAGTGGGTCGCCGTCACCATTCACATGCAAAAAAGTATGAAAAAGGATTGCCATTGTCCCCACAGGCACCCCGCAAGTAAAAGGCACCTCCCGTACCACAGTAAGCTGCCCAAATGAGGTAGCTGTGGACCTGCTGTGTTTCGGCGGTAGTGCAAACCCGCTACCGGGCCGCCCGCTAACAAATGGAAGAATGAGTTTCCCCTGGGTGGGATGCACTTACAGGTAGGAATTAATGCCAAAGCAAGGGCGCAAGCCAAGAACAAAGTCCTTTTCCTGCCAGAATCGTTTCGGGCCAACGCCCTCTTCAGTGGCAGACCAAGTGACATGAGGGCAAGCGGCAAGCACCGGTAAATACCCACAGTAATTATACGCAGGTGTAACACCTTGAAGCAATGCGGCAGTGGCAGACCATGTGACATGACGGCAAGCGGCAAGCACCAGTAAATACCCACAGTAATTATACGCAGGTGTAACACCTTGAAGCAATGCTTTCTGGACTGGTGGTTTAGTAGAACCCAAGTTGGTCGCCGCCGCCATTCACATGCAAAAAAGTATTAAAAGGATTGCCAATGTCCCCGAAGGCATCCCGCAAGTAAAAGGCACCTCTCATGCCACAGTAAGCTGCCCAAATGAGGTATCCGTGGACCCGCAGTTTTTCCACAGTAGTGTAAACCCGCGACCGGGCCGGACGCTAACAAATGGAAGCAAGAGTTGCCCCTGGGTGGGATGCATTTACAGGTAGGAATTAATGCCAACGCAAGGGCGCGAGCCACGAACAAAGTACTTTTCCTGCCAGACGCATTTCGGGCCAACGCCCTCTTCAATGGCAGACCATGTGACATGACGGCAAGCGGCAAGCACCAGCAAATACCCACAGTAATTATACGCAGGTGTAACACCTTGAAGCAATGCTTTCTGGGACTGGTGGTTTAGTAGAACCCAAGTGGGTCGCCGCTGCCATTCACATTCAAAAATGTATTAAAAGGATTGCCAATGTCCCCACAGGCTCCCCGCAAGTAAAAGGCACCTCCCGTACCACAGTAAGCTGGCCAAATGCGGTAGCTGTGGACCCGCAGTTTTTCCACGGTAGTGCAAACCCGCGACCGGGCTGGCCGCTAACAAATGGAAGAAAGAGTTGTCCCTGGGTGGGATGCACTGGTGCTTTAGTAGAACCCAAGTGTGTCGCCGCCGCCATTTACATGCAAAAAAGTATTAAAACGATTGCCAATGTCCCCGCAGGCACCCCACAAGTAAAAGGCACCTCCCGTACCACAGTAAGCTGCCCAAAGGAGGTAGCTGTGGACCCGCAGTTTTTCTGCGGTAGTGCAAACCCGCGACCGGGCCGGCCGCTAACAAATGGAAGAAAGAGTTGCCCCTGGGTGGGATGCACTTACAGGTAGGAATTAATGCCAATGCAAGGGCGCAAGCCGTGAACAAAGTCCTTTTCCTGCCAGATGCGTTTCGGGCCAACGCCCTCTTCAGTGGCAGACCATGTGACATGACGGCAAGCGGCAAGCACCAGTAAATACCCACAGTAATTATACGCAGGTGTAACACCTTGAAGCAATGCTTTCTGGGACTGGTGGTTTAGTAAAACCCAAGTGGGTCGCTGCCGCCATTCACAAGCAAAAAAGTATTAAAAGGATTGCCAATGTCCCGCAGGCTCCCCGCAAGTAAAAGGCACCTCCCGTACCACAGTAAGCTGCCCAAAGGGGGTAGCTGTGGACCCGCAGTTTTTCCGCTGTAGTGCAAACCCGCGACCGGGCCGGCCGCTTACAAATGGAAGAAAGAGTTGCCCCTGGGTGGGATGCACTTACAGGTAGGAATTAATGGCAACGCAAGGGCGTGAGCTGCGAACAAAGTACTTTTCCTGCCAGACGCGTTTCGGGCCAACGCCCTCTTCAATGGCAGACCATGTGACATGCTGGCAAGCGGCAAGCACCAGTAAATACCCACAGTATTTATACGCAGGTGTAACACCTTGAAGCAATGCTTTCTGGGACTGGTGGTTTAGTAGAACCCAAGTGGGTCGCCACTGCCATTCACATTCAAAAATGTATTAAAAGGATGGCCAATGTCCCCGCAGGCTCCCCGCAAGTAAAAGGCACCTCCAGTACCACAGTAAGCTGCCCAAATGAGGTATCTGTGGACCCGCACTTTTTTCCGCGGTAGTGCACACCCGCGACCGTGCCGGCCGCTAACAAATGGAAGAAAGAGTTGCCCCTGGGTGGGATGCACTTACAGGTAGGAATTAATGCCAAGGCAACGGCGCGAGCCGCGAACAAAGTCCTTTTCCTGCCAGACGCGTTTCGGGCCAACGGCCTCTTCAGTGGCAGACCATGTGACATGACGGCAAGCGGCAAACACCAGTAAATACCCACAGTAAATATACGCAGGTGTAACACCTTGAAGCAATGCTTTCTGGAATGGTGGTTTAGTAGAACCCAAGTGGGTCGCCGCCGCCATTCACATGCAAAAAAGTATTAAAAGGATTGCCAATGTCCCCGAAGGCACCCCGCAAGTAAAAGGCACCTCCCGTGCCACAGTAAGCTGCCCAAATGAGGTAGCTGTGGACCCGCAGTTTTTCAGCGGTAGTGCAAACCCGCGAACGGGCCGGCCGCTAACAAATGGAAGAAAGAGTTGCCCCTGGGTGGGATGCACTTACAGGTAGGAATTAATGCCAACGCAAGGGCGCGATCCGCGAACAAAGTTCTTTTCCTGCCAGACGCGTTTCGGGCCAACGCCCTCTTCAGTTTCAGACCATTTGACCAAAAGTCCGTAGTCAATGCACTTATTACATCAAGGATTGACTACGGCAACATTCTCTACTTGGGCTCAAACAAAGCTGTCATTAACCGATTACAAGTGGTCCAGAATTCAGCGGCTAGGCTACTCTGTAATATCCCAAAAACCTCCAGTGTATCCAGCCACATAAAAGACCTACATTGGCTCAGGGTGGAAAGCCGTATTAGGTTCAAAGCCCTGAGCTATATGTTTAGGATCAAATCTGGTACCGCCCCTAAATATCTCCAAACCCTCGCCACTCCCTACACTCCGGCGAGAGCACTACGCTCGCAAAATGCTGCAAACTTTTCCATCCCAAAGTTCAAATTTGCAAGAATGGGAGGTAGATCCTTCGCTGTCATAGGGCCCACACTTTGGAACAAACTCCCCCCCCATATCCGGAAAGAAGACAGGTATAACATCTTCAGAAAACAGCTAAAGACCTGGCTCTTCCAGAAATAATCCACCATCACTTACCTTCCTTCATAAACTTGCTTAATTTCTGTCATCGGCGCCGGGAAACCCTTGTTGGGTAGCTGCGCGCCATACAAATGCAAAAAATAAATAAATAAATAAATAAATAAATTTGACATGATGGCAAGCGGCAAGCACCAGTAAATACCCACAGTAATTATACGCAGGTGTAACACCTTGAAGAAATGCTTTCTGGGACTGGTGGTTTAGTAGAACTAAAGTGGGTCGCCGTCACCATTCACATGCAAAAAAGTATGAAAAAGGATTGCCATTGTCCCCACAGGCACCCCGCAAGTAAAAGGCACCTCCCGTACCACAGTAAGCTGCCCAAATGAGGTAGCTGTGGACCTGCTGTGTTTCGGCGGTAGTGCAAACCCGCTACCGGGCCGCCCGCTAACAAATGGAAGAATGAGTTTCCCCTGGGTGGGATGCATTTACAGGTAGGAATTAATGCCAACGCAAGGGCGCGAGCCACGAACAAAGTCCTTTTCCTGCCAAACGTGTTTCGGGCCACGCCCTCTTCAGTGGCAGACCATGTGACATGACGGCAAGCGGCAAGCACCAATAAATACCCACAGTAATTATACGCAGGTGTAACACCTTGAAGCAATGCTTTCTGGGACTGGTGGTTTAGTAGAACCCAAGTGGGTCGCCGCCGCCATTCACATGCAAAAAAGTATTAAAAGGATTGCCAATGTCCCCGCAGGCACCCCGCAAGTAAAAGGCACCTCCCGTACCACAGTAAGATGCCCAAATGAGGCAGCTGTGGACCCCCAGTTTTTCCGCAGTAGTGCAAACCCACGACCGGGCCGGACGCTAACAAATGGAAGCAAGAGTTGCCCCTGGGTGGGATGCACTTACAGGTAGGAATTAATGCCAACACAAGGGCGCGAGCCACGAACAAAGTCCTTTTCCTGCCAGACGCGTTTCGGGCCATTGCCCTCTTCAGTGGCAGACCATGTGACATGACGGCAAGCGGCAAGCACCAGTAAATACCCACAGTAATTATATATACGCAGGTGTAACACCTTGAAGCAATGCTTTCTGGGACTGGTGGTTTAGTAGAACCCAAGTGGGTCGCCGCCGCCATTCACATGCAAAAAAGTATTGAAAGGTTTGCCAATGTCCCCGCAGGCACCCCGCAAGTAAAAGGCACCTCCCGTACCACAGTAAGCTGCCCAAATGAGGAAACTGTGGACCCGCAGTTTTCCGCGGTAGTGCAAACCCGCAAACGGGCCGGCTGCTAACAAATGGAAGAAAGAGTTACCCCTGGGTGGGATGCACTTACAGGTAGGAAATAATGCCAACGCAAGGGCGCGAGCCACGAACAAAGTTCTTTTCCTGCCAGACGCGTTTTGGGCCAACGCCCTCTTCAGTTGCAGACCATTTGACATGATGGCAAGCGGCAAGCACCAGTAAATACCCACAGTAATTATATGCAGGTGTAACACCTTGAAGCAATGCTTTCTGGGACTGGTGGTTTAGTGGAACCCAAGTGGGTCGCCGCCACCATTCACATGCAAAAAAGTATAAAAAGGATTGCCATTGTCCCCACAGGCACCCCGCAAGTAAAAGGCACCTCCCGTACCACAGTAAGCTGCCCAAATGAGGTAGCTGTGGACCTGCTGTGTTTCCGCGGTAGTGCAAACCCGCGACCGGGCCGCCCGCTAACAAATGGAAGAATGAGTTTCCCCTGGGTGGGATGCACTTACAGGTAGGAATTAATGCCAAAGCTAGGGCGCAAGCCGAGAACAAAGTCCTTTTCCTGCCAGAATCGTTTCGGGCCAACGCCCTCTTCAGTGGCAGGCCAAGTGACATGACGGCAAGCAACGGTAAATACCCACAGTAATTATACGCAGGTGTAACACCTTGAAGCAATGCGGCAGTGGCAGACCATGTGACATGACGGCAAGCGGCAAGCACCAGTAAATACCCACAGTAATTATACGCAGGTGTAACACCTTGAAGCAATGCTTTCTGGGACTGGTGGTTTAGTAAAACCCAAGTGGGTCGCTGCCGCCATTCACATGCAAAAAAGTATCAAAAGGATTGCCAATGTCCCGCAGGCTCCCCGCAAGTAAAAGGCACCTCCTGTACCACAGTAAGCTGCCCAAAGGAGGTAGCTGTGGACCCGCAGTTTTTCCGTTGTAGTGCAAACCCGCGACCGGGCCGGCCGCTTACAAATGGAAGAAAGAGTTGCCCCTGGGTGGGATGCACTTACAGGTAGGAATTAATGGCAACGCAAGGGCGTGAGCCGCAAACAAAGTACTTTTCCTGCCAGACGCATTTCGGGCCAACGCCCTCTTCAATGGCAGACCATGTGACATGACGGCAAGCGGCAAGCACCAGCAAATACCCACAGTAATTATACGCAGGTGTAACACCTTGAAGCAATGCTTTCTGGGACTGGTGGTTTAGTAGAACCCAAGTGGGTCGCCGCTGCCATTCACATTCAAAAATGTATTAAAAGGATTGCCAATGTCCCCGCAGGCTCCCCGCAAGTAAAAGGCACCTCCCGTACCACAGTAAGCTGGCCAAATGCGGTAGCTGTGGACCCGCAGTTTTTCCACGGTAGTGCAAACCCGCGACCGGGCCGGCCGCTAACAAATGGAAGAAAGAGTTGTCCCTGGGTGGGATGCACTGGTGCTTTAGTAGAACCCAAGTGTGTCGCCGCCGCCATTTACATGCAAAAAAGTATTAAAACGATTGCCAATGTCCCCGCAGGCACCCCACAAGTAAAAGGCACCTCCCGTACCACAGTAAGCTGCCCAAAGGAGGTAGCTGTGGACCCGCAGTTTTTCCGCGGTAGTGCAAACCCGCGACCGGGCAGGCCGCTAACAAATGGAAGAAAGAGTTGCCCCTGGGTGGGATGCACTTACAGGTAGGAACTAATGCCAACGCAAGGACCCGAGCCGTGAACAAAGTCCTTTTCCTGCCAGATGCGTTTCGTGTCAACGCCCTCTTCAGTGGCAGACCATGTGACATGATGGCAAGCGGCAAGCACCAGTAAATACCCACAGTAATTATACGCAGGTGTAACACCTTGAAGCAATGCTTTCTGGGACTGGTGGTTTAGTAGAACCCAAGTGGGTCGCCGCCACCATTCACATGCAAAAAAGTATTAAAAGGATTGCCATAGTCCCCGCACGCACCCCGCAAGTAAAAGGCACCTCCCGTACCACAGTAAGCTGCCACATGAGGTAGCTGTGGACCTGCTGTGTTTCTGCGGTAGTGCAAACATGCGACCGGGCCGGCCGCTAACAAATGAAAGAATGAGTTTCCGCTGGGTGGGATGCACTTACAGGTAGGAATTAATGCCAAAGCAAGGGCGTGAGCAAAGTCCTTTTACTGCCAGAATCGTTTCGGGACAACGCCCTCTTCAGTGGCAGACCATGTGACATGACGGCAAGCGGCAAGCACCAGTAAATACCCACAGTAAATATACGCAGGTTTAACACCTTGAAGCAATGCTTTCTGGGACTGGTGTTTTAGTAGAACCCAAGTGTGTGTCGCCGCCGCCATTTACATGCAAAAAAGTAATAAAAGGATTGCCAATGTCCCCGCAGGCACCCCGCAAGTAAAAGGCACCTCCCGTACCACAGTAAGCTGCCCAAATGAGGTAGCTGTGGACCCACATTTTTTGCGCGGTGGTGCAAACCCGCGACCGGGCCGGCCGCTAACAAATGGAAGAAAGTGTTTCCGCTGGGTGGAATGCATTTACAGGTAGGAATTAATGCCATAGCAAGGGCGGGAGCCGCGAACAAAGTCCTTTTCCTGCCAGAATCGTTTCGAGCCAACGCCCTCTTCAGTGGCAGACCATGTGACATGACGGCAAGCAGCAAGCACCAGTAAATACCCACCGTAATTATATGCAGGTGTAACACCTTGAAGCAATGTGGCAGTGGCAGACCATGTGACATGACGGCAAGCGGCAAGCACCAGTAAATACCCACAGTAATTAAAAGCAGGTGTAACACCTTGAAGCAATGCTTTCTAGGACTGGTGGTTTAGTAAAACCCAAGAGGGTCACCACCGCCATTCACATGCAAAAAAGTATTTAAAGGATTGCTAATGTCCCAGCAGGCACCCTGCAAGTAAAAGGCCCCTCCCGTACCACAGTAAGCTGCCCAAATGAGGTAGCTGTGGACCCACAGTTTTTCCGCGGTAGTGCAAACCCGCGACCGGGCCGGCCACTAACAAATGGAAGAAAGTGTTTCCGCTGGGTGGAATGCATTTACAGGTAGGAATTAATGCCATAGCAAGGGCGGGAGCCCCGAACAAAGTCCTTTTCCTGCCAGACGCATTTCAGACCAAAGCCCTCTTCAGTGGCAGACCATGTGACATGACGGTAAGCAGCAAGCACCAGTAAATACCCACAGTAATTATACGCAGGTGTAACACCTTGAAGCAATGCTTTCTGGGACTGGTGGTTTAGTAGAACCCAAGTGTGTGTCGCCGCCGCCATTTACATGCAAAAAAGTATTAAAAGGATTGCCAATGTCCCCGCAGGCACCCCGCAAGTAAAAGGCACCTCCCGCACCACAGTAAGCTGCCCAAATGAGGTAGCTGTGGACCCGCATTTTTTCCGCGGTGGTGCAAACTCGCGACCGGGCCGGCCGCTAACAAATTGAAGAAAGTGTTTCCGCTGGGTGGAATGCATTTACAGGTAGGAATTAATGCCATAGCAAGGGCGGCAGCCGCGAACAAAGTCCTTTTCCTGCTAGAATCGTTTCGGGCCAACGCCCTCTTCAGTGGCAGACCATGTGACATGACGGCAAGCAGCAAGCACCAGTAAATACCCACAGTAATTATACGCAGGTGTAACACCTTGAGGCAATGTGGCAGTGGCAGACCATGTGACATGACGGCAAGCGGCAAGCACCAGTAAATACCCACAGTAATTATACGCAGGTGTAACACCTTGAAGCAATGCGGCAGTGGCAGACCATGTGACATGACGGCAAGCGGCTAGCACCAGTAAATACCCACAGTAATTAAAAGCAGGTGTAACACCTTGAAGCAATGCTTTCTAGGACTGGTGGTTTAGTAAAACCCAAGAGGGTCACCACCGCCATTCACATGCAAAAAAGTATTTAAAGGATTGCTAATGTCCCAGCAGGCACCCTGCAAGTAAAAGGCCCGTCCCGTACCACAGTAAGCTGCCCAAATGAGGTAGCTGTGGACCCACAGTTTTTCCGCGGTAGTGCAAATTCGCGACCGGGCCGGCCACTAACAAATGGAAGAAAGAGTTGCCCCTGGGTAGGATGCACTTACAGGTAGGAATTAATGCCAACGCAAGGGCGCGAGCCGCGAACAAAGTCCTTTTCCTGCCAGACGCATTTCGGACCAAAGCCCTCTTCAGTGGCAGACCATGTGACATGACGGCAAGCAGCAAGCACCAGTAAATACCCACAGTAATTATACGCAGGTGTAACACCTTGAAGCAATGCTTTCTGGGACTGGTGGTTTAGTAGAACCCAAGTGTGTCGCCACCGCCATTCACATGCAAAAAAGTATTAAAGGATTGCAAATGTCCCCGCAGGCACCCCGCAAGTAAAAGGCACCTCCCGTACCACAGTAAGCTGCCCAAATGAGGTAGCTGTGGACCCGCAGTTTTTCCGCAGTAGTGCAAACCCGCGACCGGGCCGACCGCTAACAATGAAAGAAAGAGTTGCCCCTGGGTGTGATGCACTTACAGGTAGGAATTAATGCCAACGCAAGGGCGCGAGCCGCGAACAAAGTTCTTTTCCTGCCAGACGCTTTTCGGGCCAACGCCCTCTTCAGTGACAGACCATGTGACATGACGGCAAGCGGCAAGCACCAGTAAATTCCCAGAGTAATTATACGCAAGTGTAACACCTTGAAGCAATGCTTCCTGGGACTGGTTGTTTAGTAGAACCCAAGTGGGTCGCCACCGCCATTCACATGCAGAAAAGTATTTAAAGGATTGCCAATGTCCCCACAGACACCCCGCAAGTAAAAGGCACCTCCCGTGCCACAGTAAGATGGCCAAATGAGGTAGCTGTGGACCCGCAGTTTTTCCGCGGTAGTGCAAACCCGCGACCGGGCCGGCGGCTAACAAATGGAAGAAAGAGTTGCCCATGGGTGGGATGCACTTACAGGTAGGAATTAATGCCAACGCAAGGGCGCGAGCCGCGAACAAAAGTCCTTTTCCTGCCAGACGCATTTCGGGCCAACGCCCTCTTCAGTGGTAGACCATGTGACATGACGGCAAGCGGCAAGCACCAGTTAATACCCACAGTAATTATACGCAGGTGTAACACCTTGAAGCAATGCTTTCTGGGACTGGTGGTTTAGAAGAACCCAAGTGGGTCGCCGCTGCCATTCACATGCAAAAAAGTATTAAAAGTATTGCCAATGTCCCCGCAGGCACCCCGCAAGTAAAAGGCACCTCCCGTACCACAGTAAGCTGGCCAAATGCGGTAGCTGTGGACCCGCAGTTTTTCCACGGTAGTGCAAACCCGCGACTGGGCCGGCCGCTAACAAATGGAAGAAAGAGTTGTCCCTGGGTGGGATGCACTGGTGCTTTAGTAGAACCCAAGTGTGTCGCCGCCGCCATTTACATGCAAAAAAGTATTAAAACGATTGCCAATATCCCCGCAGGCACCCCGCAAGTAAAAGGCACCTCCCGTACCACAGTAAGCTGCCCAAAGGAGGTAGCTGTGGACCCGCAGTTTTTCCGCGGTAGTCCAAACCCGCGACCGGGCAGGCCGCTAACAAATGGAAGAAAGAGTTGCCCCTGGGTGGGATGCACTTACAGGTAGGAATTAATGCCAACGCAAGGACCCGAGCCATGAACAAAGTCCTTTTCCTGCCAGATGCGTTTCGTGTCAACGCACTCTTCAGTGGCAGACCATGTGACATGACGGCAAGCGGCAAGCACCAGTAAATACCCACAGTAATTATACGCAGGTGTAACACCTTGAAGCAATGCTTTCTGGGACTGGTGCTTTAGTAGAACCCAAGTGAGTCGCCGCCGCCATTTACATGCAAAAAAGTATTAAAAGGATTGCCAATGTTCCCGCAGGCACCCCGCAAGTAAAAGGTACCTCCTGTACCACAGTAAGCTGCCCAAGTGAGGCAGCCGTGGACCCGCAGTTTTTCCGCAGTAGTGCAAACCCGCGACCGGGCCGGACGCTAACAAATGGAAGCAAGAGTTGCCCCTGGGTGGGATGCACTTACAGGTAGGAATTAATGCCAACGCAAGGGCGCGAGCCACGAACAAAGTCCTTTTCCTGCCAGACGTGTTTCGGGCCACGCCCTCTTCAGTGGCAGACCATGTGGCATGACGGCAAGCACCAGTAAATACCCACAGTAATTATACGCAGGTGTAACACTTTGAAGCAATGCTTTCTGGGACTGGTGGTTTAGTAGAACCCAAGTGGGTCGCCGCCGCCATTCACATGCAAAAAAGTATTAAAAGTATTGCCAATGTCGCCGCAGGCACCCCACAAGTAAAAGGCACCTCCTGTACCACAGTAAGCTGCCCAAATGAGGTAGCTGTGGACCCGCAGTTTTTCTGCGGTAGTGCAAACCCGCGACCGGGCCGGCCGCTAACAAATGGAAGAAAGAGTTGCCCCTGGGTGGGATGCACTTACAGGTAGGAATTAATGCCAATGCAAGGGCGCAAGCCGTGAACAAAGTCCTTTTCCTGCCAGACGAGTTTAGGGCCAACGCCCTCTTCAGTGGCAGACCATGTGACATGACGGCAAATGGCAAGCACCAGTAAATACCCACAGTAATTATACGCAGGTGTAACACCTTGAAGCAATGCTTTCTGGGACTGGTGGTTTAGTGGAACCCAAGTGGGTCGCCGCCGCCATTCACATGCAAAAAAGTATTAAAAGGATTGCCAATGTCCCCTCAGACATCCCGCAAGTAAAAGGCACCTCTTGTACCACAGTAAGCTGCCCAAATGTGGTAGCTGTGGACCCGCAGTTTTTCCGCAGTAGTGCGAACCCGCGACCGGGCCGGCAGCTAACAAATGGAAGAAAGAGTTGCCCCTGGGTGGGATGCACTTACAGGTAGGATTTAATGCCAACGTAAGGGCGCGAGCCGTGAACAAAGTCCTTTTCCTGCCAGACGTGTTTCGGGCCAACGCCCTCTTCAGTGGCAGACCATGTGACATGACAGCAAGCGGAAAGCACCAGTAAATACCCACAGTAATTATACGCAGGTGTAAAACCTTGAAGCAATGTTTTCTGGGACTGGCGGTTTAGTAGAACTCAAGTGGGTCGCCGTCGCCATTCACATGCCAAAAAGTATTAAAAGGATTGCCAATGTCCCCGCAGGCACCCCGCAAGTAAAAGGCACCTCCCGTACCCCAGTAAGCTGACCAAATGAGGTCACTGTGGACCCGCAGTTTTTCCGCGGTAGTGCAAACCCGCGAACGGGCCGGCCGCTAAAAAATGGAAGAAAGAGTTGTCCCTGGGTGGGATGCACTTACAGGTAAGAATTAATGCCAACGCAATGGCGCGAGCCGTGAACAAAGTCCTTTTCCTGCCAGACGTGTTTCGGGCCCATGCCCTCTTCAGTGGCAGACCATGTGACATGACGGCAAGTGGCAAGCACCAGTAAATACCCACCATAATTATACGCAGGTGTAACACTTTGAAGCAATGCTTTCTGGGACTGGTGGTTTAGTAGAACCCAAGTGGGTCGCCGCCGCCATTCACATGCAATAAAGTATTAAAAGGATTGCAAATGTCCCCGCAGGCACCCCTCAAGTAAAAGGCACCTCCCGCACCACAGTAAGTTGCCCAAATGAGGTAGCTGTGGACCCGCAGTTTTTCCGCAGTAGTGCAAACCCGCGACCGGGCCGGCCGCTAACAAATGGAAGAAAGAGTTGCCCCTGGGTGGGATGCACTTACAGGTAGGAATTAATGCCAACGTAAGGGCGCGAGCCGCGAACAAAGTCCTTTTACTGCCAGACGCGTTTCGGGCCAACACCCTCTTCAGTGGCAGACCATGTGACATGATGGCAAGCGGCAAGCACCAGTAAATACCCACAGTAAATATACGCAGGTGTAACACTTTAAACCAATGCTTTCTGGGACCGGTGGTTTAGTAGAACCCAAGTCGGTCGCCGCCACCATTCACATGCAAAAAAGTATTAAAAGGATTGCCAATGTCCCCGCAGGCACCCCGCAAGTAAAAGGCACCTCCCGTGCCACAGTAAGATGGCCAAATGAGGGAGCAGTGGACCCGCAGTTTTTCCCCGGTAGTTCAAACCCGCGACCGGGCCGGCCGCTAACAAATGGAAGAAAGAGTTGCCCATGGGTGGGATGCACTTACAGGTAGGAATTAATGCCAATGCAAGGGCGCGAGCCGCGAACAAAAGTCCATTTCCTGCCAGACACGTTTCGGGCCAACGCCCTCTTCAGTGGCAGACCATGTGACATGACGGCAAGCGGCAAGCACCAGTTAATACCCACAGTAATTATACGCAGGTGTAACACCTTGAAGCAATGCTTTCTGGGACTGGTGGTTTAGCAGAACCCAAGTGGGACGCCGCCGCCATTCACATGCAAAAAAGTATTAAAAGTATTGCCAATGTCCCCGCAGGCACCCCGCAAGTAAAAGGCACCTCCCGTACCACAGTAAGCTGGCCAAATGCGGTAGCTGTGGACCCGCAGTTTTTCCACGGTAGTGCAAACCCGCGACCGGGCAGGCCGCTAACAAATGGAAGAAAGAGTTGCCCTTGGGTGGGATGCACTTACAGGTAGGAATTAATGCCAACGCAAGGACCCGAGCCGTGAACAAAGTCCTTTTCCTGCCAGATGCGTTTCGTGTCAACGCACTGTTCAGTGGCAGACCATGTGACATGACGGCAAGCACCAGTAAATACCCACAGTAATTATACGCAGGTGTAACACCTTGAAGCAATGCTTTCTGGGACTAGTGCTTTAGTAGAACCCAAGTGTGGCGCCGCCGCCATTTACATGCAAAAAAGTATTAAAAGGATTGCCAATGTCCCCGCAGGCACCCCGCAAGTAAAAGGCACCTCCTGTACCACAGTAAGCTGCCCAAATGTGGTAGCCGTGGACCCGCAGTTTTTCCGCAGTAGTGCAAACCCGCGACCGGGCCGGTTGCTAACAAATGGAAGCAAGAGTTGCCCCTGGGTGGGATGCACTTACATGTAGGAATTAATGCCAACGCAAGGGAGCGAGCCACGAACAAAGTCCTTTTCCTGCCAGACGTGTTTCGGGCCACGCCCTTTTCAGTGGCAGACCATGTGACATGACGGCAAGCGGCAAGCACCAATAAATACCCACAGTAATTATACGCAGGTGTAACACCTTGAAGCAATGCTTTCTGGGACTGGTGGCTTAGTAGAACCCAAGTGGGTCGCCGCCGCCATTCACATGCAAAAAAGTATTAAAAGGATTGCCAATGTCCCCGCAGGCACCCCGCAAGTAAAAGGCACCTCCCGTACCACAGTAAGCTGCCCAAAATGAGGTAGCTGTGGACCCGCAGTTTTTCTGCGGTAGTGCAAACCCGCGACCGGGCAGGCCGCTAACAAATGGAAGAAAGAGTTGCCCCTGGGTGGGATGCACTTACAGGTAGGAATTAATGCCAACGCAAGGACCCGAGCCGCGAACAAAGTCCTTTTCCTGCCAGACGCGTTTTGTGCCAATGCCCTCTTCAGTGGCAGACCATGTGACATGACGGCAAGCGACAAGCACCAGTAAATACCCACAGTAATTACACGCAGGTGTAACACCTTGAAGCAATGCTTTCTGGGACTGGTGCTTTAGTAGAACCCAAGTGTGTCACTGCCGCCATTTACATGCAAAAAAGTATTAAAAGGATTCCCAATGTCCCCGAAGGCACCCCGCAAGTAAAAGGCACCTCCCGTACCACAGTAAAATGCCCAAATGAGGCAGCTGTGGACCCACAGTTTTTCCGCAGTAGTGCAAACCCACGACCGGGCCGGACGCTAACAAATGGAAGCAAGAGTTGCCCCTGGGTGGGATGCACTTACAGGTAGGAATTAATGCCAACGCAAGGGCGCGAGCCGCGAACAAAGTCCTTTTACTGCCAGACGCATTTCGGGCCAACACCCTCTTCAGTGGCAGACCATGTGACATGATGGCAAGCTGCAAGCACCAGTAAATACCCACAGTAAATATACGCAGGTGTAACACTTTGAACCAATGCTTTCTGGGACCGGTGGTTTAGTAGAACCCAAGTCGGTCGCCGCCACCATTCACATGCAAAAAAGTATTAAAAGGATTGCCAATGTCCCCGCAGGCACCCCGCAAGTAAAAGGCAACTCCCGTACCACAGTAAGCTGCCCAAATGAGGTAGCTGTGGACCTGCAGTTTTTCCGCGGTAGTGCAAACCCGCGACCGGGCCGGCCGCTAAGAAATAGAAGAAAGAGTTGCCCCTGGGTGGGATGCACTTACAGGTAGGAATTAATGCCAACGCAATGGCGCGATCCGCGAACAAAGTTATTTTCCTGCCAGACGCTTTTCGGGCCATAGCCCTCTTCAGTTGCAGACCATTTGACATGATGGCAAGCGGCAGGCACCAGTAAATACCCACAGTAATTATACGCAGGTGTAACACCTTGAAGCAATGCTTTCTGGGACTGGTGGTTTAGTAGAACCCAAGTGGGTCGCCGCCACCATTCACATGCAAAAACGTATAAAAAGTATTGCCATTGTCCCCGCAGGCACCCCGCAAGTAAAAGGCACCTCCCGTACCACAGTAAGCTGCCCAAATGAGGTAGCTGTGGACCTGCTGTGTTTCCGTGGTAGTGCAAACCCGCGACCGGGCCGCCCGCTCACAAATGGAAGAATGAGTTTCCCCTGGGTGGGATGCACTTACAGGTAGGAATTAATGCCAAAGCAAGGGCGCAAGCCGAGAACAAAGTCCTTTTCCTGCCAGAATCGTTTCGGGCCAACGCCCTCTTCAGTGGCAGACCAAGTGACATGACGGCAAGCGGCAAGCACCGGTAAATACCCACAGTAATTATACGCAGGTGTAACACCTTGAAGCAATGCGGCAGTGGCAGACCATGTGACATGACGGCAAGCGGCAAGCACCAGTAAATACCCACAGTAATTATACGCAGGTGTAACACCTTGAAGCAATGCTTTCTGGACTGGTGGTTTAGTAGAACCCAAGTGGGTCGCCGCCGCCATTCACATGCAAAAAATTATTAAAAGGATTGCCAATGTCCCCGAAGGCACCCTGCAAGTAAAAGGCACCTCCCGTGCCACAGTAAGCTGCCCAAATGAGGTAGCTGTGGACCCGCAGTTTTTCCGCAGTAGTGCAAACCCGCGAACGGGCCGGCCGCTAACAAATGGAAGAAAGAGTTGCCCCTGGGTGGGATGCACTTACAGGTAGGAAATAATGCCAACGCAAGGGCGCGAGCCACGAACAAAGTACTTTTCCTGCCAGACGCGTTTCGGGTCAACGCCATCTTCAGTGGCAGACCATCTGACATGACGGCAAGCACCAGTAAATACCCACAGTAATTATACGCAGGTGTAACACTTTGAAGCAATGCTTTCTGGGACAGGTGGTTTAGTAGAACCCAAGTGGGTCGCCGCCGCCATTCACATGCAAAAAAGTATTAAAAGTATTGCCAATGTCGCCGCAGGCACCCAGCAAGTAAAAGGCACCTCCTGTACCACAGTAAGCTGCCCAAATGAGGTAGCAGTGGACCCGCAATTTTTCTGCGGTAGTGCAAACCCGCGACCGGGCCGGCCGCTAACAAATGGAAGAAAGAGTTGCCCATGGGTGGGATGCACTTACAGGTAGGAATTAATGCCAACGCAAGGGCGCGAGCCGCGAACAAAAGTCCATTTCCTGCCAGACACGTTTCGGGCCAACGCCCTCTTCAGTGGCAGACCATGTGACATTACGGCAAGCGGCAAGCACCAGTTAATACCCACAGTAATGATACGCAGGTGTAACACCTTGAAGCAATGCTTTCTGGGACTGGTGGTTTAGCAGAACCCAAGTGGGTCGCCGCCGCCATTCACATGCAAAAAAGTATTAAAAGTATTGCCAATGTCCCCGCAGGCACCCCGCAAGTAAAATGCACCTCCCGTACCACAGTAAGCTGGCCAAATGCGGTAGCTGTGGACCCGCAGTTTTTCCACTTTAGTGCAAACTCGCGACCGGGCCAGCCGCTAACAAATGGAAGAAAGAGTTGTCCCTGGGTGGGATGCACTGGTGCTTTAGTAGAACCCAAGTGTGTCGCCGCCGCCATTTACATGCAAAAAAGTATTAAAACGATTGCCAATGTCCCCGCAGGCACCCCGCAAGTAAAAGGCACCTCCCGTACCACAGTAAGCTGCCCAAATGAGGTAGCTGTGGACCCGCAGTTTTTCCGCAGTAGTGCAAACCCTCGACCGGGCCGGCTGCTAACAAATGGAAGCAAGAGTTGCCCCTGGGTGGGATGCACTTACATGTAGGAATTAATGCCAACGCAAGGGCGCGATCCGCGAACAATGTCCTTTTCCTGCCATACGCGTTTCGGGCCAACGCCCTCTTCAGTGGCAGACCATGTGACATGATGGCAAGCGGCAAGCACCAGTAAATACCCACAGTAAGTATACGGAGGTGTAACACCTTGAAGCAATGCTTTCTGGGACTGGTGGTTTAGCAGAACCCAAGTGGGTCGCCGCCACCATTCACATGCAAAAAAGTATTAAAAGGATTGCCATTGTCCCCGCAGGCACCCCGCAAGTAAAAGGCACCTCCCGTACCACAGTAAGCTGCCCAAATGAGGTAGCTGTGGACCCGCAGTTTTTCCGCTGTAGTGCAAACCCGCGACCGGGCAGGCCGCTAACAAATGGAAGAAAGAGTTGCCCCTGGGTGGGATGTACTTACAGGTAGGAATTAATGCCAACGCAAAGACCCGAGCCGTGAACAAAGTCCTTTTCCTGCCAGATGCGTTTCGTGTCAACGCACTGTTCAGTGGCAGACCATGTGACATGACGGCAAGCACCAGTAAATACCCACAGTAATTATACGCAGGTGTAACACCTTGAAGCAATGCTTTCTGGGACTGGTGCTTTAGTAGAACCCAAGTGTGTCGCCGCCGCCATTTACATGCAAAAAAGTATTAAAAGGATTGCCAATGTCCCCGAAGGCACCCCGCAAGTAAAAGGCACCTCCCGTGCCACAGTAAGCTGCCCAAATGAGGTAGCTGTGGACCCGCAGTTTTTCCGCAGTAGTGCAAACCCGCGAACGGGCCGGCCGCTAACAAATGGAAGAAAGAGTTGCCCCTGGGTGGGATGCACTTACAGGTAGGAAATAATGCCAACGCAAGGGCGCGAGCCACAAACAAAGTACTTTTCCTGCCAGACGCGTTTCGGGTCAACGCCATCTTCAGTGGCAGACCATGTGACATGACGGCAAGCACCAGTAAATACTCACAGTAATTATACGCAGTTGTAACACTTTGAAGCAATGCTTTCTGGGACAGGTGGTTTAGTAGAACCCAAGTGGGTCGCCGCCGCCATTCACATGCAAAAAAGTATTAAAAGTATTGCCAATGTCGCCGCAGGCACCCAGCAAGTGAAAGGCACCTCCTGTACCACAGTAAGCTGCCCAAATGAGGTAGCAGTGGACCCGCAGTTTTTCCGCGGTAGTGCAAACCCGCGACCGGGCCGGCCGCTAACAAATGGAAGAAAGAGTTGCCCATGGGTGGGATGCACTTACAGGTAGGAATGAATGCCAACGCAAGGGCGTGAGCCGCGAACAAAAGTCCATTTCCTGCCAGACACGTTTCGGGCCAACGCCCTCTTCAGTGGCAGACCATGTGACATTACGGCAATCGGCAAGCACCAGTTAATACCCACAGTAATGATACGCAGGTGTATCACCTTGAAGCAATGCTGTTTGGGACTGGTGGTTTAGCAGAACCCAAGTGGGTTGCCGCCGCCATTCACATGCAAAAAAGTATTAAAAGTATTGCCAATGTCCCCGCAGGCACCCCGCAAGTAAAAGGCACCTCCCGTACCACAGTAAGCTGCCCAAATGAGGTAGCTGTGGACCCGCAGTTTTACCGCAGTAGTGCAAACCCTCGACCGGGCCGGCCGCTAACAAATGGAAGCAAGAGTTGCCCCTGGGTGGGATGCACTTACAGGTAGGAATTAATGCCAAGGCAAGGGCTCGATCCGCGAACAATGTCCTTTTCCTGCCATACGCGTTTCAGGCCAACGCCCTCTTCAGTGGCAGACCATGTGACATGATGGCAAGCGGCAAGCACCAGTAAATACCCACAGTAAGTATACGGAGGTGTAACACCTTGAAGCAATGCTTTCTGGGACTGGTGGTTTAGCAGAACCCAAGTGGGTCGCCGCCACCATTCACATGCAAAAAAGTATTAAAAGGATTGCCATTGTCCCCGCAGGCACCCCGCAAGTAAAAGCACCTCCCGTACCACAGTAAGCTGCCCAAATGAGGTAGCTGTGGACCCGCAGTTTTTCCGCATTAGTGCAAACCCGCGACCGGGCAGGCTGCTAACAAATGGAAGAAAGAGTTGCCCCTGGGTGGGTTGTACTTACAGGTAGGAATTAATGCCAACGCAAAGACCCGAGCCGTGAACAAAGTCCTTTTCCTGCCAGATGCGTTTCGTGTCAACGCACTGTTCAGTGGCAGACCATGTGACATGACGGCAAGCACCAGTAAATACCCACAGTAATTATACGCAGGTGTAACACCTTGAAGCAATGCTTTCTGGGACTGGTGCTTTAGTAGAACCCAAGTATGTCGCCGCAGTCATTTACATGCAAAAAAGTATTAAAAGGATTGCCAATGTCCCCGCAGGCACCCCGCAAGTAAAAGGCACCTCCCGTACCACAGTAAGCTGCCCAAATGAGGTAGCTGTGGACCCGCATTTTTTGCGCGGTGGTGCAAACCCGCGACCGGGCCGGCCGCTAACAAATGGAAGAAAGTGTTTCCGCTGGGTGGAATGCATTTACAGGTAGGAATTAATGCCATAGCAAGGGCGGGAGCCGCGAACAAAGTCCTTTTCCTGCCAGAATCGTTTCGAGCCAACGCCCTCTTCAGTGGCAGACCATGTGACATGATGGCAAGCAGCAAGCACCAGTAAATACCCACCGTAATTATATGCAGGTGTAACACCTTGAAGCAATGTGGCAGTGGCAGACCATGTGACATGACGGCAAGCGGCAAGCACCAGTAAATACCCACAGTAATTAAAAGCAGGTGTAACACCTTGAAGCAATGCTTTCTAGGACTGGTGGTTTAGTAAAACCCAAGAGGGTCACCACCGCCATTCACATGCAAAAAAGTATTTAAAGGATTGCTAATGTCCCAGCAGGCACCCTGCAAGTAAAAGGCCCCTCCCGTACCACAGTAAGCTGCCCAAATGAGGTAGCTGTGGACCCACAGTTTTTCCGCGGTAGTGCAAACCCGCGACCGGGCCGGCCACTAACAAATGGAAGAAAGTGTTTCCGCTGGGTGGAATGCATTTACAGGTAGGAATTAATGCCATAGCAAGGGCGGGAGCCCCGAACAAAGTCCTTTTCCTGCCAGACGCATTTCGGACCAAAGCCCTCTTCAGTGGCAGACCATGTGACATGACGGTAAGCAGCAAGCACCAGTAAATACCCACAGTAATTATACGCAGGTGTAACACCTTGAAGCAATGCTTTCTGGGACTGGTGGTTTAGTAGAACCCAAGTGTGTGTCGCCGCCGCCATTTACATGCAAAAAAGTATTAAAAGGATTGCCAATGTCCCCGCAGGCACCCCGCAAGTAAAAGGCACCTCCCGTACCACAGTAAGCTGCCCAAATGAGGTAGCTGTGGACCCGCATTTTTTCCGCGGTGGTGCAAACTCGCGACCGGGCCGGCCGCTAACAAATGGAAGAAAGTGTTTCCGCTGGGTGGAATGCATTTACAGGTAGGAATTAATGCCATAGCAAGGGCGGCAGCCGCGAACAAAGTCCTTTTCCTGCTAGAATCGTTTCGGGCCAACGCCCTCTTCAGTGGCAGACCATGTGACATGACGGCAAGCAGCAAGCACCAGTAAATACCCACAGTAATTATACGCAGGTGTAACACCTTGAGGCAATGTGGCAGTGGCAGACCATGTGACATGACGGCAAGCGGCAAGCACCAGTAAATACCCACAGTAATTATACGCAGGTGTAACACCTTGAAGCAATGCGGCAGTGGCAGACCATGTGACATGACGGCAAGCGGCTAGCACCAGTAAATACCCACAGTAATTAAAAGCTGGTGTAACACCTTGAAGCAATGCTTTCTAGGACTGGTGGTTTAGTAAAACCCAAGAGGGTCACCACCGCCATTCACATGCAAAAAAGTATTTAAAGGATTGCTAATGTCCCAGCAGGCACCCTGCAAGTAAAAGGCCCGTCCCGTACCACAGTAAGCTGCCGAAAATTAGGTTGCTGTGGACCCACAGTTTTTCCGCGGTAGTGCAAATTCGCGACCGGGCCGGCCACTAACAAATGGAAGAAAGAGTTGCCCCTGGGTAGGATGCACTTACAGGTAGGAATTAATGCCAACGCAAGGGCGCGAGCCGCTAACAAAGTCCTTTTCCTGCCAGACGCATTTCGGACCAAAGCCCTCTTCAGTGGCAGACCATGTGACATGACGGCAAGCAGCAAGCACCAGTAAATACCCACAGTAATTATACGCAGGTGTAACACCTTGAAGCAATGCTTTCTGGGACTGGTGGTTTAGTAGAACCCAAGTGTGTCGCCACCGCCATTCACATGCAAAAAAGTATTAAAGGATTGCAAATGTCCCCGCAGGCACCCCGCAAGTAAAAGGCACCTCCCGTACCACAGTAAGCTGCCCAAATGAGGTAGCTGTGGACCCGCAGTTTTTCCGCAGTAGTGCAAACCCGCGACCGGGCCGACCGCTAACAATGAAAGAAAGAGTTGCCCCTGGGTGTGATGCACTTACAGGTAGGAATTAATGCCAACGCAAGGGCGCGAGCCGCGAACAAAGTTCTTTTCCTGCCAGACGCTTTTCGGGCCAACGCCCTCTTCAGTGACAGACCATGTGACATGACGGCAAGCGGCAAGCACCAGTAAATTCCCAGAGTAATTATACGCAAGTGTAACACCTTGAAGCAATGCTTCCTGGGACTGGTTGTTTAGTAGAACCCAAGTGGGTCGCCACCGCCATTCACATGCAGAAAAGTATTTAAAGGATTGCCAATGTCCCCACAGACACCCCGCAAGTAAAAGGCACCTCCCGTGCCACAGTAAGATGGCCAAATGAGGTAGCTGTGGACCCGCAGTTTTTCCGCGGTAGTGCAAACCCGCGACCGGGCCGGCGGCTAACAAATGGAAGAAAGAGTTGCCCATGGGTGGGATGCACTTACAGGTAGGAATTAATGCCAACGCAAGGGCGCGAGCCGCGAACAAAAGTCCTTTTCCTGCCAGACGCATTTCGGGCCAACGCCCTCTTCAGTGGCAGACCATGTGACATGACGGCAAGCGGCAAGCACCAGTTAATACCCACAGTAATTATACGCAGGTGTAACACCTTGAAGCAATGCTTTCTGGGACTGGTGGTTTAGAAGAACCCAAGTGGGTCGCCGCTGCCATTCACATGCAAAAAAGTATTAAAAGTATTGCCAATGTCCCCGCAGGCACCCCGCAAGTAAAAGGCACCTCCCGTACCACAGTAAGCTGGCCAAATGCGGTAGCTGTGGACCCGCAGTTTTTCCACGGTAGTGCAAACCCGCGACTGGGCCGGCCGCTAACAAATGGAAGAAAGAGTTGTCCCTGGGTGGGATGCACTGGTGCTTTAGTAGAACCCAAGTGTGTCGCCGCCGCCATTTACATGCAAAAAAGTATTAAAACGATTGCCAATATCCCCGCAGGCACCCCGCAAGTAAAAGACACCTCCCGTACCACAGTAAGCTGCCCAAAGGAGGTAGCTGTGGACCCGCAGTTTTTCCGCGGTAGTGCAAACCCGCGACCGGGCAGGCCGCTAACAAATGGAAGAAAGAGTTGCCCCTGGGTGGGATGCACTTACAGGTAGGAATTAATGCCAACGCAAGGACCCGAGCCATGAACAAAGTCCTTTTCCTGCCAGATGCGTTTCGTGTCAACGCACTCTTCAGTGGCAGACCATGTGACATGACGGCAAGCGGCAAGCACCAGTAAATACCCACAGTAATTATACGCAGGTGTAACACCTTGAAGCAATGCTTTCTGGGACTGGTGCTTTAGTAGAACCCAAGTGAGTCGCCGCCCCCATTTACATGCAAAAAAGTATTAAAAGGATTGCCAATGTTCCCGCAGGCACCCCGCAAGTAAAAGGTACCTCCTGTACCACAGTAAGCTGCCCAAGTGAGGTAGCCGTGGACCCGCAGTTTTTCCGCAGTAGTGCAAACCCGCGACCGGGCCGGACGCTAACAAATGGAAGCAAGAGTTGCCCCTGGGTGGGATGCACTTACAGGTAGGAATTAATGCCAACGCAAGGGCGCGAGCCACGAACAAAGTCCTTTTCCTGCCAGACGTGTTTCGGGCCACGCCCTCTTCAGTGGCAGACCATGTGGCATGACGGCAAGCACCAGTAAATACCCACAGTAATTATACGCAGGTGTAACACTTTGAAGCAATGCTTTCTGGGACTGGTGGTTTAGTAGAACCCAAGTGGGTCGCCGCCGCCATTCACATGCAAAAAAGTATTAAAAGTATTGCCAATGTCGCCGCAGGCACCCCACAAGTAAAAGGCACCTCCTGTACCACAGTAAGCTGCCCAAATGAGGTAGCTGTGGACCCGCAGTTTTTCTGCGGTAGTGCAAACCCACGACCGGGCCGGCCGCTAACAAATGGAAGAAAGAGTTGCCCCTGGGTGGGATGCACTTACAGGTAGGAATTAATGCCAATGCAAGGGCGCAAGCCATGAACAAAGTCCTTTTCCTGCCAGACGCGTTTAGGGCCAACGCCCTCTTCAGTGGCAGACCATGTGACATGACGGCAAATGGCAAGCACCAGTAAATACCCACAGTAATTATACGCAGGTGTAACACCTTGAAGCAATGCTTTCTGGGACTGGTGGTTTAGTGGAACCCAAGTGGGTCGCCGCCGCCATTCACATGCAAAAAAGTATTAAAAGGATTGCCAATGTCCCCTCAGACATCCCGCAAGTAAAAGGCACCTCTTGTACCACAGTAAGCTGCCCAAATGTGGTAGCTGTGGACCCGCAGTTTTTCCGCAGTAGTGCGAACCCGCGACCGGGCCGGCAGCTAACAAATGGAAGAAAGAGTTGCCCCTGGGTGGGATGCACTTACAGGTAGGATTTAATGCCAACGTAAGGGCGCGAGCCGTGAACAAAGTCCTTTTCCTGCCAGACGTGTTTTGGGCCAACGCCCTCTTCAGTGGCAGACCATGTGACATGACAGCAAGCGGAAAGCACCAGTAAATACCCACAGTAATTATACGCAGGTGTAAAACCTTGAAGCAATGTTTTCTGGGACTGGCGGTTTAGTAGAACTCAAGTGGGTCGCCGTCGCCATTCACATGCAAAAAAGTATTAAAAGGATTGCCAATGTCCCCGCAGGCACCCCGCAAGTAAAAGGCACCTCCCGTACCCCAGTAAGCTGACCAAATGAGGTCACTGTGGACCCGCAGTTTTTCCGCGGTAGTGCAAACCCGCGAACGGGCCGGCCGCTAAAAAATGGAAGAAAGAGTTGTCCCTGGGTGGGATGCACTTACAGGTAAGAATTAATGCCAACGCAATGGCGCGAGCCGTGAACAAAGTCCTTTTCCTGCCAGACGTGTTTCGGGCCCATGCCCTCTTCAGTGGCAGACCATGTGACATGACGGCAAGTGGCAAGCACCAGTAAATACCCACCATAATTATACGCAGGTGTAACACTTTGAAGCAATGCTTTCTGGGACTGGTGGTTTAGTAGAACCCAAGTGGGTCGCCGCCGCCATTCACATGCAATAAAGTATTAAAAGGATTGCAAATGTCCCCGCAGGCACCCCTCAAGTAAAAGGCACCTCCCGCACCACAGTAAGTTGCCCAAATGAGGTAGCTGTGGACCCGCAGTTTTTCCGCAGTAGTGCAAACCCGCGACCGGGCCGGCCGCTAACAAATGGAAGAAAGAGTTGCCCCTGGGTGGGATGCACTTACAGGTAGGAATTAATGCCAACGTAAGGGCGCGAGCCGCGAACAAAGTCCTTTTACTGCCAGACGCGTTTCGGGCCAACACCCTCTTCAGTGGCAGACCATGTGACATGATGGCAAGCGGCAAGCACCAGTAAATACCCACAGTAAATATACGCAGGTGTAACACTTTGAACCAATGCTTTCTGGGACCGGTGGTTTAGTAGAACCCAAGTCGGTCGCCGCCACCATTCACATGCAAAAAAGTATTAAAAGGATTGCCAATGTCCCCGCAGGCACCCCGCAAGTAAAAGGCACCTCCCGTGCCACAGTAAGATGGCCAAATGAGGGAGCAGTGGACCCGCAGTTTTTCCCCGGTAGTTCAAACCCGCGACCGGGCCGGCCGCTAACAAATGGAAGAAAGAGTTGCCCATGGGTGGGATGCACTTACAGGTAGGAATTAATGCCAATGCAAGGGCGCGAGCCGCGAACAAAAGTCCATTTCCTGCCAGACACGTTTCGGGCCAACGCCCTCTTCAGTGGCAGACCATGTGACATGACGGCAAGCGGCAAGCACCAGTTAATACCCACAGTAATTATACGCAGGTGTAACACCTTGAAGCAATGCTTTCTGGGACTGGTGGTTTAGCAGAACCCAAGTGGGACGCCGCCGCCATTCACATGCAAAAAAGTATTAAAAGTATTGCCAATGTCCCCGCAGGCACCCCGCAAGTAAAAGGCACCTCCCGTACCACAGTAAGCTGGCCAAATGCGGTAGCTGTGGACCCGCAGTTTTTCCACGGTAGTGCAAACCCGCGACCGGGCAGGCCGCTAACAAATGGAAGAAAGAGTTGCCCTTGGGTGGGATGCACTTACAGGTAGGAATTAATGCCAACGCAAGGACCCGAGCCGTGAACAAAGTCCTTTTCCTGCCAGATGCGTTTCGTGTCAACGCACTGTTCAGTGGCAGACCATGTGACATGACGGCAAGCACCAGTAAATACCCACAGTAATTATACGCAGGTGTAACACCTTGAAGCAATGTTTTCTGGGACTGGCGGTTTAGTAGAACTCAAGTGGGTCGCCGTCGCCATTCACATGCAAAAAAGTATTAAAAGGATTGCCAATGTCCCAGCAGGCACCCCGCAAGTAAAAGGCACCTCCCGTACCCCAGTAAGCTGACCAAATGAGGTCACTGTGGACCCGCAGTTTTTCCGCGGTAGTGCAAACCCGCGAACGGGCCGGCCGCTAAAAAATGGAAGAAAGAGTTGTCCCTGGGTGGGATGCACTTACAGGTAAGAATTAATGCCAACGCAATGGCGCGAGCCGTGAACAAAGTCCTTTTCCTGCCAGACGTGTTTCGGGCCCATGCCCTCTTCAGTGGCAGACCATGTGACATGACGGCAAGTGGCAAGCACCAGTAAATACCCACCATAATTATACGCAGGTGTAACACTTTGAAGCAATGCTTTCTGGGACTGGTGGTTTAGTAGAACCCAAGTGGGTCGCCGCCGCCATTCACATGCAATAAAGTATTAAAAGGATTGCAAAAATCCCCGCAGGCACCCCTCAAGTAAAAGGCACCTCCCGCACCACAGTAAGTTGCCCAAATGAGGTAGCTGTGGACCCGCAGTTTTTCCGCAGTAGTGCAAACCCGCGACCGGGCCGGCCGCTAACAAATGGAAGAAAGAGTTGCCCCTGGGTGGGATGCACTTACAGGTAGGAATTAATGCCAACGTAAGGGCGCGAGCCGCGAACAAAGTCCTTTTACTGCCAGACGCGTTTCGGGCCAACACCCTCTTCAGTGGCAGACCATGTGACATGATGGCAAGCGGCAAGCACCAGTAAATACCCACAGTAAATATACGCAGGTGTAACACTTTGAACCAATGCTTTCTGGGACCGGTGGTTTAGTAGAACCCAAGTCGGTCGCCGCCACCATTCACATGCAAAAAAGTATTAAAAGGATTGCCAATGTCCCCGCAGGCACCCCGCAAGTAAAAGGCACCTCCCGTGCCACAGTAAGATGGCCAAATGAGGGAGCAGTGGACCCGCAGTTTTTCCCCGGTAGTTCAAACCCGCGACCGGGCCGGCCGCTAACAAATGGAAGAAAGAGTTGCCCATGGGTGGGATGCACTTACAGGTAGGAATTAATGCCAATGCAAGGGCGCGAGCCGCGAACAAAAGTCCATTTCCTGCCAGACACGTTTCGGGCCAACGCCCTCTTCAGTGGCAGACCATGTGACATGACGGCAAGCGGCAAGCACCAGTTAATACCCACAGTAATTATACGCAGGTGTAACACCTTGAAGCAATGCTTTCTGGGACTGGTGGTTTAGCAGAACCCAAGTGGGACGCCGCCGCCATTCACATGCAAAAAAGTATTAAAAGTATTGCCAATGTCCCCGCAGGCACCCCGCAAGTAAAAGGCACCTCCCGTACCACAGTAAGCTGGCCAAATGCGGTAGCTGTGGACCCGCAGTTTTTCCACGGTAGTGCAAACCCGCGACCGGGCAGGCCGCTAACAAATGGAAGAAAGAGTTGCCCTTGGGTGGGATGCACTTACAGGTAGGAATTAATGCCAACGCAAGGACCCGAGCCGTGAACAAAGTCCTTTTCCTGCCAGATGCGTTTCGTGTCAACGCACTGTTCAGTGGCAGACCATGTGACATGACGGCAAGCACCAGTAAATACCCACAGTAATTATACGCAGGTGTAACACCTTGAAGCAATGCTTTCTGGGACTAGTGCTTTAGTAGAACCCAAGTGTGTCGCCGCCGCCATTTACATGCAAAAAAGTATTAAAAGGATTGCCAATGTCCCCGCAGGCACCCCGCAAGTAAAAGGCACCTCCTGTACCACAGTAAGCTGCCCAAATGTGGTAGCCGTGGACCCGCAGTTTTTCCGCAGTAGTGCAGACCCGCGACCGGGCCGGTTGCTAACAAATGGAAGCAAGAGTTGCCCCTGGGTGGGATGCACTTACATGTAGGAATTAATGCCAACGCAAGGGCGCGAGCCACGAACAAAGTCCTTTTCCTGCCAGACGTGTTTCGGGCCACGCCCTTTTCAGTGGCAGACCATGTGACATGACGGCAAGCGGCAAGCACCAATAAATACCCACAGTAATTATACGCAGGTGTAACACCTTGAAGCAATGCTTTCTGGGACTGGTGGTTTAGTAGAACCCAAGTGGGTCGCCGCCGCCATTCACATGCAAAAAAGTATTAAAAGGATTGCCAATGTCCCCGCAGGCACCCCGCAAGTAAAAGGTACCTCCCGTACCACAGTAAGCTGCCCAAAATGAGGTAGCTGTGGACCCGCAGTTTTTCTGCGGTAGTGCAAACCCGCGACCGGGCAGGCCGCTAACAAATGGAAGAAAGAGTTGCCCCTGGGTGGGATGCACTTACAGGTAGGAATTAATGCCAACGCAAGGACCCGAGCCGCGAACAAAGTCCTTTTCCTACCAGACGCGTTTCGTGCCAATGCCCTCTTCAGTGGCAGACCATGTGACATGACGGCAAGCGACAAGCACCAGTAAATACCCACAGTAATTATACGCAGGTGTAACACCTTGAAGCAATGCTTTCTGGGACTGGTGCTTTAGTAGAACCCAAGTGTGTCACTGCCGCCATTTACATGCAAAAAAGTATTAAAAGGATTCCCAATGTCCCCGAAGGCACCCCGCAAGTAAAAGGCACCTCCCGTACCACAGTAAAATGCCCAAATGAGGCAGCTGTGGACCCACAGTTTTTCCGCAGTAGTGCAAACCCACGACCGGGCCGGACGCTAACAAATGGAAGCAAGAGTTGCCCCTGGGTGGGATGCACTTACAGGTAGGAATTAATGCCAACGCAAGGGCGCGAGCCGCGAACAAAGTCCTTTTACTGCCAGACGCATTTCGGGCCAACACCCTCTTCAGTGGCAGACCATGTGACATGATGGCAAGCTGCAAGCACCAGTAAATACCCACAGTAAATATACGCAGGTGTAACACTTTGAACCAATGCTTTCTGGGACCGGTGGTTTAGTAGAACCCAAGTCGGTCGCCGCCACCATTCACATGCAAAAAAGTATTAAAAGGATTGCCAATGTCCCCGCAGGCACCCCGCAAGTAAAAGGCAACTCCCGTACCACAGTAAGCTGCCCAAATGAGGTAGCTGTGGACCTGCAGTTTTTCCGCGGTAGTGCAAACCCGCGACCGGGCCGGCCGCTAAGAAATAGAAGAAAGAGTTGCCCCTGGGTGGGATGCACTTACAGGTAGGAATTAATGCCAACGCAATGGCGCGATCCGCGAACAAAGTTATTTTCCTGCCAGATGCTTTTCGGGCCATAGCCCTCTTCAGTTGCAGACCATTTGACATGATGGCAAGCGGCAGGCACCAGTAAATACCCACAGTAATTATACGCAGGTGTAACAACTTGAAGCAATGCTTTCTGGGACTGGTGGTTTAGTAGAACCCAAGTGGGTCGCCGCCACCATTCACATGCAAAAAAGTATAAAAAGTATTGCCATTGTCCCCGCAGGCACCCCGCAAGTAAAAGGCACCTCCCGTACCACAGTAAGCTGCCCAAATGAGGTAGCTGTGGACCTGCTGTGTTTCCGTGGTAGTGCAAACCCGCGACCGGGCCGCCCGCTCACAAATGGAAGAATGAGTTTCCCCTGGGTGGGATGCACTTACAGGTAGGAATTAATGCCAAAGCAAGGGCGCAAGCCGAGAACAAAGTCCTTTTCCTGCCAGAATCGTTTCGGGCCAACGCCCTCTTCAGTGGCAGACCAAGTGACATGACGGCAAGCGGCAAGCACCGGTAAATACCCACAGTAATTATACGCAGGTGTAACACCTTGAAGCAATGCGGCAGTGGCAGACCATGTGACATGACGGCAAGCGGCAAGCACCAGTAAATACCCACAGTAATTATACGCAGGTGTAACACCTTGAAGCAATGCTTTCTGGACTGGTGGTTTAGTAGAACCCAAGTGGGTCGCCGCCGCCATTCACATGCAAAAAATTATTAAAAGGATTGCCAATGTCCCCGAAGGCACCCTGCAAGTAAAAGGCACCTCCCGTGCCACAGTAAGCTGCCCAAATGAGGTAGCTGTGGACCCGCAGTTTTTCCGCAGTAGTGCAAACCCGCGAACGGGCCGGCCGCTAACAAATGGAAGAAAGAGTTGCCCCTGGGTGGGATGCACTTACAGGTAGGAAATAATGCCAACGCAAGGGCGCGAGCCACGAACAAAGTACTTTTCCTGCCAGACCCGTTTCGGGTCAACGCCATCTTCAGTGGCAGACCATGTGACATGACGGCAAGCACCAGTAAATACCCACAGTAATTATACGCAGGTGTAACACTTTGAAGCAATGCTTTCTGGGACAGGTGGTTTAGTAGAACCCAAGTGGGTCGCCGCCGCCATTCACATGCAAAAAAGTATTAAAAGTATTGCCAATGTCGCCGCAGGCACCCAGCAAGTAAAAGGCACCTCCTGTACCACAGTAAGCTGCCCAAATGAGGTCGCAGTGGACCCGCAATTTTTCCGCGGTAGTGCAAACCCGCGACCGGGCCGGCCGCTAACAAATGGAAGAAAGAGTTGCCCATGGGTGGGATGCACTTACAGGTAGGAATTAATGCCAACGCAAGGGCGCGAGCCGCGAACAAAAGTCCATTTCCTGCCAGACACGTTTCGGGCCAACGCCCTCTTCAGTGGCAGACCATGTGACATTACGGCAAGCGGCAAGCACCAGTTAATACCCACAGTAATGATACGCAGGTGTAACACCTTGAAGCAATGCTTTCTGGGACTGGTGGTTTAGCAGAACCCAAGTGGGTCGCCGCCGCCATTCACATGCAAAAAAGTATTAAAAGTATTGCCAATGTCCCCGCAGGCACCCCGCAAGTAAAATGCACCTCCCGTACCACAGTAAGCTGGCCAAATGCGGTAGCTGTGGACCCGCAGTTTTTCCACTTTAGTGCAAACTCGCGACCGGGCCAGCCGCTAACAAATGGAAGAAAGAGTTGTCCCTGGGTGGGATGCACTGGTGCTTTAGTAGAACCCAAGTGTGTCGCCGCCGCCATTTACATGCAAAAAAGTATTAAAACGATTGCCAATGTCCCCGCAGGCACCCCGCAAGTAAAAGGCACCTCCCGTACCACAGTAAGCTGCCCAAATGAGGTAGCTGTGGACCCGCAGTTTTTCCGCAGTAGTGCAAACCCACGACCGGGCCGGCTGCTAACAAATGGAAGCAAGAGTTGCCCCTGGGTGGGATGCACTTACATGTAGGAATTAATGCCAACGCAAGGGCGCGATCCGCGAACAATGTCCTTTTCCTGCCATACGCGTTTCGGGCCAACGCCCTCTTCAGTGGCAGACCATGTGACATGATGGCAAGCGGCAAGCACCAGTAAATACCCACAGTAAGTATACGGAGGTGTAACACCTTGAAGCAATGCTTTCTGGGACTGGTGGTTTAGCAGAACCCAAGTGGGTCGCCGCCACCATTCACATGCAAAAAAGTATTAAAAGGATTGCCATTGTCCCCGCAGGCACCCCGCAAGTAAAAGGCACCTCCCGTACCACAGTAAGCTGCCCAAATGAGGTAGCTGTGGACCCGCAGTTTTTCCGCTGTAGTGCAAACCCGCGACCGGGCAGGCCGCTAACAAATGGAAGAAAGAGTTGCCCCTGGGTGGGATGTACTTACAGGTAGGAATTAATGCCAACGCAAAGACCCGAGCCGTGAACAAAGTCCTTTTCCTGCCAGATGCGTTTCGTGTCAACGCACTGTTCAGTGGCAGACCATGTGACATGACGGCAAGCACCAGTAAATACCCACAGTAATTATACGCAGGTGTAACACCTTGAAGCAATGCTTTCTGGGACTGGTGCTTTAGTAGAACCCAAGTGTGTCGCCGCCGCCATTTACATGCAAAAAAGTATTAAAAGGATTGCCAATGTCCCCGAAGGCACCCCGCAAGTAAAAGGCACCTCCCGTGCCACAGTAAGCTGCCCAAATGAGGTAGCTGTGGACCCGCAGTTTTTCCGCAGTAGTGCAAACCCGCGAACGGGCCGGCCACTAACAAATGGAAGAAAGAGTTGCCCCTGGGTGGGATGCACTTACAGGTAGGAAATAATGCCAACGCAAGGGCGCGAGCCACAAACAAAGTACTTTTCCTGCCAGACGCGTTTCGGGTCAACGCCATCTTCAGTGGCAGACCATGTGACATGACGGCAAGCACCAGTAAATACTCACAGTAATTATACGCAGTTGTAACACTTTGAAGCAATGCTTTCTGGGACAGGTGGTTTAGTAGAACCCAAGTGGGTCGCCGCCGCCATTCACATGCAAAAAAGTATTAAAAGTATTGCCAATGTCGCCGCAGGCACCCAGCAAGTGAAAGGCACCTCCTGTACCACAGTAAGCTGCCCAAATGAGGTAGCAGTGGACCCGCAGTTTTTCCGCGGTAGTGCAAACCCGCGACCGGGCCGGCCGCTAACAAATGGAAGAAAGAGTTGCCCATGGGTGGGATGCACTTACAGGTAGGAATGAATGCCAACGCAAGGGCGTGAGCCGCGAACAAAAGTCCATTTCCTGCCAGACACGTTTCGGGCCAACGCCCTCTTCAGTGGCAGACCATGTGACATTACGGCAATCGGCAAGCACCAGTTAATACCCACAGTAATGATACGCAGGTGTATCACCTTGAAGCAATGCTGTTTGGGACTGGTGGTTTAGCAGAACCCAAGTGGGTTGCCGCCGCCATTCACATGCAAAAAAGTATTAAAAGTATTGCCAATGTCCCCGCAGGCACCCCGCAAGTAAAAGGCACCTCCCGTACCACAGTAAGCTGCCCAAATGAGGTAGCTGTGGACCCGCAGTTTTACCGCAGTAGTGCAAACCCTCGACCGGGCCGGCCGCTAACAAATGGAAGCAAGAGTTGCCCCTGGGTGGGATGCACTTACAGGTAGGAATTAATGCCAAGGCAAGGGCTCGATCCGCGAACAATGTCCTTTTCCTGCCATACGCGTTTCAGGCCAACGCCCTCTTCAGTGGCAGACCATGTGACATGATGGCAAGCGGCAAGCACCAGTAAATACCCACAGTAAGTATACGGAGGTGTAACACCTTGAAGCAATGCTTTCTGGGACTGGTGGTTTAGCAGAACCCAAGTGGGTCGCCGCCACCATTCACATGCAAAAAAGTATTAAAAGGATTGCCATTGTCCCCGCAGGCACCCCGCAAGTAAAAGGCACCTCCCGTACCACAGTAAGCTGCCCAAATGAGGTAGCTGTGGACCCGCAGTTTTTCCGCATTAGTGCAAACCCGCGACCGGGCAGGCTGCTAACAAATGGAAGAAAGAGTTGCCCCTGGGTGGGTTGTACTTACAGGTAGGAATTAATGCCAACGCAAAGACCCGAGCCGTGAACAAAGTCCTTTTCCTGCCAGATGCGTTTCGTGTCAACGCACTGTTCAGTGGCAGACCATGTGACATGACGGCAAGCACCAGTAAATACCCACAGTAATTATACGCAGGTGTAACACCTTGAAGCAATGCTTTCTGGGACTGGTGCTTTAGTAGAACCCAAGTGTGTCGCAGCCGCCATTTACATGCAAAAAAGTATTAAAAGGATTGCCAATGTCCCCACAGGCACCCCGCAAGTAAAAGGCACCTCCTGTACCACAGTAAGCTGCCCAAATGAGGTAGCCGTGGACCCGCAGTTTTTCCGCAGTAGTGCAAACCCGCGACCGGGCCGGATGCTAACAAATGGAAGCAAGAGTTGCCCCTGGGTGGGATGCACTTACAGGTAGGAATTAATGCCAGCGCAAGGGCGCGAGCCACGAAAAAAAGTCCTTTTCCTGCCAGACGTGTTTCGGGCCACGCCCTCTTCAGTGGCAGACCATGTGACATGACGGCAAGCGGCAAGCACCAATAAATACCCACAGTAATTATACGCAGGTATAACACCTTGAAGCAATGCTTTCTGGGACTGGTGGTTTAGTAGAACCCAAGTGGGTCGCCGCCGCCATTCACATGCAAAAAAGTATTAAAAGGATTGCCAATGTCCCCGCAGGCACCCCGCAAGTAAAAGGCACATCCCGTACCACAGTAAGCTGCCCAAATGAGGTAGCTGTGGACCCGCAGTTTTTCTGCTGTAGTGCAAACCCGCGACCGGGCAGGCCGCTAACAAATGGAAGAAAGAGTTGACCCTGGGTGGGATGCAGTTACAGGTAGGAATTAATGCCAAAAAAGTATTAAAAGGATTGCCAATGTCCCCGCAGGCACCCCGCAAGTAAAAGGCACCTCCCGTACCACAGTAAGATGCCCAAATGAGGCAGCTGTGGACCCGCAGTTTTTCCGCAGTAGTGCAAACCCACGACCGGGCCGGACGCTAACTAATGGAAGCAAGAGTTGCCCCTGGGTGGGATGCACTTACAAGTAGGAATTAATGCCAACGCAAGGGCGCGAGCCACAAACAAAGTCCTTTTCCTGCCAGACGCATTTCGGGACATTGCCCTCTTCAGTGGCAGACCATGTGACATGACGGCAAGCGGCAAGCACCAGTAAATACCCACAGTAATTATACGCAGGTGTAACACCTTGAAGCAATGCTTTCTGGGACTGGTGGTTTAGTAGAACCCAAGTGGGTCGCCGCAGCCATTCACATGCAAAAAAGTATTGAAAGGATTGCCAATGTCCCCGCAGGCACCCCGCAAGTAAAAGGCATCTCCCGTACCACAGTAAGCTGCCCAAATGAGGTAGCTGTGTACCCGCAGTTTTTCCGCGGTAGTGAAAACCTGCGACCGGGACGGCCGCTAACAAATAGAAGAAAGAGTTGCCCCTGGGTGGGATGCACTTACAGGTAGGAATTAATGCCAACGCAAGGGCGCGATCCGCGAACAAAGTTATTTTCCTGCCAGAATCGTTTCGGGCCAACGCCCTCTTCAGTGGCAGACCATTTGACATGATGGCAAGCACCAGTAAATACCCACAGTAATTATACGCAGGTGTAACACCTTGAAGCAATGCTTTCTGGGACTGGTGGTTTAGTAGAACCCAAGTGGGTCGCCGCCACCATTCACATGCAAAAAAGTATAAAAAGTATTGCCATTGTCCCCGCAGGCACCCCGCAAGTAAAAGGCACCTCCCGTACCACAGTAAGCTGCCCAAATGAGGTAGCTGTGGACCTGCTGTGTTTCCGCGGTAGTGCAAACCCGCGACCGGGCCGCCCGCTAACAAATGGAAGAATGAGTTTCCCCTGGGTGGGATGCACTTACAGGTAGGAATTAATGCCAAAGCAAGGGCGCAAGCCAAGAACAAAGTCCTTTTCCTGCCAGAATCGTTTCGGGCCAACGCCCTCTTCAGTGGCAGACCAAGTGACATGACGGCAAGCGGCAAGCACCGGTAAATACCCACAGTAATTATACGCAGGTGTAACACCTTGAAGCAATGCGGCAGTGGCAGACCATGTGACATGACGGCAAGCGGCAAGCACCAGTAAATACCCACAGTAATTATACGCAGGTGTTACACCTTGAAGCAATGCTTTCTGGACTGGTGGTTTAGTAGAACCCAAGTGGGTCGCCACCGCCATTCACATGCAAAAAAGTATTAAAAGGATTGCCAATGTCCACGAAGGCGTCCCGCAAGTAAAAGGCACCTCCCGTGACACAGTAAGCTGCCCAAATGAGGTAGCTGTGGACCCGCAGTTTTTCCGCAGTAGTGCAAACCCGCGAACGGGCCGGCCGCTAACAAATGGAAGAAAGAGTTGCCCCTGGGTGGGATGCACTTACAGGTAGGAAATAATGCCAACGCAAGGGCGCGAGCCACGAACAAAGTACTTTTCCTGCAAGACGCGTTTCGGGTCAACGCCATCTTCAGTGGCAGACCATGTGACATGACGGCAAGCACCAGTAAATACCCACAGTAATTATACGCAGGTGTAACACTTTGAAGCAATGCTTTCTGGGACAGGTGGTTTAGTAGAACCCAAGTGGGTCGCCGCTGCCATTCACATGCAAAAAAGTATTAAAAGTATTGCCAATGTCGCCGCAGGCACCCAGCAAGTAAAAGGCACCTCCTGTACCACAGTAAGCTGCCCAAATGAGGTAGCTGTGGACCCGCAGTTTTTCTGCGGTAGTGCAAACCCGCGACCGGGCCGGCCGCTAACAAATGGAAGAAAGAGTTGCCCCTGGGTGGGATGCACTTACAGGTAGGAATTAATGCCAATGCAAGGGCGCAAGCCGTAAACAAAGTCCTTTTCCTGCCAGACGCGTTTCGGGCCAACGCCCTCTTCAGTGGCAGACCATGTGACATGACGGCAAGCGGCAAGCACCAGTAAATACCCACAGTAATTATACGCAGGTGTAACACCTTGAAGCAATGCTTTCTGGGACTGGTGGTTTAGTAAAACCCAAGTGGGTCGCTGCCGCCATTCACATGCAAAAAAGTATTAAAAGGATTGCCAATGTCCCGCAGGCTCCCCGCAAGTAAAAGGCACCACCCGTACCACAGTAAGCTGCCCAAAGGAGGGAGCTGTGGACCCGCAGTTTTTCCGCTGTAGTGCAAACCCGCGACCGGGCCGGCCACTTACAAATAGAAGAAAGAGTTGCCCCTGGGTGGGATGCATTTACAGGTAGGAATTAATGGCAACGCAAGGGCGTGAGCCGCGAACAAAGTACTTTTCCTGCCAGACGCGTTTCCGGCCAACGCCCTCCTCAATGGCAGACCAGGTGACATGACGGCAAGCGGCAAGCACCAGTAAAGACCAACAGTAATTATACGCAGGTGTAACACCTTGAAGCAATGCTTTCTGGGACTGGTGGTTTAGTAGAACCCAAGTGGGTCGCCGCTGCCATTCACATTCAAAAATGTATTAAAACGATTGCCAATGTCCCCGCAGGCTCCCCGCAAGTAAAAGGCACCACCAGTACCACAGTAAGCTGCCCAAATGAGGTATCTGTGGACCCGCACCTTTTTCCGCCGTAGTGCACACCCGCGACCGTGCCGGCCGCTAAAAAATGGAAGAAAGAGTTGCCCCTGGGTGGGATGCACTTACAGGTAGAAATTAATGCCAAGGCAACGGCGCGAGCCGCGAAAAAAGTCCTTTTCCTGCCAGACACGTTTCGGGCCAACGCCCTCTTCAGTGGCAGACCATGTGACATGGCGGCAAGCGGCAAACACCAGTAAGTACCCACAGTAAATATACGCAGGTGTAACACCTTGAAGCAATGCTTTCTGGACTGGTGGTTTAGTAGAACCCAAGTGGGTCGCCGCCGCCATTCACATGCAAAAAAGTATTAAAAGGATTGCCAATGTCCCCGAAGGCACCCCGCAAGTAAAAGGCACCTCCCGTGCCACAGTAAGCTGCCCAAATGAGGTAGCTGTGGACCCGCAGTTTTTCCGCGGTAGTGCAAACCCGCCAACGGGCCGGCCGCTAACAAATGGAAGAAAGAGTTGCCCCTGGGTGGGATGCACTTACAGGTAGGAATTAATGCCAACGCAAGGGCGCGATCCACGAACAAAGTTCTTTTCCTACCAGACGCAATTCGGGCCAACGCCCTCTTCGGTTGCAGACCATTTGACATGATGGCAAGCGGCAAACACCAGTAAGTACCCACAGTAAATATACGCAGGTGTAACACCTTGAAGCAATGCTTTCTGGACTGGTGGTTTAGTAGAACCCAAGCTGGTCGCCGCTGCCATTCACATTCAAAAATGTATTAAAACGATTGCCAATGTCCCCGCAGGCTCCCCGCAAGTAAAAGGCACCACCAGTACCACAGTAAGCTGCCCAAATGAGGTATCTGTGGACCCGCACTTTTTTCCGCCGTAGTGCACACCCGCGACCGTGCCGGCCGCTAAAAAATGGAAGAAAGAGTTGCCCCTGGGTGGGATGCACTTACAGGTAGGAATTAATGCCAAGGCAACGGCGCGAGCCGCGAAAAAAGTCCTTTTCCTGCCAGACACGTTTCGGGCCAACGCCCTCTTCAGTGGCAGACCATGTGACATGGCGGCAAGCGGCAAACACCAGTAAGTACCCACAGTAAATATACGCAGGTGTAACACCTTGAAGCAATGCTTTCTGGACTGGTGGTTTAGTAGAACCCAAGTGGGTCGCCGCCGCCATTCACATGCAAAAAAGTATTAAAAGGATTGCCAATGTCCCCGAAGGCACCCCGCAAGTAAAAGGCACCTCCCGTGCCACAGTAAGCTGCCCAAATGAGGTAGCTGTGGACCCGCAGTTTTTCCGCGGTAGTGCAAACCCGCCAACGGGCCGGCCGCTAACAAATGGAAGAAAGAGTTGCCCCTGGGTGGGATGCACTTACAGGTAGGAATTAATGCCAACGCAAGGGCGCGATCCACGAACAAAGTTCTTTTCCTGCCAGACGCGTTTCGGGCCAACGCCCTCTTCAGTGGCAGACCATGTGACATGACGGCAAGCGGCAAGCACCAGTAAATACCCACAGTAATTATACGCAGGTGTAACACCTTGAAGCAATGCTTTCTGGGACTGGTGGTTTAGTAAAACCCAAGTGGGTCGCTGCCGCCATTCACATGCAAAAAAGTATTAAAAGGATTGCCAATGTCCCGCAGGCTCCCCGCAAGTAAAAGGCACCACCCGTACCACAGTAAGCTGCCCAAAGGAGGGAGCTGTGGACCCGCAGTTTTTCCGCTGTAGTGCAAACCCGCGACCGGGCCGGCCACTTACAAATAGAAGAAAGAGTTGCCCCTGGGTGGGATGCATTTACAGGTAGGAATTAATGGCAACGCAAGGGCGTGAGCCGCGAACAAAGTACTTTTCCTGCCAGACGCGTTTCCGGCCAACGCCCTCCTCAATGGCAGACCAGGTGACATGACGGCAAGCGGCAAGCACCAGTAAAGACCAACAGTAATTATACGCAGGTGTAACACCTTGAAGCAATGCTTTCTGGGACTGGTGGTTTAGTAGAACCCAAGTGGGTCGCCGCTGCCATTCACATTCAAAAATGTATTAAAACGATTGCCAATGTCCCCGCAGGCTCCCCGCAAGTAAAAGGCACCACCAGTACCACAGTAAGCTGCCCAAATGAGGTATCTGTGGACCCGCACCTTTTTCCGCCGTAGTGCACACCCGCGACCGTGCCGGCCGCTAAAAAATGGAAGAAAGAGTTGCCCCTGGGTGGGATGCACTTACAGGTAGAAATTAATGCCAAGGCAACGGCGCGAGCCGCGAAAAAAGTCCTTTTCCTGCCAGACACGTTTCGGGCCAACGCCCTCTTCAGTGGCAGACCATGTGACATGGCGGCAAGCGGCAAACACCAGTAAGTACCCACAGTAAATATACGCAGGTGTAACACCTTGAAGCAATGCTTTCTGGACTGGTGGTTTAGTAGAACCCAAGTGGGTCGCCGCCGCCATTCACATGCAAAAAAGTATTAAAAGGATTGCCAATGTCCCCGAAGGCACCCCGCAAGTAAAAGGCACCTCCCGTGCCACAGTAAGCTGCCCAAATGAGGTAGCTGTGGACCCGCAGTTTTTCCGCGGTAGTGCAAACCCGCCAACGGGCCGGCCGCTAACAAATGGAAGAAAGAGTTGCCCCTGGGTGGGATGCACTTACAGGTAGGAATTAATGCCAACGCAAGGGCGCGATCCACGAACAAAGTTCTTTTCCTACCAGACGCAATTCGGGCCAACGCCCTCTTCGGTTGCAGACCATTTGACATGATGGCAAGCGGCAAACACCAGTAAGTACCCACAGTAAATATACGCAGGTGTAACACCTTGAAGCAATGCTTTCTGGACTGGTGGTTTAGTAGAACCCAAGCTGGTCGCCGCTGCCATTCACATTCAAAAATGTATTAAAACGATTGCCAATGTCCCCGCAGGCTCCCCGCAAGTAAAAGGCACCACCAGTACCACAGTAAGCTGCCCAAATGAGGTATCTGTGGACCCGCACTTTTTTCCGCCGTAGTGCACACCCGCGACCGTGCCGGCCGCTAAAAAATGGAAGAAAGAGTTGCCCCTGGGTGGGATGCACTTACAGGTAGGAATTAATGCCAAGGCAACGGCGCGAGCCGCGAAAAAAGTCCTTTTCCTGCCAGACACGTTTCGGGCCAACGCCCTCTTCAGTGGCAGACCATGTGACATGGCGGCAAGCGGCAAACACCAGTAAGTACCCACAGTAAATATACGCAGGTGTAACACCTTGAAGCAATGCTTTCTGGACTGGTGGTTTAGTAGAACCCAAGTGGGTCGCCGCCGCCATTCACATGCAAAAAAGTATTAAAAGGATTGCCAATGTCCCCGAAGGCACCCCGCAAGTAAAAGGCACCTCCCGTGCCACAGTAAGCTGCCCAAATGAGGTAGCTGTGGACCCGCAGTTTTTCCGCGGTAGTGCAAACCCGCCAACGGGCCGGCCGCTAACAAATGGAAGAAAGAGTTGCCCCTGGGTGGGATGCACTTACAGGTAGGAATTAATGCCAACGCAAGGGCGCGATCCACGAACAAAGTTCTTTTCCTACCAGACGCAATTCGGGCCAACGCCCTGTTCGGTTGCAGACCATGTGACATGGCGGCAAGCGGCAAACACCAGTAAGTACCCACAGTAAATATACGCAGGTGTAACACCTTGAAGCAATGCTTTCTGGACTGGTGGTTTAGTAGAACCCAAGTGGGTTGCCGCCACCATTCACATGCAAAAAAGTATAAAAAGGATTGCCATTGTCCCCGCAGGCACCCCACAAGTTAAAGGCACCTCCCGTACCACAGTAAGCTGCCCAAATGTGGTAGCTGTGGACCTGCTGTGTTTCCGCGGTAGTGCAAACCCGCGACCGGGCCGCCCGCTAACAAATGGAAGAATGATTTTCCCCTGGGTGGGATGCACTTACAGGTAGGAATTAATGCCAAAGCAAGGGCGCAAGCCGAGAACAAAGTCCTTTCCCTACCAGAATCGTTTCGGGCCAACGCCTTCTTCAGTGGGAGACCAAGTGACATGACGGCAAGCGGCAAGCACCGGTAAATACCCACAGTAATTATACGCAGGTGTAACACCTTGAAGCAATACGGCAGTGGCAGACCATGTGACATGACGGCAAGCTGCAAGCACCAGTAAATACCCACAGTAATTATACGCAGGTGTAACACCTTGAAGCAATGCTTTCTGGACTGGTGGTTTAGTAGAACCCAAGTGGGTCGCCGCCGCCATTCACATGCAAAAAAGTATTAAAAGGATTGCCAATGTCCCCGAAGGCACCCCGCAAGTAAAAGGCACCTTCCGTGCCACAGTAAGCTGCCCAAATGAGGTAGCTGTGGACCCGCAGTTTTTCTGCGGTAGTGCAAACCGGCGACCGGGCCGGCCGCTAAGAAATGGAAGAAAGAGTTGCCCCTGGGTGGGATGCACTTACAGGTAGGAATTATTGCCAACACAAGGGCGCGAGCCACGAACAAAGTTCTTTTCCTGCCAGACGCTTTTCGGGCCAACGCCCTCTTCAGTGACAGACCATGTGACATGACGGCAAGCGGCAAGCACCAGTCAATACCCAGAGTAATTATACGCAGGTGTAACACCTTGAAGCAATGGTTTATGGGACTTGTGGTTTAGTAGAATCTGTTGGACCTGGGCCTCTTGGCAGGGTCATCCCTAAACTTTTTGCCTTCCTCCAATACTCTCTCTGACCTGTTTTTGTTGGTTTAATGACTCTGGGCACTTTACCACTGCTGACCAGTGCTAAAGTGCATATGCTCTCCCTGTATAAAGTGTAACTGTGATTGATGTTCATGATTGGTTCATTGGATTTACTGTCAGTCCCCAGTAAAGTGCACCAGGAGTGCCAGGGCTTGTAAATGCCAATACTGCTAGTGGGCCTGCAGCGCTGGTTGCGCCACCCACAGAAGCAGCCTTAAAATGTGTCTAGGGTCTGCCATTGCAGAACCTGTGTGCAGTCTGTTACTGTCATGCTGGCTGGGCAAGTGCACACACTTGCCAGCCCCTAAACCTTCCCTTAACTTCATATGAGTCACCCCTATGGTAGGCCCTAGGGCAGGATGCATTGTAAGTGTAAGGTAGGACATGCTCTGATGTGTGTGGCTTGTCCTAATAGTGAATTACAGCCAAATTCGTTTTTCACTGTGTAAGGCTACCTGCTCCCTTTAGGCCAAGATGGGCTGCTGGAATTATTACACCCGATAATCCCAGCAGGCTCAGGGAACATGGTAGAAATTAATGTTTAGTATGCCTGAACTCAGAATAATAAAATACTTCTTTTAGTAAAGTTTATTTTAATATCCTGTGTTTGCAAATGCTACTTTTAGAAAGTTAGCATTTGCTTGCCTAACCATTTCAGCCCGCCTCTGCAGTATGTGTATCTGACTGTCTGGGTTGTGTGAGTGACAGGGCTGGGGGGATGACAGGTGGTGAATGGAAGGATTACACCTTAGTGGGAGGTGGGAGTTTCCCTGGACTATGCATCAGGCTGTGCTCTGCCACCACAATGCTGGCTCCGCCCCCCTGGGGAGCGACTGATGACTCAGCCTGCACCTGGTCCAGGAAGGGCGAAGCCCCATCATCAAGGTACTCCTGGCTGCCCCTGTCCACACAATGCTGGTTCCACCTCCTGTGGAGCGTCTGATGTGCCCCTCACACTGAAAGCAGAAGCCAGATTGCACCCAACAAAGTACTCAGAGACTGAAAGTGGCTATGCAAAGGCCCCCCTGGCCTGTAAGAACAAAAGAAACTGTGTATAAAAGTAGGAGCCCTGCTCCTAAGAAATCAGAATCCTGTTTTACCACGAAGGACCTCTGCCCGCCTAGAAGGAGAAGAGACGCTGGGAGAACTGGCCTGCTGCTTGCCTTGCTGAGAAAGGAGAGGAAAAGACTTGATAGGAAAAGACTTTGCTGCTTTGTGCTTAAACATTCTCCAAGGGCTTGACTGAGCTTGCCCCCTGACCTGAGCCACAGGACCATCTGGCTCAACCTGCCCTCTGCTCGTCTGCCGGTAATTAACCGGGATATCTACTACTGCCGGAGCTGTGACCTTGGTGCCCCCCAGCCCCTCACTGAGGCCGTGACCGACTGTGTCTCCTCTTCCCCGCCGAGGAAGAGCTCCGCTCCGTTGAGCCGCTCTCCCCCCGCTGAGGAGATCGCTGTGTTGACCGCCTGGGAAGGCTCGCTGCTGTGGTGCCCCCCAGCCCCTCCCTCAGGCCGTGACCGACTGTGTCCTCTCGTCCCCGCCGAGGAAGAGCTCCGCTCCGTTGAGCCGCTCTTCCCCCGCTGAGGGGATCGCTGTGTCGACCGCCTAGGAGGGCTCGCTGCGGTGCCTCACCCTCCCACCAGAAATCCTTTGCCGGACTACAACAGACCCAGGGGACAGACCTCCGCTGGACGGACGCCTCGGGTGCCAGCCTCGCTCTGCCTGAGCCGCTGGGCACCTCGCCTCTGTCACCGGAGAAAAGCCGCCACTGAGACTGCCATCGGGCTCGTGGCCAGCAACGTTCCTTGACCCCCTTTGTTGTCTGCCCTGTTCCCAAGTGCCCCCCCCCGGCCTGAAGATCCGCTGCGGTGCGAGCCGCCCTTTCCCGCTGACTCGCACCGCTCTCTCTGCCTGCCTTCAGCTCCGCGCTGCGAGAGCGCTCCAGCCCCTCCCGCTGGAATCCTTTAGCTGTCGGGTCCCGCAGGCTGCAATCTAAGCCCCGGCCCGAGTGACTGGGGCTGCACTGGGTTCCTGGGCCTTCCCTCCCCCTGGATAGCCCTGAGGTCGGTGTCCCCCCCCCGTGTGGGTCCCGTAGACCAGGGGGGCCATCCGCTGTCAGAGACCCGGCCGGGCCGATCGCGCCTCACACGGGAAGCGTGAGACTTGGCAGGGCGTCGGGAATTCACACTTCTGAGGCGCCGCGGAGTGCGGCAGAGTGCATAGCAGGACCCCGTAGGTCCTAAAGGGGTGGAAAAGTGCACAATCTGGGCAGAAACGGACAAGGAAGTAAGAGAACACTGTGAATACAACTTGAAGTAAGCACAGAACATTTGAACTACAACTAAAAGAGAGCTTGCCTATTTACAACCTGTGGGCATACAGAAACGTTATTTGATCTTGTGATAAGTCTGTTCTAAAGAGTATATATAATTTTTACATAAAGAAGCGTATTTTTATATACTCACAGCCTGGTGTCCATTTGTGGGGGGATTAGTGTATTTACTGTGTGTGTGATTACAAATGCTTAACTAAACAACGCCTGGAGAATAGCCTTGTCTGCTCACGCCACGCACCTAGAGGGTGAGTAAGGGTCATTCTAAAGGGGTCATCCTTCGCCCTGACTTAGAGGAGAGGGTCCCTGCTTGTCACAAGTGCATACTTGCGCCAACCAGAGACCCCCAATTCTAACATTGGACGCAGCGGTGAGGATTTGCGAATTTGCATTTGTGATTGACATACAGTGAATTGCTGATCACCACATAGTGAGAGCAGACCGATAACGCAGCCACAGATTTTATTGTTTTGTTTAATTTTGCTGGGAGATCTCCATGTGCTGGTGAAACGTCATGCCTGGTTCAGTGAGGATGGATAAGGCAGCAACCAGATGCCTGTCGCCAGAGGAGTTGGCAGACAGGGCAGCAACCATGGCACATGAAATGGAGATGGCGAGATTAAAAGGACAATTGGAAATGGACAAGCAAAAATTGGCAATGGAAAGCCAAAAATTAGCCATGGAGGCGCAAAAACGCCAAAGAGCTCACTACTTGAGGATGAGAGAACTTGATTTGGAGCTTGAAGCCAGGAGGACTACAGCCCAACATCCAGAGATTTGTGTAGCTCGCAGATTGAGCTTTGCTGAGTTGGAGGTGGAGTCCAGCTCAGCTGGTGGCAGCAACATTCAGGTATCTAGTGCTGACAGCATAGTGCGCGCACCTAGAGATATGGCACCTGACTTGGGGGGGGGTTAACTTACACCAGGAGGTTCAAGGGCATGAGGTAGCTCCAGTAGTGCGCAGCGTCCCTGAAGGGAATAGGGTGGCTGGCGTAGGAGTTCATGGTCCTAGTGGTGGGAGGGATTCCCCCATGGTTGAGGTCCTGGTGGGTGAGTGTAAGGACCGCCCTGAAGAGTGTGGGTTGTGTGACAGAGACAGTCCGCTACTGTCTGGCCAGTCTCAGGAGAATGGTGTGGAGTATGTGTGTGAGGCGCTGGATGGTGAGGTGAAGGATAGTTTGGTTAACCCTGCTAGGGGGCTGTGTAATCCAATTGTGGGAGAGCATACTTTAAGTCCCAGTTTTCCAGAGCTATGCCAACACCTGTTCGAGAGTGAGTTCTCTGACCCCAGGGAGCTCACATTGGAGGCAGACCTTGTGATGGATTCCAGAGGGTCTGGAGAGGCATTGGGGTGTGATCCTGTGGGGAGTGGCTCAGGTATCTTCCAGCCCAGAGTGGTGGAAGTGGCGCAGAGTAGCCCAGCTAGGTCCTGTAGTAGTGAGAGGGGTGTAGGGCCTCACGTCCTGTCCTTGAGAGGAAGGAGTGAGAATGGGTTTTGTCCCAGTAGTGCCCAACCTCAGTCTCAGAGCCTGGATGGTTCTTTAAGGGAACACCAGGTGGGGAGCCTAGGCTGTCCGGAGGAGTCACCCTCTGAGGGGGATCCCCCAGTAGCTAGAGAACGTGGAGGCTCTGTAAACAGAGGTCCAGTAGTTCTGGTATCTGGCAGTACCGCTCCAGTTGGGAGGGTGCAGAGGTCCAGATGGAGGGGCGAGAGGGGGAAAGAGTCCCCAGTGGAAGAACCAGTGGGTCAGGGGCCAGCCAGCAGGGCTGCGTCCCCAGTGAATGACCATGGGGACACCACTTCTGTCCTGGGGGATCTTCCCGCACTGTCAGAGGGACAGAGGCTGGGAGATCTGCGCCAGGCAGACTGTCGCACGGCACATGAGCTATGTGCCACCCTCAGGGGGGGCATGCGTGCTCCCCGGGTAGTCCTGGTGCGCCAGGCAAGTGTTCAACTGCATGGTTGGGTCCCTGAGTTGGAGAGCCAGGTTCAGGTGTTGTCTGACCTGGAGGGTGGGACCACTGTAATCAGTGTCCTGACCATTGTCACTTCTAGGGGTACCACTCCAGTGGGGAGTGGGCAGTACTCTGGAAGGGGGTGCAGACGGAGGGAGTCCTTGCCTCTGACCCCGGTGCAGTTTGAGGGTTTAGACCCTATGATAGAGGGCCAGGTGCAGGGTGTCCCCCCTGACCTGGTGCCCCAGTTGCAGGATAGCACCCCTGAACTGGTGGGCGAATTGTGCAGGTCACCTGCCACAGGTGCCCTGACAATTCTGGAAGGGGGTACCACTCTGGGTGGGAGGGTACAGAGCCCCCAGGAGGAGGACCGTGTGTGGGAGAGGCCACCCCTGTGTTTGGTCCAGCCGCCAGGTACAGGCCTGGGGCTGGTGGGTCAGTGCCAGGACGACATACCTGACCGGACAGGAGGGAGAGTGGACACAGGGTGCCAAGCACCTGGGGCTACTGCCCCCCGCTCTCTGAGGCCACAGAGGTTTGAGAGCCCTGAGAGGCATGAGGCCTGGGTCTCAGCCCTGACTACTGTCAGTGGCCACTGTGATTTGATGACTGTCTGTTGGGCCACACCTGTGAGCCAGTTAAGGTTAGAGGCTGCACAGGTGGTGTCCACAGAGAAAGAGAAGGGTGCCCAAGGGATTAGCTGGGTGAACCCTGAGAGTATGGACAGAGGATTTGAAATAGGTTCAGATTGGCGTAGAACTGGAATGTGCCCCTGCTGTTGCGGGCCAGGTCCAGGTTCTATCGCCCAAAGCAGGGAAGCCCATCACAGTGGTGATTGGTCTACCCTGCGTTTTGGCTGGAAGGGGGTTGTGTTGGACCTGGGCCTCTTGGCAGGGTCATCCCTAAACTTTTTGCCTTCCTCCAATACTCTCTCTGACCTGTTTTTGTTGGTTTAATGACTCTGGGCACTTTACCACTGCTGACCAGTGCTAAAGTGCACATGCTCTCCCTGTATAAAGTGTAACTGTGATTGATGTTCATGATTGGTTCATTGGATTTACTGTCAGTCCCCAGTAAAGTGCACTAGGAGTGCCAGGGCTTGTAAATGCCAATACTGCTAGTGGGCCTGCAGCGCTGGTTGCGCCACCCACAGAAGCAGACTTAAAATGTGTCTAGGGTCTGCCATTGCAGAACCTGTGTGCAGTCTGTTACTGTCATGCTGGCTGGGGAAGTGCACACACTTGCCAGCCCCTAAACCTTCCCTTAACTTCATATGAGTCACCCCTATGGTAGGCCCTAGGGCAGGGTGCATTGTAAGTGTAAGGTAGGACATGCTCTGATGTGTGTGGCATGTCCTAATAGTGAATTACAGCCAAATTCGTTTTTCACTGTGTAAGGCTACCTGCTCCCTTTAGGCCAAGATGGGCTGCTGGAATTATTACACCCGCTAATCCCAGCAGGCTCAGGGAACATGGTAGAAATTAATGTTTAGTATGCCTGAACTCAGAATAATAAAATACTTCTTTTAGTAAAGTTTATTTTAATATCCTGTGTTTGCAAATGCTACTTTTAGAAAGTTAGCATTTGCTTGCCTAACCATTTCAGCCCGCCTCTGCAGTATGTGTATCTGACTGTCTGGGTTGTGTGAGTGACAGGGCTGGGGGGATGACAGGTGGTGAATGGAAGGATTACACCTTAGTGGGAGGTGGGAGTTTCCCTGGACTATGCATCAGGCTGTGCTCTGCCACCACAATGCTGGCTCCGCCCCCCTGGGGAGCGACTGATGACTCAGCCTGCACCTGGTCCAGGAAGGGCGAAGCCCCATCATCAAGGTACTCCTGGCTGCCCCTGTCCACACAATGCTGGCTCCACCTCCTGTGGAGCGTCTGATGTGCCTGCCCCTCACACTGAAAGCAGAAGCCAGATTGCACCCAACAAAGTACTCAGAGACTGAAAGTGGCTATGCAAAGGCCCCCCTGGCCTGTAAGAACAAAAGAAACTGTGTATAAAAGTAGGAGCCCTGCTCCTAAGAAATCAGAATCCTGTTTTACCACGAAGGACCTCTGCCCGCCTAGAAGGAGAAGAGACGCTGGGAGAACTGGCCTGCTGCTTGCCTTGCTGAGAAAGGAGAGGAAAAGACTTGATAGGAAAAGACTTTGCTGCTTTGTGCTTAAACATTCTCCAAGGGCTTGACTGAGCTTGCCCCCTGACCTGAGCCACAGGACCATCTGGCTCAACCTGCCCTCTGCTCGTCTGCCGGTAATTAACCGGGATATCTACTACTGCCGGAGCTGTGACCTTGGTGCCCCCCCAGCCCCTCCCTGAGGCCGTGACCGACTGTGTCTCCTCGTCCCCGCCGAGGAAGAGCTCCGCTCCGTTGAGCCGCTCTCCCCCCGCTGAGGAGATCGCTGTGTTGACCGCCTGGGAAGGCTCGCTGCTGTGGTGCCCCCCAGCCCCTCCCTCAGGCCGTGACCGACTGTGTCCTCTCGTCCCCGCCGAGGAAGAGCTCCGCTCCGTTGAGCCGCTCTTCCCCCGCTGAGGGGATCGCTGTGTCGACCGCCTAGGAGGGCTCGCTGCGGTGCCTCACCCTCCCGCCAGAAATCCTTTGCCGGACTACAACAGACCCAGGGGACAGACCTCCGCTGGACGGACGCCTCGGGTGCCAGCCTCGCTCTGCCTGAGCCGCTTGGCACCTCGCCTCTGTCACCGGAGAAAAGCCGCCACTGAGACTGCCATCGGGCTCGTGGCCCGCAACGTTCCTTGACCCCCTTTGTTGTCTGCCCTGTTCCCAAGTGCCCCCCCCCGGCCTGAAGATCCGCTGCGGTGCGAGCCGCCCTTTCCCGCTGACTCGCACCGCTCTCTCTGCCTGCCTTCAGCTCCGCGCTGCGAGAGCGCTCCAGCCCCTCCCGCTGGAATCCTTTAGCTGTCGGGTCCCGCAGGCTGCAATCTAAGCCCCGGCCCGAGTGACTGGGGCTGCACTGGGTTCCTGGGCCTTCCCTCCCCCTGGATAGCCCTGAGGTCGGTGTCCCCCCCCCGTGTGGGTCCCGTAGACCAGGGGGGCCATCCGCTGTCAGAGACCCGGCCGAGCCGATCGCGCCTCACGCGGGAAGCGTGAGACTTGGCAGGGCGTCGGGAATTCACACATCTGAGGCGCCGCGGAGTGCGGCAGAGTGCATAGCAGGACCCCGTAGGTCCTAAAGGGGTGGAAAAGTGCACAATCTGGGCAGAAACGGACAAGGAAGTAAGAGAACACTGTGAATACAACTTGAAGTAAGCACAGAACATTTGAACTACAACTAAAAGAGAGCTTGCCTATTTACAACCTGTGGGCATACAGAAACGTTATTTGATCTTGTGATAAGTCTGTTCTAAAGAGTATATATAATTTTTACATAAAGAAGCGTATTTTTATATACTCACAGCCTGGTGTCCATTTGTGAGGGGATTAGTGTATTTACTGTGTGTGTGATTACAAATGCGCGAGCCACAAACAAAGTTCTTTTCCTGCCAGACGCTTTTCGGGCCAACGCCCTCTTCAGTGACAGACCATGTGACATGACGGCAAGCGGCAAGCACCAGTAAATACCCAGAGTAATTATACGCAGGTGTAACACCTTGAAGCAATGCTTTCTGGGACCGGTGGTTTAGTAGAACCCAAGTGGGTCGCCGCAGCCATTCACATGCAAAAAAGTATTGAAAGGATTGCCAATGTCCCCGCAGGCACCCCGCAAGTAAAAGGCACCTCCCGTACCACAGTAAGCTGCCCAAATGAGGTAGCTGTGTACCCGCAGTTTTTCCGCGGTAGTGAAAACTTGCGACCGGGACGGCCGCTAACAAATAGAAGAAAGAGTTGCCCCTGGGTGGGATGCACTTACAGGTAGGAATTAATGCCAACGTAAGGGCGCGATCCGCGAACAAAGTTATTTTCCTGCCAGACGCGTTTCGGGCCAACGCCCTCTTCAGTTGCAGACCATTTGACATGATGGCAAGCACCAGTAAATACCCACAGTAATTATACGCAGGTGTAACACCTTGAAGCAATGCTTTCTGGGACTGGTGGTTTAGTAGAACCCAAGTGGGTCGCCGCCACCATTCACATGCAAAAAAGTATAAAAAGTATTGCCATTGTCCCCGCAGGCACCCCGCAAGTAAAAGGCACCTCCCGTACCACAGTAAGCTGCCCAAATGAGGTAGCTGTGGACCTGCTGTGTTTCTGCAGTAGTGCAAACCCGCGACCGGGCCGCCCGCTAACAAATGGAAGAATGAGTTTCCCCTGGGTGGGATGCACTTACAGGTAGGAATTAATGCCAAAGCAAGGGCGCAAGCCGAGAACAAAGTCCTTTTCCTGCCAGAATCGTTTCGGGCCAACGCCCTCTTCAGTGGCAGACCAAGTGACATGACGGCAAGCGGCAAGCACCGGTAAATACCCACAGTAATTATACGCAGGTGTAACACCTTGAAGCAATGCGGCAGTGGCAGACCATGTGACATGACGGCAAGCGGCAAGCACCAGTAAATACCCACAGAATTATACGCAGGTGTAACACCTTGAAGCAATGCTTTCTGGGACTGGTGGTTTAGTAGAACCCAAGTGGGTCGCCGCCACCATTCACATGCAAAAAAGTATAAAAAGTATTGCCATTGTCCCCGCAGGCACCCCGCAAGTAAAAGGCACCTCCCGTACCACAGTAAGCTGCCCAAATGAGGTAGCTGTGGACCTGCTGTGTTTCTGCGGTAGTGCAAACCCGCGACCGGGCCGCCCGCTAACAAATGGAAGAATGAGTTTCCCCTGGGTGGGATGCACTTACAGGTAGGAATTAATGCCAAAGCAAGGGCGCAAGCCGAGAACAAAGTCCTTTTCCTGCCAGAATCGTTTCGGGCCAACGCCCTCTTCAGTGGCAGACCAAGTGACATGACGGCAAGCGGCAAGCACCGGTAAATACCCACAGTAATTATACGCAGGTGTAACACCTTGAAGCAATGCGGCAGTGGCAGACCATGTGACATGACGGCAAGCGGCAAGCACCAGTAAATACCCACAGTAATTATACGCAGGTGTAACACCTTGAAGCAATGCTTTCTGGACTGGTGGTTTAGTAGAACCCAAGTGGGTCGCCACCGCCATTCACATGCAAAAAAGTATTAAAAGGATTGCCAATGTCCCCGAAGGCACCCCGCAAGTAAAAGGCACCTCCCGTGCCACAGTAAGCTGCCCAAATGAGGTAGCTGTGGACCCGCAGTTTTTCCGCAGTAGTGCAAACCCGCGAACGGGCCGGCCGCTAACAAATGGAAGAAAGAGTTGCCCCTGGGTGGGATGCACTTACAGGTAGGAAATAATGCCAACGCAAGGGCGCGAGCCTCGAACAAAGTACTTTTCCTGCCAGACGTGTTTCGGGTCAACGCCATCTTCAGTGGCAGACCATGTGACATGACGGCAAGCACCAGTAAATAACCACAGTAATTATACGCAGGTGTAACACTTTGAAGCAATGCTTTCTGGGACAGGTGGTTTAGTAGAGCCCAAGTGGGTCGCCGCCGCCATTCACATGCAAAAAAGTATTAAAAGTATTGCCAATGTCGCCGCAGGCACCCAGCAAGTAAAAGGCACCTCCTGTACCACAGTAAGCTGCCCAAATGAGGTAGCTGTGGACCCGCAGTTTTTCTGCGGTAGTGCAAACCCGCGACCGGGCTGGCCGCTAACAAATGGAAGAAAGAGTTGCCCCTGGGTGGGATGCACTTACAGGTAGGAATTAATGCCAATGCAAGGGCGCAAGCCGTAAACAAAGTCCTTTTCCTGCCAGACGCGTTTCGGGCCAACGTCCTCTTCAGTGGCAGACCATGTGACATGACGGCAAGCGGCAAGCACCAGTAAATACCCACAGTAATTATACGCAGGTGTAACACCTTGAAGCAATGCTTTCTGGAACTGGTGGTTTAGTAAAACCCAAGTGGGTCGCTGCCGCCATTCACATGCAAAAAAGTATTAAAAGGATTGCCAATGTCCCGCAGGCTCCCCGCAAGTAAAAGGCACCTCCCGTACCACAGTAAGCTGCCCAAAGGAGGTTGCTGTGGACCCGCAGTTTTTCCGCTATAGTGCAAACCCGCGACAGGGCCGGCCGCTTACAAATAGAAGAAAGAGTTGCCCCTGGGTGGGATGCACTTACAGGTAGGAATTAATGGCCACGCAAGGGCGTGAGCCGCGAACAAAGCACTTTTCCTGCCAGACGCGTTTCGGGCCAACGCCCTCTTCAATGGCAGACCATGTGACATGACGGCAAGCGGCAAGCACCAGTAAATACCCAGAGTAATTATACGCAGGTGTAACACCTTGAAGCAATGCTTTATGGGACTGGTGGTTTAGTAGAACCCAAGTGGGTCGCCGCCGCCATTCACATGCAAAAAAGTATTAAAAGGATTGCCAATGTCGACAAAGGCACCCCGCAAGTAAAAGGCACCTTCCGTGCCACAGTAAGCTGCCCAAATGAGGTAGCTGTGGACCCGCAGTTTTTCCGCGGTAGTGCAAACCCGCGACCGGGCCGGCCGCTAAGAAATGGAAGAAAGAGTTGCCCCTGGGTGGGATGCAATTACAGGTAGGAATTATTGCCAACGCAAGGGCGCGAGCCACGAACAAAGTTCTTATCCTGCCAGACGCTTTTCGGGCCAACGCCCTCTTCAGTGACAGACCATGTGACATGACGGCAAGCGGCAAGCACCAGTAAATACCCAGAGTAATTATACGCAGGTGTAACACCTTGAAGCAATGCTTTATGGGACTGGTGGTTTAGTAGAATCCAAGTGGGTCGCCACCGCCATTCACATGCAGAAAAGTATTTAAAGGATTGCCAATGTCCCCACAGACACCCCGCAAGTAAAAGGCACCTCCCGTGCCACAGTAAGATGGCCAAATGAGGTAGCTGTGGACCCGAAGTTTTTCCGCGGTATTGCAAACTAGCGACCGTGCCGGCCGCTAACAAATGGAAGAAAGAGTTGCCCCTGGGTGGGATGCACTTACAGGTAGGAATTATTGCCAACGCAAGGGCGCGAGCCACGAACAAAGTTCTTTTCCTGCCAGACGCTTTTCGGGCCAACGCCCTCTTCAGTGACAGACCATGTGACATGACGGCAAGCGGCAAGCACCAGTAAATACCCAGAGTAATTATACGCAGGTGTAACACCTTGAAGCAATGCTTTCTACAGGTAGGAAATAATGCCAACGCAAGGGCGCGAGCCACGAACAAAGTACTTTTCCTGCCAGACGCGTTTCGGGCCAACGCCCTCTTCAGTGGCAGACCATGTGACATGACGGCAAGCGGCAAGCACCAGTAAATACCCACAGTAAATATACGCAGGTGTAACACCTTGAAGCAATGCTTTCTGGGACCGGTGGTTTAGTAGAACCCAAAGTCGGTCGCCCCCACCATTCACATGCAAAAAAGTATTAAAAGGATTGCCAATGTCCCCGCAGGCACCCCGCAAGTAAAAGGCAACTCCCGTACCACAGTAAGCTGCCCAAATGAGGTAGCTGTGGACCTGCAGTTTTTCCGCGGTAGTGCAAACCTGCGACCGGGCCGGCCGCTAAGAAATGGAAGAAAGAGTTGCCCCTGGGTGGGATGCACTTACAGGTAGGAATTATTACCAACGCAAGGGCGCGAGCCGCGAACAAAAGTCCTTTTCCTGCCAGACGCGTTTCGGGCCAACGCCCTCTTCAGTGGCAGACCATGTGACATGATGGCAAGCGGCAAGCACCAGTTAATACCCACAGTAATTATACGCAGGTGTAACACCTTGAAGCAATGGTTTCTGGGACTGGTGGTTTAGCAGAACCCAAGTGGGTCGCCGCCGCCATTCACATGCAAAAAAGTATTAAAAGTATTGCCGATGTCCCCGCAGGCACCCTGCAAGTAAAAGGCACCTCCCGTACCACAGTAAGCTGGCCAAATGCGGTAGCTGTGGACCCGCAGTTTTTCCACGGTAGTGCAAACCCGCGACCGGGCTGTCCGCTAACAAATGGAAGAAAGAGTTGTCCCTGGGTGGGATGCACTGGTGCTTTAGTAGAACCCAAGTGTGTAGCCGCCGCCATTTACATGCAAAAAAGTATTAAAATGAATGCCAATGTCCCCGCCGGCACCCCGCAAGTAAAAGGCACCTCCCGTACCACAGTAAGCTGCCCAAAGGAGGTAGCTGTGGACCCGCAGCTTTTCCGCGGTAGTGCAAACCCGCGACCGGGCAGGCCGCTAACAAATGGAAGAAAGAGTTGCCCCTGGGTGGGATGCACTTACAGGTAGGAATTAATGCCAACGCGAGGACCCGAGCCGTGAACAAAGTCCTTTTCCTGCCAGATGCGTTTCGTGTCAAAGCACTCTTCAGTGGCAGACCATGTGACATGACGGCAAGCGGCAAGCACCAGTAAATACCCACAATAAATATACGCAGGTGTAACACCTTGAAGCAATGCTTTCTGGGACTGGTGCTTTAGTAGAACCCAAGTGAGTCGCTGCCATTTACATGCAAAAAAGTATTAAAAGGATTGCCAATGTCCCTGCAGGCACCCCGCAAGTAAAAGGCACCTCCTGTACCACAGTAAGCTGCCCAAATGAGGTAGCTGTGGACCCGCAGTTTTTCCGCAGTAGTGCAAACCCGCGACCGGGCCGGACGCTAACAAATGGAAGCAAGTGTTGCCCCTGGGTGGGATGCACTTACAGGTAGGAATTAATGCCAACGCAAGGGCGCGAGCCACGAACAAAGTCCTTTTCCTGCCAGACGCGTTTCGGGCCATTGCCCTCTTCAGTGGCAGACCATGTGACAGGACGGCAAGCGGCAAGCACCAGTAAATACCCACAGTAATTATACGCAGGTGTAACACCTTGAAGCAATGCTTTCTGTGACTGGTGGTTTAGTAGAACCCAAGTGGGTCGCCGCCGCCATTCACATGCAAAAAAGTATTGAAAGGATTGCCAATGTCCCCGCAGGCACCCCGCAAGTAAAAGGCACCTCCCGTATCACAGTAAGCTGCCCAAATGAGGTAGCTGTGGACCTGCTGTGTTTCCGCAGTAGTGCAAACCCGCGACCGGGCAGCCCGCTAACAAATGGAAGAATGAGTTTCCCCTGGGTGGGATGCACTTACAGGTAGGAATTAATGCCAAAGCAAGGGCGCAAGCCGAGAACAAAGTCCTTTTCCTGCCAGAATCGTTTCGGGCCAACGCCCTCTTCAGTGGCAGACCAAGTGACATGACGGCAAGCGGCAAGCACCGGTAAATACCCACAGTAATTATACGCAGGTGTAACACCTTGAAGCAATGCGGCAAGTGGCAGACCATGTGACATGACGGCAAGCGGCAAGCACCAGTAAATACCCACAGTAATTATACGCAGGTGTAACACCTTGAAGCAATGCTTTCTGGACTGGTGGTTTAGTAGAACCCAAGTGGGTCGCCGCTGCCATTCACATGCAAAAAAGTATTAAAAGGATTGCCAATGTCCCCGAAGGCACCCCACAAGTAAAAGGCACCCCCCGTGCCACAGTAAGCTGCCCAAATGAGGTAGCTGTGGACCCGCAGTTTTTCCGCGGTAGTGCAAACCCGCGAACGGGCCGGCCGCTAACAAATGGAAGAAAGAGTTGCCCCTGGGTGGGATGCACTTACAGGTAGGAAATAATGCCAACGCAAGGGCGCAAGACACGAACAAAGTACTTTTCCTGCCAGACGTGTTTCGGGCCACGCCCTCTTCAGTGGCAGACCATGTGACATGACGGCAAGCGGCAAGCACCAATAAATGCCCACAGTAATTATACACAGGTGTAACACCTTGAAGCAATGCTTTCTGGGACTAGTGGTTTAGTAGAACCCAAGTGGGTCGCCGCCGCCATTCACATGCAAAAAAGTATTAAAAGGATTGCCAATGTCCCCGCAGGCACCCCGCAAGTAAAAGGCACCTCCCGTACCACAGTAAGCTGCCCAAATGAGGTAGCTGTGGACCCGCAGTTTTTCTGCGGTAGTGCAAACCCGCGACCGGGCAGGCCACTAACAAATGGAAGAAAGAGTTGCCCCTGGGTGGGATGCACTTACAGGTAGGAATTAATGCCAAAGCAAGGACCCGAGCCGCGAACAAAGTCCTTTTCCTGCCAGACGCGTTTCGTGCCAACGCCCTCTTCAGTGGCAGACCATGTGACATGACGGCAAGCGACAAGCACCAGTAAATACCCACAGTATTTATACGCAGGTGTAACACCTTGAAGCAATGCTTTCTGGGACTGGTGCTTTAGTAGAACCCAAGTGTGTCGCTGCCGCCATTTACATGCAAAAAAGTATTAAAAGGATTGCCAATGTCCCCGCAGGTACCCCGCAAGTAAAAGGCACCTCCCGTACCACAGTAAGATGCCCAAATGAGGCAGCTGTGGACCCGCAGTTTTTCCGCAGTAGTGGAAACCCACGACCGGGCCGGACGCTAACAAATGGAAGCAAGAGTTGCCACTGGGTGGGATGCACTTACAGGTAGGAATGAATGCCAACGCAAGGGCGCGAGCCACGAACAAAGTCCTTTTCCTGCCAGACGCGTTTCGGGCCATTGCCCTCTTCATTGGCAGACCATGTGACATGACGGCAAGCGGCAAGCACCAGTAAATACCCACAGTAATTATACGCAGGTGTAACACCTTGAAGCAATGCTTTCTGGGACTGGTGGTTTAGTAGAACCCAAGTGGGTCGCCGCCGCCATTCACATGCAAAAAAGTATTGAAAGGATTGCCAATGTCCCCGCAGGCACCCCGCAAGTAAAAGGCACCTCCCGTACCACAGTAAGCTGCCCAAATGAGGAAGCTGTGTACCCGCAGTTTTTCCGCGGTAGTGAAAACCCGCGACCGGGACGGCCGCTAACAAATAGAAGAAAGAGTTGCCCCTGGGTGGGATGCACTTACAGGTAGGAATTAATGCCAACACAAGGGCGCGATCCGCGAACAAAGTTCTTTTCCTGCCAGACGCGTTTCGGGCCAACGCCCTCTTCAGTTGCAGACCATTTGACATGATGGCAAGCGGCAAGCACCAGTAAATACCCACAGTAATTATACGCGGTGTAACACCTTAAAGCAATGCTTTCTGGGACTGGTGGTTTAGTAGAACCCAAGTGGGTCGCCGCCACCATTCACATGCAAAAAAGTATAAAAAGGATTGCCATTGTCCCCGCAGGCACCCCGCAAGTAAAAGGCACCTCCCGTACCACAGTAAGCTGCCCAAATGACTTAGCTGTGGACCTGCTGTGTTTCCGCGGTAGTGCAAACCAGCGACCGGGCCGCCCACTAACAAATGGAAGAATGAGTTTCCCCTGGGTGGGATGCACTTACAGGTAGGAATTAATGCCAAAGCAAGGGCACAAGCCGAGAACAAAGTCCTTTTCCTGCCAGAATCGTTTCGGGCCAACGCCCTCTTCAGTGGCAGACCAAGTGACATGACGGCAAGCGGCAAGCACCGGTAAATACCCACAGTAATTATACGAAGGTATAACACCTTGAAGCAATGCGGCAGTGGCAGACCATGTGACATGACGGCAAGCGGCAAGCACCAGTAAATACCCACAGTAATTATACGCAGGTGTAACACCTTGAAGCAATGCTTTCTGGTCTGGTGGTTTAGTAGAACCCAAGTGGGTTGCCGCCACCATTCACATGCAAAAAAGTATTAAAAGGATTGCCAATGTCCCCGAAGGCACCCCGCAAGTAAAAGGCACCTCCCGTGCCACAGTAAGCTGCCCAAATGAGGTAGCTGTGGACCCGCAGTTTTTCCGCAGTAGTGCAAACCCGCGAACGGGCCGGCCGCTAACAAATGGAAGAAAGAGTTGCCCCTGGGTGGGATGCACTTACATGTAGGAATTAATGCCAACGCAAAGGCGCGATCCGCGAACAAAGTTCTTTTCCTGCCAGATGCGTTTCGGGCCAACGCCCTCTTCAGTTGCAGACCATTTGACATGATGGCAAGAGGCAAACACCAGTAAATACCCACAGTAATTATACGCAGGTGTAACACTGTTAGAAACGGGATCCTGGCTGGCCAAGACTCGCGTCGAGGACAGTCAGGGATCACCATTCCTAAGGTCAGGGCAAGGGAGTTACACGCCAAGATAACCCCTACTCGCCCTCTAGGTAACGTGGTGCGAGCAGCAAGGCTAAACTTGGAGGCGATGTGAGTTAAGTATTTGCGCACGCACCCCAGCAACAACACCCAAGGCCCACCACAAAGGAAACTCCACACAAGGGTATATATAAAAATAGCCTTTGTATTCCAATAAACATACATTAGATAAAACACACACTTTACATTGTGCCAGAGGCACGGGCAGAATTTACAGGGGATATTTACAAGACAGGGCCACCTGGACCCCTGTCAGGAATCAGCACTTTCAGAAGTAACACTTTAAAAAATAGCACTTCTAGAACTTAGAATACAATACTTGTAGGCCTAGAACTTAAAACATAGAGCCTAACAGCCAGTACCTCCCGACCTGGTTGCAGGGATAATGCGAGTGACCTCCTTAGTAATCTTGAGCGGGCGGCCCAGCGAAGCGGCACGACTCAGGGGAGAGTGGTGCGGCTCGAGGCTTGAGCGGGCCACCGGCAAGGTACAAGCGTTTCTCTGGGGGCGACCAATGTGTGCGGCTCGGAAGAGGAGAGGAAGGCAGGATGCAGGCGACCCAGCGAAGCGGCGCGGCTCAGGGGAGAGCGGTGCTGCTCGAGGCTTGGACGGGCTGTCGTACACGAGCTGCCGAGGGGAATGAGCGAGGCACATTTCAGCGAGGCCCCAGGGGCCCAAGAGAGATCAGACAAGTCCCAGCAATTTGTCAGGGCAGGCACAATAGAGTCCACTGGTCCTGGGACTCTGGTCAGGGGGCGAGCTCAGTACCACGCCCTTGGAATAGCACTTAGAATATAACAGAAAATCACTGTAGCTCAAAACAAGTAACTACTGGTAATCAGGTAAGTACTCCCTACGCAATCCTAACCACCCTAGGAACAGGTCACCAGGGAACCAGGACCTTACTAGCACCACCTGCACTAGCAAGAACAACCAACTAAATATCAACATACATTTAGGGGTATAGACCTGGGGACAAAACACATGATGAATAATATACCCATTCAGAGGTGTAAGAACCAGCAACTACGCAACACAGTCACGTAAGCCACAACTTGTGGCAGTCCCAATGTCAGGGTCCTAAACGTGGCAGTTGCCCACAAAGTGCTGGGCAACTGGTGAGAATGGTGGGGACAACGTTGGAGCCTCACAGGGCTCTGAGTAAATAAATGGCCCCTGAGCCTCTCTGGGCTCCCAAACACAATGTGGGCACTCACGAAATCAAAATGCCCCCTTGAGCCTCTCTGGGCTCGTGAAACACAGGTGCAGCCTCACTGGGCTGTAGGGGTCCCTCACGGGGGACCCGGAACACTGGGAGTGCCTCAAGCCTCTCTTAGGCTGGGGCACAAATGCGGGCATGTTGGAGTCCCCCTCCTGGGGACTCAAGAGAAGCAACTGTCCGGTGCGTTGGAGTCCCTCCTCGGGGGACTCTGGAACCAAGAAATGCCCGGAGCCTCTCTCGGGAGGCTAGAAACAACAATTGCCCTAAACGTGGGAGTCCCGCTCGAGGGACTCAGAAGCAGGTGAGGCCCCCCCGGGCCTCTCAGCATCACCAGAGCTTCCCCCAGCCCGCGTTACTCACCGGGCGTGTACTTCGGGGACTTTGCTCTGCTCTCCCGGCTCCTCTGCAAGGCGGAGGCGGGGCTGCCTCTTCTGCGGGGCTCGTTGCTCGGTGCGGGGCTCTCCCTCGTCCACCGGGGCTCCCTCCTGGTCCTGGGAGCCCCTCGACATCCGGCGGCTGCTTCCAGGCGGGCCCGGGGCTCTCCCCGGCTCACGGGAGTCCCGGGCGGCCATCACTCGACTTCCTTCTCCTGCCGGTGGCGGCAGGCGGGACTTCCGGCCGGCCGCGCTGCCATTGGCCGGCCGGCCAAAGCACTTCCGGGTCGTCAAAGGCAGAGCGGCGGCCCGGCGGTAGACCGTAGCAAATGCCGGGTGGGCACCGGCTTTCCCTTTAAACCACTGGCACGAGGTGGCACTCCAGCAGGGCAACGCCGGGTGGGCACCGGCTTCCAAGAATAAAGCGCTCGGAGCGCTATCAGTAACATAAAGCGCCATGGAGCGCTACGGGCCAAAAGCACAGCGCTCTCCGGCGCCAAGGGTCCAAACAAAGCGCTCTCAGCGCTTAGCGGGAAAGATAAAGCGCTAGACAGCAAACACAGCGCCTCCAGGCACCATAAGCCCTATAAAAGTCCAGCAACAGTTCTTCCAGGGGTCCAGGGGCTGGGCAGAGCCCAGGGGAGGCAAGCCTTCCCCTGGGCCCAAGCAGCAGCACGCCCCTGGCAGATTCAAGCAGCAAACAAGAACATCTTCATGGGGTCACAGCCCCTCTTTTATACACCTTTTCCCTTTGTCTTTAGGTGCAGGGTGGGGGGAGAACCAGTCGCAGCTGGTTTTGGAGTACCCTTGATGGCCCAACCACCCCTTTCATTCATCAGGCAGGCTAGGGTCATCAGTCGCACCCCAGGGGGCGGAGCCAGCATTGTGTGGGGGAAACCCAGCCTCATTCAGGACACAGGCGCAGCCCCTCCCTCACATCAGCATGCTAATCTCTCCATTCACCACCGGGGCAGACCCACACAGACTTCCTGGAGCCTGGCATCCCAGCCAGCTCCAGCCAATCACACGCCAGCACCTTCACAGCACATACACAGTCATGTCTAGAAGAAGCACTTCCACACAAGACACAACCATGTCACATACATCGTTGCGCAGCATTCACTCTCACGAGTTCGCACATACCAAACTTGACCATGCACGCCTCACGCATCAGGAACTACCAGGGACACAGACATTCCCCATGCATTCCTATGGGAGAGCAGGGCAATCTCACACATGCACTCAGGGAGAGCACGCACTTTACACTGCGCCACAGTGTCAAAGTGCGCAAAGACCAGAAATCACTAGGCAAAAAGTTCAGGGGTGAACCTGCCAGAAGGGCCAAGTCCAACAAACACCTTGAAGCAATGCTTTCTGGGACTGGTGGTTTAGTAGAACCCAAGTGGGTCGCCGCCACCATTCACATGCAAAAAAGTATAAAAAGGATTGCCATTGTCCCCGCAGGCACCCCGCAAGTAAAAGGCACCTCCCGTACCACAGTAAGCTGCCCAAATGAGGTAGCTGTGGACCTGCTGTGTTTCCGCGGTAGCGCAAACCCGTGACCGGGCCGCCCGCTACAAATGGAAGAATGAGTTTCCCCTGGGTGGGATGCACTTACAGGTAGGAATTAATGCCAAAGCAAGGGCGCAAGCCGAGAACAAAGTCCTTTTCCTGCCAGAATCGTTTCGGGCCAACGCCCTCTTCAGTGGCAGACCAAGTGACATGATGGCAAGCGGCAAGCACCGGTAAATACCCACAGTAATTATACGCAGGTGTAACACCTTGAAGCAATGCGGCAGTGGCAGACCATGTGACATGACGGCAAGCGGCAAGCACCAGTAAATACCCACAGTAATTATACGCAGGTGTAACACCTTGAAGCAATGCTTTCTGGACTGGTGGTTTAGTAGAACCCAAGTGGGTCGCCGCCGCCATTCACATGCAAAAAAGTATTAAAAGGATTGCCAATGTCCCCGAAGGCACCCCGCAAGTAAAAGGCACCTCCCGTGCCACAGTAAGCTGCCCAAATGAGGTAGCTGTGGACCCGCAGTTTTTCCGCGGTAGTGCAAACCCGTGAACGGGCCGGCCGCTAACAAATGGAAGAAAGAGTTGCCCCTGGGTGGGATGCACTTACAGGTAGGAAATAATGCCAACGCAAGGGCGCGAGCAACGAACAAAGTACTTTTCCTGCCAGACGCGTTTCGGGCCAACGCCCTCTTCAGTGGCAGACCATGTGACATGACGGCAAGCGGCAAGCACCAGTAAATACCCAGAGTAATTATACGCAGGTGTAACACCTTGAAGCAATGCTTTCTGGGACTGGTGGTTTAGTAGAACCCAAGTGGGTCGCCACCGCCATTCACATGCAGAAAAGTATTTAAAGGATTGCCAATGTCCCCACAGACACCCCGCAAGTAAAAGGCACCTCCCGTACCACAGTAAGCTGGCCAAATGCGGTAGCTGTGGACCCGCAGTTTTTCCACATTAGTGCAAACCCGGGACCGGGCCGGCCGCTAACAAATGGAAGAAAGAGTTGTCCCTGGGTGGGATGCACTGGTGCTTTAGTAGAACCCAAGTGTGTAGCCACCGCCATTTACATGCAAAAAAGTATTAAAACGAATGCCAATGTCCCCGCAGGCACCCCGCAAGTAAAAGGCACCTCCGTTGCCACAGTAAGCTGCCCAAAGGAGGTAGCTGTGGACCCACAGCTTTTCCGCGGTAGTGCAAACCCGCGACCGGGCAGGCCGCTAACAAATGGAAGAAAGAGTTGCCCCTGGGTGGGATGCACTTACAGGTAGGAATTAATGCCAATGCGAGGACCCGAGCCGTGAACAAAGTCCTTTTCCTGCCAGATGCGTTTCGTGTCAACGCACTCTTCAGTGGCAGACCATGTGACATGACGGCAAGCGGCAAGCACCAGTAAATACCCACAGTATTTATACGCAGGTGTAACACCTTGAAGCAATGCTTTCTGGGACTGGTGCTTTAGTAGAACCCAAGTGAGTCGCCGCCGCCATTTACATGCAAAAAAGTATTAAAAGGATTGCCAATGTCCCCGCAGGCACCCCGCAAGTAAAAGGCACCTCCTTTACCACAGTAAGCTGCCCAAATGAGGTAGCCGTGGACCCGCAGTTTTTCCGCAGTAGTGCAAACCCGCGACCGGGCCGGACGCTAACAAATGGAAGCAAGAGTTGCCCCTGGGTGGGATGCACTTACAGGTAGGAATTAATGCAAACGCAAGGGCGCGAGCCACGAACAAAGTTCTTTTCCTGCCAGACGCGTTTCGGGCCATTGCCCTCTTCAGTGGCAGACCATGTGACATGACGGCAAGCGGCAAGCACCAGTAAATACCCACAGTAATTATACGCAGGTGTAACACCTTGAAGCAATGCTTTCTGTGACTGGTTGTTTAGTAGAACCCAAGTGGGTCGGCGCCGCCATTCACATGCAAAAAAGTATTAAAAGGATTGCCAATGTCCCCGCAGGCACCCAGCAAGAAAAAGGCACCTCCCGTACCAGAGTAAGCTGCCCAAATGAGGAAGCTGTGGACCCGCAGTTTTCCGCGGTAGTGCAAACCCGCGAACTGGCCGGCCGCTAACAAATGGAAGAAAGAGTTGCCCCTGGGTGGGATGCACTTACAGGTAGGAAATAATGCCAACGCAAGGGCGCGAGCCACGAACAAAGTACTTTTCCTGCCAGACACGTTTCTGGTCAACGCCATCTTCAGTGGCAGACCATGTGACATGACGGCAAGCACCAGTAAATACCCACAGTAATTATACGCAGGTGCAACACTTTGAAGCAATGCTTTCTGGGACAGGTGGTTTAGTAGAACCCAAGTGGGTCGCCGCCGCCATTCACATGCAAAAAAGTATTAAAAGTATTGCCAATGTCGCCGCAGGCACCCCACAAGTAAAAGGCACCTCCTGTACCACAGTAAGCTGCCCAAATGAGATAGCTGTGGACCCGCAGTTTTTCTGCTGTAGTGCAAACCCGCGACCGGGCCGGCCGCTAACAAATGGAAGAAAGAGTTGCCCCTGGGTGGGATGCACTTACAGGTAGGAATTAATGCCAATGCAAGGGCGCAAGCCGTGAACAAAGTCCTTTTCCTGCCAGACGCGTTTCGGGCCAACGCCCTCTTCAGTGGCAGACCATGTGACATGACGGCAAGCGGCAAGCACCAGTAAATACCCACAGTAATTATACGCAGGTGTAACACCTTGAAGCAATGCTTTCTGGGACTGGTGGTTTAGTAAAACCCAAGTGGGTCACTGCCGTTATTCACATGCAAAAAAGTATTTAAAGGATTGCCAATGTCCCCACAGACACCCCGCAAGTAAAAGGCACCTCCTGTACCACAGTAAGCTGCCCAAAGGAGGTAGCTGTGGACCCGCAGTTTTCCGCGGTAGTGCAAAACCGCGACCGGGCCGGCCGCTAACAAATGGAAGAAAGAGTTGCCATGGGTGGGATGCTCTTACAGGTAGGAATTAATGCCAACGCAAGGGCGCGAGCCGCGAACAAAAGTCCTTTTCCTGCCAGACGCGTTTCGGGCCAACGCCCTCTTCAGTGGCAGACCATGTGACATGACGGCAAGCGGCAAGCACCAGTTAATACCCACAGTAATTATACGCAGGTGTAACACCTTGAAGCAATGATTTCTGGGACTGGTGGTTTAGCAGAACCCAAGTGGGTCGCCGCCGCCATTCACATGCAAAAAAGTATTAAAAGTATTGCCAATGTCCCCGCAGGCACCCCGCAAGTAAAAGGCACCTCCCGTACCACAGTAAGCTGGCCAAATGCGGTAGCTGTGGACCCGCAGTTTTTCCACATTAGTGCAAACCCGCGACCGGGCCGGCCGCTAACAAATGGAAGAAAGAGTTGTCCCTGGGTGGGATGCACTGGTGCTTTAGTAGAACCCAAGTGTGTAGCCGCCGTCATTTACATGCAAAAAAGTATTAAAACGAATGCCAATGTCCCCGCAGGCACCCCGCAAGTAAAAGGCACCTCCCGTACCACAGTAAGCTGCCCAAAGGAAGTAGCTGTGGACCCGCAGCTTTTCCGCGGTAGTGCAAACCCGCGACCGGGCAGGCCGCTAACAAATGGAAGAAAGAGTTGCCCCTGGGTGGGATGCACTTACAGGTAGGAATTAATGCCAATGCGAGGACCCGAGCCGTGAACAAAGTCCTTTTCCTGCCAGATGCGTTTCGTGTCAACGCATTCTTCAGTGGCAGACCATGTGACATGACGGCAAGCGGCAAGCACCAGTAAATACCCACAGTAATTATACGCAGGTGTAACACCTTGAAGCAATGCTTTCTGGGACTGGTGCTTTAGTAGAACCCAAGTGAGTCGCCGCCGCCATTTACATGCAAAAAAGTATTAAAAGGATTGCCAATGTCCCCGCAGGCACCCCGCAAGTAAAAGGCACCTCCTGTACCACAGTAAGCTGCCCAAATGAGGTAGCCGTGGACCGGCAGTTTTTCCGCAGTAGTGCAAACCCGCGACCGGGCCAGACGCTCACAAATGGAAGCAAGAGTTGCCCCTGGGTGGGATGCACTTACAGGTAGGAATTAATGCAAACGCAAGGGCGCGAGCCATGAACAAAGTCCTTTTCCTGCCAGACGCGTTTCGGGCCATTGCCCTCTTCAGTGGCAGACCATGTGACATGACGGCAAGCGGCAAGCCCCAGTAAATACCCACAGTAATTATACGCAGGTGTAACACCTTGAAGCAATGCTTTCTGGGACTGGTGGTTTAGTAAAACCCAAGTGGCTCACTGCCGCCATTCACATGCAAAAAAGTATTAAAAGGATTGCCAATGTCCCGCAGGCTCCCCGCAAGTAAAAGGCACCTCCCGTACCCCAGTAAGCTGCCCAAAGGAGGTAGCTGTGGACCCGCAGTTTTTCCGCTGTAGTGCAAACCCGCTACCGGGCCGGCCGCTTACAAATGGAAGAAAGAGTTGCCCCTGCGTGGGATGCACTTACAGGTAGGAATTAATGGCAACGCAAGGGTGTGAGCCGCGAACAAAGTACTTTTCCTGCCAGACGCGTTTCGGGCCAACGCCCTCTTCAATGGCAGACCATGTGACATGACGGCAAGCGGCAAGCACCAGTAAATACCCACAGTCATTATACGCAGGTGTAACACCTTGAAGCAATGCGTTCTGGGACTGGTGGTTTAGTAGAACCCAAGTGGGTCGCCGCTGCCATTCACATTCAAAAATGTATTAAAAGGATTGCCAATATCCCCGCAGACTCCCCGCAAGTAAAAGGCACCTCCAGTACCACAGTAAGCTGCCCAAATGAGGTATCTGTGGACCCGCACTTTTTTCCGCGGTAGTGCACACCCGCGACCGTACCGGCTACTAACAAATGGAAGAAAGAGTTGCCCCTGGGTGGGATGCACTTACAGGTAGGAATTAATGCCAAGGCAACGGCGCGAGCTGCGAACAAAGTCCTTTTCCTGCCAGACGCGTTTCGGGCCAACACCCTCTTCAGTGGCAGACCATGTGACATGACGGCAAGCGGCAAACACCAGTAAATACCCACAGTAAATATACGCAGGTGTAACACCTTGAAGCAATGCTTTCTGGACTGGTGGTTTAGTAGAACCCAAGTGGGTCGCCACCACCATTCATATGCAAAAAAGTCTTAAAAGGATTGCCAATGTCCCCGAAGGCACCCCGCAAGTAAAAGGCACCTCCCGTGCCACAGTAAGCTGCCCAAATGAGGTAGCTGTGGACCCGCAGTTTTTCCGCGGTAGTGCAAACCCGCGAACGGGCCGGCCGCTAACAAATGGAAGAAAGAGTTGCCGCTGGGTGGGATGCACTTACAGGTAGGAATTAATGCCAACGCAAGGGCGAGATCCGCGAACAAAGTTCTTTTCCTGCCAGACGCGTTTCGGGCCATCGCCCTCTTCAGTTGCAGACCATTTGACATGATGGCAAGCGGCAAGCACCAGTAAATACCCACAGTAATTATACGCAGGTGTAACACCTTGAAGCAATGCTTTCTGGGACTGGTGGTTTAGTAGAACCCAAGTGGGTCGCCGCCACCATTCACATGCAAGAAAGTATAAAAAGGATTGCCATTGTCCCCGCAGGCACCCCGCAAGTAAAAGGCACCTCCCGTACCACAGTAAGCTGCCCAAATGAGGTAGCTGTGGACCTACTGTGTTTCCGCGGTAGTGCAAACCCGCGACCGGGCCGCCCGCTAACAAATGGAAGAATGAGTTTCCCCTGGGTGGGATGCACTTACAGGTAGGAATTATTGCCAAAGCAAGGGCGCAAGCCGAGAACAAAGTCTTTTTCCTGCCAGAATTGTTTCGGGCCAAAGCCCTCTTCAGTGGCAGACCAAGTGACATGACGGCAAGCGGCAAGCACCGGTAAATACACACAGTAATTATACGCAGGTGTAACACCTTGAAGCAATGCGGCAGTGGCAGACCATGTGACATGACGGCAAGCGGCAAGCACCAGTAAATACCCACAGTAATTATACGCAGGTGTAACACTTTGAAGCAATGCTTTCTGGGACAGGTGGTTTAGTAGAACCCAAGTGGGTCGCCGCCGCCATTCACATGCAAAAAAGTATTAAAAGTATTGCCAATGTCGCCGCAGGCACCCCACAAGTAAAAGGCACCTCCTGTACCAAAGTAAGCTGCCCAAATGAGATAGCTGTGGACCCGCAGTTTTTCTGCTGTAGTGCAAACCCGCAACCGGGCCGGCCGCTAACAAATGGAAGAAAGAGTTTCCCCTGGGTGGGATGCACTTACAGGTAGGAATTAATGCCAATGCAAGGGCGCAAGCCGTGAACAAAGTCCTTTTCCTGCCAGACGCGTTTCGGGCCAACGCCCTCTTCAGTGGCAGACCATGTGACATGACGGCAAGCGGCAAGCACCAGTAAATACCCACAGTAATTATTCGCAGGTGTAACACCTTGAAGCAATGCTTTCTGGGACTGGTGGTTTAGTAAAACCCAAGTGGGTCACTGCCGCCATTCACATGCAAAAAAGTATTAAAAGGATTGCCAATGTCCCGCAGGCTCCCCGCAAGTAAAAGGCACCTCCCGTACCACAGTAAGCTGCCCAAAGGAGGTAGCTGTGGACCCGCAGTTTTTCCGCTGTAGTGCAAACCCGCTACCGGGCCGGCCGCTTACAAATGGAAGAAAGAGTTGCCCCTGGGTGGGATGCACTTATAGGTAGGAATTAATGGCAACGCAGGGGCGTGAGCCGCGAACAAAGTACTTTTCCTGCCAGACGCGTTTCGGACCAACGCCCTCTTCAATGGCAGACCATGTGACATGACGGCAAGCGGCAAACACCAGTAAATACCCACAGTAAATATACGCAGGTGTAACACCTTGAAGCAATGCTTTCTGGACTGGTGGTTTAGTAGAACCCAAGTGGGTCGCCGCCGCCATTCACATGCAAAAAAGTATAAAAAGGATTGCCATTGTCCCCGCAGGCACCCCGCAAGTAAAAGGCACCTCCCGTACCACAGTCAGCTGCCCAAATGAGGTAGCTGTGGATCTGCTGTGTTTCCGCGGTAGTGCAAACCCGCGACCGGGCCGCCCGCTAACAAATGGAAGAATGAGTTTCCCCTGGGTGGGATGCACTTACAGTTAGGAATTAATGCCAAGGCAAGGGCGCAAGCCGAGAACAAAATCCTTTTCCTGCCAGAATCGTTTCGGGCCAACGCCCTCTTCAGTGGCAGACCAAGTGACATGATGGCAAGCGGCAAGCACCGGTAAATACCCACAGTAATTATACGCAGGTGTAACACCTTGAAGCAATGCGGCAGTGGCAGACCATGTGACATGAGGGCAAGCGGCAAGCACCAGTAAATACCCACAGTAATTATACGCAGGTGTAACACCTTGAAGCAATGCTTTCTGGACTGGTGGTTTAGTAGAACCCAAGTGGGTCGCCGCTGCCATTCACATGCAAAAAAGTATTAAAAGGATTGCCAATGTCCCCGAAGGCACCCCACAAGTAAAAGGCACCTCCCGTGCCACAGTAAGCTGCCCAAATGAGGTAGCTGTGGACCCGCAGTTTTTCCGCGGTAGTGCAAACCCGCGAACGGGCCGGCCGCTAACAAATGGAAGAAAGAGTTGCCCCTGGGTGGGATGCACTTACAGGTAGGAAATAATGCCAACGCAAGGGCGCGAGCCACGAACAAAGTACTTTTCCTGCCAGACGTGTTTCGGGCCACGCCCTCTTCAGTGGCAGACCATGTGACATGACGGCAAGCGGCAAGCACCAATAAATGCCCACAGTAATTATACGCAGGTGTAACACCTTGAAGCAATGCTTTCTGGGACTGGTGGTTTAGTAGAACCCAAGTGGGTCGCTGCCACCATTCATATGCAAAAAAGTATAAAAAGGATTGCCATTGTCCCCGCAGGCACCCCGCAAGTAAAAGGCACCTCCCGTACCACAGTAAGCTGCCCAAATGAGGTAGCTGTGGACCTGCTGTGTTTCCGCGGTAGTGCAAACCCGCGAACGAGCCGGCCGCTAACAAATGGAAGAAAGAGTTGCCCCTGGGTGGGATGCACTTACAGGTAGGAAATAATGCCAACGCAAGGGCGCGAGCCACGAACAAAGTACTTTTCCTGCCAGACGCGTTTCGGGCCAACGCCATCTTCAGTGGCAGACGATGTGACATGACGGCAAGCACCAGTAAATACCCACAGTAATTAAACGCAGGTGTAACACTTTGAAGCAATGCTTTCTGGGACAGGTGGTTTAGTAGAACCCAAGTGGGTCGCCGCCGCCATTCACATGCAAAAAAGTATTAAAAGGATTGCCAATGTCCCCGCAGGCACCCCGCAAGTAAAAGACACCTCCCGTACCACAGTAAGCTGCCCAAATGAGGTAGCTGTGTACCCGCAGTTTTTCCGCGGTAGTGAAAACCCGCGACCGGGCCGGCCGCTAACAAATAGAAGAAAGAGTTGGCCCTGGGTGGGATGCACTTACAGGTAGGAATTAATGCCAACGCAAGGGCGCTATCCGCGAACAAAGTTCTTTTCCTGCCAGACGCTTTTCGGGCCAACGCCCTCTTCAGTTGCAGACCATTTGACATGATGGCAAGCGGCAAGCACCAGTAAATACCCACAGTAATTATACGCAGGTGTAACACCTTGAAGCAATGCTCTCTGGGACTGGTGGTTTAGTAGAACCCAAGTGGGTCGCCACCACCATTCACATGCAAAAAAGTATAAAAAGGATTGCCATTGTCCCCGCCGGCACCCCGCAAGTAAAAGGCACCTCCAGTACCACAGTAAACTGCCCAAATGAGGTAGCTGTGGACCTGCTGTGTTTCCGTGGTAGTGCAAACCCGCGACCGGGCCGCCCGCTAACAAATGGAAGAATGAGTTTCCCCTGGGTGGGATGCACTTACAGGTAGGAATTAATGCCAAAGCAAGGGCGCAAGCCGAGAACAAAGTCCTTTTCCTGCCAGAATCGTTTCGGGCCAACGCCCTCTTCAGTGGCAGACCAAGTGACATGCCGGCAAGCGGCAAGCACCGGTAAATACCCACAGTAATTATACGCAGGTGTAACACCTTGAAGCAATGCGGCAGTGGCAGACCATGTGACATGACGGCAAGCGGCAAGCACCAGTAAATACCCACAGTAATTATACGCAGTTGTAACACCTTGAAGCAATGCTTTCTGGGACTGGTGGTTTAGTAGAACCCAAGTGGGTCGCCGCCACCATTCACACGCAAAAAAGTATAAAAAGGATTGCCATTGTCCCCGCAGGCACCCCACAAGTAGAAGGCACCTCCCGTACCACAGTAAGCTGCCCAAATGAGGTAGCTGTGGACCTGCTGTGTTTCCGCGGTAGTGCAAACCCGCGAACGGGCCGGCCGCTAACAAATGGAAGAAAGAGTTGCCCCTGGGTGGGATGCACTTACAGGTAGGAAATAATGCCAACGCAAGGGCGCGAGCCACGAACAAAGTACTTTTCCTGCCAGACGCGTTTCGGGCCAACGCCATCTTCAGTGGCAGACCATGTGACATGACGGCAAGCACCAGTAAATACCCACAGTAATTATACGCAGGTGTAACACTTTGAAGCAATGCTTTCTGGGACAGGTGGTTTAGTAGAACCCAAGTGGGTCGCCGCCGCCATTCAAATGCAAAAAAGTATTAAAAGGATTGCCAATGTCCCCGAAGGCACCCCGCAAGTAAAAGGCACCTCCCGTGCCACAGTAAGCTGCCCAAATGAGGTATCTGTGGACCCGCACTTTTTTCCGCGGTAGTGCACACCCGCGACCGTACCGGCTACTAACAAATGGAAGAAAGAGTTGCCCCTGGGTGGGATGCACTTACAGGTAGGAATTAATGCCAAGGCAACGGCGCGAGCTGCGAACAAAGTCCTTTTCCTGCCAGACGCGTTTCGGGCCAACACCCTCTTCAGTGGCAGACCATGTGACATGACGGCAAGCGGCAAACACCAGTAAATACCCACAGTAAATATACGCAGGTGTAACACCTTGAAGCAATGCTTTCTGGACTGGTGGTTTAGTAGAACCCAAGTGGGTCGCCACCACCATTCATATGCAAAAAAGTCTTAAAAGGATTGCCAATGTCCCCGAAGGCACCCCGCAAGTAAAAGGCACCTCCCGTGCCACAGTAAGCTGCCCAAATGAGGTAGCTGTGGACCCGCAGTTTTTCCGCGGTAGTGCAAACCCGCGAACGGGCCGGCCGCTAACAAATGGAAGAAAGAGTTGCCGCTGGGTGGGATGCACTTACAGGTAGGAATTAATGCCAACGCAAGGGCGAGATCCGCGAACAAAGTTCTTTTCCTGCCAGACGCGTTTCGGGCCATCGCCCTCTTCAGTTGCAGACCATTTGACATGATGGCAAGCGGCAAGCACCAGTAAATACCCACAGTAATTATACGCAGGTGTAACACCTTGAAGCAATGCTTTCTGGGACTGGTGGTTTAGTAGAACCCAAGTGGGTCGCCGCCACCATTCACATGCAAGAAAGTATAAAAAGGATTGCCATTGTCCCCGCAGGCACCCCGCAAGTAAAAGGCACCTCCCGTACCACAGTAAGCTGCCCAAATGAGGTAGCTGTGGACCTACTGTGTTTCCGCGGTAGTGCAAACCCGCGACCGGGCCGCCCGCTAACAAATGGAAGAATGAGTTTCCCCTGGGTGGGATGCACTTACAGGTAGGAATTATTGCCAAAGCAAGGGCGCAAGCCGAGAACAAAGTCTTTTTCCTGCCAGAATTGTTTCGGGCCAAAGCCCTCTTCAGTGGCAGACCAAGTGACATGACGGCAAGCGGCAAGCACCGGTAAATACACACAGTAATTATACGCAGGTGTAACACCTTGAAGCAATGCGGCAGTGGCAGACCATGTGACATGACGGCAAGCGGCAAGCACCAGTAAATACCCACAGTAATTATACGCAGGTGTAACACTTTGAAGCAATGCTTTCTGGGACAGGTGGTTTAGTAGAACCCAAGTGGGTCGCCGCCGCCATTCACATGCAAAAAAGTATTAAAAGTATTGCCAATGTCGCCGCAGGCACCCCACAAGTAAAAGGCACCTCCTGTACCAAAGTAAGCTGCCCAAATGAGATAGCTGTGGACCCGCAGTTTTTCTGCTGTAGTGCAAACCCGCAACCGGGCCGGCCGCTAACAAATGGAAGAAAGAGTTTCCCCTGGGTGGGATGCACTTACAGGTAGGAATTAATGCCAATGCAAGGGCGCAAGCCGTGAACAAAGTCCTTTTCCTGCCAGACGCGTTTCGGGCCAACGCCCTCTTCAGTGGCAGACCATGTGACATGACGGCAAGCGGCAAGCACCAGTAAATACCCACAGTAATTATTCGCAGGTGTAACACCTTGAAGCAATGCTTTCTGGGACTGGTGGTTTAGTAAAACCCAAGTGGGTCACTGCCGCCATTCACATGCAAAAAAGTATTAAAAGGATTGCCAATGTCCCGCAGGCTCCCCGCAAGTAAAAGGCACCTCCCGTACCACAGTAAGCTGCCCAAAGGAGGTAGCTGTGGACCCGCAGTTTTTCCGCTGTAGTGCAAACCCGCTACCGGGCCGGCCGCTTACAAATGGAAGAAAGAGTTGCCCCTGGGTGGGATGCACTTATAGGTAGGAATTAATGGCAACGCAGGGGCGTGAGCCGCGAACAAAGTACTTTTCCTGCCAGACGCGTTTCGGACCAACGCCCTCTTCAATGGCAGACCATGTGACATGACGGCAAGCGGCAAACACCAGTAAATACCCACAGTAAATATACGCAGGTGTAACACCTTGAAGCAATGCTTTCTGGACTGGTGGTTTAGTAGAACCCAAGTGGGTCGCCGCCGCCATTCACATGCAAAAAAGTATAAAAAGGATTGCCATTGTCCCCGCAGGCACCCCGCAAGTAAAAGGCACCTCCCGTACCACAGTCAGCTGCCCAAATGAGGTAGCTGTGGATCTGCTGTGTTTCCGCGGTAGTGCAAACCCGCGACCGGGCCGCCCGCTAACAAATGGAAGAATGAGTTTCCCCTGGGTGGGATGCACTTACAGTTAGGAATTAATGCCAAGGCAAGGGCGCAAGCCGAGAACAAAATCCTTTTCCTGCCAGAATCGTTTCGGGCCAACGCCCTCTTCAGTGGCAGACCAAGTGACATGATGGCAAGCGGCAAGCACCGGTAAATACCCACAGTAATTATACGCAGGTGTAACACCTTGAAGCAATGCGGCAGTGGCAGACCATGTGACATGAGGGCAAGCGGCAAGCACCAGTAAATACCCACAGTAATTATACGCAGGTGTAACACCTTGAAGCAATGCTTTCTGGACTGGTGGTTTAGTAGAACCCAAGTGGGTCGCCGCTGCCATTCACATGCAAAAAAGTATTAAAAGGATTGCCAATGTCCCCGAAGGCACCCCACAAGTAAAAGGCACCTCCCGTGCCACAGTAAGCTGCCCAAATGAGGTAGCTGTGGACCCGCAGTTTTTCCGCGGTAGTGCAAACCCGCGAACGGGCCGGCCGCTAACAAATGGAAGAAAGAGTTGCCCCTGGGTGGGATGCACTTACAGGTAGGAAATAATGCCAACGCAAGGGCGCGAGCCACGAACAAAGTACTTTTCCTGCCAGACGTGTTTCGGGCCACGCCCTCTTCAGTGGCAGACCATGTGACATGACGGCAAGCGGCAAGCACCAATAAATGCCCACAGTAATTATACGCAGGTGTAACACCTTGAAGCAATGCTTTCTGGGACTGGTGGTTTAGTAGAACCCAAGTGGGTCGCTGCCACCATTCATATGCAAAAAAGTATAAAAAGGATTGCCATTGTCCCCGCAGGCACCCCGCAAGTAAAAGGCACCTCCCGTACCACAGTAAGCTGCCCAAATGAGGTAGCTGTGGACCTGCTGTGTTTCCGCGGTAGTGCAAACCCGCGAACGAGCCGGCCGCTAACAAATGGAAGAAAGAGTTGCCCCTGGGTGGGATGCACTTACAGGTAGGAAATAATGCCAACGCAAGGGCGCGAGCCACGAACAAAGTACTTTTCCTGCCAGACGCGTTTCGGGCCAACGCCATCTTCAGTGGCAGACGATGTGACATGACGGCAAGCACCAGTAAATACCCACAGTAATTAAACGCAGGTGTAACACTTTGAAGCAATGCTTTCTGGGACAGGTGGTTTAGTAGAACCCAAGTGGGTCGCCGCCGCCATTCACATGCAAAAAAGTATTAAAAGGATTGCCAATGTCCCCGCAGGCACCCCGCAAGTAAAAGACACCTCCCGTACCACAGTAAGCTGCCCAAATGAGGTAGCTGTGTACCCGCAGTTTTTCCGCGGTAGTGAAAACCCGCGACCGGGCCGGCCGCTAACAAATAGAAGAAAGAGTTGGCCCTGGGTGGGATGCACTTACAGGTAGGAATTAATGCCAACGCAAGGGCGCTATCCGCGAACAAAGTTCTTTTCCTGCCAGACGCTTTTCGGGCCAACGCCCTCTTCAGTTGCAGACCATTTGACATGATGGCAAGCGGCAAGCACCAGTAAATACCCACAGTAATTATACGCAGGTGTAACACCTTGAAGCAATGCTCTCTGGGACTGGTGGTTTAGTAGAACCCAAGTGGGTCGCCACCACCATTCACATGCAAAAAAGTATAAAAAGGATTGCCATTGTCCCCGCCGGCACCCCGCAAGTAAAAGGCACCTCCAGTACCACAGTAAACTGCCCAAATGAGGTAGCTGTGGACCTGCTGTGTTTCCGTGGTAGTGCAAACCCGCGACCGGGCCGCCCGCTAACAAATGGAAGAATGAGTTTCCCCTGGGTGGGATGCACTTACAGGTAGGAATTAATGCCAAAGCAAGGGCGCAAGCCGAGAACAAAGTCCTTTTCCTGCCAGAATCGTTTCGGGCCAACGCCCTCTTCAGTGGCAGACCAAGTGACATGCCGGCAAGCGGCAAGCACCGGTAAATACCCACAGTAATTATACGCAGGTGTAACACCTTGAAGCAATGCGGCAGTGGCAGACCATGTGACATGACGGCAAGCGGCAAGCACCAGTAAATACCCACAGTAATTATACGCAGTTGTAACACCTTGAAGCAATGCTTTCTGGGACTGGTGGTTTAGTAGAACCCAAGTGGGTCGCCGCCACCATTCACACGCAAAAAAGTATAAAAAGGATTGCCATTGTCCCCGCAGGCACCCCACAAGTAGAAGGCACCTCCCGTACCACAGTAAGCTGCCCAAATGAGGTAGCTGTGGACCTGCTGTGTTTCCGCGGTAGTGCAAACCCGCGAACGGGCCGGCCGCTAACAAATGGAAGAAAGAGTTGCCCCTGGGTGGGATGCACTTACAGGTAGGAAATAATGCCAACGCAAGGGCGCGAGCCACGAACAAAGTACTTTTCCTGCCAGACGCGTTTCGGGCCAACGCCATCTTCAGTGGCAGACCATGTGACATGACGGCAAGCACCAGTAAATACCCACAGTAATTATACGCAGGTGTAACACTTTGAAGCAATGCTTTCTGGGACAGGTGGTTTAGTAGAACCCAAGTGGGTCGCCGCCGCCATTCAAATGCAAAAAAGTATTAAAAGGATTGCCAATGTCCCCGAAGGCACCCCGCAAGTAAAAGGCACCTCCCGTGCCACAGTAAGCTGCCCAAATGAGGTAGCTGTGGACCCGCAGTTTTTCCGCGGTAGTGCAAACCCATGAACGGGCCGGCCGCTAACAAATGGAAGAAAGAGTTGCCCCTGGGTGGGATGCACTTACAGGTAGGAAATAATGCCAACGCAAGGGCGCGAGCCACGAACAAAGTACTTTTCCTGCCAGACGCGTTTCGGGCCAACGCCCTCTTCAGTGGCAGACCATGTGACATGACGGCAAGCGGCAAGCACCAGTAAATACCCAGAGTAATTATACGCAGGTGTAACACCTTGAAGCAATGCTTTCTGGGACTGGTGGTTTAGTAGAACCCAAGTGGGTCGCCACCGCCATTCACATGCAGAAAAGTATTTAAAGGATTGCCAATGTCCCCACAGACACCCCGCAAGTAAAAGGCACCTCCCGTACCACAGTAAGCTGGCCAAATGCGGTAGCTGTGGACCCGCAGTTTTTCCACATTAGTGCAAACCCGGGACCGGGCCGGCCGCTAACAAATGGAAGAAAGAGTTGTCCCTGGGTGGGATGCACTGGTGCTTTAGTAGAACCCAAGTGTGTAGCCACCGCCATTTACATGCAAAAAAGTATTAAAACGAATGCCAATGTCCCCGCAGGCACCCCGCAAGTAAAAGGCACCTCCGTTGCCACAGTAAGCTGCCCAAAGGAGGTAGTTGTGGACCCACAGCTTTTCCGCGGTAGTGCAAACCCGCGACCGGGCAGGCCGCTAACAAATGGAAGAAAGAGTTGCCCCTGGGTGGGATGCACTTACAGGTAGGAATTAATGCCAATGCGAGGACCCGAGCCGTGAACAAAGTCCTTTTCCTGCCAGATGCGTTTCGTGTCAACGCACTCTTCAGTGGCAGACCATGTGACATGACGGCAAGCGGCAAGCACCAGTAAATACCCACAGTATTTATACGCAGGTGTAACACCTTGAAGCAATGCTTTCTGGGACTGGTGCTTTAGTAGAACCCAAGTGAGTCGCCGCCGCCATTTACATGCAAAAAAGTATTAAAAGGATTGCCAATGTCCCCGCAGGCACCCCGCAAGTAAAAGGCACCTCCTTTACCACAGTAAGCTGCCCAAATGAGGTAGCCGTGGACCCGCAGTTTTTCCGCAGTAGTGCAAACCCGCGACCGGGCCGGACGCTAACAAATGGAAGCAAGAGTTGCCCCTGGGTGGGATGCACTTACAGGTAGGAATTAATGCAAACGCAAGGGCGCGAGCCACGAACAAAGTTCTTTTCCTGCCAGACGTGTTTCGGGCCAACGCCCTCTTCAGTGGCAGACCATGTGACATGACGGCAAGCGGCAAGCACCAGTAAATACCCACAGTAATTATACGCAGGTGTAACACCTTGAAGCAATGCTTTCTGAGACTGGTGGTTTAGTAGAACCCAAGTGGGTCGCCGCCGCCATTCACATGCAAAAAAGTATTAAAAGGATTGCCAATGTCCCCGCAGGCACCCCGCAAGTAAAAGGCACCTCCCGTACCACAGTAAGCTGCCCAAATGAGGTATCTGTGGACCCGCAGTTTTTCCGCAGTAGTGCAAACCCACGACCGGGCCGGACGCTAACAAATGGAAGCAAGAGTTGCCCCTGGGTGGGATGCCCTTACTGGTAGGAATTAATGCCAACGCAAGGGCGCAAGCCACAAACAAAGTCCTTTTCCTGCCAGACCCGTTTCGGGCCATTGCCCTCATCAGTGGCAGACCATGTGACATGACGGCAAGCGGCAAGCACCAGTAAATACCCACAGTAATTATACGCAGGTGTAACACCTTGAAGCAATGCTTTCTGGGACTGGTGGTTTAGTAGAACCCAAGTGGGTCGCCGCCGCCATTCACATGCAAAAAAGTATTAAAAGGATTGCCAATGTCCCCGCAGGCACCCCGCAAGTAAAAGGCACCTCCCGTACCACAGTAAGCTGCCCAAATGAGGTACTGTGTACCCGCAGTTTTTCCGCGGTAGTGCAAACCCGCGACCGGGCCGCCCGCAAACAAATGGAAGAATGAGTTTCCCCTGGGTGGGATGCACTTTCAGGTAGGAATTAATGCCAAAGCAAGGGCGCAAGCCGAGAACAAAGTCCTTTTCCTGCCAGAATCGTTTCGGGCCAACGCCCTCTTCAGTGGCAGACCAAGTGACATGACGGCAAGCGGCAAGCACCGGTAAATACCCACAGTAATTATACGCAGGTGTAACACCTTGAAGCAATGCGGCAGTGGCAGACCATGTGACATGACGGCAAGCGGCAAGCACCAGTAAATACCCACAGTAATTATACGCAGTTGTAACACCTTGAAGCAATGCTTTCTGGGACTGGTGGTTTAGTAGAACCCAAGTGGGTCGCCGCCACCATTCACATGCAAAAAAGTATAAAAAGGATTGCCATTGTCCCCGCAGGCACCCGGCAAGTAAAAGGCACCTCCCGTACCACAGTAAGCTGCCCAAATGAGGTAGCTGTGGACCTGCTGTGTTTTCGCGGTAGTGCAAACCCGCGAACGGGTCGGCCCCTAACAAATGGAAGAAAGAGTTGCCCCTGGGTGGGATGCACTTACAGGTAGGAAATAATGCCAACGCAAGGGCGCGAGCCAAGAACAAAGTACTTTTCGTGCCAGACACGTTTCGGGCCAACGCCATCTTCAGTGGCAGACCATGTGACATGACGGCAAGCACCAGTAAATACCCACAGTAATTATACGCAGGTGTAACACTTTGAAGCAATGCTTTCTGGGACAGGTGGTTTAGTAGAACCCAAGTGGGTCGCCGCCGCCATTCACATGCAAAAAAGTATTAAAAGTATTGACAATGTCGCCGCAGGCACCCAGCAAGTAAAAGGCACCTACTGTACCACAGTAAGCTGCCCAAATGAGGTAGCTGTGGACCCGCAGTTTTTCTGCGGTAGTGCAAACCCGCGACCGGGCCGGCCGCTAACAAATGGAAGAAAGAGTTGCCCCTGGGTGGGATGCACTTACAGGTAGAAATTAATGCCAATGCAAAGGCGCAAGCCGTGAACAAAGTACTTTTCCTGCCAGACGCGTTTCGGGCCAACGCCCTCTTCAGTGGCAGGCCATGTGACATGAATGCAAGCGGCAAGCACCAGTAAATACCCACAGTAATTATACGCAGGTGTAACACCTTGAAGCAATGCTTTCTGGGACTGGTGGTTTAGTAAAACCCAAGTGGGTCGCTGCCGCCATTCACATGCAAAAAAGTATTAAAAGGATTGCCAATGTCCCCCGCAGGCACCCTGCAAGTAAAAGGCACCTCCCGTACCACAGTAAGCTGCCCAAATTAGGTAGCTGTGGACCCGCAGTTTTTCCGCGGTAGTGCAAACCCGCGACGGGGCCGGCCGCTAACAAATGGAAGAAAGAGTTGCCCCTAGGTGGGATGCACTTACAGGTAGGAATTAATACCAACACAATGGCGCGAGCCGTGAACAAAGTCCTTTTCTTGCCAGACGCGTTTTGGGCCAACGCACTCTTCAGTGGCAGACCATGTGACATGAGGGCAAGCGGCAAGCACCTGTAAATACCCACAGTAATTATACGCAGGTGAAACACCTTGAAGCAATGCTTTCTGGGACTGGTGGTTTAGTAGAACCCAAGTGGGTCGCCGCCGCCATTCACATGCAATAAAGTATTAAAAGGATTGCAAATGTCCCCGCAGGCACCCCGCAAGTAAAAGGCACCTCCATCACCACAGTAGGTTGCCCAAATGAGGTAGCTGTGGGCCCGCAGTTTTTCCGCAGTAGTGCAAACCCGCGACCGGGCCGGCCGCTAACAAATGGAAGAAAGAGTTGCCCCTGGGTGGGATGCACTTACAGGTAGGAATTAATGCCAACGTAAGGACCCGAGCCGTGAACAAAGTCCTTTTCCTGCCAGACGCGTTTTGGGCCAACGCCATCTTCAGTGGCAGACCATGTGACATGACGGCAAGCACCAGTAAATACCCACAGTAATTATACGCAGGTGTAACACTTTGAAGCAATGCTTTCTGGGACAGGTGTTTTAGTAGAACCCAAGTGTGTCGCCGCCGCCATTCACATGCAAAAAAGTATTAAAAGTATTGCCAATGTCGCCGCAGGCACCCCGCAAGTGAAAGGCACCTCCTGTACCACAGTAAGCTGCCCAAATGAGGTAGCTGTGGACCCGCAGTTTTTCTGCTGTAGTGCAAACCCGCGACCGGGCCGGCCGCTAACAAATGGAAGAAAGAGTTGCCCCTGGGTGGGATGCACTTACAGGTAGGAATTAATGCCAATGCAAGGGCGCAAGCCGTGAACAAAGTCCTTTTCCTGCCAGACGCGTTTCGGGCCAACGCCCTCTTCAGTGGCAGACCATGTGACATGACGGCAAGCGGCAAGCACCAGTAAATACCCACAGTAATTATACGCAGGTGTAACACCTTGAAGCAATGCTTTCTGGGACTGGTGGTTTAGTAAAACCCAAGTGGGTCACTGCCGTTATTCACATGCAAAAAAGTATTTAAAGGATTGCCAATGTCCCCACAGACACCCCGCAAGTAAAAGGCACCTCCTGTACCACAGTAAGCTGCCCAAAGGAGGTAGCTGTGGACCCGCAGTTTTCCGCGGTAGTGCAAAACCGCGACCGGGCCGGCCGCTAACAAATGGAAGAAAGAGTTGCCATGGGTGGGATGCTCTTACATGTAGGAATTAATGCCAACGCAAGGGCGCGAGCCGCGAACAAAAGTCCTTTTCCTGCCAGACGCGTTTCGGGCCAACGCCCTCTTCAGTGGCAGACCATGTGACATGACGGCAAGCAGCAAGCACCAGTTAATACCCACAGTAATTATACGCAGGTGTAACACCTTGAAGCAATGATTTCTGGGACTGGTGGTTTAGCAGAACCCAAGTGGGTCGCCGCCGCCATTCACATGCAAAAAAGTATTAAAAGTATTGCCAATGTCCCCGCAGGCACCCCGCAAGTAAAAGGCACCTCCCGTACCACAGTAAGCTGGCCAAATGCGGTAGCTGTGGACCCGCAGTTTTTCCACATTAGTGCAAACCCGCGACCGGGCCGGCCGCTAACAAATGGAAGAAAGAGTTGTCCCTGGGTGGGATGCACTGGTGCTTTAGTAGAACCCAAGTGTGTAGCCGCCGTCATTTACATGCAAAAAAGTATTAAAACGAATGCCAATGTCCCCGCAGGCACCCCGCAAGTAAAAGGCACCTCCCGTACCACAGTAAGCTGCCCAAAGGAAGTAGCTGTGGACCCGCAGCTTTTCCGCGGTAGTGCAAACCCGCGACCGGGCAGGCCGCTAACAAATGGAAGAAAGAGTTGCCCCTGGGTGGGATGCACTTACAGGTAGGAATTAATGCCAATGCGAGGACCCGAGCCGTGAACAAAGTCCTTTTCCTGCCAGATGCGTTTCGTGTCAACGCATTCTTCAGTGGCAGACCATGTGACATGACGGCAAGCGGCAAGCACCAGTAAATACCCACAGTAATTATACGCAGGTGTAACACCTTGAAGCAATGCTTTCTGGGACTGGTGCTTTAGTAGAACCCAAGTGAGTCGCCGCCGCCATTTACATGCAAAAAAGTATTAAAAGGATTGCCAATGTCCCCGCAGGCACCCCGCAAGTAAAAGGCACCTCCTGTACCACAGTAAGCTGCCCAAATGAGGTAGCCGCGGACCGGCAGTTTTTCCGCAGTAGTGCAAACCCGCGACCGGGCCAGACGCTCACAAATGGAAGCAAGAGTTGCCCCTGGGTGAGATGCACTTACAGGTAGGAATTAATGCAAACGCAAGGGCGCGAGCCATGAACAAAGTCCTTTTCCTGCCAGACGCGTTTCGGGCCATTGCCCTCTTCAGTGGCAGACCATGTGACATGACGGCAAGCACCAGTAAATACCCACAGTAATTATACGCAGGTGTAACACTTTGAAGCAATGCTTTCTGGGACAGGTGGTTTAGTAGAACCCAAGTGGGTCGCCGCCGCCATTCACATGCAAAAAAGTATTAAAAGTATTGACAATGTCGCCGCAGGCACCCAGCAAGTAAAAGGCACCTACTGTACCACAGTAAGCTGCCCAAATGAGGTAGCTGTGGACCCGCAGTTTTTCTGCGGTAGTGCAAACCCGCGACCGGGCCGGCCGCTAACAAATGGAAGAAAGAGTTGCCCCTGGGTGGGATGCACTTACAGGTAGAAATTAATGCCAATGCAAAGGCGCAAGCCGTGAACAAAGTACTTTTCCTGCCAGACGCGTTTCGGGCCAACGCCCTCTTCAGTGGCAGGCCATGTGACATGAATGCAAGCGGCAAGCACCAGTAAATACCCACAGTAATTATACGCAGGTGTAACACCTTGAAGCAATGCTTTCTGGGACTGGTGGTTTAGTAAAACCCAAGTGGGTCGCTGCCGCCATTCACATGCAAAAAAGTATTAAAAGGATTGCCAATGTCCCCCGCAGGCACCCTGCAAGTAAAAGGCACCTCCCGTACCACAGTAAGCTGCCCAAATTAGGTAGCTGTGGACCCGCAGTTTTTCCGCGGTAGTGCAAACCCGCGACGGGGCCGGCCGCTAACAAATGGAAGAAAGAGTTGCCCCTAGGTGGGATGCACTTACAGGTAGGAATTAATACCAACACAATGGCGCGAGCCGTGAACAAAGTCCTTTTCTTGCCAGACGCGTTTTGGGCCAACGCACTCTTCAGTGGCAGACCATGTGACATGAGGGCAAGCGGCAAGCACCTGTAAATACCCACAGTAATTATACGCAGGTGAAACACCTTGAAGCAATGCTTTCTGGGACTGGTGGTTTAGTAGAACCCAAGTGGGTCGCCGCCGCCATTCACATGCAATAAAGTATTAAAAGGATTGCAAATGTCCCCGCAGGCACCCCGCAAGTAAAAGGCACCTCCATCACCACAGTAGGTTGCCCAAATGAGGTAGCTGTGGGCCCGCAGTTTTTCCGCAGTAGTGCAAACCCGCGACCGGGCCGGCCGCTAACAAATGGAAGAAAGAGTTGCCCCTGGGTGGGATGCACTTACAGGTAGGAATTAATGCCAACGTAAGGACCCGAGCTGTGAACAAAGTCCTTTTCCTGCCAGACGCGTTTTGGGCCAACGCCATCTTCAGTGGCAGACCATGTGACATGACGGCAAGCACCAGTAAATACCCACAGTAATTATACGCAGGTGTAACACTTTGAAGCAATGCTTTCTGGGACAGGTGTTTTAGTAGAACCCAAGTGTGTCGCCGCCGCCATTCACATGCAAAAAAGTATTAAAAGTATTGCCAATGTCGCCGCAGGCACCCCGCAAGTGAAAGGCACCTCCTGTACCACAGTAAGCTGCCCAAATGAGGTAGCTGTGGACCCGCAGTTTTTCTGCTGTAGTGCAAACCCGCGACCGGGCCGGCCGCTAACAAATGGAAGAAAGAGTTGCCCCTGGATGGGATGCACTTACAGGTAGGAATTAATGCCAATGCAAGGGCGCAAGCCGTGAACAAAGTCCTTTTCCTGCCAGACGCGTTTCGGGCCAACGCCCTCTTCAGTGGCAGACCATGTGACATGACGGCAAGCGGCAAGCACCAGTAAATACCCACAGTAATTATACGCAGGTGTAACACCTTGAACCAATGCTTTCTGGGACTGGTGGTTTAGTAAAACCCAAGTGGGTCACTGCCGTTATTCACATGCAAAAAAGTATTTAAAGGATTGCCAATGTCCCCACAGACACCCCGCAAGTAAAAGGCACCTCCTGTACCACAGTAAGCTGCCCAAAGGAGGTAGCTGTGGACCCGCAGTTTTCCGCGGTAGTGCAAAACCGCGACCGGGCCGGCCGCTAACAAATGGAAGAAAGAGTTGCCCCTGGATGGGATGCACTTACAGGTAGGAATTAATGCCAATGCAAGGGCGCAAGCCGTGAACAAAGTCCTTTTCCTGCCAGACGCGTTTCGGGCCAACGCCCTCTTCAGTGGCAGACCATGTGACATGACGGCAAGCGGCAAGCACCAGTTAATACCCACAGTAATTATACGCAGGTGTAACACCTTGAAGCAATGATTTCTGGGACTAGTGGTTTAGCAGAACCCAAGTGGGTCGCCGCCGCCATTCACATGCAAAAAAGTATTAAAAGTATTGCCAATGTCCCCGCAGGCACCCCGCAAGTAAAAGGCACCTCCCGTACCACAGTAAGCTGGCCAAATGCGGTAGCTGTGGACCCGCAGTTTTTCCACATTAGTGCAAACCCGCGACCGGGCCGGCCGCTAACAAATGGAAGAAAGAGTTGTCCCTGGGTGGGATGCACTGGTGCTTTAGTAGAACCCAAGTGTGTAGCCGCCGTCATTTACATGCAAAAAAGTATTAAAACGAATGCCAATGTCCCCGCAGGCACCCCGCAAGTAAAAGGCACCTCCCGTACCACAGTAAGCTGCCCAAAGGAAGTAGCTGTGGACCCGCAGCTTTTCCGCGGTAGTGCAAACCCGCGACCGGGCAGGCCGCTAACAAATGGAAGAAAGAGTTGCCCCTGGGTGGGATGCACTTACAGGTAGGAATTAATGCCAATGCGAGGACCCGAGCCGTGAACAAAGTCCTTTTCCTGCCAGATGCGTTTCGTGTCAACGCATTCTTCAGTGGCAGACCATGTGACATGACGGCAAGCGGCAAGCACCAGTAAATACCCACAGTAATTATACGCAGGTGTAACACCTTGAAGCAATGCTTTCTGGGACTGGTGCTTTAGTAGAACCCAAGTGAGTCGCCGCCGCCATTTACATGCAAAAAAGTATTAAAAGGATTGCCAATGTCCCCGCAGGCACCCCGCAAGTAAAAGGCACCTCCTGTACCACAGTAAGCTGCCCAAATGAGGTAGCCGTGGACCGGCAGTTTTTCCGCAGTAGTGCAAACCCGCGACCGGGCCAGACGCTCACAAATGGAAGCAAGAGTTGCCCCTGGGTGAGATGCACTTACAGGTAGGAATTAATGCAAACGCAAGGGCGCGAGCCATGAACAAAGTCCTTTTCCTGCCAGACGCGTTTCGGGCCATTGCCCTCTTCAGTGGCAGACCATGTGACATGACGGCAAGCGGCAAGCCCCAGTAAATACCCACAGTAATTATACGCAGGTGTAACACCTTGAAGCAATGCTTTCTGGGACTGGTGGTTTAGTAAAACCCAAGTGGGTCACTGCCGCCATTCACATGCAAAAAAGTATTAAAAGGATTGCCAATGTCCCGCAGGCTCCCCGCAAGTAAAAGGCACCTCCCGTACCCCAGTAAGCTGCCCAAAGGAGGTAGCTGTGGACCCGCAGTTTTTCCGCTGTAGTGCAAACCCGCTACCGGGCCGGCCGCTTACAAATGGAAGAAAGAGTTGCCCCTGGGTGGGATGCACTTACAGGTAGGAATTAATGGCAACGCAAGGGCGTGAGCCGCGAACAAAGTACTTTTCCTGCCAGACGCGTTTCGGGCCAACGCCCTCTTCAATGGCAGACCATGTGACATGACGGCAAGCGGCAAGCACCAGTAAATACCCACAGTCATTATACGCAGGTGTAACACCTTGAAGCAATGCGTTCTGGGACTGGTGGTTTAGTAGAACCCAAGTGGGTCGCCGCTGCCATTCACATTCAAAAATGTATTAAAAGGATTGCCAATATCCCCGCAGACTCCCCGCAAGTAAAAGGCACCTCCAGTACCACAGTAAGCTGCCCAAATGAGGTATCTGTGGACCCGCACTTTTTTCCGCGGTAGTGCACACCCGCGACCGTACCGGCTACTAACAAATGGAAGAAAGAGTTGCCCCTGGGTGGGATGCACTTACAGGTAGGAATTAATGCCAAGGCAACGGCGCGAGCTGCGAACAAAGTCCTTTTCCTGCCAGACGCGTTTCGGGCCAACACCCTCTTCAGTGGCAGACCATGTGACATGACGGCAAGCGGCAAACACCAGTAAATACCCACAGTAAATATACGCAGGTGTAACACCTTGAAGCAATGCTTTCTGGACTGGTGGTTTAGTAGAACCCAAGTGGGTCGCCACCACCATTCATATGCAAAAAAGTCTTAAAAGGATTGCCAATGTCCCCGAAGGCACCCCGCAAGTAAAAGGCACCTCCCGTGCCACAGTAAGCTGCCCAAATGAGGTAGCTGTGGACCCGCAGTTTTTCCGCGGTAGTGCAAACCCGCGAACGGGCCGGCCGCTAACAAATGGAAGAAAGAGTTGCCCCTGGGTGGGATGCACTTACAGGTAGGAATTAATGCCAACGCAAGGGCGAGATCCGCGAACAAAGTTCTTTTCCTGCCAGACGCGTTTCGGGCCATCGCCCTCTTCAGTTGCAGACCATTTGACATGATGGCAAGCGGCAAGCACCAGTAAATACCCACAGTAATTATACGCAGGTGTAACACCTTGAAGCAATGCTTTCTGGGACTGGTGGTTTAGTAGAACCCAAGTGGGTCGCCGCCACCATTCACATGCAAGAAAGTATAAAAAGGATTGCCATTGTCCCCGCAGGCACCCCGCAAGTAAAAGGCACCTCCCGTACCACAGTAAGCTGCCCAAATGAGGTAGCTGTGGACCTACTGTGTTTCCGCGGTAGTGCAAACCCGCGACCGGGCCGCCCGCTAACAAATGGAAGAATGAGTTTCCCCTGGGTGGGATGCACTTACAGGTAGGAATTATTGCCAAAGCAAGGGCGCAAGCCGAGAACAAAGTCTTTTTCCTGCCAGAATTGTTTCGGGCCAAAGCCCTCTTCAGTGGCAGACCAAGTGACATGACGGCAAGCGGCAAGCACCGGTAAATACACACAGTAATTATACGCAGGTGTAACACCTTGAAGCAATGCGGCAGTGGCAGACCATGTGACATGACGGCAAGCGGCAAGCACCAGTAAATACCCACAGTAATTATACGCAGGTGTAACACTTTGAAGCAATGCTTTCTGGGACAGGTGGTTTAGTAGAACCCAAGTGGGTCGCCGCCGCCATTCACATGCAAAAAAGTATTAAAAGTATTGCCAATGTCGCCGCAGGCACCCCACAAGTAAAAGGCACCTCCTGTACCAAAGTAAGCTGCCCAAATGAGATAGCTGTGGACCCGCAGTTTTTCTGCTGTAGTGCAAACCCGCGACCGGGCCGGCCGCTAACAAATGGAAGAAAGAGTTGCCCCTGGGTGGGATGCACTTACAGGTAGGAATTAATGCCAATGCAAGGGCGCAAGCCGTGAACAAAGTCCTTTTCCTGCCAGACGCGTTTCGGGCCAACGCCCTCTTCAGTGGCAGACCATGTGACATGACGGCAAGCGGCAAGCACCAGTAAATACCCACAGTAATTATTCGCAGGTGTAACACCTTGAAGCAATGCTTTCTGGGACAGGTGGTTTAGTAAAACCCAAGTGGGTCACTGCCTCCATTCACATGCAAAAAAGTATTAAAAGGATTGCCAATGTCCCGCAGGCTCCCCGCAAGTAAAAGGCACCTCCCGTACCACAGTAAGCTGCCCAAAGGAGGTAGCTGTGGACCCGCAGTTTTTCCGCTGTAGTGCAAACCCGCTACCGGGCCGGCCGCTTACAAATGGAAGAAAGAGTTGCCCCTGGGTGGGATGCACTTATAGGTAGGAATTAATGGCAACGCAGGGGCGTGAGCCGCGAACAAAGTACTTTTCCTGCAAGACGCGTTTCGGACCAACGCCCTCTTCAATGGCAGACCATGTGACATGACGGCAAGCGGCAAACACCAGTAAATACCCACAGTAAATATACGCAGGTGTAACACCTTGAAGCAATGCTTTCTGGACTGGTGGTTTAGTAGAACCCAAGTGGGTCGCCGCCGCCATTCACATGCAAAAAAGTATAAAAAGGATTGCCATTGTCCCCGCAGGCACCCCGCAAGTAAAAGGCACCTCCCGTACCACAGTCAGCTGCCCAAATGAGGTAGCTGTGGATCTGCTGTGTTTCCGCGGTAGTGCAAACCCGCGACCGGGCCGCCCGCTAACAAATGGAAGAATGAGTTTCCCCTGGGTGGGATGCACTTACAGTTAGGAAGTAATGCCAAGGCAAGGGCGCAAGCCGAGAACAAAATCCTTTTCCTGCCAGAATCGTTTCGGGCCAACGCCCTCTTCAGTGGCAGACCAAGTGACATGACGGCAAGCGGCAAGCACCGGTAAATACCCACAGTAATTATACGCAGGTGTAACACCTTGAAGCAATGCGGCAGTGGCAGACCATGTGACATGACGGCAAGCGGCAAGCACCAGTAAATACCCACAGTAATTATACGCAGGTGTAACACCTTGAAGCAATGCTTTCTGGACTGGTGGTTTAGTAGAACCCAAGTGGGTCGCCGCTGCCATTCACATGCAAAAAAGTATTAAAAGGATTGCCAATGTCCCCGAAGGCACCCCACAAGTAAAAGGCACCTCCCGTGCCACAGTAAGCTGCCCAAATGAGGTAGCTGTGGACCCGCAGTTTTTCTGCGGTAGTGCAAACCCGCGAACGGGCCGGCCGCTAACAAATGGAAGAAAGAGTTGCCCCTGGGTGGGATGCACTTACAGGTAGGAAATAATGCCAACGCAAGGGCGCGAGCCACGAACAAAGTACTTTTCCTGCCAGACGTGTTTCGGGCCACGCCCTCTTCAGTGGCAGACCATGTGACATGACGGCAAGCGGCAAGCACCAATAAATGCCCACAGTAATTATACGCAGGTGTAACACCTTGAAGCAATGCTTTCTGGGACTGGTGGTTTAGTAGAACCCAAGTGGGTCGCTGCCACCATTCACATGCAAAAAAGTATAAAAAGGATTGCCATTGTCCCCGCAGGCACCCCGCAAGTAAAAGGCACCTCCCGTACCACAGTAAGCTGCCCAAATGAGGTAGCTGTGGACCTGCTGTGTTTCCGCGGTAGTGCAAACCCGCGAACGAGCCGGCCGCTAACAAATGGAAGAAAGAGTTGCCCCTGGGTGGGATGCACTTACAGGTAGGAAATAATGCCAACGCAAGGGCGCGAGCCACGAACAAAGTACTTTTCCTGCCAGACGCGTTTCGGGCCAACGCCATCTTCAGTGGCAGACCATGTGACATGATGGCAAGCACCAGTAAATACCCACAGTAATTATACGCAGGTGTAACACTTTGAAGCAATGCTTTCTGGGACAGGTGGTTTAGTAGAACCCAAGTGGGTCGCCGCCGCCATTCACATGCAAAAAAGTATTAAAAGGATTGCCAATGTCCCCGCAGGCACCCCGCAAGTAAAAGACACCTCCCGTACCACAGTAAGCTGCCCAAATGAGGTAGCTGTGTACCCGCAGTTTTTCCGCGGTAGTGAAAACCCGCGACCGGGCCGGCCGCTAACAAATAGAAGAAAGAGTTGGCCCTGGGTGGGATGCACTTACAGGTAGGAATTAATGCCAACGCAAGGGCGCTATCCGCGAACAAAGTTCTTTTCCTGCCAGACGCTTTTCGGGCCAACGCCCTCTTCAGTTGCAGACCATTTGACATGATGGCAAGCGGCAAGCACCAGTAAATACCCACAGTAATTATACGCAGGTGTAACACCTTGAAGCAATGCTCTCTGGGACTGGTGGTTTAGTAGAACCCAAGTGGGTCGCCACCACCATTCACATGCAAAAAAGTATAAAAAGGATTGCCATTGTCCCCGCAGGCACCCCGCAAGTAAAAGGCACCTCCAGTACCACAGTAAACTGCCCAAATGAGGTAGCTGTGGACCTGCTGTGTTTCCGTGGTAGTGCAAACCCGCGACCGGGCCGCCCACTAACAAATGGAAGAATGAGTTTCCCCTGGGTGGGATGCACTTACAGGTAGGAATTAATGCCAAAGCAAGGGCGCAAGCCGAGAACAAAGTCCTTTTCCTGCCAGAATCGTTTCGGGCCAACGCCCTCTTCAGTGGCAGACCAAGTGACATGCCGGCAAGCGGCAAGCACCGGTAAATACCCACAGTAATTATACGCAGGTGTAACACCTTGAAGCAATGCGGCAGTGGCAGACCATGTGACATGACGGCAAGCGGCAAGCACCAGTAAATACCCACAGTAATTATACGCAGTTGTAACACCTTGAAGCAATGCTTTCTGGGACTGGTGGTTTAGTAGAACCCAAGTGGGTCGCCGCCACCATTCACATGCAAAAAAGTATAAAAAGGATTGCCATTGTCCCCGCAGGCACCCCACAAGTAGAAGGCACCTCCCGTACCACAGTAAGCTGCCCAAATGAGGTAGCTGTGGACCTGCTGTGTTTCCGCGGTAGTGCAAACCCGCGAACGGGCCGGCCGCTAACAAATGGAAGAAAGAGTTGCCCCTGGGTGGGATGCACTTACAGGTAGGAAATAATGCCAACGCAAGGGCGCGAGCCACGAACAAAGTACTTTTCCTGCCAGACGCGTTTCGGGCCAACGCCATCTTCAGTGGCAGACCATGTGACATGACGGCAAGCACCAGTAAATACCCACAGTAATTATACGCAGGTGTAACACTTTGAAGCAATGCTTTCTGGGACAGGTGGTTTAGTAGAACCCAAGTGGGTCGCCGCTGCCATTCACATGCAAAAAAGTATTAAAAGTATTGCCAATGTCGCCGCAGGCACCCCGCAAGTAAAAGGCACCTCCTGTACCACAGTAAGCTGCCCAAATGAGGTAGCTGTGGACCCGCAGTTTTTCCGCAGTAGTGCAAACCCGTGACCGGGCCGGCCGCTAACAAATGGAAGAAAGAGTTGCCCCTGGGTGGGATGCACTTACAGGTAGGAATTATTGCCAATGCAAGAGCGCAAGCCGTGAACATAGTCCTTTTCCTGCCAGACGCGTTTCGGGCCAACGCCCTCTTCAGTGGCAGACCATGTGACATGATGGCAAGCGGCAAGCACCAGTAAATACCCACAGTAATTATACGCAGGTGTAACACCTTGAAGCAATGCTTTCTGGGACTGGTGGTTTAGTAAAACTCAAGTGGGTCGCTGCCGCCATTCACATGCAAAAAAGTATTAAAAGGATTGCCAATGTCCCCGCAGGCACCCCGCAAGTAAAAGGCACCTCCCGTACCACAGTAAGCTGCCCAAATTAGGTAGCTGTGGACCCGCAATTTTTCCGCGGTAGTGAAAACCCGCGACCGGGCCTACCGCTAACAAATGGAAGAAAGAGTTTCCCCTGGGTGGGATGCACTTACAGGTAGGAATTAATGCCAACGCAAGGGCGCGAGCCGTGAACAAAGTACTTTTCTTGCCAGACGCGTTTCGGGCCAACGCCCTCTTCAGTGGCAGACCATGTGACATGAGGGCAAGCGGCAAGCCCCTTTAAATACCCACAGTAATTATACGCAGGTGTAACACCTTGAAGCAATGCTTTCTGGGACTGGTGGTTTAGAAGAACCCAAGTGGGTCGCCACCGCCATTCACATGCAATAAAGTATTAAAAGGATTGCAAATGTCCCCGCAGGCACCCCGCAAGTAAAAGGCACCCCCCGCACCACAGTAAGTTGCCCAAATGAGGTAGCTGTGGACCCGCAGTTTTTCCGCAGTAGTGCAAACCCGCGACCGGGCCGGCCGCTAACAAATGGAAGAAAGAGTTGCCCCTGGGTGGGATGCACTTACAGGTAGGAGTTAATTCCAACGTAAGGGCGCGAGCCGCGAACAAAGTCCTTTTACTGCCAGATGCGTTTCGGGGCAACGCCCTCTTCGCTGGCAGACCATGTGACATGACGGCAAGCGGCAAGCTCCAGTAAATACCCACAGTAATTATACGGAGGTGTAACACCTTGAAGCAATGCTTTCTGGGACTGGTGGTTTAGCAGAACCCAAGTCGGTCGCCGCCACCATTCACATGCAAAAAAGTATTAAAAGGATTGCCATTGTCCCCGCAGGCACCCCGCAAGTAAAAGGCACCTCCCGAACCACAGTAAGCTGCCCAAATGAGGTAGCTGTGGACCCCAAGTTTTTCTGCAGTAGTGCAAACCCGCGACCGGGCAGGCCGCTAACAAATGGAAGAAAGAGTTGCCCCTGGGTGGGATGCACTTACAGGTAGGAATTAATGCCAACGCAAGGGCACGAGCCACGAACAAAGTCATTTTCCTGCCAGACGTGTTTCGGGCCAACTCCCTCTTCAGTGGCAGACCATGTGACATGACGGCAAGCGGCAAGCGCCAGTAAATACCCACAGTAATTATACGCAGGTGTAACACCTTGAAGCAATGCTTTCTGGGACTGGTGCTTTAGTAGAACCCAAGTGTGTCGCCGCCGCCATTTACATGCAAAAAAGTATTAAAAGGATTGCCAATGTCCCCGCAGGCACCCCGCAAGTAAAAGGCACCTCCTGTACCACAGTAAGCTGCCCAAATGAGGTAGCTGTGGACCGGCAGTTTTTCCGCAGTAGTGCAAACCCGCAACCGGGCCGGACGCTAAAAAATGGAAGCAAGAGTTGCCCTGGGTGGGATGCACTTACAGGTAGGAATTAATGCCAACCCAAGGGCGCGAGCCACGAACAAAGTCATTTTCCTGCCAGACGTGTTTCGGGCCAACTCCCTCTTCAGTGGCAGACCATGTGACATGATGGCAAGCGGCAAGCACCAGTAAATACCCACAGTAATTATACGCAGGTGTAACACCTTGAAGCAATGCTTTCTGGGACTGGTGGTTTAGTAGAACCCAAGTGGGTCGCCGCCGCCATTCACATGCAAAAAAGTATTCAAAGGATTGCCAATGTCCCCGCAGGCACGCCGCAAGTAAAAGGCACCTCCAGTACCACAGTAAGCTGCCCAAATGAGGTAGCTGTGGACCCGCAGTTTTTCTGCGGTAGTCCAAACCCGCGACCGGGCAGGCCGCTAACAAATGGAAGAAAGAGTTGCCCCTGGGTGGGATGCACTTACAGGTAGGAATTAATGCCAACGCAAGGACCCGAGCCGTGAACAAAGTCCTTTTCCTGCCAGATGCGTTTCGTGCCAACGTACTCTTCAGTGGCAGACCATGTGACATGATGGCAAGCGGCAAGCATCAGTAAATACCCACAGTAATTATACGCAGGTGTAACACCTTGAAGCAATGCTTTCTGGGACTGGTGCTTTAGTAGAACCCAAGTGTGTCGCCGCCGCCATTTACATGCAAAAAAGTATTAAAAGGATTGCCAATGTCCCCGCAGGCACCCCGCAAGTAAAAGGCACCTCCTGTACCACAGTAAGCTGCCCAAATGAGGTAGCTGTGGACCAGCAGTTTTTCCGCAGTAGTGCAAACCCGCGACCGGGCCGGACGCTAAAAAATGGAAGCAAGAGTTGCCCCTGGGTGGGATGCACTTACAGGTAGGAATTAATGCCAACGCAAGGGCGCGAGCCACGAACAAAGTCACTTTCCTGCCAGACGTGTTTCGGGCCAACGCCCTCTTCAGTGGCAGACCATGTGACATGACGGCAAGCGGCAAGCACCAGTAAATACCCACAGTAATTATACGCAGGTGTAACACCTTGAAGCAATGCTTTCTGAGACTGGTGGTTTAGTAGAACCCAAGTGGGTCGCCGCCGCCATTCACATGCAAAAAAGTATTAAAAGGATTGCCAATGTCCCCGCAAGCACCCCGCAAGTAAAAGGCACCTCCCGTACCACAGTAAGCTGCCCAAATGAGGTATCTGTGGACCCGCAGTTTTTCCGCAGTAGTGCAAACCCACGACCGGGCCGGACGCTAACAAATGGAAGCAAGAGTTGCCCCTGGGTGGGATGCACTTACAGGTAGGAATTAATGCCAACGCAAGGGCGCAAGCCACGAACAAAGTCCTTTTTCTGCCAGACCCGTTTCGGGCCATTGCCCTCATCAGTGTCAGACCATGTGACATGACGGCAAGCGGCAAGCACCAGTAAATACCCACAGTAATTATACGCAGGTGTAACACCTTGAAGCAATGCTTTCTGGGACTGGTGGTTTAGTAGAACCCAAGTGGGTCGCCGCCGCCATTCACATGCAAAAAAGTATTAAAAGGATTGCCAATGTCCCCGCAGGCACCCCGCAAGTAAAAGGCACCTCCCGTACCACAGTAAGCTGCCCAAATGAGGTACTGTGTACCCGCAGTTTTTCCGCGGTAGTGCAAACCCGCGACCGGGTCGCCCGCAAACAAATGGAAGAATGAGTTTCCCCTGGGTGGGATGCACTTTCAGGTAGGAATTAATGCCAAAGCAAGGGCGCAAGCCGAGAACAAAGTCCTTTTCCTGCCAGAATCGTTTCGGGCCAACGCCCTCTTCAGTGGCAGACCAAGTGACATGACGGCAAGCGGCAAGCACCGGTAAATACCCACAGTAATTATACGCAGGTGTAACACCTTGAAGCAATGCGGCAGTGGCAGACCATGTGACATGACGGCAAGCGGCAAGCACCAGTAAATACCCACAGTAATTATACGCAGTTGTAACACCTTGAAGCAATGCTTTCTGGGACTGGTGGTTTAGTAGAACCCAAGTGCGTCGCCGCCACCATTCACATGCAAAAAAGTATAAAAAGGATTGCCATTGTCCCCGCAGGCACCCGGCAAGTAAAAGGCACCTCCCGTACCACAGTAAGCTGCCCAAATGAGGTAGCTGTGGACCTGCTGTGTTTCCGCGGTAGTGCAAACCCGCGAACGGGTCGGCCGCTAACAAATGGAAGAAAGAGTTGCCCCTGGGTGGGATGCACTTACAGGTAGGAAATAATGCCAACGCAAGGGCGCGAGCCAAGAACAAAGTACTTTTCGTGCCAGACACGTTTCGGGCCAACGCCATCTTCAGTGGCAGACCATGTGACATGACGGCAAGCACCAGTAAATACCCACAGTAATTATACGCAGGTGTAACACTTTGAAGCAATGCTTTCTGGGACAGGTGGTTTAGTAGAACCCAAGTGGGTCGCCGCCGCCATTCACATGCAAAAAAGTATTAAAAGTATTGACAATGTCGCCGCAGGCACCCAGCAAGTAAAAGGCACCTCCTGTACCACAGTAAGCTGCCCAAATGAGGTAGCTGTGGACCCGCAGTTTTTCTGCGGTAGTGCAAACCCGCGACCGGGCCGGCCGCTAACAAATGGAAGAAAGAGTTGCCCCTGGGTGGGATGCACTTACAGGTAGAAATTAATGCCAATGCAAAGGCGCAAGCCGTGAACAAAGTACTTTTCCTGCCAGACGCGTTTCGGGCCAACGCCCTCTTCAGTGGCAGGCCATGTGACATGAATGCAAGCGGCAAGCACCAGTAAATACCCACAGTAATTATACGCAGGTGTAACACCTTGAAGCAATGCTTTCTGGGACTGGTGGTTTAGTAGAACCCAAGTGGGTCGCCGCCGCCATTCACATGCAAAAAAGTATTCAATGGATTGCCAATGTCCCCGCAGGCACCCCGCAAGTAAAAGGCACCTCCAGTACCACAGTAAGCTGCCCAAATGAGGTAGCTGTGGACCCGCAGTTTTTCTGCGGTAGTCCAAACCCGCGACCGGGCAGGCCGCTAACAAATGGAAGAAAGAGTTGCCCCTGGGTTGGATGCACTTACAGGTAGGAATTAATGCCAACGCAAGGACCCGAGCCGTGAACAAAGTCCTTTTCCTTCCAGATGCGTTTCGTGCCAACGCACTCTTCAGTGGCAGACCATGTGACATGATGGCAAGCGGCAAGCATCAGTAAATACCCACAGTAATTATACGCAGGTGTAACACCTTGAAGCAATGCTTTCTGGGACTGGTGCTTTAGTAGAACCCAAGTGTGTCGCCGCCGCCATTTACATGCAAAAAAGTATTAAAAGGATTGCCAATGTCCCAGCAGGCACCCCGCAAGTAAAAGGCACCTCCTGTACCAGAGTAAGCTGCCCAAATGAGGTAGCTGTGGACCAGCAGTTTTTCCGCAGTAGTGCAAACCCGCGACCGGGCCGGACGCTAAAAAATGGAAGCAAGAGTTGCCCCTGGGTGGGATGCACTTACAGGTAGGAATTAATGCCAACGCAAGGGCGCGAGCCACGAACAAAGTCACTTTCCTGCCAGACGTGTTTCGGGCCAACGCCCTCTTCAGTGGCAGACCATGTGACATGACGGCAAGCGGCAAGCACCAGTAAATACCCACAGTAATTATACGCAGGTGTAACACCTTGAAGCAATGCTTTCTGAGACTGGTGGTTTAGTAGAACCCAAGTGGGTCGCCGCCGCCATTCACATGCAAAAAAGTATTAAAAGGATTGCCAATGTCCCCGCAGGCACCCCGCAAGTAAAAGGCACCTCCCGTACCACAGTAAGCTGCCCAAATGAGGTATCTGTGGACCCGCAGTTTTTCCGCAGTAGTGCAAACCCACGACCGGGCCGGACGCTAACAAATGGAAGCAAGAGTTGCCCCTGGGTGGGATGCCCTTACTGGTAGGAATTAATGCCAACGCAAGGGCGCAAGCCACGAACAAAGTCCTTTTCCTGCCAGACCCGTTTCGGGCCATTGCCCTCATCAGTGGCAGACCATGTGACATGACGGCAAGCGGCAAGCACCAGTAAATACCCACAGTAATTATACGCAGGTGTAACACCTTGAAGCAATGCTTTCTGGGACTGGTGGTTTAGTAGAACCCAAGTGGGTCGCCGCCGCCATTCACATGCAAAAAAGTATTAAAAGGATTGCCAATGTCCCCGCAGGCACCCCGCAAGTAAAAGGCACCTCCCGTACCACAGTAAGCTGCCCAAATGAGGTACTGTGTACCCGCAGTTTTTCCGCGGTAGTGCAAACCCGCGACCGGGCCGCCCGCAAACAAATGGAAGAATGAGTTTCCCCTGGGTGGGATGCACTTTCAGGTAGGAATTAATGCCAAAGCAAGGGCGCAAGCCGAGAACAAAGTCCTTTTCCTGCCAGAATCGTTTCGGGCCAACGCCCTCTTCAGTGGCAGACCAAGTGACGTGACGGCAAGCGGCAAGCACCGGTAAATACCCACAGTAATTATACGCAGGTGTAACACCTTGAAGCAATGCGGCAGTGGCAGACCATGTGACATGACGGCAAGCGGCAAGCACCAGTAAATACCCACAGTAATTATACGCAGTTGTAACACCTTGAAGCAATGCTTTCTGGGACTGGTGGTTTAGTAGAACCCAAGTGGGTCGCCGCCACCATTCACATGCAAAAAAGTATAAAAAGGATTGCCATTGTCCCCGCAGGCACCCGGCAAGTAAAAGGCACCTCCCGTACCACAGTAAGCTGCCCAAATGAGGTAGCTGTGGACCTGCTGTGTTTCCGCGGTAGTGCAAACCCGCGAACGGGTCGGCCGCTAACAAATGGAAGAAAGAGTTGCCCCTGGGTGGGATGCACTTACAGGTAGGAAATAATGCCAACGCAAGGGCGCGAGCCAAGAACAAAGTACTTTTCGTGCCAGACACGTTTCGGGCCAACGCCATCTTCAGTGGCAGACCATGTGACATGACGGCAAGCACCAGTAAATACCCACAGTAATTATACGCAGGTGTAACACTTTGAAGCAATGCTTTCTGGGACAGGTGGTTTAGTAGAACCCAAGTGGGTCGCCGCCGCCATTCACATGCAAAAAAGTATTAAAAGTATTGACAATGTCGCCGCAGGCACCCAGCAAGTAAAAGGCACCTCCTGTACCACAGTAAGCTGCCCAAATGAGGTAGCTGTGGACCCGCAGTTTTTCTGCGGTAGTGCAAACCCGCGACCGGGCCGGCCGCTAACAAATGGAAGAAAGAGTTGCCCCTGGGTGGGATGCACTTACAGGTAGAAATTAATGCCAATGCAAAGGCGCAAGCCGTGAACAAAGTACTTTTCCTGCCAGACGCGTTTCGGGCCAACGCCCTCTTCAGTGGCAGGCCATGTGACATGAATGCAAGCGGCAAGCACCAGTAAATACCCACAGTAATTATAGCAGGTGTAACACCTTGAAGCAATGCTTTCTGGGACTGGTGGTTTAGTAAAACCCAAGTGGGTCGCCGCCGCCATTCACATGCAAAAAAGTATTAAAAGGATTGCCAATGTCCCCCGCAGGCACCCTGCAAGTAAAAGGCACCTCCCGTACCACAGTAAGCTGCCCAAATTAGGTAGCTGTGGACCCGCAGTTTTTCCGCGGTAGTGCAAACCCGCGACGGGGCCGGCCGCTAACAAATGGAAGAAAGAGTTGCCCCTAGGTGGGATGCACTTACAGGTAGGAATTAATACCAACACAATGGCGCGAGCCGTGAACAAAGTCCTTTTCTTGCCAGACGCGTTTTGGGCCAACGCACTCTTCAGTGGCAGACCATGTGACATGAGGGCAAGCGGCAAGCACCTGTAAATACCCACAGTAATTATACGCAGGTGAAACACCTTGAAGCAATGCTTTCTGGGACTGGTGGTTTAGTAGAACCCAAGTGGGTCGCCGCCGCCATTCACATGCAATAAAGTATTAAAAGGATTGCAAATGTCCCCGCAGGCACCCCGCAAGTAAAAGGCACCTCCATCACCACAGTAGGTTGCCCAAATGAGGTAGCTGTGGGCCCGCAGTTTTTCCGCAGTAGTGCAAACCCGCGACCGGGCCGGCCGCTAACAAATGGAAGAAAGAGTTGCCCCTGGGTGGGATGCACTTACAGGTAGGAATTAATGCCAACGTAAGGACCCGAGCCGTGAACAAAGTCCTTTTCCTGCCAGACGCGTTTTGGGCCAACGCCATAATCAGTGGCAGACCATGTGACATGACGGCAAGCACCAGTAAATACCCACAGTAATTATACGCAGGTGTAACACCTTGAAGCAATGCTTTCTGGGACTGGTGGTTTAGTAGAACCCAAGTGGGTCGCCGCCGCCATTCACATGCAAAAAAGTATTAAAAGGATTGCCAATGTCCCCGCAGGCACCCCGCAAGTAAAAGGCACCTCCCGTACCACAGTAAGCTGCCCAAATGAGGTAGCTGTGTTCCCGCAGTTTTTCCGCAGTAGTGAAAACCCGCGACCGGGCCGGCCGCTAATATGGCTGAGATACCCGCCACCCCCTCTCAACAAAATCCCCAAGAATTGGGAAACCGGAAACAGTTCTTGAACTTTTGGAAGGCGGGAAGGGAGTTACGTATTTATTAAAATATGAAACAAAATCAAAACATTAAAATAACAGTTTCATCTCATGTACAATTTCATATCCACATTACGATGTTTGGCTAACCTTAACATATATCTAATACAAAGGTTCTCCTAGCCGATACTAACATCCTTACAAAATTGCATTACAAATTGAAATTGTACATCCTAACGTTAAGGGCCAACGGCAAGGTCGTAACCGGTGTCAGATCCCTAAACCAGAACTCCCCCCTCACTTGTGAGGGGCGGTCGCACAGAGGACTTCACCTCGTGTGCCATACCAATTTCCCTTGTCTTGACGGGGGCCCCTGTTAACTCGACGCCATGTACGTGGTCGTCCGAGGACTCGTGTAAGGTGTCTAGAAGGTAGCGTAGACCCCCCTCCCCACCCTACACAACTTACCACATCTGCCGTCGCAGATGTCCTGGCCCCTGGGAAATTCCCAGGAGGGGCCCGTAGCCCCTCCTATCCAGGGAGGGGCCTTGACCGCCTTCCCTTTCCTTTAGGCGTCCCGTCCTTAGAAGGGACCGCCTCCCCATTGAGGGGCCAATGGCCACCTCCCCCCGGGCGCTCCCATCCGTAATGGGTGACGCCCCCCCCTAGGGATCTTCCAATGACTGCTCACCGATCATGACCTTACCGCCACAGGCCGGATAGTTGACCGGCTATCCGGACCCCCCCACAAAAACTCCTACCTAAAGGTCATGTTGCAAACTCCTTAGCCATGCTACGAGGTCTCCTATTAGTAAAGAGTTCCCCACCCGGGACAAGTGGACCCCATCCTCTAGATACATATTGTCCCCCCTGATACAACCATGAGGAATCGAATGCAAAGTACTGGTACGGAACAGTCTACCAAGCTTATTGTTAATCTTTTTCACAGACTGATTTATAGCAGACACTGAATTAGCCCCCCGCCACACCTTTCGTGGAATCATATGGGACCATGCAATTGTGCACCCTGGAACTCTCCTCGCCAACCAACTTACTGTGGATAGTATCGCCTTGAGAAGCAGTCGTCTACCAGTAGTCACCAAATCATTGCCCCCAAGATGCACTATGATTATAGCTGGCGGTGACCTTGTCCGCCCTAACAAACCCTCAAGAAACGGTTGAAACTGGTCAATAGAGAGCCCGCCCCTTCCGTAGAAGGTCACCCTGTACCCGTATTCCCCAGCTGTGTGAATCATGTCACCTGCTTTGAATACGTCCCCGGCACGCCTCACGTATGAGTGGCCCACGACCCACACCGCTCTTTCATCAGCCGGTGATCTCTGACCGCTGGTTCCCAGGTGTCGGGCCGACTGCACAGTCCGCCCCGCCTCGTAGGTTTGCGAAACTGTAACCAAACAAAAACAAGAAGCGTGAGTACATGATATCAGCTTCACAACATGTGCAACCGCACATACCTTTTGTAACAATTCGAGGACCAACGCCCCAACTGTTTCACTTTATCAACACTCAGACCCCTGGCTGTAGCCTCTGTAGCAGCCCCTATCCGGAAGGAATGAGTCCCAAACTCGGCCGGGTTCAGGCCCGCGGCGGAGATTGCCATTGCAAGCACCCGCTGGAACTGAAACTTCGTCAGTGGGGTGGCATCTGCATGCCTCAGCAAAGTCCCTCCCCATGATGCCGCCCTCTGCGCCAAATATTCCTCGACGCATGCAACCGGGCACATGGAAGATCCGGGGATCCGCTGGACTACTACACTGTCCCCGATCGCGCCTTGATCAGTCTTGGACCTGACAAAAGAGACAATCATCGTCTCCCCCTTTACATGAATGTGCTCTCGGCACAGTCCACCCCCCGTATCCCGCTTATTTTTTGCCACCAGTTCGCTTACTCGCATAGCCCCATGAAATGCTAATGCAAAAGCGGCCCGGAATAACACTGTTTCCGCCTGGGATGAACAAGTAGCAGGGAGTACGGCCAGTAATAGGGCCAACCTATCCAGACCTATAGGGTGCCTTTCATCTACTCTGCGACCCTCAAGGCGTTGCCACCCACGCAGCGCTTTCTGTACCACAAAAGACGCTGTAGGGTCCTGGATACCATGAGCCCGCGCCATGAAGGAAATGGCAGCCCGATGCCTTTGGGCCGTGGCCACCGATTTTCCTGCCCTGCGTAGAGACAGTAAAAACTTTATGACCAATTCTTCCTGACCCCAAAGCTCTCCTCTAGCTGAACCCAAAAAGGACAAATAGGAACGGAACGCCCCTTCGTATGCCTTCCTTGTCCTAGGTGCTAAACTCTCTCCCACGAGGTTTTGTAGTTCGGGGCACCGAGAGACCAGAGAGCTTCGGGAAATGGAGCCGCCACCGGTCCGCTGTGGGCAGAAAACCCCAGAAGGCCTGCATACGGAAACGAGAAAGCGCATCAGCAGCCTGATTCAGTACCCCTGGCACATGCCTCGCTCTAAAGAGCACGTTCAATTGCATACATAGCAAAACAATTTCCTTGAGCAACCGTAGGATCCACTTGCATCGTGCTGCCTGACTATTGATACACTCAACAACGGTCATGTTATCAGACCAGAACACCACCGAGTGGTCCCTAAACCCCTCAGGCCATGTCTTCAAAGCCACCAGAATAGGGAACAGTTCAAGAAAAGCAATGTTACTTGTAAGACCACACTCGTGCCACCATGACGGCCACCTTTGAGCCGACCAGTGATTGCCAAAGATGGCGCCAAAGCCTACACTCCCCGCCGAATCTGTCCACAACCCCAATTCTCCGGAGGACACCGCCGGCTTCGTCCAGACAACCCGACCATTGAAGTCCGCCAGGAATGCCAACCAAATGCGCATGTCCTGGCGAATCTCGGCCGAGAGCCTCGTGCGGTGATGCCCCTCCTTAAGACCGACCATGGCTTGTGCAATCGAACGGGAAAAGGGGCGGGCCATTGGCATCACTCTCAGGGGAAAATTCAACTGTCCCACAGTCTGCTGTAATTGATGCAAGTTCACCTTAGTTTCTCTAACACATGCTTCCAGGGAAGCCCTGAATTTCCGCACTTTTTCTTCTGGCAAGCGGAAGCAACCTTCTTCGGAATCGAGCTCTATTCCAAGAAACTCGAGCGAAGTTGAGGGCCCCACAGTCTTACCTGGTGCCAATGGCACACCAAACTGTCTCATCAAATCACAAAATTCATCTAGAGCCCGTGCACATTCTGTGTCCCCGGCTGCCCCTCGAAACAGAAAATCGTCCAGATAATGCATGACATGCTGAAACCCCGTAATCCTTGTGAATGCCCATTGCAAAAAACAACTGAATTTTTCAAAATAAGCACACGATATGGAACAGCCCATTGGCATACATTTATCCATGTAATAGCGCCCCTGAAACATAAAGCCCAGGAGACGCTGATCGTCCGGGTGTACCGGGAGCAACCGGAAAGCGGACTCGATGTCGGACTTGGCCATCAGCGCTCCGGGCCCCAGGTGATTCAACATGGCGACTGCATCATCGAAGGATGCGTACCTCACCGAACAAAGCCCTGGGTCTATTGCATCATTAACTGACAAATCCCTCGGGGCTGACAAATTATGTATCAGTCTGAACTCACCCCGGTCCTTCTTGGGGACAACTCCCAAAGGTGAACAAATGAAATTAGGAACTGGTGGCGTGTTGAATGGTCCTGCCACCCGACACCGGGCTACCTCTTTCCCAATCTTTGCTTGCACCACTGCCGTATTATGTAGGACCGAGAGTTGGTTCCTACACTGTGGCTTCCCCTGAAAATTCCCCACCGGGATGCGGAAACCGTAAGAAAACCCATCTCGCAGCACCCCAGCGGAGACATGATCAGGGTATTCGCTGAGCCAAGGAATCATTGCCATGGTATCAACCGGTGTAGGTAAAGCCGCCCCTTGGACTATGTCAGACCTGTTTGGCGCTTCCCCTACTGCCGTTATCACCCGTTTTGGCTCTGCACATGGTCTCGGGATGCGAAGACTGTCCACACCCCCCACATTCATGTCTAAACTTGCATGACCCGTGGGGCCTCGTACACTTTCCCTTGTTAAAGTTCCAGCAGACCCCTTTTTTACCTGTATTGCCGTTCGGCTTCGGGTGATGCTCGTTACTTGCTCCTGTCCGAAAGGGCGCCCCGGATGGTTGGCGGGAAAGTTCACCCCCGCCCCCCCCACCAGCGGCGCCTTCAACATGCCTGATTGTTCCATCTTTTGCCAAGAAATGGAGTCATAACAATCCCACGTCATAGATGCATCGAACTCTTTGGCTTTACGAAAAATATTATCATAACAAAACCACTCGTTGCCGCTATATGTCTGCGAATATTCCATAATACGTGACTGGTACACAGGTAACTCCGTCAATAAATCGGGTCTCCGTTCCCCCATAATTGAAGTAAATATGCTAAAAGCCCTACCCCAGTTACCTATCGTCTCATCGACTCTAAAGGCGGCCATTTTTGCACGCCAAACACTCGGATGCATGAGTTCCTTCTGCACTTTCACATGCTCGATCTCATAATGGTCGGTTAGTAAGGAGAACATGTTTACGTATTTCTCAGCCCATATCCGTTCTTTGACCTCTATCGGGATATGCTGAGCCAATCTCTCCCTCCTCGAGGGTACCGACCCCTTCCCCGCAATCGGCATTAGCTGCTTACCTGAGCTAGAAGCTGTAACCGCCGTTGCTGCCGAACTCGTGCCCGCTGTGAGTTGCTCCACTGGGGCCTGCGGGGAAATAAACGGACAAGTAGGTTTCGCGCCCTCTCGCGACTGCCGCAACTGCCTTATTAATCGCTTGGCTTCCTCGGCCGTGTCCCCCGGGGCCGCGGGACGCCCGCTGCTATTACCCAGCCATGCCGCCAACTGGGCGGCCAATTCCGGGGGCATGTCCCCTTCGTCCACTGGGGTAACCACAACGGGGATCTGCTGACCCTCGGCAGGAGCCGGGGCGGGAATCTCCGCCGGTCTAGGAGGTCTCATCGGGGGAGCCTCCGGAACTGGGACCTCGTCCTCGTTTGACCCGTTCCTGGTCCTCTTCCTTCTGCCGGCCGGGGCCTCCGTCGAGTTGGGTCTTTTCGGCCTTCCCGCACCGTCCCTGGCCGCCATTTTTCTTTTCATCTCTGCCATGTCCTTCACCAACATCCGGAGCATCTGGTCGGTGCTGACCTTCTTCGCGACTCTCTTGCCCGGCATGACTTGCAGCGCTATAAGAGAAAAGAGAGAAATTACAAATTTCAAAAATGGCTCTTCGTTCTGTCTCGAGCTCACGTGCAGCGAGGAGGTGCAGCTTCAGAGCACAGGAACAAGAGGATGCTTTCTTGGCTTGTGGCCCCTTTTATTCTTCTCGGGGCGGGCGTGAACCCGCCCCCTTCCGCCTCCCTGGGCGTGGCGGATGGCTTCGGTGTCTAGGACAACCCTCTCTTGGGCGGGAAAAAGCGCGCCCCGGCTACGCCGCTTCGGGCATACCAGCCGAGACGCACCTCCCGCCCAAAATGGTTTCCCGGGGGGATCGGGGTACTCCACCATACGTTCGGGGGGACCGATTGGTCGCCCCTTTCCACAAATAGAAGAAAGAGTTGCCCCTGGGTGGGATGCACTTACAGGTAGGAATTAATGCCAACGCAAGGGCGCTATCCGCGAACAAAGTTCTTTTCCTGCCAGACGCTTTTCGGGCCAACGCCCTCTTCAGTTGCAGACCATTTGACATGATGGCAAGTGGCAAGCACCAGTAAATACCCACAGTAATTATACGCAGGTGTAACACCTTGAAGCAATGCTTTCTGGGACTGGTGGTTTAGTAGAACCCAAGTGGGTCGCCGCCACCATTCACATGCAAAAAAGTATAAAAAGGATTGCCATTGTCCCAGCAGGCACCCCGCAAGTAAAAGGCACCTCCCGTACCACAGTAAGCTGCCCAAATGAGGTAGCTGTGTACCCGCAGTTTTTCAGCGGTAGTGCAAACCCGCGACCGGGCCGCCCGCTAACAAATGGAAGAATGAGTTTCCCCTGGGTGGGATGCACTTACAGGTAGAAAATAATGCCAAAGTAAGGGCGCAAGCCGAGAACAAAGTCCTTTTCCTGCCAGAATCGTTTCGGGCCAACGCCCTCTTCAGTGGCAGACCAAGTGACATGACGGCAAGCGGCAAGCACCGGTAAATACCCACAGTAATTATGCGCAGATGTAACACCTTGAAGCAATGCGGCAGTGGCAGACCATGTGACATGACGGCAAGCGGCAAGCACCAGTAAATACCCACAGTAATTATACGCAGTTGTAACACCGTGAAGCAATGCTTTCTGGGACTGGTGGTTTAGTAGAACCCAAGTGGGTCGCCGCCACCATTCACATGCAAAAAAGTATAAAAAGGATTGCCATTGTCCCCGCAGGCACCCCGCAAGTAAAAGGCACCTCCCGTACCACAGTAAGCTGCCCAAATGAGGTAGCTGTGGACCTGCTGTGTTTCCGCGGTAGTGCAAACCCGCGAACGGGTCGGCCGCTAACAAATGGAAGAAAGAGTTGCCCCTGGGTGGGATGCACTTACAGGTAGGAAATAATGCCAACGCAAGGGCGCGAGCCACGAACAAAGTACTTTTCCTGCCAGACGCGTTTCGGGCCAACGCCATCTTCAGTGGCAGACCATGTGACATGACGGCAAGCACCAGTAAATACCCACAGTAATTATACGCAGGTGTAACACTTTGAAGCAATGCTTTCTGGGACAGGTGGTTTAGTAGAACCCAAGTGGGTCGCCGCCGCAATTCACATGCAAAAAAGTATTAAAAGTATTGCCAATGTCGCCGCAGGCACCCCACAAGTAAAAGGCACCTCCTGTACCACAGTAAGCTGCCCAAATGAGGTAGCTGTGGACCCGCAGTTTTTCAGCGGTAGTGCAAACCCGCGACCGGGCCGGCCGCTAACAAATGGAAGAAAGAGTTGCCCCTGGGTGGGATGCACTTACAGGTAGAAATTAATGCCAATGCAAGGGTGCAAGCCGTGAACATAGTCCTTTTCCTGCCAGACGCGTTTCGGGCCAACGCCCTCTTCAGTGGCAGACCATGTGACATGATGGCAAGCGCAAGCACCAGTAAATACCCACAGTAATTATACGCAGGTGTAACACCTTGAAGCAATGCTTTCTGGGACTGGTGGTTTAGTAAAACCCAAGTGGGTCGCTGCCGCCATTCACATGCAAAAAAGTATTAAAAGGATTGCCAATGTCCCCCGCAGGCACCCTGCAAGTAAAAGGCACGTCCCGTACCACAGTAAGCTGCCCAAATTAGGTAGCTGTGGACCCGCAGTTTTTCCGCGGTAGTGCAAACCCGCGACCGGGCCAGCCGCTAACAAATGGAAGAAAGAGTTGCCCCTGGGTGGGATGCACTTACAGGTAGGAATTAATACCAACGCAAGGGCGCGAGCCGTGAACAAAGTCCTTTTCTTGCCAGACGCGTTTTGGGCCAACGCCCTCTTCAGTGGCAGACCATGTGACATGAGGGCAAGCGGCAAGCACCTGTAAATACCCACAGTAATTATACGCAGGTGTAACACCTTGAAGCAATGCTTTCTGGGACTGGTGGTTTAGTAGAACCCAAGTGGGTCGCCGCCGCCATTCACATGCAATAAAGTATTAAAAGGATTGCAAATGTCCCCGCAGGCACCCCGCAAGTAAAAGGCACCTCCCACACCACAGTAGGTTGCCCAAATGAGGTAGCTGTGGGCCCGCAGTTTTTCCGCAGTAGTGCAAACCCGCGACCGGGCCAGCCGCTAACAAATGGAAGAAAGAGTTGCCCCTGGGTGGGATGCACTTACAGGTAGGAATTAATGCCAACGTAAGGGCGTGAGCCGCGAACAAAGTCCTTTTACTGCCAGACACGTTTCAGGGCAACGCCCTCTTCAGTGGCAGACCATGTGACATGACGGCAAGCGGCAAGCACCAGTAAATACCCACAGTAATTATACGGAGGTGTAACACCTTATAGCAATGCTTTCTGGGACTGGTGGTTTAGCAGAACCCAAGTCGGTCGCCGCCACCATTCACATGCAAAAAAGTATTAAAAGGATTGCCATTGTTCCCGCAGGCACCCCACAAGTAAAAGGCACCTCCCGTACCACAGTAAGCTGCCCAAATGAGGTAGCTGTGGACCCGCAGTTTTTCCGCGGTAGTGCAAACCCGCGACCGGGCAGGCCGCTAACAAATGGAAGAAAGAGTTGCCCCTGGGTGGGATGCACTTACAGGTAGGAATTAATGCCAACGCAAGGACCCGAGCCGTGAACAAAGTCCTTTTCCTGCCAGACGCGTTTCGGGCCAACGCCATCTTCAGTGGCAGACCATGTGACATGACGGCAAGCACCAGTAAATACCCACAGAAATTATACGCAGGTGTAACACTTTGAAGCAATGCTTTCTGGGACAGGTGGTTTAGTAGAACCCAAGTGGGTCGCCGCCGCCATTCACATGCAAAAAAGTATTAAAAGTATTGCCAATGTCGCCGCAGGCACCCCGCAAGTAAAAGGCACCTCCTGTACCACAGTAAGCTGCCCAAATGAGGTAGCTGTGGACCCGCGGTTTTTCTGAGGTAGTGCAAACCCGCGACGGGGCCGGCCGCTAACAAATGGAAGAAAGAGTTGCCCCTGGGTGGGATGCACTTACAGGTAGGAATTAATGCCAATGCAAGGGTGCAAGCCGTGAACATAGTCCTTTTCCTGCCAGACGCGTTTCGGGCCAACGCCCTCTTCAGTGGCAGACCATGTGACATGATGGCAAGCCCCAGTAAATACCCACAGTAATTATACGCAGGTGTAACACCTTGAAGCAATGCTTTCTGGGAATGGTGGTTTAGTAAAACCCAAGTGGGTCGCTGCCGCCATTCACATGCAAAAAAGTATTAAAAGGATTGCCAATGTCCCCGCAGGCACCCCGCAAGTAAAAGGCATCTCCCGTACCACCGTAAGCTGCCCAAATTAGGTAGCTGTGGACCCGCAGTTTTTCCGCGGTAGTGCAAACCCGCGACCGGGCAGGCCGCTAACAAATGGAAGAAAGAGTTGCCCCTGGGTGGGATGCACTTACAGGTAGGAATTAATGCCAACGCAAGGACCCGAGCCGTGAACAAAGTCCTTTTCCTGCCAGATGCGTTTCGTGCCAACGCACTCTTCAGTGGCAGACCATGTGACATGACGGCAAGCGGCAAGCACCAGTAAATACCCACAGTAATTATACGCAGGTGTAACACCTTGAAGCAATGCTTTCTGGGGCTGGTGCTTTAGTAGAACCCAAGTGTGTCGCCGCTGCCATTTACATGCAAAAAAGTATTAAAAGGATTGCCAATGTCCCCGCAGGCACCCCGCAAGTAAAAGTCACCTCCCGTACCACAGTAAGCTGCCCAAATGAGGTAGCTGTGGACCTGCAGTTTTTCTGCGGTAGTGCAAACCCACGATTGGGCAGGACGCTAACAAATGGAAGCAAGAGTTGCCCCTGGATGGGATGCACTTACAGGTAGGAATTAATGCCAACGCAAGGGCGCGAGCCGCGAAAAAAGTCCTTTTCCTGCCAGACGCGTTTCGTCCAACGCCCTCTTCAGTGGCAGACCATGTGACATGACGGCAAGCACCAGTAAATACCCACAGTAATTATACGCAGGTGTAACACCTTGAAGCAATGCTTTCTGGGACTGGTGGTTTAGTAGAACCCAAGTGGGTCGCCGCCGCCATTCACATGCAAAAAAGTATTAAAAGGTTTGCCAATATCCCTGCAGGCACCCCGCAAGTAAAAGTCACCTCCCGCACCACAGTAAGCTGCCCAAATGAGGTAGCTGTGGACCTGCATTTTTTCCGCGGTAGTGCAAACCCACAACCGGGCCGGCCGCTAACAAATGGAAGAAAGAGTTGCCCCTGGGTGGGATGCACTTGCAGGTAGGAATTAATGCCAACGCAAGGGTGCGAGCCGCAAACAAAGTCCTTTTCCTGTCAGACGCGTTTCGGCCCAACGCCCTCTTCAGTGGCAGACCATGTGACATGACGGCAAGCGGCAAGCACCAGTAAATACCCACAGTAATTATACGCAGGTGTAACACCTTGAAGCAATGCTTTCTGGGACTGGTGGTTTAGTAGAACCAAAGTGGGTTGCTGCCGCCATTCACATGCAAAAAAGTATTAAAAGGATTGCCAATGTCCCCACAGGCACCCCGCAATTAAAAGGCACCTCCCGTACAACAGTAAGCTGCCCAAATGAGGTAGCTGTGGACCCGCAGTTTTTCCGCGGTAGTGAAAACCCGCGACCAGGCCGGCCACTAACAAATGGAAGAAAGTGTTTCCCCTGGGTGGGATGCACTTACAGGTAGGAATTAATGCCAAAGCAAGGGCGCTAGACGTGAACAAAGTCCTTTTCCTGCCAGAATTGTTTCGGGCCATCGCCCTCTTCAGTGGCAGACCATGTGACATGACGGCAAGCGGCAAGCACCAGTAAATTATACGCAGGTATAACACCATAAAGCAATGCTTTCTGGGATTGGTGGTTTAGTAGAAGCCAAGTGGGTCGCTGCCGTCATTCACATGCAAAAAAGTATTAAAAGGATTGCCAACGTCCCCGCAGGCACCCTGCAAATAAAAGGCACCTCCCGTACCACAGTAAGCTGCCCAAATGAGGTAGCTGTGGACCCGCAGTTTTTCCACGGTAGTGCAAACCCGCGACCGGGCCGACCGCTAACAAATGGAAAAAAGAGTTGCCCCTGCGTGGGATGCACTTACAGGCAGGAATTAATGCCAACGCAAGGGCGCGAGCCGCGAACAAAGTCCTTTTCCTGCCAGACGCGTTTCGGGCCAACGCCCTCTTCAGTGGCAGACCATGTGACATGAAGGCAAGCGGCAAGCACCAGTAAATACCCACAGTAATTATACGCCGGTGTAACACCTTGAAGCAATGCTTTCTGGGACTGGTGGTTTAGTAGAACCCAAGTGTGTCGCCGCCATTCACATGCAAAAAAGTATTAAAGGATTGCCAATGTCCCCGCAGGCACCCCGCAAGTAAAAGCACCTCCCGTACCACAGTAAGCTGCCCAAATGAGGTAGCTGTGGACCCGCAGTTTTTCCGCGGTAGTGCAAACCCGCAACCGGGCCGGACGCTAACAAATGGATGAAAGAGTTGCCCCTGGGTGGGATGCACTTACAGGTAGGAATTAATGCCAATGCAAGGGCGCGAGCCGCGAACAAAGTCCTTTTCCTGCCAGACTCATTTTGGGCCAACGCCCTCTTCAGTGGCAGACCATGTGACATGACGGCAAGCACCAGTAAATACCCACAGTAATTATACGCAGGTGTAACACCTTGAAGCAATGCTTTCTGGGACTGGTTGTTTAGTAGAACCCAAGTGGGTCCCCGCCGCCATTCACATGCAAAAAAGTATTAAAAGTATTGCCAATGTCCCCGCAGGCACCCTGCATGTAAAAAACACCTCCCGCACCACAGTAAGCTGCCCAAATGAGGTAGCTGTGGACCCGCAGTTTTTCCGCGGTAGTGCAAACCCGCGCCCGGTCCGGCCGCTAACAAATGGAAGAAAGAGTTGTCCTTGGGTGGGATGCACTTACAGGTAAGAATTAATGCCAACGCACGGGGACGAGCCGTGAACAAAGTCCTTTTCCTGCCAGACGTGTTTCGGGCCAACGTCCTCTTCAGTGGCAGACCATGTGACATGACGGCAAGCACCAGTAAATACCCACAGTAATTATACGCAGTGTAACACCTTGAACCATTGTTTTCTGGGACTGGTGGTTTAGTAGAACCGAAGTGGGTCGCCGCCGCCATTCACATGCAAAAAAGTATTAAAAGGATTGCCAATATCCCGGCAGGCACCCCGCAAGTAAAAGGCACCTCCCGTACAAGAGTATGCTGCCCAAATGAGGTCGCTGTGGACCCACAGTTTTTCCGCGGTAGTGCAAACCAGCGACCGGGCCAGCCGCTAACAAATGGAAGAAAGAGTTGCCCCTGGGTGGGATGCACTTACAGGTAGGAATTAATACCAACGCAAGGACGCGAGCCGCGAACAATGTCCTTTTCCTGCCAGACGCGTTTCGGGCCAACGCCCTCTTCAGTGGCAGACCATGTGACATGGCGGCAAGCACCAATAAATACCCACAGTAATTATACGCAGGTGTTTTTTCACCTTGAAGCAATGCTTTCTGGGACTCGTGGTTTAGTAGAACCCAAGTGGGTCGCCGCCGCCATTCACATGCATAAAAGTGTTAAAAGGATTGCCAATGTCCCCGCAGGCACCCCACAAGTAAAAGGCACCTCCCGTACCACAGTAAGCTGCCCAAATGAGGTAGCTGTGGACCTGCAGTTTTTCTGCGGTAGTGCAAACCCGTGACCGGGCCGGCCGCTAGCAAATGGAAGAAAGAGTTTCCCCTGGGTGGGATGCACTTACAGGTAGGAATTAATACCAAAGCAAGGACGCGAGCCGCTATCAAAGTCCTTTTCCTGCCAGAATCGTTTCGGGCCAATGCCCTCTTCAGTGGCAGACCATGTGACATCACGGCAAGCGGGTAGCACCAGTAAATACCCACAGTAATTATACGCAGGTGTAACACCTTGAAGCAATGCGGCACTGGCAGACCATGTGACATGACGGCAAGCGGACACCACCAGTAAATACCCACAGTAATTATACGCAGGTGTAACACCTTGAAGCAATGCTTTCTGGGACTCGTGGTTTTGTAGAACCCAAGTGGGTCGCCGCCGCCATTCACATGCATAAAAGTGTTAAAAGGATTGCCAATGTCCCCGCAGGCACCCCGCAAGTAAAAGGCACCTCCCGTACCACAGTATGCTGCCCAAATGAGGTAGCTGTGGACCCGCAGTTTTTCCGCCGTCATGCAAACCCGCGACCGGGCCGGCCGCTAACAAATGGAAGAAAGAGTTGCCCCTGGGTGGGATGCACTTACATGTAGGAATTAATGCCAATGCAAGGGCGCGAGCCACGAACAAAGTCCTTTTCCTGCCAGACGCGTTTCGGGCCAATGCCCTCTTCAGTTGCAGACCATGTGACATGACGGCAAGCGGCAAGCACCAGTAAATACCCACAGTAATTATACGCAGGTGTTACACCTTGAAGCAATGCTTTCTGGGATTGGTGGTTTAGTTGAACCCAAGTGGGTCGCCGCCGTCATTCACATGCAAAAAAGTATTTAAAGGATTGCCAATGTCCCCGCAGCACACTGCAAATAAAAAGCACCTCCCGTACCAGAGTAAGCAGCCCAAATGAGGTAGCTGTGGAACCGCATTTTTTCCGCGGTAGTGCAAACGCGCGACCGGGCCGACAGCTAACAAATGGAAAAAAGAGTTGCCCCTGGGTGGGATGCACTTACAGGCAGTAATTAATGCCAACGCAAAGGCGCGAGCCGCAAACAGAGCCCTTTTCCTGCCAGACGCGTTTCGGGCCAACGCCCTCTTCAGTGGCAGACCATGTGACATGACGGCAAGCGGCAAGCACCAGTAAATACCCACAGTAATTACACGCAGGTGTAACACCTTTAAGCAATGCTTTCTGGGACTGGTGGTTTAGTAGAACCCAAGTGGGTCGCCGCCACCATTCACATGCAAAAAAGTATTAAAAGGATTGCCAATGTCCCCGTAGGCACCCCGCAAGTAAAAGGCACCGCCCGTACCACAGTAAGCTGCCAAAATGAGGTAGCTGTGGACCCACAGTTTTTCCGCGGTAGTGCAAACCCGCGACCGGGCCGGCCGCTAACAAATGGAAGAAAGAGTTTCCCCTGGGTGGGATGCAATTACAGGTAGGAATTAATGCCAAAGCAAGGGCGCAAGCCGCGAACAAAGTCCTTTTCCTGCCAGAATCGTTTCGGGCCAACGCCCTCTTCAGTGGCATACCATGTGACATGATGGCAAGCGGCAAGCACCAGTAAATACCCACAGTAATTATACGCAGGTGTAACACCTTGAAGCAATGCGGCAGTGGCAGACCATGTGACATGACGGCAAGCGGCAACCACCAGTAAATACCCACAGTAATTATACGCAGGTGTAATACCTTGAAGCAATGGTTTCTGGGGCTGGTGGTTTAGTAGAACCCAAAGGGGTCAACGCCGCCATTCACATGCAAAAAAGTATTAAAAGGATTGCTAATGTCCCCGCAGGCACCCCGCAAGTAAATGGCACCTCCCGTACCACAGTAAGCTGCCCAAATGAGGTAGCTGTGGACCCGCAGTTTTTCCGCGGTAGTGCAAACCCGCGACCGGGCCGGCCGCTACCAAATGGAAGAAAGAGTTGCCCCTGGGTGGGATGCACTTACAGGTAGGAATTAATGCCAACGCAAGGGCGCGCGCCGCGAACAAAGTCCTTTTTCTGCCAGACGCGTTTCGGGCCAACACACTCTTTAGTGACAGACCATGTGACATGACGGCAAGCGGCAAGCACCAGTAAATACCCACAGTATTTATACGCAGGTGTAACACCTTGAAGCAATGCTTTCTGGGATTAGTGGTTTGGTAGAACCCAAGTGGGTCGCCGCTGTCATTCAAATGCAAAAAACTATTAAAAGGATTGCCAATGTCCCCGCAGGCACCCTGCAAATAAAAGGCACCTCCCGTACCACAGTAAGCTGGCCAAATGAGGTAGCTGTGGACCCGCAGTTTTTCCGCAGTAGTGCAAACCCGCAACCGGGCCGACCGCTAACAAATGGTAAAAAGAGTTGCCCCTGTGTGGGATGCACTTACAGGCAGGAATTAATGCCAAAGCAAGGGCGCGAGCAGCGAACAAAGTCCTTTTCCTGCCAGACGCGTTTCGGGCAAACGCCCTCTTCAGTGGCAGACCATGTGACATGACGGCAAGCGGCAAGCACCAGTAAATACCCATAGTAATTATACACAGGTGTAACACCTGAAGCAATGCTTTCTGGGACTGGTGGTTTAGTAGAACTCAAGTGTGTCGCCACCACCATTCACATGCAAAAAAGTATTAAAAGGATTGCCAATGTCCCTGCAGGCACCCCGCAAGTAAAAGGCACCTCCCATACCTCAGTAAGCTGCCCAAATGAGGTAGCTGTGGACTCGCAGTTTTTCCACGGTAGTGCAAAAAACTGTAGTGCAAAAGAGTTGCCCCTGGGTGTGATGCACTTACAGGTAGGAATTAATGCCAACTCAAGGGCGCGAGCCGCGAACAAAGTCCTTTTCCTGCCAGACGCGTTTCGCGCCAACGCCCTCTTCAGTGGCAGACCAAGTGAAATGACGGCAAGCGGCAAGCACCAGTAAATACCCACAGTAATTATACGCAGGTGTAACACCTTGAAGCAATGCTTTCTGGGACTGGTGGTTTAGTAGAACCCAAGTGGGTTGCCTCCACCATTCACATGCAAAAAAGTATTAAAAGGATTGCCAATGTCCCTGCAGGCACCCCGCAAATAAAAGGCACCTCCCGTACCACAGTAAGCTGCCCAAATGAGGTAGCTGTGGACCCGCAGTTTTTCCTCCGTCATGCAATCCCGCGACCGGGCCGGCCGCTAACAAATGGAAGAAAGAGTTGCGCCTGGGTGGGATGCACTTACATGTAGGAATTAATGCCAATGCAAGGGCGCGAGCCGCGAACAAAGTCCTTTTCCTGCCAGACTCGTTTCGGTCCAACGCCCTCTTCAGTGGCAGACCATGTGACATGACGGCAAGCACCAGTAAATACACACAGTAATTATACGCAGGTGTAACACCTTGAAGCAATGCTTTCTGGGACTGTTGGTTTAGTAGAACCCAAGTGGGTCGCCGCCGCCATTCACATGCAAAAAAGTATTAAAAGTATTGCCAATGTCCCCACAGGCACCCTGCATGTAAAAGACACCTCCCGCACCACAGTAAGCTGCCCAATCGAGGTAGCTGTGGACCCGCAGTTTTTCCGCGGTATTGCAAACCCGCGCCCGGTCTGGCCGCTAACAAATGGAAGAAAGAGTTGTCCTTGGGTGGGATGCACTTACAGGTAGGAATTAATGCCAACGCAAGGGGACGAGCCGTGAACAAAGTCCTTTTCCTGCCAGACGCGTTTCGGGCCAACGCCCTCTTCAGTGGCAGACCATGTGACATGACGGCAAGCACCAGTAAATACCCACAGTAATTATACGCAGATGTAACACCTTGAACCATTGCTTTCTGGGACTGGTGGTTTAGTAGAACCGAAGTGGGTCGCCACCGCCATTCACATGCAAAAAAGTATTAAAAGGATTGCCAATGTCCCCGCAGGCACCCCGCAAGTAAAAGGCACCTCCCGTACCAGAGTATGCTGCCCAAATGAGGTAGCTGTGGACCCGCAGTTTTTCCGCGGTAGTGAAAACCCGCGACCAGGCCGGCCACTGACAAATGGAAGAAAGAGTTTCCCCTGGGTGGGATGCACTTACAGGTAGGAATTAATGCCAACGCAAGGGCGCGAGCCGCAAACAAAGTCCTTTTCCTGTCAGACGCGTTTCGGGCCAACGCCCTCTTCAATGGCAGACCATGTGACATGACGGCAAGCGGCAAGCACCAGTAAATACCCACAGTAATTATACGCAGGTGTAACACCTTGAAGCAATGCTTTCTGGGACTGGTGGTTTAGTAGAACTCAAGTGGGTCGCTGCCGCCATTCACATGCAAAAAAGTATTAAAAGTATTGCCAATGTCCCCACAGGCACCCCACAAGTAAAAGGCACCTCCCGTACAACAGTAAGCTGCCCAAATGAGGTAGCTGTGGACCCGCAGTTTTTCCGCGGTAGTGAAAACCCGCGACCAGGTCGGCCACTGACAAATGGAAGAAAGAGTTTCCCCTGGGTGGGATGCACTTACAGGTAGGAATTAATGCCAAAGCAAGGGCGCTAGACGCGAACAAAGTCCTTTTCCTGCCAGAATTGTTTCGGGCCAACGCCCTCTTCAGTGGCAGACCATGTGACATGACGGCAAGCGGCAAGCACCAATAAATTATACGCAGGTGTAACACCTTGAAGCAATGCGGCAGTGGCAGACCATGTGACATGACGGCAAGCTGCAAGCACCAGTAAATACCTACAATAATTATACGCAGGTGTAACACCTTGAAGCAATGCTTTCTGGGACTAGTGGTTTAGTAGAGCCCAAGTGGGTCGCCGCCGCCATTCACATGCAAAAAAGTATTAAAAGGATTGCCAATGTCCCCACAGGCACCCCGCAAGTAAAAAGGCACCTCCCGTACAACAGTAAGCTGCCCAAATGAGGTAGCTGCTGACCCGCAGTTTTTCCGCGGTAGTGAAAACCCGCGACCAGGCCGGCCACTAACAAATGGAAGAAAGAGTTTCCCCTGGGTGGGATGCACTTACAGGTAGGAATTAATGCCAAAGCAAGGGCGCTAGACGTGAACAAAGTCCTTTTCCTGCCAGAATTGTTTCGGGCTAACGCCCTCTTCAGTGGCAGACCATGTGACATGACGGCAAGCGGCAAGCACCAGTAAATTATACGCAGGTGTAACACCTTGAAGCAATGCTTTCTGGGATTGGTGGTTTAGTAGAAGCCAAGTGGGTCGCCGCCGTCATTCACATGCAAAAAAGTATTAAAAGGATTGCCAACGTCCCCGCAGGCACCCTGCAAATAAAAGGCACCTCCCGTACCACAGTAAGCTGCCCAAATGAGGTAGCTGTGGACCGGCAGTTTTTCCACGGTAGTGCAAACCCGCGACCGGGCCGACCGCTAACAAATGGAAAAAAGAGTTGCCCCTGGGTGGGATGCACTTACAGGCAGGAATTAATGCCAACGCAAGGGCGCGAGCCGCGAACAAAGTCCTATTCCTGCCAGACGCGTTTCGGGTCAACGCCCTCTTCAGTGGCAGACCATGTGAGATGACGGCAAGCGGCAAGCACCAATAAATACACACAGTAATTATTCACAGGTGTAACACCTTGAGGCAATGCTTTCTGGGACTAGTGGTTTAGTAGAACCCAAGTGGGTCGCCGCCGCCATTCACATGCAAAAAAGTATTAAAAGGATTGCTAATGTCCCCGCAGTTACCCCGCAAGTAAAAGGCACCTCCCGTACCACATTAAGCTGCCCAAATGAGGTAGCTGTGGACCTGCAGTTTTTTTTGCGGTAGTGCAAACCCGCGACCGGGACGGCCGCTAACAAATGGAAGAAAGAGTTGCCCCTGGGTGGGATGCACTTACAGGTAGGAATAAATGCCAACGCAAGGGCGTGAGCCGCAAACAAAGTCCTTTTCCTGCCAGACGCGTTTCGGGCCAACGCCCTCTTCAGTGGCAGACCATGTGACATGAAGGCAAGCGGCAAGCACCAGTAAATACCCACAGTAATTATACGCCGGTGTAACACCTTGAAGCAATGCTTTCTGGGACTGGTGGTTTAGTAGAACCCAAGTGTGTCGCCGCCATTCACATGCAAAAAAGTATTAAAGGATTGCCAATGTCCCCGCAGGCACCCCGCAAGTAAAAGCACCTCCCGTACCACAGTAAGCTGCCCAAATGAGGTAGCTGTGGACCCGCAGTTTTTCCGCGGTAGTGCAAACCCGCAACCGGGCCGGACGCTAACAAATGGAAGAAAGAGTTGCCCCTGGGTGGGATGCACTTACAGGTAGGAATTAATGCCAATGCACGGGCGCGAGCCGCGAACAAAGTCCTTTTCCTGCCAGACTCGTTTTGGGCCAACGCCCTCTTCAGTGGCAGACCATGTGACATGACGGCAAGCACCAGTAAATACCCACAGTAATTATACGCAGGTGTAACACCTTGAAGCAATGCTTTCTGGGACTGGTTGTTTAGTGGAACCCAAGTGGGTCGCCGCTGCCATTCACATGCAAAAAAGTATTAAAAGTATTGCCAATGTCCCCGCAGAAACCCTGCATGTAAAAAACACCTCCCGCACCACAGTAAGCTGCCCAAATGAGGTAGCTGTGGACCCGCAGTTTTTCCGCGGTAGTGCAAACCCGCGCCCGGTCTGGCCGCTAACAAATGGAAGAAAGAGTTGTCCTTCGGTGGGATGCACTCACAGGTAAGAATTAATGCCAACGCAAGGGGACGAGCAGTGAACAAAGTCCTTTTCCTGCCAGACGCATTTCGGGCCAACGCCCTCTTCAGTGGCAGACCATGTGACATGACGGCAAGCACCAGTAAATACCCACAGTAATTATACGCAGTGTAACACCTTGAACCATTGCTTTCTGGGACTGGTGGTTTAGTAGAACCGAAGTGGGTCGCCGCCGCCATTCACATGCAAAAAAGTATTAAAAGGATTGCCAATGTCCCCGCAGGCACCCCGCAAGTAAAAGGCACCTCCCGTACCAGAGTATGCTGCCCAAATGAGGTCGCTGTGGACCCACAGTTTTTCCGCGGTAGTGCAAACCAGCGACCGGGCCGGCCGCTAACAAATGGAAGAAAGAGTTGCCCCTGGGTGGGATGCACTTACAGGTAGGAATTAATGCCAACGCAAGGGCGCGAGCCGCAAACAAAGTCCTTTTCCTGTCAGACGCGTTTCGGGCCAACGCCCTCTTCCGTGGCAGACCATGTGACATGACGGCAAGCGGCAAGCACCATTAAATTATACACAGGTGTAACACCTTGAAGCAATGCGGCAGTGGCAGACCATGTGACATGACGGCAAACGGCAAGCACCAGTAAATACCTACAATAATTATATGCAGGTGTAACACCTTGAAGCAATGCTTTCTGGGACTAGTGGTTTAGTAGAGCCCAAGTGGGTCGCCGCCGCCATTCACATACAAAAAAGTATTAAAAGGATTGCTAATGTCCCCACAGGCACCCCGCAAGTAAAAGGCACCTCCCGTACCACAGTAAGCTGCCCTAATGAGGTAGCTGTGGACCCGCAGTTTTTCCGCAGTAGTGCAAACCCGCGACCGGGCCGGCCGCCAACAAATGGAAGAAAGAGTTGCCCCTGGGTGGGATGCACTCACAGGTAGGAATTAATGCCAATGCAAGGGCGCGAGCCGCGACCAAATTCCTTTTCCTGCCTCTTCAGTGGCAGACCATGTGACATGACGGCAAGCGGCAAGCACTAGTAAATACCCACAGTAATTATACGCAGGTGTAACACCTTGAAGCAATGCTTTCTGGGACTGGTGGTTTAGTAGAACCCAAGTGGGTCGCTGCCGCCATTCACATGCAAAAAAGTATTAAAAGGATTGCCAATGTCCCCGCAGGCACCCCGCAAGTAAAAGGCACCTCCCGTACCACAGTAACCTGCCCAAATGAGGTAGCTGTGGACCCGCAGTTTTTCCGCTGTAGTGCAAACCCGTGACCGGGCCGGCCGCTAACAAATGGAAGAAAGAGTGGCCCCTGGGTGGGATGCACTTACAGGTAGGAATTAATGCCAATGCAAGGGCGCGAGCCGTGAACAAAGTCCTTTTCCTGCCAGACTCGTTTCGTCCAACGCCCTCTTCAGTGGCAGACCATGTGACATGACGGCAAGCACCAGTAAATACCCACAGTAATTATACGCAGGTGTAACACCTTGAAGCAATGCTTTCTGGGACTGGTGGTTTAGCAGAACCCAAGTGGGTCGCCGCCGCCATTCACATGCAAAAAAGTATTAAAAGGATTGCCAATGTCCCTGCAGGCACCCCGCAAGTAAAAGGCACCTCCCGCACCACAGTAAGCTGGACAAATGAGGTAGCTGTATACCTGCAGTTTTTCCGCGGTAGTGCAAACCCACGACCGGGCCGGCCGCTAACAAATGGAAGAAAGAGTGGCCCCTGGGTGGGATGCACTTACAGGTAGGAATTAATGCCAACGCAAGGGCGCGAGCCGCGAACAAAGTCCTTTTCCTGCCAGACGCGTTTCCGGCCAACGCCCTCTTCAGTGGCAGACCATGTGACATGACGGCAAGCGGCAAGCACCGGAAAATACCCACAGTAATTATAAGCAGGTGTAACACCTTCAAGCAATGCTTTCTGGGACTGGTGGTTTAGTAGAACCCAAGTGGGTCAAAGCCGCCATTCACATGCAAAAAAGTATTAAAAGGATTGCTAATGTCCCCGCAGTTACCCCGCAAGTAAAAGGCACCTCCCGTACCACAGTAAGCTGCCCAAATGAGGTAGCTGTGGACCTGCAGTTTTTCTGCGGTAGTGCAAACCCGCGACCGGGCCGGCCGCTAACAAATGGAAGAAAGAGTTGCCCCTGGGTGGGATGCACTTACAGGTAGGAATAAATGCCAACGCAAGGGCGCGAGCCGCGAACAAAGTCCTTTTCCTGCCAGACGCGTTTCGGGCCAACGCCCTCTTCAGTGGCAGACCATGTGACATGAAGGCAAGCGGCAAGCACCAGTAAATACCCACAGTAATTATACGCCGGTGTAACACCTTGAAGCAATGCTTTCTGGGACTGGTGGTTCAGTAGAACCCAAGTGGGTCGCCGCCATTCACATGCAAAAAAGTATTAAAAGGATTGCCAATGTCCCCGCAGACATCCCGCAAGTAAAAGCACCTCCCGTACCACAGTAAGCTGCCCAAATTAGGTAGCTGTGGACCCGCAGCTTTTCCGCGGTAGTGCAAACCCGCAACCGGGCCGACCGCTAACAAATGGAAAAAAGAGTTGCCCCTGTGTGGGATGCACTGACAGGCAGGAATTAATGCCAAAGCAAGGGCGCGAGCAGCGAACAAAGTCCTTTTCCTGCCAGACGCGTTTCGGGCCAACGCCCTCTTCAGTGGCAGACCATGTGACATGACTGCAAGCGGCTAGCACCAGTAAACACCCACAGAAATTATACGCAGGTGTAAAACCTTGAAGCAATGCTTTCTGGGACTGGTGGTTTAGTAGAACCGAAGTGGGTCGCCGCCGCCATTCACATACAAAAAAGTATTAAAAGGATTGCTAATGTCCCCACAGGCACCCCGCAAGTAAAAGGCACCTCCCGTACCACAGTAAGCTGCCCTAATGAGGTAGCTGTGGACCCGCAGTTTTTCCGCGGTAGTGCAAACCCGCGACCGGGCCGGCCGCCAACAAATGGAAGAAAGAGTTGCCCCTGGGTGGGATGCACTCACAGGTAGGAATTAATGCCAATGCAAGGGCGCGAGCCGCGACCAAATTCCTTTTCCTGCCTCTTCAGTGGCAGACCATGTGACATGACGGCAAGCGGCAAGCACTAGTAAATACCCACAGTAATTATACGCAGGTGTAACACCTTGAAGCAATGCTTTCTGGGACTGGTGGTTTAGTAGAACCCAAGTGGGTCGCTGCCGCCATTCACATGCAAAAAAGTATTAAAAGGATTGCCAATGTCCCCGCAGGCACCCCGCAAGTAAAAGGCACCTCCCGTACCACAGTAACCTGCCCAAATGAGGTAGCTGTGGACCCGCAGTTTTTCCGCAGTAGTGCAAACCCACGACCGGGCCGGACGCTAACAAATGGAAGCAAGAGTTGCCCCTGGGTGGGATGCACTTACAGGTAGGAATTAATGCCAACGCAAGGGCGCAAGCCACGAACAAAGTCCTTTTTCTGCCAGACCCGTTTCGGGCCATTGCCCTCATCAGTGTCAGACCATGTGACATGACGGCAAGCGGCAAGCACCAGTAAATACCCACAGTAATTATACGCAGGTGTAACACCTTGAAGCAATGCTTTCTGGGACTGGTGGTTTAGCAGAACCCAAGTGGGTCGCCACCGCCATTCACATGCAAAAATGTATTAAAAGGATTGCCAATGTCCCTGCAGGCACCCCGCAAGTAAAAGGCACCTCCCGCACCACAGTAAGCTGGACAAATGAGGTAGCTGTGGACCTGCAGTTTTTCCGCGGTAGTGCAAACCCACGACCGGGCCGGCCGCTAACAAATGGAAGAAAGAGTGGCCCCTGGGTGGGATGCACTTACAGGTAGGAATTAATGCCAACGCAAGGGCGCGAGCCGCGAACAAAGTACTTTTCCTGCCAGACGCGTTTCCGGCCAACGCCCTCTTCAGTGGCAGACCATGTGACATGACGGCAAGCGGCAAGCACCGGAAAATACCCACAGTAATTATAAGCAGGTGTAACACCTTCAAGCAATGCTTTCTGGGACTGGTGGTTTAGTAGAACCCAAGTGGGTCACAGCCGCCATTCACATGCAAAAAAGTATTAAAAGGATTGCTAATGTCCCCGCAGTTACCCCGCAAGTAAAAGGCACCTCCCGTACCACAGTAAGCTGCCCAAATGAGGTAGCTGTGGACCTGCAGTTTTTCTGCGGTAGTGCAAACCCGCGACCGGGCCGGCCGCTAACAAATGGAAGAAAGAGTTGCCCCTGGGTGGGATGCACTTACAGGTAGGAATAAATGCCAACGCAAGGGCGCGAGCCGCGAACAAAGTCCTTTTCCTGCCAGACGCGTTTCGGGCCAACGCCCTCTTCAGTGGCAGACCATGTGACATGAAGGCAAGCGGCAAGCACCAGTAAATACCCACAGTAATTATACGCCGGTGTAACACCTTGAAGCAATGCTTTCTGGGACTGGTGGTTCAGTAGAACCCAAGTGGGTCGCCGCCATTCACATGCAAAAAAGTATTAAAAGGATTGCCAATGTCCCCGCAGACATCCCGCAAGTAAAAGCACCTCCCCGTACCACAGTAAGCTGCCCAAATTAGGTAGCTGTGGACCCGCAGCTTTTCCGCGGTAGTGCAAACCCGCAACCGGGCCGACCGCTAACAAATGGAAAAAAGAGTTGCCCCTGTGTGGGATGCACTGACAGGCAGGAATTATTGCCAAAGCAAGGGCGCGAGCAGCGAACAAAGTCCTTTTCCTGCCAGACGCGTTTCGGGCCAACGCCCTCTTCAGTGGCAGACCATGTGACATGACTGCAAGCGGCTAGCACCAGTAAACACCCACAGAAATTATACGCAGGTGTAAAACCTTGAAGCAATGCTTTCTGGGACTGGTGGTTTAGTAGAACCGAAGTGGGTCATCGCCGCTATTCACATGCAAAAAGGTATTAAAAGGATTGCCAATGTCCCCGCAGACATCCCGCAAGTAAAAGGCACCTCCCGTACCACAGTAAGCAGCCCAAATGAGGTAGCTGTGGACCCGCAGTTTTTCCGCAGTAGTGAAAACCCGTGACCGGGCCGGCCGCTAACAAATGGAAGAAAGAGTCGCCCCTGGGTGGGATGCACATACAGGTAGGAATTAATGCCAACGCATGGGCGAGAGATGCGAACAAAGTCCTTTTCCTGCCAGAAGCGTTTCGGGCCAACGCCCTCTTCAGTGGCAGACCATGTGACATGACGGCAAGCGGCAAGCACCAGTAAATACCCACAGTAAATATACGCAAGTGTAACACCTTGAAGCAATGCTTTCTGGGACTGGTGGTTTAGTAGAACCCAAGTGGGTCGCCTCCGCCATTCACATGCAAAAAAGTATTAAAAGGATTGCCAATGTCCCCGCAGGCACCCCGCAAATAAAAGGCACCTCCCGTACCACAGTAAGCTGCCCAAATGAGGTAGCTGTGGACCCGCAATTTTTCCGCCGTAGTGCAAACCCGCGACCGGGCCGGCCGCTAACAAATAGAAGAAAGAGTTGCCCCTGGGTGTGGTGCACTTACAGTTAGGAATTAATGCCAACGCAAGGGCGCGAGCCGCGAACAAAGTCCTTTTCCTGCCAGACGCGTTTCGGGCCAACGCCCTCTTCAGTGGCAGACCATGTGACATGACGGCAAGCGGCAAGCACCGGAAAATACCCACAGTAATTATAAGCAGGTGTAACACCTTCAAGCAATGCTTTCTGGGACTGGTGGTTTAGTAGAACCCAAGTGGGTCACAGCCGCCATTCACATGCAAAAAAGTATTAAAAGGATTGCCAATGTCCCCGCAGGCACCCCGCAAGTAAAAGGCACCTCCAGTACCACAGTAAGCTGCCCAAATGAGGTAGCTGTGGACCCTCAGTTTTTCGGCAGTAGTGCAAACCTGCGACCAGGCCGGCCGCTAACAAATGGAAGAAAGAGTTGCCCCTGGGTGGGATGCACTTAAAGGTAGGAATTAATGCCAACACAAGGGCGCGAGCGGCGAACAAAGTCCTTACCCTTCCAGACGCGTTTCGGGCCAACGCCCTCTTCAGTGGCAGACCATGTGACATGACGGCAAGCGGCAAGCACCAGTAAATACCGACAGGAAATATACGCAGGTGTACACCTTGAAGCAATGCTTTCTGGGACTGGTGGTTTAGTAGAACCCAAGTGTGTCGCCGCCGCCATTCACATGCAAAAAAGTATTAAAGGATTGCCAATGTCCCCGCAGGTACCCCGCAAGTAATAGGCACCTCCTGTACCACAGTAAGCTGCCCAAATGAGGTAGCTGTGGACCCGCAGTTTTTCCGCGGTAGTGCAAACCCGCGACCGGGCCGGCCACTATCAAATGGAAGAAAGAGTTGCCCCTGGGTGTGATGCACTTACAGGTAGGAATTATTGCCAACTCAAGGGCGCGAGCCGCGAACAAAGTCCTTTTCCTGCCACACGCGTTTCGGGCCAACGCCCTCTTCAGTGGCAGACCAAGTGACATGACGGCAAGCGGCAAGCACCAGTAAATACCCACAGTAATTATATGCAGGTGTAACACCTTGAAGCAATGCTTTCTGGGATTGGTGGTTTAGTAGAAGCCAAGTGGGTCGCCGCCGTCATTCACATGCAAAAAAGTATTAATAGGATTGCCAACGTCCCCGCAGGCACCCTGCAAATAAAAGGCACCTCCCGTACCACAGTAAGCTGCCCAAATGAGGTAGCTGTGGACCCGCAGTTTTTCCACGGTAGTGCAAACCCGCGACCGGGCCGACCGCTAACAAATGGAAAAAAGAGTTGCCCCTGGGTGGGATGCACTTACAGGCAGGAATTAATGCCAACGCAAGGGCGCGAGCCGCAAACAAAGTCCTTTTCCTGCCAGACGCGTTTCGGACCAACGCCCTCTTCAGTGGCAGACCATGTGACATGACGGCAAGCGGCAAGCACCAATAAATACACACAGTAATTATTCGCAGGTGTAACACCTTGAAGCAATGCTTTCTGGGACTAGTGGTTTCGTAGAACCCAAGTGGGTCGCCGCCGCCATTCACATACAAAAAAGTATTAAAAGGATTGCCAATGTCCCCGCAGGCACCCCGCATATAAAAGGCACCTCCCGTACCACAGTAAGCTGCCCAAATGAGGTAGCTTTGGACCCGCAATTTTTCCGCCGTAGTGCAAACCCGCGACCGGGCCGGCCGCTAACAAATAGAAGAAAGAGTTGCCCCTGGGTGTGGTGCACTTACAGGTAGGAATTAATGCCAATGCAAGGGCGCGAGCCGCGAACAAAGTCCTTTTCCTGCCAACGCCCTCTTCAGTGGCAGACCATGTGACATGACGGCAATCGGCAAGCTCCAGTAAACACCCACAATAAATATACGCAGGTGTAACACCTTGAAGCAATGCTTTCTGGGACTGGTGGTTTAGTAGAACCGAAGTGGGTCATCGCCGCTATTCACATGCAAAAAAGTATTAAAAGGATTTCCAATGTCCCCGCAGAGATCCGGCAAGTAAAAGGCACCTCCTGTACCACAGTAAGCAGCCCAAACGAGGTAGCTGTGGACCCGCAGTTTTTCCGCAGTAGTGCAAACCCACGACCGGGCCGGCCGCTAACAAATGGAAGAAAGAGTCTCCCCTGGGTGGGATGCACCTACAGGTAGGAATTAATGCCAACGCAAGGGTGAGAGATGCAAACAAAGTCCTTTTCCTGCCAGACGCGTTTCATGCCAACGCCCGCTTCAGTAGCAGACCATGTGGCATGACGGCAAGCGGCAAGCACTAGAAAATACCCACAGTTATTATATGCAGGTGTAACACCTTGAGGCAATGCTTTCTGGGACTGGTGGTTTAGTGGAACCCAAGTGGGTCACAGCCGCCATTCACATGCAAAAAAGTATTAAAAGGATTGCCAATGTCCCCGCAGGCACCCCGCAAGTAAAAGGTACCTCCTGTACCACAGTAAGCTGCCCAAATGAGGTAGCTCTGGACCCGCAGTTTTTCCGCGGTAGTGCAAACCTGCGACAGGGCCGGCCGCTAACAAATGGAAGAAAGAGTTGCCCCTGGGTGGGATGCACTTACAGGTAGGAATTAATGCCAACGCAAGGGCGCGAGCCGCGAACAAAGTCCTTACCCTGCCAGACGCGTTTCGGGCCAACGCCCTCTTCAGTGGCAGACCACGTGACATGACGGCAAGCGGCAAGCACCAGTAAATACCCACAGAAATTATACGCAGGTGTACACCTTGAAGCAATGCTTTCTGGGACTGGTGGTTTAGTAGAACCCAAGTGGGTCGCCGCCGCCATTCACATGCAAAAAAGTATTAAAGGATTGCCAATGTCCCCGCAGGCACCCCGCAAGTAAAAGGCACCTCCCGTACCACAGTAAGCTGCCCAAATGAGGTAGCTGTGGACCCGCAGTTTTTCCACGGTAGTGCAAACCCGAGACCAAGCCGGCCGCTAACAAATGGAAGAAAGAGTTGCCCCTGGGTGGGATGCACTTACAGGTAGGAAATAATGCCAACACAAGGGCGCGAGCCGCGAACAAAGTCCTTACCCTGCCAGACGCGTTTCGGGCCAACGCCCTCTTCAGTGGCAGACCATGTGACATGACGGCAAGCGGCAAGCACCAGTAAATACCCACAGTAATTATACGCAGGTGTACACCTTGAAGAAATGCTTTCTGGGACTGGTGGTTTAGTAGAACCCAAGTGTGTCGCCGCGGCCATTCACATGCAAAAAAGTATTAAAGGATTGCCAATGTCCCCGCAGGCACCCTGCAAGTAACAGGCACCTCCCGTACCACAGTAAGCTGCCCAAATGAGGTAGCTGTGGACCCGCAGTTTTTCCGCGGTAGTGCAAACCTGCGACCGACCGACTGCTAACAAATAGAAGAAAGAGTTGCCCCTGGGTGTGATGCACTTACAGGTAGGAATTAATGCCAACGCAAGAGCGCGAGCCACGAACAAAGTCCTTTTCCTGCCAGAGGCATTGCAGGCCAACGCCCTCTTCAGTGGCAGACCATGTGACATGACGGCAAGCGGCAAGCACCAGTAAACACCCACAGTAATAATATGCAGGTGTAACACCTTGAAGCACTATTTTCTGGGACTGGTGGTTTAGTAGAACCCAAGTGGGTCGCCACCGCCATTGACATGCAAAAAAGTCTTAAAAGGATTGCCAATGTCCCCGCAGGCTCCCCGCAAATAAAAGGCACCTCCTGTACCACAGTAAACTGCCCAAATGAGATAGCTGTGGACCCACAGTTATTCCGCGGTAGTGCAAACCCGCGACCGGGCCGGCCGCTAACAAATGGAAGAAAGAGTTGCCCCTAGGTGGGATGCACTTACTGGTAGGAATCAATGCCAACGCAAGGGCGCGAGCCGCGAACAAAGTCCTTTTCCTGCCAGACGCGTTTCGGGCCAACGCCCTCTTCAGTGGCAGACCATGTGACATGACGGCAAGCGGCAAGCACCAGAAAATAGCCACAGTAATTATAAGTAGGTGTAACACCTTGAAGCAATGATTTCTGGGACTGGTGGTTTAGTAGAACCCAAGTGGGTCACAGCCGCCATTCACATGCAAAAAAGTATTAAAAGGATTGCCAATGTCCCTGCAGGCACCCCGCAAGTAAAAGGCTCCAGTAAGCTGCCCAAATGAGGTAGCTGTGGACCCTCAGTTTTTCTGCGGTAGTGCAAACCTGCAACCAGGCCGGCTGCTAACAAATGGAAGAAAGAGTTGCCCCTGGGTGGGATGCACTTACAGGTAGGAATTAATGCCAACGCAAGGGCGCGAGCCGCGAACAAAGTCCTTACCCTGCCAGACGCGTTTCGGGCCAACGCCCTCTTCAGTGGCAGACCATGTGACATGACGGCAAGCGGCAAGCACCAGTAAATACCCACAGGAATTATACGCAGGTGTACACCTTGAAGCAATTCTTTCTGGGATTGGTGGTTTAGTAGAACCCAAGTGTGTCGCCGCCGCCATTCACATGCAAAAAAGTATTAAAGGATTGCCAATGTCCCCGCAGGCACCCCGCAAGTAAAAGGCACCTCCCGTACCACAGTAAGCTGCCCAAATGAGGTAGCCGTGGACCCGCAGTTTTTCCACGGTAGTGCAAACCCGCGACCGGGCCAACCGCTAACAAATGGGAAAAAGAGTTGCCCCTGGGTGGGATGCACTTACAGGCAGGAATTAATGACAACGCAAGGGCGCGAGCCGCGAACAAAGTCCTTTTCCTGCCAGACGCGTTTCGGACCAACGCCTTCTTCAGTGGCAGACCATGTGACATGACGGCAAGGGCAAGCACCAGTAAATAACCACAGTAATTATTCGCAGGTGTAACACCTTGAAGCTATGCTTTCTGGGACTAGTGGTTCAGCAGAACCCAAGTTGGTCGCCGCCATTCACATGCAAAAAAGTATTAAAAGGATTGCCAATGTCCCCGCATACATCCCGCAAGTAAAAGCACCTACCGTACCACAGTAAGCTGCCCAAATGAGGTAGCTGTGGACCCGCAGTTTTTCCGCGGTAGTGCAAACCCGCAACCGGGCCGGCCGCTAACAAATGGAAGAAAGAGTTGCCCCTGGGTGGGATGCACTTACAGGTAGGAATTAATGCCAATGCAAGGGCGTGAGCCGCGAACAAAGTTCTTTTACTACCAGACGCGTTTCGGGCCAACGCCCTCTTCAGTGGCAGACCATGTGACATGACGGCAAGCGGAAAGCACCAGTAAATACGCACAGTAATTATACGCAGGTGTACCACCTTGAAGCAATGCTTTCTGGGACTGGTAGTTTAGTAGAACCCAAGTGGGTTGCCGCCGCCATTCACATGCAAAAAAGTATTAAAAGGATTGCCAATGTCCCCGCAGGCATCCCGCAAGTAAAAGGCACCTCCCGTACCACAGTAAGCTGACCAAATGAGGTAGCTGTGGACCCGCAGTTTTTCCGCGGTAGTGCAAACCCGCGAATGGGCCGGCCGCTAAAAAATGGAAGAAAGAGTTGCTCCTGGGTGGGATGCACTTACAGGTAGGAATTAATGCCAATGCAAGGGCGCGAGCCGCGAACAAAGTCCTTATCCTGCCATACGAGTTTCGGGCCAAGGCCCTCTTCAGTGGCAGACCATGGTACATGACGGCAGGCGGCAAGCACCAGTAAATACCCACAGTAATTATACGCAGGTGTAACACCTTGAAGCAATGCTTTCTTGGACAGGTGGTTCAGCAGAACCCAAGTTGGTCGCCGCCATTCACATGCAAAAAAGTATTAAAAGGATTGCCAGGGGGCGTGGCCAAGATGGCGGGCTGAGAGGTCGCACTTGCCGAGAGCTCCCGGACCCCTGAATCCCTGAACCGCTTCTAACCGCTGATTCCCCCCCGGATCACGCGGCGACTGAGCCTGGTGCCCACGGTGGAGGTGTGGAGCGACTGCTGAGCCCGGTTTGCGCCGTCGGGGGTGAGATCCTGACCGGTGAAGCCCGGGTCGAGGCCCGCTGAATGGCCCGTGTGCGAGCCGGAAGCCGCGAGTCTCCCGACCCTCGGAGCATGACGGAGCGCCCAGCCGCCTGTGTGTGAAGCCTGCAACGGGGCATGAACTGTCGGAGTGGGAGTCAGCAGCGGCTTCGCGAACGGCTCGGAGTTGTCCGACGGCGGTTGTACGGAGCGGAGCAGAGCGGAGGTGAAGAGCGGAGGCGGAGTCGACATCGCCTCACTACGCCAGCCCGTGGATTGAAGAGGCCCGCTGGGAGAGGCCGCTCCGGCCAGTTGCCTGAGCGGAGCAGAGGAACGGGGCTCCCGGGGCAGATCTCCCCCTGAGGCTACGGGCCCCGGCGACCATCGCACCGTGACTTTACCCACTGGCCGGATTTTGGGTCCCGGATCAGAGACGGAGAGGGGTTCTCCATCTTGGGCGTTGGCCCCTCGACATTACAGAGCGGCCATTTTGTGGTCTCCGGCCGGGCAGCTCGGCCTTCCTGGTGCTCTTTGTGTGGCGCTGCCCCCGGCTGGCATATAGCTGCTTTCTTTGCTGGACAGTAAGCCTCAACGCCCTCTACTCAGCTGCAATGTCGAACGCTAGAGGACAGCGACGGGGGGAACGAACCTTGCCGGACATGCTGGGACGCGGCGCCCTACGCAGCGGTGGAACCCAACCCGCCAAGACCTCCCCGGCCCCGACCAGGGGAGCAGATGGCGGAGAACCCCTGGTGACGAGATCATTTCTCGAATCGCTCTTTAGCTCCCTTCGGGAGGACTTTCAAACGCTCAAGCGTGAGGTGGCCGGGGAGGTCCGCGAAGTAAGGAGAGAGATGGACTCCCTGGGGGAACGTGTGAACACAGTGGAGGAAGCGGGTCACTCCAGGGATGAAGAGATCACCCATCTGCAGCAGGAGGTCCTGCGACTGCGGGAGCAACAGATTGAGCTACAGGCCCACGCCGAGGACCTTGAAAATCGGTCCAGGCGGAACAACATACGGGTCCGCGGTGTGCCGTCCGGTGAGGAGGGTGAAGACGTGACTGCATATCTGGTGGCCCTCTTTCGTGCGATCCTGGGAGAGTCGGAGGACTTTCGGATCCGCATAGACCGAGCACATCGGGTGGGCCGCCCCCGCAGAGCTACAGCGCCCGCCCCGGACATTCTGGCCTTCCTCCCGGATTTTCCCTTGAAGGAGCGGATCCTCCGAGAAGCACGAGGGCAGCAATCTTTCCGATTCCGGGACCACCCTGTGACCCTGTTTCAGGACTTATCTACAGTCACACTGCAGAAGAGGAAATCATTCAAGATCGCCACTGACTTCCTCCGGGAGCAAGGGACACAGTACTCTTGGGGGCACCCCTTCCGTCTGATATTTCGATGGAACGGTGTTTTGCATCAGCTTCGGTCCCTCCAGGATGTCTGCGCGGTGTTGGGCCTCACAGCATCGGATACAGATACCCCGGCTCCGCGGCGGAGGCGAAGCACTCGTGACGGATGGCAGCAAGCTGGAGGGGGGACCTCTCCTCCGTCGGAGCGTCCGGGCTCGCCCATGATCAGGGCGGACATGGCGGCCGCCATCCAGGAGGCCTCCAGAGTGGCGCCGAACGACGAAGTGGCCCTGACGGCCTGAACTCACTCCGGGGGGAGTCTACTCTAGCTTATTCCTATTGTAGGTGCGGGGATCCGGGGGGTGGGCGGGGAGGAATGGCGAGTGCTGGAGGAGGTGGCTGGACGTCCACTAGACTGATTTACCACGGCCTTGCCCGTTACGGGCCGGACTGGGACAATGTCTTTTTTGAAAAGTTTGAGTAGCAGGGAATGGGGTTGGGACAGGTGGGCAGAAGTTTTGATTCTGGGGCCTAGAGGGGGGGCCAGTTGCGGGGGGTGGTGTAGATTTGGTTGTGTGGGGACAAGGGGGATTTTTCTAGTTGTGGGGTGTTGGGGTTCGGGGACTGTACTGTGCCAGTGGACGGTTCAAAGTTGTTCTGTTTTGAGGCCTCGAGTGGTGCCTTCTGTGTTTGCCTGCGGGGCTTTGCCTCTTGACATGTGCTCCATTGATCCCCCTCCTTGATGGCTCTTAAGGTGCTTACTCTCAATGTGAAAGGGCTGAATAATCCGGTTAAGAGGCGGGCAGTGTTATCCTTGTTAGAAAACTCACAAGCGGATATCTGTCTGTTGCAGGAGACCCATTTGCTGGCTAAGGACTGCTCGAGGATGCGTACCCCTAAGTTCCCCACGCAGCTGTTCTCCTCTTGCGCCTCCAAGACGGCGGGGGTGGCGATCTTGTTTTCTAGGGGGTTCAGGGGAGAGGTCATGTGCAAGGTAGCAGAACAGAAAGGGAGACTTCTAGTGTACAGGATCAAGATGGGGGGTTTAGCACTGACTGTTGGCACCATCTACTGCCCCAATGATCACCAGGACCAATTCTTACACAGGGCTTTGGAGGACGTAGCATCCACCTCTGATAGGCACATAGTGTTGGGGGGTGATTTGAACCTGGTTTTCGACGCGGCGATGGACAGGTATGTGCAGCGGCGCCACCAGTTGGGTGAGCTTTCGGGCTCGATTCGAACTCGACTTGAGGAGCTGGATCTGCATGACATGTGGCGCCACCTCCACCCCACCACCCGCGCATACTCTTACTTCTCACATGCCCATAGATCTTATGCGCGATTAGATCATCTCCTTGTGTCGGGCCCAATGCTCCCTTTGGCTTCGAGTGTAGACATGGGGGTCCTCTCTCTTTCTGACCACGCCCCGGTGGAGGGCGCTTTCACTCTGCCCCCGGTGGTTCGGCCGAGAGGGGTCTGGCGGCTCCGGGACACGCTTTTGCACAGGCGGTCGGTGGTGGATCAGATCCGGGCGGCCATTTTGGATTTTCAGACCATGAATGATACTGGGGATACTTCTCGTGCGACACAGTGGGCAGCCCTGAAGGCGGTGCTCCGAGGCGAATTTATAGCGATTTCCTCGGCCGAGAATAGGGACCGACAGCTCAAGAGAGATGAGCTCACCCAGCAGGTGAGGGAGCTGGAGCAGGTTCATCACAGGACAGGGGCCCCCAGGGTGTGGAGGCAGCTGAAGGCGGCACGGAAACTCCTGGCGGCCCTTGACACGGACCGGGCGGAGTATGCGATGCTTCGCCTGAAACACAAATATTATACAGGGGGCGATCGGTGTGGGCGGCTCCTGGCTAACAAACTTAGGGTGCAACACCAGCAGCACCGAGTGAAGGAACTGGTGGACCCGACCGGTGGTAGGGTCACGGCTGATGAGCAAATAGCAGACGTCTTTCGCAGATTTTATGCTGACCTCTACACCGGGGAGGCCTCTTCGGCCCGGGCTGAGATGGCCTATCTGGACTCGGTCCCGCTCCCGTCGTTGTCTCAGGAGCAGGCTCAGTATCTGGAGCGTGACATCCGTATCGAGGAGGTGATCACGGCGATATCCCGACTTAAACTGGGCAAGGCCCCGGGTCCGGATGGCTTTATCCCGCTGTTCTATAAAACCTTCTGCCAGGAACTGGCGCCTCTACTGACCCGCCTTTTTAACTCCTTCGCAGAGCCAGGAGCCATCCCCTCCGAATTTCTCCAGGCCACGGTTTCCGTGATTCCGAAGCCGGGTAAGGACAGGACCGCCTGTGGGTCCTACCACCCCATTTCGCTGCTGAACACAGATTTGAAAGTGTTCACCAGTATATTAGCTGCACGCCTGGCGTTGCACCTCCCGGGCATGGTTGACTCGGACCAAGCGGGCTTCGTGCCCGGTAGGCAAACAGTAGATAACACAAAGAGGGTGACGCACATCCTCGAGAAGGCTTCCAGGATCCCTGGGGAGAGGATGCTCCTGTCCATAGACGCGGAGAAGGCTTTCGACAGGGTGCACTGGCCCTACCTAGAGAAGGTCCTGAGCAAATTCGGGATTGGGGAGAAGTTCCGTCATCTGATCTTCAATTGTTACCGGTTCCCCTCTGCGGTAGTCCGGGTGAACGGCGGCAGCTCTCGACCCTTCCCCATCGAGCGGGGTACGAGACAGGGGTGCCCTCTCTCCCCTTTGCTCTTTGCCCTGTACATGGAGCCTTTTGCTCAGAGGGTTAGGCAGAACCCCGACATTGTCGGTGTCAAGATGGGTGAATTCCATCATGCGATCAGCCTGTACGCGGATGATGTCATTCTGACGCTGGATGACCCGCGGAGATCACTGCCGGCCTGTGTAGAGGAACTGAACTTATTTGCCGACGTGGCGGGCTTCAAGGTGAACCTGGGGAAGTCGGCCGCCCTTGACATTTTGCTTACTAACGCCACTAGAGCGGAACTACAGAGGCTTTACCCTCTGAGCTGGTCCAGGGACCGGATCCCGTACTTGGGGATCCTATTGGCGCCCTCCCTCCCGGAGATGGTCACGGCCAATTACGCGGCTCTGGGCGCGAAAATCAGGGAGGAATTGGGCCGGTGGGATAAGGGCACGCTGTCGTTACTGGGTAGGGTGGCCGCGGTGAAGATGACCCTCCTGCCTCAGGTGCTCTACCTCTTCAGAGCGTTGCCGCTCCAGCCCCCCGCGGGGTGGCTTGTGGAGACACAGACTGCCATTGCGCGGTTCGTGTGGCAGGGCCGCAGGCCGAGGATCAAGAGAAGCATCGCTATGCTGTCACCGGAATCCGGGGGGCTGGGGATACCGGACTTGCGGAAATATTTCCAGGCCGCTCAGCTCCGCTATCTAGTGGAATGGAGCCGGTGGGAGTCTGATAAGCACTGGCTGTTCCAGGACCAGGCGGTGGCGGGTAGGACGCTGCAGGAAGTACCATTCTTGAAGCGGGCCCATCGACCCCCCAATCTCTATGCGTCTCTGGTAACACGGGTCCCGCTCCGGACGTGGGACTCGGTGGCTGCCAGGTGCGGGCTTACCACCTTCCCCTCTCCTTTTACGCCGCTCATTGGCAACCCGGACTTCGGCCCCGGGATGGAGCAGGGCGCTTATGAGCGCTGGCGGGTGGCCCGCTGCTGCACTCTGTATCACTTGTACTGCCCTGAGGGAGTTGTCCCCTTCCCGGGCCTGAGGAGGGATTATGGCCTCCCGGAAACGGAGCGCATGCGATACATGCAGGCGCGCCACTGGGCATTACAACCCCAAGTGCGCGACGCGGCACACCGGGAAATCACGGCGTATGAGCGTTGGTTAATTACTCGCACGTCGGACGCTAAACTGATCTCAGACCTGTATAAACTGCTGCAGCCCCCCTCCTTTCATATTCACAACCCCGGTCGGGGACGTTGGGAGCGTGAGCTCGGGCGCGTGTTGAGCCATAAAGAATGGGAACACATCTCCTTACGCGCACGTCACTCGGCCTACCACACGGGTCTTACGGAGACCTTCACTAAAATCTCGACCTACTGGTACCGCACGCCGGAGAAACTGCACGAGATGGACAGGGCAATACCAGGGACGTGCTGGCGCAACTGTGGCAATACTGGTACACTAATACACATACTATGGGAATGTCCCCTGCTGGCTCCTTACTGGGAAGAGGTCTTGGGCGAGGTAGACAAATGCTTTGGGATAGAACTGCCTAGATTCCCGGCCTATGTTCTGCTAGGGTTGCCGAATGGGCTGATGTATCCCCTTAGATCTAAGAGAGGTAGACAGATCGCAATTGCGCTGGGGTCAGCGGTGCAGAATATTCTCATACACTGGCGCACTACCACACTTCCCTCTGTAGTTGGTTGGCTGCACAGATTATGGCATGTCCTTGGAATGGAGAAGATGTCCTTAGTAGCCTTGGGGGATACTGACACCTTTGAGGAACTGTGGGAGCCCTTTCACAGCCTGTTATGTTCCGAGTTTCGGGAGATCACCTGCCCTAGATACCTTAGGTTGTTAAGGCTGACGCCGCCACCGGACCCGCCTGCTTGATTGGGTGGGGTTGGTACTGTATAGCGGGGATTTTCGGAGAGTTGCATGTAGCGGAGACTGTAGATATTGGCACAGTACAGGGGGTGGGTTAGGGTTAGGTAGTTGGGGGTTCTGTTTGGTTAGGTAGGTTTTTGGAGCGGGGTTGCTTCTCCTCCCTTCACCCCTCCCTTTTTTCCCCTCCCCTCTTCCCCTCCCCCCCTTTTTTTTTTCTTTTCCTTTTTCTCCCGTTCTCTCTTGATCCCCCCCCCCTGTTTTTCTTTCCTTCCCCCCGTCCCGTCCCTCCCTCCCTTTCTCCCCCCCCCCGTTATTTGTATGTGACCACAGGTGCGAAAGCTATGCTCCCGAGTCGGATGGGGCCTCTTGCAAACTTGTAACTGCATTACTGTACTTGCTGTACAATGCGCATTGATGTGCGGTTCCTGTGGTTTACTTGTTCCGTGCCCCTTTGTGTCCTACCCCACCCTGCTTCAATAAAATACTTTAAACCTAAAAGGATTGCCAATTTCCCTGCATACATCCCGCAAGAAAAAGCACCTCCCGTACCACAGTAAGCTGCCCAAATGAGGTAGTTGTGGACCCGCAGTTTTTCCGCGGTAGTGCAAACCCGCAACCGGGCCGGCCGCTAACAAATGGAAGAAAGAGTTGCCCCTGGGTGGGATGCACTTACAGGTAGGAATTAATGCCAACGCAAGGGCGTGAGCCGCGAACAAAGTTCTTTTACTGCCAGACGCGTTTCGGGCCAACGCCCTCTTCAGTGGCAGACCATGTGACATGACGGCAAGCGGAAAGCACCAGTAAATACGCACAGTAATTATACGCAGGTGTAACACCTTGAAGCAATGCTTTCTGGAACTGGTGGTTTAGTAGAACCCAAGTGGGTCGCCGCCGCCATTCACATGCAAAAAAGTATTAAAAGGATTGCCAATGTCCCCGCAGGCATCCCTCAAGTAAAAGGCACCTCCCGTACCACAGTAAGCTGCCCAAATGAGGTAGCTGTGGACCCGCAGTTTTTCCGCGGTAGTGCAAACCCGCGAATGGGCCGGCCGCTAAAAAATGGAAGAAAGAGTTGCTCCTGAGTGGGATGCACTTACAGGTAGGAATTAATGCCAATGCAAGGGCGCGAGCAGCGAACAAAGTCCTTATCCTGCCATACGAGTTTCGGGCCAACGCCCTCTTCAGTGGCAGACCATGGTACATGACGGCAAGCACCGGAAAATACCCACAGTAATTATAAGCAGGTGTAACACCTTGAAGCAATGCTTTCTGGGACTGGTGGTTTAGTAGAACCCAAGTGGGTCACAGCCGCCATTCACATGCAAAAAAGTATTAAAAGGATTGCCAATGTCCCCGCAGGCACCCCGCAAGTAAAAGGCACCTCCCGTACCACAGTAAGCTGCCCAAATGAGGTAGCTGTGGACCCTCAGTTTTTCGGCGGTAGTGCAAACCTGCGACCAGGCCGGCCGCTAACAAATGGAAGAAAGAGATTCCCCTGGGTGGGATGCACTTAAAGGTAGGAATTAATGCCAACGCAAGGGCGCGAGCCGCGAACAAAGTCCTTACCCTTCCAGACGCGTTTCGGGCCAACGCCCTCTTCAGTGGCAGACCATGTGACATGACGGCAAGCGGCAAGCACCAGTAAATACCCACAGGAAATATACGCAGGTGTACACCTTGAAGCAATGCTTTTTGGGACTGGTGGTTTAGTAGAACCCAAGTGTGTCGCCGCCGCCATTCACATGCAAAAAAGTAATAAAGGATTGCCAATGTCCCCGCAGGCACCCCGCAAGTAATAGGCACCTCCCGTACCACAGTAAGCTGCCCAAATGAGGTAGCTCTGGACCCGCAGTTTTTCCGCGGTAGTGCAAACCTGCGACAGGGCCGGCCGCTAACAAATGGAAGAAAGAGTTGCCCCTGGGTGGGATGCACTTACAGGTAGGAATTAATGCCAACGCAAGGGCGCGAGCCGCGAACAAAGTCCTTACCCTGCCAGACGCGTTTCGGGCCAACGCCCTCTTCAGTGGCAGACCACGTGACATGACGGCAAGCGGCAAGCACCAGTAAATACCCACAGTAATTATACGCAGGTGTACACCTTGAAGCAATGCTTTCTGGGACTGGTGGTTTAGTAGAACCCAAGTGGGTCGCCGCCGCCATTCACATGCAAAAAAGTATTAAAGGATTGCCAATGTCCCCGCAGGCACCCCGCAAGTAAAAGGCACCTCCCGTACCACAGTAAGCTGCCCAAATGAGGTAGCTGTGGACCCGCAGTTTTTCCGCGGTAGTGCAAACCCGAGACCAAGCCAGCCGCTAACAAATGGAAGAAAGAGTTGCCCCTGGGTCGGATGCACTTACAGGTAGGAATTACTGCCAACACAAGGGCGCGAGCCGCGAACAAAGTCCTTACCCTGCCAGACGCGTTTCGGGCCAACGCCCTCTTCAGTGGCAGACCATGTGACATGACGGCAAGGGGCAAGCACCAGTAAACACCCACAGTAATTATACGCAGGTGTAACACCTTGAAGCAATGCTTTCTGGGACTGGTGGTTTAGTAGAACCCAAGTGGGCCGCCGCCGCCATTCACATGCAAAAAAGTATTAAAAGGATTGCCAATGTCCCCGCAGGCTCCCCGCAAATAAAACGCACCTCCCGTACCACAGTAAACTGCCCAAATGAGGTAGCTGTGGACCCACAGTTATTCCGCGGTAGTGCAAACCCGCGACCGAGCCGGCCGCTAACAAATTGAAGAAAGAGTTGCCCCTAGGTGGGATGCACTTACAGGTAGGAATTAATGCCAACGCAAGGGCGCGAGCCGCGAACAAAGTCCTTTTCCTGCCAGACGCGTTTCGGGCCAACGCCCTCTTCAGTGGCAGACCATGTGACATGACGGCAAGCGGCAAGCACCAGAAAATAGCCACAGTAATTATAAGTAGGTGTAACACCTTGAAGCAATGATTTCTGGGACTGTTGGTTTAGTAGAACCCAAGTGGGTCACAGCCGCCATTCACATGCAAAAAAGTATTAAAAGGATTGCCAACGTCCCTGCAGGCACCCCGCAAGTAAAAGTCTCCAGTAAGCTGCCCAAATGAGGTAGCTGTGGACCCTCAGTTTTTCCGCGGTAGTGCAAACCTGCGACCAGGCCGGCTGCTAACAAATGGAAGAAAGAGTTGCCCCTGGGTGGGATGCACTTACAGGTAGGAATTAATGCCAACGCAAGGGCGCGAGCCGCGAACAAAGTCCTTACCCTGCCAGACGCGTTTCGGGCCAACGCCCTCTTCAGTGGCAGACCAGGTGAATGCTGCCCAAATGAGGTTACTGTGGACCCGCAGTTTTTCCGCGGTAGTGCAAACCCGCGACCCGGCCGGCCGCTAACAAATGGAAGAAAGAGTTGCCCCTGGGTGGGATGCACTTACAGGTAGGAATTAATGCCAACGCAAGGGCGCGAGCCGCAAACAAAGTCCTTTTCCTGTCAGACGCGTTTCGGGCCAACCCCCTCTTCAGTGGCAGACCATGTGACATGACGGCAAGCGGCAAGCACCAGTAAATACCCACAGTAATTATACGGAGGTGTAACACCTCGAAGCAATGCTTTCTGGGACTGGTGGTTTAGTAGAACCCAAGTGGGTTGCTGCCGCCAATCACATGCAAAAAAGTATTAAAAGGATTGCCAATGTCCCCGCAGGCACCCCGCTAGTAAAAGGCACCTCCCGTACCACAGTAAGCTGCCCAAATGAGGTAGCTGTGGACCCGCAGTTTTTCCGCGGTAGTGAAAACCTGCGACCAGGCCGGCAACTAACAAATGGAAGAAAGAGTTTCCCCTGGGTGGGATGCACTTACAGGTAGGAATTAATGCCAAAGCAAGGGCGCTAGACGCGAACAAAGTCCTTTTCCTGCCAGAATCGTTTCGGGCCAACGCCCTCTTCAGTGGTAGACCATGTGACATGACTGCAAGCGGAAAGCACCAGTAAATACCCACAGTGATTATACGCAGGTGTAACACCTTGAAGCAATGCTTTCTGGGACTGGTGGTTTAGTAGAACCCAAGTGGGTCGCTGCTGCCATTCACATGCAAAAAAGTATTAAAAGGATTGCCAATGTCCCCGCAGGCACCCCTCAAGTAAAAGGCACCTCCCGTATCACAGTAAGGTGCCCAAATGAGGTAGCTGTGGACCCGCAGTTTTTCCGCGGTAGTGCAAACCTGCGACCGGGCCAGCCGCTAACAAATGGAAGAAAGAGTTGCCCCTGGGTGTGATGCACTTACAGGTAGGAATTAATGCCAACGCAAGGGCGCGAGCCGCAAACAAAGCCCTTTTCCTGCCAGACGCGTTTTGGGCCAACGCCCTCTTCAGTGGCAGACCATGTGACATGATGGCAAGCACCAGTAAATACCCACAGTAATTATACGCAGGTGTAACACCTTGAAGCAATGCTTTCTGGGACTGGTGGTTTAGTAGAACCCAAGTGGGTCGCCGCCGCTATTTACATGCAAAAAAGTATTAAAAGTATTGCCAATGTCCCTGCAGGCACCCCGCAAGTAAAAGAAACCTCCCGCACCACAGTAAGCTGCCCATATGAGGTAGCTGTGGACCCGCAGTTTTTCCGCGGTAGTGTAAACCCGCAACCGGTCGGGCCGCTAATAAATGGAAGAAAGAGTTGTCCCTGGGTGGGATGCACTTACAGGTAGGAATTAATGCCAACGCAAGGGCGCGAGCCGTGAACGAAGTCCTTTTCCTGCCAGACGCATTTCGGGCCAACGCCCTCTTCAGTGGCAGACCATGTGACATGACGGCAAGCGGCAAGCACCAGTAAATGCCCACAGTAATTATACGCAGGTGTAACACCTTGAAGCAATGCTTTCTGGGACTGGTGGTTTAATAGAACCCAAGTGGGTCGCCGCCGCCATTCACATGCAAAAAAGTATTAAAAGTATTGCCAATGTCCCCGCAGGCACCCCGCAAGTAAAAGACACCTACCGCACCACAGTAAGCTGCCCAAATGAGGTAGCTGTGGACCCGCAGTTTTTCCGCGGTAGTGCAAACCCGCGACACGGCCGGCCGCTAACAAATGGAAGAAAGAGTTGCCCCTGGGTCGGATGGACTTACAGGTAGGAATTAATGCCAATGCAAGGGTGCGAGCCTCGAACAAAGTCCTTTTCCTGCCAGACGCGTTTCGGGCTAACGCCATCTTCAGTGGCAGACCATGTGACATGATGGCAAGCACCAGTAAATACCCACAGTAATTATACGCAGGTGTAACACCTTGAACCAATGCTTTCTGGGACTGGTGGTTTAGTAGAACCGAAGTGGGTCGCCGCCGCCATTCACATGCAAAAAAGTATTAAAAGGATTGCCAATGTCCCCGCAGGCACCCCGCAAGTAAAAGGAACCTCCCGTACCAGAGTATGCTGTCCAAATGAGGTAGCTGTGGACCCGCAGTTTTTCCGCGGTAGTGCAAACCCGCGACTGGGCCGGCCGCTAACAAATGGAAGAAAGAGTTGCCCCTGGGTGGGATGCACTTACAGGTAGGAATTAATGCCAATGCAAGGGCGCGAGCCGTGAACAAAGTCCTTTTCCTGCCAGACGTGTTTCGGGCCAACGCCCTCTTCAGTGGAAGACCATGTGACATGACGGCAAGCGGCAAGCACCAGTAAAAACCCAGAGTAATTACACGCAGGTGTAACACCTTTAAGCAATGCTTTCTGGGACTGGTGGTTTAGTGGAACCCAAGTGGGTCGCCAACGCCATTCACATGCAAAAAAGTATTAAAAGGATTGCCAATGTCCCCGCAGGCACCCCGCAAGTAAAAGGCACCTCCCGTACCACAGTAAGCTGCCCATATGAGGTAGCTCTGGACCCGAAGTTTTTCCGCGGTAGTGCAAACCCGCGACCGGGCTGGCCGCTAACTAATGGAAGAAAGAGTTGCCCCTGGGTGGGATGCACTTACAGGTAGGAATTAATGCCAACGCAAGGGCGCGAGCCGCGAACAAATTCCTTTTCCTGCCAGACGCGTTTCGGGCCAACGCCCTCTTCAGTGGCAGACCATGTGACATGATGGCAAGCGGCAAGCACCAGTAAACACCCACAGTAATTATACGCAGGTGTAACACCTTGAAGCAATGCTTTCTGGGACTGTGGTTTAGTAGAACCCAAGTGTGACGCCACCACCATTCACATGCAAAAAAGTATTACAAGGATTGCCAATGTCCCCGCAGGCACCCCGCAAGTAAAAGGCGCCTCCCGTACCACAGTAAGCTGCCCAAATGAGGTAGCTGTGGACCCTCATATTTTACGCAGTAGTGCAAACCCGCGACCGGGCCGGCCGCTAAAAAATGGAAGAAAGAGTTGCCCCTGGGTGGGATGCACTTATAGGTGGGAATTAATGCCAACGCAAAGGCGCAAGCCGTGAACAAAGTCCCTTTCCTGCCAGGCGCGTTTCGGGCCAGAGCCCTCTTCAGTGGCAGACCATGTGACATGACGGCAAGGGGCAAGCACCAGTAAATGCCCACAGTAATTATACGCTGGTGTAACACCTTGAAGCAATGCTTTCTGGGACTGGTGGTTTAGTAGAACCCAAGTGGGTCACTGCCGCCATTCACATGCAAAAAAGTATTAAAAGGATTGCCAATGTCCCCGCAGACACCCCACAAGTAAAAGGCACCTCCCGTACCACAGTAAGCTGCTAAATGAGGTAGCTGTGGACCCGCAGTTTTTCCACAGTAGTGCAAACCCGCGACCGGGCCAGCCACTAACAAATGGAAAAAAGAGTTGCCCCTGGGTGGGATGCACTTACAGGTAGGAATTAATGTTAACGCAAGGGCGTGAGCCACGAACAAAGTCCTTATCCTGCCAGGCGCGTTCCGGGCCAAAGCCCTCTTCAGTGGCAGACCATGTGACATGACGGCAAGCGGCAAGCACCATGAAAATACCCACAGTAATTATACGCAGGTGTAACACCTTGAAGCAATGCTTTCTGGGACTGGTGGTTTAGTAGAACCCAAGTGGGTCACTGCCGCCATTCACATACAAAAAAGTATTAAAAGGATTGCCAATGTCCCCGCAGACACCCCGCAAGTAAAAGGCACCTCCCGTACCACAGTAAGCTGCTTAATGAGGTAGATGTGGACCCGCAGTTTTTCCGCGGTAGTGCAAACCCGCGACCGGGCCGCCCGCTAACAAATGGAAGAAAGAGTTGCCCCTGGGTTGGAGGCACTTACAGGTAGGAATTAATGCCAACGCAAGAGCGCGAGCCTCGAACAAAGTCCTTACCCTGCCAGACGCGTTTCGGGCCAACACCCTCTTCAGTGGCAGACCATGTGACATGACGGCAAGCGGCAAGAACCAGTAAATATCCACAGTAATTATACGCAGGTGTAACACCTTGAAGCAATGCTTTCTGGGACTGGTGGTTTAGTACAACCCAAGTGGGTCGCCGCCGCCATTCACATGCAAAAAAGTATTAAAAGGATTGCCAATGTCCCCTCAGGCACCCCGCAAGTAAAAGGCACCTCCCGTACCACAGTAAGCTGCGCAAATGAGGTAGCTGTGGACCCGCAGTTTTTCAGCGGTAGTGCAAACCCGCGACCGGGCTGACCGCTAACACATGGAAGAAAGAGTTGCCCCTGGGTGTGATGCACTTAAAGGTAGGAATTAATGCCAACGCAAGGGCGCGAGCCCCGAACAAAGTCCTTTTCCTGCCAGACGCGTTTCGGGCCAACGCCCTCTTCAGTGGCAGACCATGTGACATGACGGCAAGCGGCAAGCACCAGTAAATACCCACAGTAATTACACGCAGGTGTAACACCTTGAAGCTATGCTTTCTGGGACTGGTGGTTTAGTAGAACCCAAGTGGGTCCCCGCCGCCATTTACATGCAAAAAAGTATTAAAAGGATTGCCAATGTCCCCGCAGGCACCCCGCAAGTATAAGGCACCCCCCGTACCACAGTAAGCTGCCCAAATGTGGTAGCTCTGGACCCGCAGTTTTTCCGCGGTAGTGCAAACCCGCGACCGGGCCGGCCGCTAACAAATGGAAGAAAGAGTTGCCTCTGGGTGGGATGCACTTACAGGTAGGAATTAATGCCAACACAAGGGCGCGAGCCGCGAACAAAGTCCTTTTCCTGTCAGACGCCTTTCGGGCCAACGCCCTCTTCAGTGGCAGACCATGTAACATGACGGCAAGCGGCAAGCACCAGTAAATACCCACAGTAATTATAGGCAGGTGTAACACCTTGAAGCAATGCTTTCTGGGACTGGTGGTGTAGGAGAGTAGGGTCTGCTATCCTATGGTCACCCCAATTTTTGCTTTTTGCTTCACTGGTTTTCGACTTATTGAGGCTGTGGGCCTGCTAATCAGACCCCCAGCCTACTGTTCTCTCTATAAATTCACATACATGTACTATAGGTACATAACCCGATTGGAAATGGACTCCTTGTAAGCCCCTGTACCATGCACTATAGGTGCTCAGGGCATAGGTGCCACCAAGGCCTACCAGGGGCTGCAGCATAGCTTTTGCCACCCCTGGCTGGTTCTTAAATTGACACAACTGGCTGATCACTCAGCTGGGGCAAGTTGGTGTAATCACCCCTTGCTTAGATATAGTATACCTATATCTAAACCTATATCTGGACACATATAAACCTGTGAGCCACTCCTATGGAAGGCCTTATCAATCCTGGAGGCAGAGTGCGTGGTTTAATGTGAGATGGAGCTCGAGCATGAGCTGAGCCTGTCTGCAGCTGTCGGGAACAACTCCCTAAGCTGTTCCGGGATAATGCAATACCATATACTATTAAGTGCATTGCAATCCTCGCGGTTATGTAGCAACTTTGGTTTGGCTTTATCAAAACATGTTGTGTAAGGTGTCATACGATTTGGAATACTATCCCCTCGACAGTCCTGTCAACGGGGATAGCATTCAACCCCTCTAGAGGGAGAAGACATGTTACTTTACTGAAACGCGGTTGATTTTTAAAAGAGCCTCAGATCCACAAAATGGATGCTTCCGCCACAGACACAAGTCTGACCTCCTGCTGCTGACCGAAACTCAGCCGAGGAGGCCTGGACAAAGGCTTTCCTGTCGCAGGGAGGTGTCACACCACCCCAGACAGGAGATAGTGGATTGTAGCAGGGAGGTTTGAAAGAAACCAGACACTGCCTGGGGAGCACAACGCTTACCCTTGCATAATCCGGCCAAACCGGTTCTGGGGCACAACAGCCCCAGTCCCAGTGCGACCTGGACAAAGGGAAAGGGGTGTATCCACCCCCTTCCTGGGTCCCACCCATAGGAGGGGACCTAGCAGGTAATCCAGCCCCCTAGATTGGTATAAGAATGGGAGCAGTGCCAACGCACTCAGATTATCCTGATGAAACATATGAAACTAAATTCTGGACCCTTCGACATCCTAATCAATGTATAAGACTGAAGAATCTCCCTTGTGGTCAAGGAGTGACCAACCTGTGCAAACAGGCACCATCCAGCACCTCGACATCTGCTTTGTTGCAGTTCCCGCCGGAACTCAAGCAACAGAGATCAACAAGATCAAGCTTGCCTGCCTTCTAACAGCCCGATCCACAGTCCCTGCAGAGCTGACACCCGTGGACGTGACCGGAAGCGTGGGGCCCGCCACCTTGAAAAGAACATGAGACGCTGACCGTGCAGCCCACGAGTGACCCTCGAAGCTGTACATCGGGGTTTGAGAAGCCCCAGCCCTGAGCCACTTTTGTACCGAAGCTCACCCCTCTACACTCACAGAGTGCTGCGTGGGGCCCTTCTGCTTCTTTTGGCCCAACGTGTTGGCCCGGTCGATTGCCCGTTGGCTTGTGGCCCCTGTGCCTGTGAACTACAAAATCTAACTTGTGATTCTGGTTGCTCTAGACTTGCACCCGCTTTTCTGAAAAGGAGCACCCGCTCTGTCCCTCCTGGTCCGAGTGAGAAGCAATCTTCCAGTCCTGCATGGATTGCTCTTGCCAAGTGTTGTTTGCTCTGATCTTGAAGCCGACAGCGCCGTCGGTGAGAGCCTTTGTGGGACAGCTTGTAATGCGCTCCTGGACATCGCAGATGCCCCAGAGCCCACGTGGCAGCAGAGAGAAGCTCCTTAAAAACCACCTGATTGCGCCCGACATTGCCTGGTTCCGTCCTGGTTCCACCCTGGTCACTGCTGAGTGACCCAGACTCTGTCCCCTCTGCTTTCAGGTACTTTACGACTCTGATCCACCCTTGGATCACACCAGACACTTCTCCTTCACATCGCCTGCAGCATCTTCAGCTTCAAGCACCAACAACCTGCGTGACGAAACCCAACACAACTTCGACCCTATGCACCCGCTTCCTGTGGGTGAGGTAACTCAACAACGCCGGTGTTCCCACACTGGTACACACCTCTAGTGTGTGTGTCTTAAGTTTCATCCTTCTAGGTTAAGCGGAAGTCTCCTTAAACACTAACTTTGTAACTTTTACACACCATTGACATTGCATTGGTGCAAGCCGCGCTTTAAGCGCTGCACCCGAATCCCGCGGGCTTTTCCCGACTTCAGCATTGCTAGTCCCCACCAGTCCCAGCGATTCCCTAGGCCCTAGGCCTAACCACTGTTCGATTGGTATCTCTTATACCACTTTCTTAATATATGGTTTGAGTGGCCACCCGCCCTCATCCATAATTGTGCAACTTCTATATATATGGCTAACTGTGCTTTTGTTTAAACGCTTGTGCCCATTTTCTCATAAAGAGTACTGGGGATTATTTTAGTAATAAACACATATATTTTTATAATATATACTTGTGTGGTGTCCTTTCATTTGATATTACAGGATTGTGATTGGTAAAACAGCTCGCTTAACACAACCTCTTGAGTTTAGCCTTTCAGGCTGCTTAGTCCATGCTACCCCTAGGATAGCTTGTCTATAAGGTTGACTTACAACCAGACATCATAAGGGATTGTTTGGACTGATACAAGGTGGTTCCAGAATTGGAAACATCATATATCAGGCCAACTTCTCACATTGGTGTGCAGCAGTGCGGATTTGAGCTTGCTGTTGTTTTACCATTGCAATCTTTTTATCAAATTGAAAGATCACATAAAGTACCTTAGGTACATATAAACAAAAGCTTAGCATATTTAAGTTCTACTGAACTTAGTAGTTGTAGATCAAAGGGATTAGCACACCCTGCCTACAACTCACTAGCAAGGTACAGTAGGAAAACACTTAGTGTAGGTAAGTGCACCACTTGCACCTCACTAGCAGTCATGTCTGGCACAGAAGGAGCTTCAGGCTCTTCACCTGTGAGGGTTGACCTTACCAAGGCAACCTCCAGCTATGACAAACTTAGCCATAAAGACTTGAGTGCCTTATGCATTGCAAGAGGGCTAAAAAGGGGTCACAACCCCACCATTCCTTCCCTGATAGCCATCCTGGAAAAGGATGACTTAGATAAGGCGAGTGCAGTTCCCTTAGAAACAGGAGATGGAAGTTTGAAGTTTGAAGTTTAAACTTTATTGTTTAGTTAATTAAAACCATAACAATTTGATGAATGGCACACAACAGATATAACATTTATAAATGTATCACTAAAATAATTGGTAAAAAGACTTAATGATAAGAAATTCAATTCATTAATTGTTCATGTTGTTTTTATACGTTTCTCAAATGCCTGCAAGAACTTCACCAGCTTGCAGTGTATTCTTGGAGTGGTAGTGTCCAGACTTCCAATAATGGCTGATCTACATGTTCGTAGTTTCATGGACCGATAACTTTCCTTCAGGTATGACCGTTCCCTGGATAGCATCTTACAGTGACAAATTATGTGTATTAGATCCTCTTTAGGGCTACCACACAGTCGACAAGAGACATCATCAAGCAGTTTCCAGGCAGGTTCATTGGCTCGTGTCGGAAAGTCGCCAAGTCTCAAAGCCAACAGCTTTTTCTTAATAAAAATAGAGTAAGTTGTTTCCAGGTATAGTGCAGCTGTCAATGTCTTATAGCCATTTATCACAGCCCATGAGTGCGAACGATGGGAGAAAATTTCTTTGTCCAAAATTAACGAGTGGAGTTTGGCCACTTTATTTAGGGTCTGTTTTAGTACAGCAAATGACAGATTATTATCCCATAAGGTTTTTGAGCAGGTTGTCTCCAAAGCTTGCATGAGAAATTGTTTGCTTTGGATTTATTTTGGGATTTAAGCTCTTGCCACAGGTAGGTATTCAGATTGTTATTACTTGCTTTTTGCTTGATCTGATACCACACCTTAATATATGAATATAGTCTTATATATATATATATATATATATATATATATATATATATATATATATATATATTCACTGAAAAAACCATAGGTTATAGACCATATATAGTTAGGAATTAGCATTTACAAAACCTTGAAAATTCACTGAAAAAAACATAGGTTATAGATCATATATAGTTAGGAATTCGCATTTACAAAACCTTATTTTACTCACACAAAACCATTGAAATTCCATATATAGTTAGTTGCACTAACTATATATCGCGCACCCGCAATCCACTGCTGATGATGTCACATATTACATCATTCATGACATGGTCAGTGACATCACTGATGACATCACTGATGACATCTCAAATGACATCACTGATGACATCTCAAATGACATCACTGATGACATCACTGATGACATCTCATTTGACATTACTGATCACATCACTGATGATATCATTCATGTGATAATACGATGAACCTCTTCAGACTCTAATATAACCTTAGATACAATCAGTGTAAACAGACACTCACAGACTGTCACTCATCAATGGAGTTACTCACACACCTAGTCAGTCATGCAAAGAATCAATCACACCTCCATTTCCTCAACTATACAGTTATACAAACTTTACTTATTCAAACATATACTAACACATATTTACTCTCTTATACATTCCCTGATACAAGTTCACAATGATCCATACAGCCACTCACACATTCACTGGCTCTTATGCACAGTTATTTATATATGTCAACTCTCACATGTACTGTGTTTTACATATGTACTTACTTTGACATGTAGCACTGAGATATCCATTCACTCACCAATACACTCATGCACACAGTCAACCGCCCATACAGCTGTTTCCACATGCACTTTTGAAACCATACATCTAGTGAATCAACTGCTCACACATCTATGCACAGAGTCATACACCTCCCAGCCACCCACACACACACTCAGTCTCCCATACAAATACTTGGGCAACCAATCAATAACCCATATAGTTACTCATATAGCTACTTATCAACACATGCAACAGTTTACAGAACAACAGACATAATGATGCACAAATTAAGACAGTTTAGTCACTAACCCATGCACTCAGTGAGACACATTTAATCACTCACTCATACAGTCAGTCATGCACCTACTAAATCCTTCATCCAGACACTTATACATCCACTCATTCTTCAATATGTAAGACATATTTTAACTTTACAGAAACATACAGTCACTGGATGTTGTCATCAGTGATGTCATCAGTGATGTCATTTGAGATGTCATCAGTGATGTCATCAGTGATGTCACTGACCATGTCATGAATGATGTAATATGTGACATCATCAGCAGTGGATTGCGGGTGCGCGATATATAGTTAGTGCAACTAACTATATATGGAATTTCAATGGTTTTGTGTGAGTAAAATAAGGTTTTGTAAATGCGAATTCCTAACTATATATGATCTATAACCTATGGTTTTTTCAGTGAATTTTCAAGGTTTTGTAAATGCTAATTCCTAACTATATATGGTCTATAACCTATGGTTTTTTCAGTGAATTTTCAAGGTTTTGTAAATGCTAATTCCTAACTATATATGGTCTATAGCCTATGGTTTTTTCAGTGAATATATATATATATACATACATATATAAACATATATCATCTGTATATCTATATAAATACAAACATAAATGCATGCATACATATACTTATATGCATACAGATGCATGTTATTTACATGAAAGTTGAAAAAACACTAATAAAAGCAAAGCTAAAAAGCCACCTCATTACAAACAGAATGGCTTTAACTTAAACGAGGGCGAGATCTATTGCATTTTCAATGCTTGTTTACTTTGGTTCCATCAAGAAGGCATTCAGATGTGTCACACATTTGCCATAAATTCTGAATGTTAGCACTCTAGTTGCACATTAGATCACTGTAGTAAAGCTACTGCTCACAAGGGATGTCTGCTGCTGGTATTCAAAGTGCATGTTTCAGTCTGCATGTCAGAATTTTTTTTATGAAATAGAAGAGGATTTGAGAAGTCACTCAAAATGATCCCTAATTTTTCTTTCTGAAGCACTAATCATACTTTCTATGGCAAAATTAACCCCCTCATGTTGTTCCTTTTTAAATTGAGTGTTTTCAGACTTACCACTTCATTCCAATCAAGATGGCTTCTGGTGTGCCATACTTTTGTCATAAGTAAGACTGTTAGCGCTCTAGTTGTTCTTTAGAACACTCTGGGACATTCTGTCATTGGGCTATACTTGGGGTACATCTGGGTGATATTTGGGCTACATTTAGGCTCTTTTGTCTCTGGTGGCCATCTTGGGAGACTGTATGTCAGAATTTTTTAATGAAATTGAAGAGGGTTTGAGAAGTCACTCAAAATGTGCCCTAATTTTTCTTTCTGCAGCACTAATCATAATTCATATGGCAAAATATACCCCCTCATTTTGTTCCTTTTTAAATTAAATGTTTTAAGAGTTACCACTTTATTCCAATCAAGATGGCTTCAGGTGTGCCATACCTTTGTAATAAGTAGGACTGTTAGCGCTCTAGTTGTTCTTTAGAACACTCTGGGACATTCTGTCATTGGGCTATACTTGGGCTACATCTGGGTGATATTTGGGCTACATTTGGGCTCTTTTGTCTCTGGTGGCCATTTTGGGAGACTGCATGTCAGAATTTTTTAATGAAATAGAAGCGTATTTGAAAAGTCACTCAAAATGTGCCCTAATTGTTCTTTCTGCAGCACTAATAATACCTTCTATTGCATAATATACCCCCTCATTTTGTTCCTTTTTAAATTAAATGTTTTAAGAGTTACCACTTTATTCCCATCACGATGGCTCCAGGTGTGCTATACCTTTGTAATAAGTAGGACTGTTAGCGCTCTAGTTGTTCTTTAGAACACTCTGGGACATTCTGTCATTGGGCTATACTTGGGCTACATCTGGGTGATATTTGGGCTACATTTGGGCTCTTTTGTCTCTGGTGGCCATTTTGGGAGACTGCATGTCAGAATGTTTTAATGAAATAGAAAAGGATTTGAGAAGTCACTCAAAATGTGCCCTAATTTTTCATTCTGCAGCACTAATCATACTTTCTATGGCAAAATATACCCCCTCATGTTGTTTCTTTTTAAATTAAATGTTTTAAGAGTTACCACTTTATTCCAATCAAGATGGCTTCAGGTGTGCCATACCTTTGTAATAAGTAGGACTGTTAGCGCTCTAGTTGTTCTTTAGAACACTCTGGGACATTCTGGCAGTGGGCTATACTTGGGCTACATCTGGGTGATATTTGGGCTACATTTGGGCTCTTTTGTCTCTGGTGGCCATTTTGGGAGACTGCATGTCAGAATGTTTTAATGAAATAGAAAAGGATTTGAGAAGTCACTCAAAATGTGCCCTAATTTTTCATTCTGCAGCACTAATCATACTTTCTATGGCAAAATATACCCCCTCATGTTGTTTCTTTTTAAATTAAATGTTTTAAGAGTTACCACTTTATTCCAATCAAGATGGCTTCAGGTGTGCCATACCTTTGTAATACGTAGGACTGTTAGCGCTCTAGTTGTTCTTTAGAACACTCTAGGAGGCTGCAGTAGAACACAAAGGAATCAACTGACAGTCTCTGTCCTTGTTGGATGTACATGTTTTACTGAGAATGTCAGACTTCCTTTTCACATGACTGAGAAAGATAATGTGAATTTACAGAAAATATGCTTTCAGTTTAGCTTATAGATCCCCTTCCAAACCACTGTGGGAAAATCATGAGATATTAGTTTTCTTTCAAACAATATTCATGATATCACAGCAGAAGGTTTTTTCACATGGTAAAATCACCTTAGAACCCACCACAATTCCTAAAACGAGTATGGTACCATCAACAAATGATTTATAATGTAACTAAAGTCCTAAAACCCTCTATTAACTACAATGCTTTTTAATGAGGTGCTATCATGTATATTGGTCCCAAGATGGCTGCCAACACTTCTTGGATGAAGTGCTGACAGCCAATCAGATCAGATGTGTGGTTAGGCTCCGCCCAGATATATATCTTTTTTTGAACCTAAATTACTCAAAATCCACTGGAGCACATATATTGAGACCTAGCAAAGGCACATCGGGCTAACAGTCCCTACAATTTTGCCAAGTTTCGTGCAAATCCATTCAGCCGTTCGAGCTAAAAGTGAGGCCAACCGCCCTATGGAAATTAACATGGGAAAAACGCGTTTTGGGACCCCCCTTTTTTCTCGGCCCCCCCTTGATGACACCCCCCCAAATTGTCAGGGGCTGCTCAGAAACAAAATGTTCCATTTTCCTGAAAATTTCAGCCAATTCCGTCCACAATCGCCAAAGTTATTAGACATAGAATTTTCAAAAATCCCATAGAGAAAAAATCCTAACTATATATACCTACTGGCGACCGCCAGTAGGTAATATATATATATATATATATATATATATAAATATATTTCGTTTTTTAGTCCGAATTCAAGTCGCAATTGAGCTGGTGATGTTGTGCGTGGGAGTCTTAATACTTTTTTGTATATTTTAGTTGTCAAGGTGTTTAGTAGGTCGGCGTCCTTTCCATGCATTGCCACACTTGCATAGGTCAGGGTTGGGAGGACTTTATTTGCCATCACGGTTAGAAGGGGTTTGAGTGATGGCCCTTCCAGTTTTTTTGCCAAGGTACTTAGTCCAAATGTCAGAGCGCCCGCTTTTTGGGTCAGATAATTCTTCTGTTCTTTTAGGTTAAGTTTGTCATCTATAAAAAAAACCAAATATTTATAAGCCGAGACTTTCTCTAGTGGTTTTCCTTTTACCCATATGTCATGATGCAATCCACGGCGGTTAGTAATCAACATGGTTTTAGTTTTTGAGACGTTTAATGCCAACTTGTTTGCCAACAAGAAAGCTGACAATTCCGTTACTAATCTGGTTAGCCCCACCTTTGTTAGGCTCAAGAGGACAATGTCATCTGCATAGGCCAAATGAGTGAGCTGTAAATAACCAAGTTTTGGTGGGTGGGCATTACAGTGGTTCAATTTCGCAGCGAGATCTGAGATGAAAAGGTTAAATAAATGTGGGGCAAGAACACACCCCTGTTTGAGGCCGATCGTTGTGGGAACTTTTCTCGACAGTCGTGTTCCCTCACCAATTTTTACTTGTGACCAAGTATCAGAATAAAATAGCAGCAAACCCCTTAGGATACACTCAGGAATTGCCCATAATCTTAATTTCGCCACACAGTAGATTACGATCCACACTGTCAAAGGCCGCCTGAAGATCAATAAAACACATATTCAGATCCTGTTTTCTACTCATGCACTTCTCCGCGATCATAGTGATAGATAGGATATTTGCGGTTGTTCCGATCGAATGTCTGACAAAATATCGAGAACTAGAATATCGATGTACAAAAATATCGGAACAAAATTATCGATGTCAAAAATATCGGGATCCTATACTTAACTATATATCTACACAAATATCGATTTCTTAATATCGATATACAAAAATATCGTTTACTGTGATATCGACTACATTAATATCGGAAGACAAAAATATCGCAATCTACACAAAATAATGACATTTACAAAAATATCGACATCAAATATATCGTGCACATAAATATCGGATTATAAAATATATAGACTTTTTAAAAGCATTTATTTACATAATTAATGAACGCTTTATATGTTTTCACATCAAAAAATAACATACCACACTTTAATTTCTACTATACACACACTATAAATTCATATAATGTTTAATATTGGTAAAAATAATGTCAACTACACATATAAAAATATTCTATGCTACTTTGTATACTTTTATAATTATTATTGGTTTTTCAATTCTAATACTAATTAATCTCAACAGAAATTCAAATCTACTAAGTAACCAATCACAACCCTAATTTTTTTAATTAACCAATAGGAAAGTAATTACTACTGACACTCCCCTATATAAGCAATGAAAACGTAAGCACAAACTACTTGCCAAAAGTCACAGAAGGAGATTCATCTCTATACGAATTGCTGCACAACAACTAGAAGAACCAGACTATAAACCTACTATTCCATCTACTAAGTAAGTAAATAAAATAGATAGTGCATTATTTGCTAATTGTATTAACTTAACTGCTAAATACCCAGTGCCCCTTTGTTATTTATAATACTTAACATTCTAAATAATTATATAAAAATATTTTCTTTAGATACTACCACTACTGATAATTCTACTCCAAATAATTGTGAACAAAACATAGGAATACAGATTCTGAAAACTATGTAAGTAATTTGACATTGTTTCATTATGTGCACATTAATCTAAACACACAGAAATAATGACTTTTGCACACCATCTTTTTATTTTGCTGTAGATTCTACTACTGAAAACTGCACTACTACTGAATTAAGGACATCAGTACTACATCTACAATACTTTTTACGTAGTAAGTAAATAAAATAGAAACTGCTTTATTTGCCAGTAATACTTAATTACCTGCTAAATACCCAGTACCCCTTTGCTATTCATTGCAGTTAACATGCTAAATAATTTTCTACAACTATTTGTTTAAGATACTACGAGAACTGAATATTCTACTCTAAATAACTGTGAACAAAGCATAGGAATACAGATTAAAAAATATATGTAAGTAATGTCACCTTGTTTCATTATGTCGAATTAAATCTAAACACACTGAAATAATCATTTATCCCCCACATATATTTTTATTTCTACAGATTATACTACTAAAATCTGCTGAACTACTGAAGTAAGAACATCAGAACAATTTCTACAATACTTTTTCCTAAGTAAGTACATAAAATAGAACCAGCATAATTGAGTACTACTAATTATTTACCTGCTAAATACCCTGTGGCCCTTTGCTATTCATACTACTTAACATGCTAAATAATGAAATATAAATATTTTTTTAGATACTACAACAACTGAATATTCTGCTCAAACAAAGTGTGAATAAAGCATAGGAATACTGAATCGAATAACTATGTAAGTTAGCTCACATTGTTTAAATATGTGTTCACAAATCTAAACACACCAAAAGAAACAGTTGTGCTCAACATATATTTTTTTCTATGTAGATTCGACTACTGAAAACTGCACTACTAATTAACTGAGGACCTCAGTACTATTTCTAAATAACATTTTTGTAAGTAAGTATTATGCAACAGCAATAAATGTGGTAAAACAATACAAACATTTATAACTGTTCTAATAAATTTCTATAATATATTGTTTATTTACAGAGCTAACACGGTGCATAGATATACAGACAACAACCAGAACTTCACATTCTAAACAATAGTATTAGAAATCACTAAGTAAGTATATTAAATAACATATTTACCACATGTTTAAAAAACCTACCAACATGTTGATTAAACAAACTCATATGTTCCTTATTTTTTAAAGATAACACTACAAACTATTCTACAGAAGCTGAAGAAACAATTCTACTGGCAAATACCAACCTCAAAAAATTATGTAAGTATCTTCACAATGTGAATCATGAAGATACACTGTTGTAAGAAAAATGAGCTCTAAAATTGCTAATTTACCTAAACATGAATTAATAATATACTACTTTCATATTTCTCATAACAGCTACAACAACATCACAACCATTTATCCTCAACTAAAGAAGCAAGAAACTCCTAAATTTTGCTGTACATTCTAAAACACGTAAGTATAAACATTCCTACTTATCACTAACATAGATTATTGATCACATTTACATTGACATTAACTATTATATATATATTTTATAGATATACAAAGTACAAAATGACCGAAGGAGCCGAATTTGTGACCAGCCAAAAAGGAAAATTATTACTCTGCTACATGGGTTACACGTACACACAGGAAAAACAATATGGCATGAAAGTGAATTGGAAATGTTGCAAATATTATTCGAACAAGTGCTATGGCAGAGCAACAACAAAAGAAGCTACAGTACTATATACTAGGGAACATAATCATCCACCTAATATAACAGAAATAGAAGTTAGAACAGCTATGGAAAGTATAAAAGAAGCTAGTACTGGATCCCAAAAGCAAACTAATGTAATTTTAAAAGAAGCCATTCCAAAAATTCCCAAAACAGCCACAACCCAAATGCCAAATATCCTATCATTAAAAAGAACTATAGCACGAACCAAAAAAGCTACAACTTCTTCAACACCATGTCCCAGAACATATCAGGATATTAATGTTACTGCTAACGAAATAATTACTTTAAATAAACAACCCTTTATAGTTTATGACAACGAAAGCAATGAGAATAGGCTTATAATTTTTGGTACCAGTATGAATTTAGTAAAACTGCAGCAAAGCCAATATTGGATGATGGATGGGACATTTAACATCTGTCCCAAACCATTCTTCCAATTATACACAATACATGGTCTCTATCACAACTGCAACATCCCTTTGTTATATGCACTATTGCCTAACAAAAACAATTCTACATATATGGAATTATTAAATGTCATAAAACAAAAAACCAATGATTTCTCTCCTGACAAAATCATTCTTGATTTTGAGCATGCAATGCTCTCAACTATTCTAAAAATCCACCCCCATACCTCCATTCAAGGCTGCTATTATCATTTCAACCAGTGTTTATGGCGACACCTTCAAAAAACTACCCTAAGTGTTGAATATGCTACAAATTCATCATTTGCTTTTCAAATCAAAAAACTTATTGCACTTGCCTACGTCCCTACAACAGATGTAGCTGAACATTACAATATTATTATAGACAGTCCATTCTACAAACAAAACAAAGCTAGATTAACTCCTTTTCTCGATTACTTTGAAGATACCTGGGTAGGCAGACTCCACAGATCTGGCCACAGAAGAAATCCAAAATTCCTCATTCCCTGGTGGAATGTGTACAATAGTACCCTTAACGGGGAGTCAAAAACTAACAATGCCGTTGAAGGTTGGCATAATGCATTTGTCCAATCAACTGGCAGAAGCAAACCTACTCTCGAAAAATTCATAAAATGCCTACAGAAAGAACAGAGCTATCAAGAATTTAGAATGGACCAATCTGTAACCGAACTTGTCCCTAAAACATCCAAACAAAATAAACAAATGCACAGGTACCTGGAAGAACAAGTTAAACTTTACCCTAATACGAAAGGCATAGAATACCTTAACATCATAGCCAAAACACTACTGTAAATAATTCCGAAACTGTTATAAAACACCAAAAGTAGCACCTAAGTAAGCAAAAATATGTAACGTGACCTTCTAAAGTATTTAATGTATGCTATATATAATGATATTATTGTAATATATGCACACATTAAAAATAAATAATAATTAAAAAACAATTCCATAATAAATATGACATTACCCACCCACAAAAATATTAGAAAGCAAAGACTTACCAATTATGTTGTCAATCCAATAACGTCCTTCACCAGCAAAGTAATGCAGGTAGTACAAAAGTAACCCAAAAAAAATGTAAAAATACAACTGTTCCAAAATTAAGAAATCCACGCAGTCCTTAGCCATCGAACTACCATAAAAAACCCGAAAAAGTAGAATAAAAGAAAGAATCGCTCCGGAAATCCCGAAAAATGTAAAGAAATGTTTGTAAATCAGTGTTGGATGAAAAAAAGTAACACTTCCTTAAAAAAAAACGGAACTTCCGACGTAGCGTACACCTATGAAAAAAACATAGGAAACAGACATTCCCACCCACAAAAATTAGCAAATAATTACATACCAACATATTAACATTGATAATTTAAAGTTAGATATACCCTAAAAGACTTAAATTAACTCTATAAATAATTAGTTAACTAACTAACACAACGTGTATATACCATACGTAAATATCTGATTTTAAAATCAAAAACATAGCTCCCTCACATTCAACAACACTAAATATAATGTCACTAGTCTCAAAACATCATAATAATACACATATAACATATAAAATGAACCTTACCTGCAGTGACGTGAAGTGTCTCCCAACCGCGATCAGCCCTTCTTCCAAATAACCCAAAACGACCTAACCCGGTTACAAAAGAAAGGCCCAAAAATCAATAAAATAGTCCCAAGTATAAAATATAATATCTATACAGAACCTATTGTGTTTAAAAAATGTATTATTTTATGTTATAATGAAAAAATTGTAATTTTTTTCTCCTACAAAGAACTCATTTAAAAAATGTACATGAATGTAATAATTAAATATGATTAAAACAATAATGTTTATTTTAACAATGTTAAAAAATGTAAGTACATTGTCACAAAATTTATTTTATAAAAGATGAATAATTTTTGATTTATATAATAAAAATTTGATCTTAACTAATGAAGCAGAAAAAAGCTTAACATAAAAATATGTGTGATATTTACATTTATTTTCTGACATAACAATTTGTAAAAGAGATAATAAAGAATGTTAATGTCATGGAAAAAATGAAAAATAATAATGGTTCTGTATAGTTGTTATTAAGTGTGTTTATAAAACTTTATTTCAAATGAAATGAAAATAAAAAAATGTTATTATGATTTTATTGTATTTGTTAAAACATTAATAAAATAAAAGTTTATACAATCATGGTGAATAATTTGTATTATTATCTGACTAAAAACTATCAATGTAAAAATAAAAATTTAACTGTATATAACATGTGAGTATATGTTGTACTCTAATAATGTAATGATTCATATACCAAATCCAGTGTACATTAAATGAGAGTAGGTGTTGCACAGTAATAACATAAGTATTAATATTCCTACTGCATTCTACATAAAATGTTAATATGTGCTGTAGACTAAATAATTAGAATAGATTATTCCAACTGTAGTCTACAGTAAATTAGAGTTGGTGTAATGTTATATATGTATAATTTCGTTTAATTGATTAAATGTAAAATAATAATATTTTTATCCTGTAGAACTAGGTACCAAAAACCCAAAAATAACCCTGAACCCTACAAATACTCCTTTACCCAAAATCATAACACTGACCCAGAACCCCAAAAAAATTCCTTTACCTAAAAACTGAAAACTGACCCAGAACCCAACAATGACCCCTTTACCCGCAAACTGAAAACTGACCCTGAACCCAACAAATACCCCTTTACCCACAAACTAAAAACTGACCCTGAAACCAACAAATACCCCTTTACCCAAAAACTAAAAACTGACCCAGAACCCAACAAATACCCCTTTACCAAAAAACTAAAAACTGACCCTGAACTCAACAAAAATCCCTTTAGCCAAAAACAAAAAACTGACCCTGAACCCTAAAACTATGCCTTTACCCAAAAACAGAAAACTGACCCTGAACCCAACAAATACCCCTTACCCAAAAACTGAAAACTGACCCAGAACTCAACAATGACCCCTTTAACTACAAACTGAAAACTGACCCTGAACCCCACAAATACCCCTTTACCCAAAAAACTGAAAACTGACCCAGAACACAACAATGACCCCTTTACCTACAAACTGAAAACTGACCCTGAACCCAACAAATACCCCTTTACCCACAAACTGAAAACTTACCCTGAACCCAACAATGACCCCTTTACCCACAAACTGAAAACTGATCCTGAACCAAACAAATACCCCTTCACCCACAAACTGAAAACTGACCCTGAACCCAACAAATACCCCTTTACCCACAAACTGAAAACTGACCCTGAACTCAACAAATACCCCTTTACCCCCAAACTGAAAACTGACCCTGAACCCAACAAATACCACTTTACCCACAAACTGAAAACTGACCCTGAACCCAACAATAACCCCTTTACCCACAAACTGAAAACTGACCCTGAACCCAACAAATACCCCTTTACCCACAAACTGAAAACTGACCCTGAACCCAAAAAATACCCCTTTACCCACAAACTGAAAACTGACCCTGAACCCAACAAATACCCCTTTACCCAAAAACTAAAAACTGACCCTGAACCCTAAAAATACCCCTTAACCCAAAAACTGAAAACTGACCCTGAACCCTAAAAATACCCCTTTACCCACAAACTGAAAACTGACCCTGAACCCAAAAAATACCCCTTTACCCAGGAACTGAAAACTGACCCTGAACCCAAAAAATACCCCTTTACCCACAAACTAAAAACTGACCCAGAACCCAACAAATACCCCTGTAACCAAAAAAAACAAGTACTTTATTATTATTATTTTAAATGTACATTAATTAATTACCAATTAATTAGTAATAAAAATAATTGACTAAATAAAATGTTTTAATTAACTAATTAATAATAATTAATTACCATTTAGATATAATTTAGATAGATTTATTTACATTTATTAATTAATTAAATAATTATTACTAAATTACTTCCCACCCTTATCCCCTATAAACCCAATAACCCGCTCCTAAACCTAGAAATGTTAATTTTTATAAAATAATTATAAATACATTTTGAAAAACTACATAAACATGTATCTACATTACATTATTAAAGTATATAATTATGATTTATTAATTAATATTAATTAATTACCAATTAATTACTAATTAATGATATAGACTATATGAGCTTAATTAATTAACTAATTATTTATAATTAATTAACAAATAGGTATAATGTTTTATTATTTTATAACATATATTAAATAATTATTAATAAATTACTTCCCACCCTTATCCCCTATAAACCCAATAACCCGCTCCTAAACCTAGAAATGTAATTTTTATTAAAAAAATATTAATAAATTTATAAATACTACATAAACATGTATCTACATTAAATTATTTAAGTATATAATTATGATTTCTTAATTAATTATAATTAATTACCAATTAATTAGTAATTAATTAGATAGACTATATGAGCTTAATTAATTAACTAATTATTTATAATTAATTAACAAATAGGTATAATGTTTTATTATTTAATAACATATATTAATTAAATATTAATAAATTACTTCCCACCCTTATCCCCTATAAACCCAATAACCCGCTCCTAAACATAGATATGTTTTTTAAAAAATGTATTTGTAATTGTGTAATTTATACTAATACACCTTTTTTCATACATGTTATATACAATTATTTTACTTTTTCCTATACTATTGATTATTTCCATTACTACACGATATTTTTTTTTTAACGATATTTTGCCACTCGATATTTTTGTTTTCGATATTTTTGCATACTTACCTATAACGATATTTTTGTATCCGATATTTTTTTTTTCAAAACCAATTTTATTATGAGTTCAAGCAAATTTCAGTACAGCCCTCCACAGTCAGGAGGAGACTGTCAGCAACAGATAGAGGAAGACACAGCATTAATACAGCATTGAGCCCAGCATTATAGATCGAAAAATATCAAACTACCCCACCCACCCAACCCCTAGAACGCCAACCAACCCCACCCGCAGCTACCCACCCCTTATCCCACCCTAACCCAGTGCACGTGATCACAGGTCAGCAACAGGAGAAAACCTACAAGGGTGGAGCCGGCCAGCAGCCTAGAGCGCGGGATCCACATCCAGCTGTAATGCATCATCAAGGTCTACGGGGGGGTCAAGGAGCAGGCCCCGGTAATCCGCCCACCGTTTCCAGATTTTGTAATGTTTGCGGGGACATCCCCGGGCTTCAAAAACAGGTCGCTCCAGTCCCATAAGGAAGTCCAGGCCCGCCTTCCAAGCCCCAAGTGGGGGGGCGCGCTCGCTCTTCCAGGCCTGCGCCAAGTCTCTCTTCGCTACCACTAGCCCCAGCAATAGCAAATGGCGTTTGTAAACATTGCCCCCAACGCTTTCCAGAACATGAAGAAGGCCCAGCCTAGGGGTACGGGGCAGGTCCCATCCCAACACCTCGGACAGGCAGTCCCAAACCCCGGCCCAGAATCGAGTCAGTCTCTCACATGACCATACCGTATGAAAAAGGGTGCCCTCTTCACAACCACACCTCAGGCATTCCGGAGTCGCGATAAGGCCCGCCCGCCATAGACGGTGTCTAGTATAGTAAGCCCGGTGGAGGTATTTGAATTGGATGAAGCGGAGGCGGATAGCTATAGCTGCACCACGGGGAGACTCAAGGGCCTCGCGCCAATCGTCGTCATCCAAGGGACCAACATCGCCCTCCCAAGAGGCCTTCAGCGCCGAGAGCGACGGGGAACAGTGAGTGACCAGAGATCGGTAGATCTGTGAGACCTTCTTGTCACCCAGGTCTCCCATAAAAAGTTTTGCCTCGATGGGGCTAAAGTCCGGAAGCTGTTCCAGGCCCACCAGGCTAGGAGTAAGAGCGTGGCGAAGTTGAAGGTAGCGGAAGAACTGGGTCTTGGGCATGCTAAATTCAGAACTGAGGTCCTGAAAGGACTTTAGGGTAGTACCAGAGAGGACATGGCCGAGGGACGAGATCCCGATCGCATCCCAGCCGTCAAATCCGGACAGAGACGCTAAAGCTGGTAACAGGCCATTACGCCACAACGGGGTTTCAGCCGTGAGCCGCCCCCACCAGCCCACCCGGTGCAGGGCCCGCCGCCAGACCGCGAAAACCACCTGGGTGACCTGTGGAAGCAGTCGCCTCCGCCTGGCCGAGTACAGCAGGGTGTGAAGGGAGGCACCACCCATCAGAGAATGCTCGAGAGCATAAGCCGGATCACTACGGTCTCCATACCACCACTCGTTAAGCACAAGGAGATGGGAGGCCTGATAGTAAGATAGAATATCCGCAGCCGCCAGACCGCCGCAGTAGGTAGAGAGGAAGCATGTGCGCAGCGCCACCCTGGTGGCACCCCCTGCCCACAGAAACCGGACCAGCACAGAGTTAACAGTACGGAACCACTGTGGGTCAATCTGGAAGGGATGATTCTGTAGCTGGTAAAGGAGACGGGGCAAAGCTATCATCTTGAAGATGGCCGACCGGCCGTAGATATTAAGAGGCATGCGCGTCCACGTCTTGACGTCCAGTTGGACCCGATCCCACACTGGCAAGACGTTCCGGTCCCACGCCACTGTGGGCGAAGCAGAGAGGAAGACACCCAGGTACTTCACACCCTCCACAGCCATCTGAAGGGATGCAGCCCAAGGGCACGCCACCGCGGCATCCCCCAGCACCCACAAGGTCGACTTGCGCGGGTTAAGGTAGAGCCCCGACGCCCGACCAAAGTCCTGCATCAATTCTAAGACACGTTGTATCCGATATTTTTGCTTACCTATATTTTTGACCTTCGATATTTTTACTTCGATATTTTGTCTTTCCGATATTTTTTTTTCGATATTTTGTCTGATTACCGTTCCGATCCCCTTCCTGAACCCCGTTTGATTTATGGGGATCAGTTCTTTCTCACTTGACCATGCGACCAAATCATTCAAGAGTAGAGAAGCAAAATATTTTGCCTCGATGTCCTGCAACGCTATCAAACGATAGTTGTTTGCTAAAGATCTTTCCCCACCTTTGTAAATCGGCGTGAATATTGATCCTTTCCAGCTCTCTGGTACTTGGTTCATGTTTTGTACGTCTGCGAACAGTTCTGCCAGGCAAGGTCCCCAAAATTCCGGAGCATATTTGTACGCCGCTAGTGGGATGCCATTCGGGCCTGGCGCCCCGCTTGTTTTTCCTTTTTTGATTCTTTTGATTATTTCTTCCGCCGTGTATGGATTATTCTGAGGGTCCGAGCTTATTACATCACAATGGTCTCTGATCAACGATTTACCTCCTTTTTCTTCTACATGGCACAGTTTGTTTTTTACTTTTAGTACATGGGTCACTGCTTTGTGTTTTTACCAGAGTGTCTGAGAATTTAGATGCGAGAAATGCTGCCCACTCCGATTCCTGCACATTAGAACTCAGGACGTTACAAGGTCTCGTTAACTGGTTTATTGTTTGCCAGAATATATTAGAATTCTGTAGTTTTGAGCTGTAGATTAATTTTGACCAAAATCTGTCATTTGTTGACCTTTTATGTTCCCAGATCATGTTTTTATATTCTTTTCTTTGTGCCCTGAAACTAGCCCATTGGCTTGGACCCTGATTTGCCGACTGTAACTTCCTTTGAGTTTTTCTAAGGTGTCTTCGCAGGTCTTGTAGCTCTTTCGGGTGTTTTTTCCCTGATCCATCAGGGCGGGGTTTCATGACAGGCGGCTTCATCTTTGATTTTCATTTTGACAGAAAAAGAGACCATCCTTGAATAGCGTTCATTGAGGAACTCCTTATCTCAGTCAGTGTGTCCTTCATTGTAGAGAACCACTCATAATCATTTGTATTGGACCAATTTATCCGTTTCAAATTGACAGTACTTAACTGGCCTTCTGATAAGTGTAACGGTTGCAGTCTTTCCTTGTTCAGGTTAAAAATACTATGTTGCAATGCATGGTCACTCAACAGGGTAAACTCGATTTTAAAATTAATCACCAGGGGGATTAATGAAAGACTAACCATTGTAAAGTCCAACGTGGTTTGAGAATGAGGACCATAGTATGTTTTCCTGGGGGGTTGATCCTCGGAATATCTCCCATTCAATACACGCAATCCCAGAAACTCCAGTTCAGTCACTAATTGGATTGCTAGACTGTCTTTGCATGGACCAGCACCTCCTTGTAACTGTTGGGGGATTCCCCAGTAGATGTTATCTGATAATAGTTTATCATCATCTTCAGGTGTTAGAATCAAGTTGGAATTAAAGTCACCCGTTAGTATGAGGTTGAAGAGTGGATCAGTAGACCGTAGGTCCGTTATGACTTTACACAATATCTTATTCTTTAGCTTTTTTGCCTTAATTTTTGGTTGCTTATAATAATTAACCAGGATTGTTGATTTATTACAGTTATTGCTTTGATCTGTTAGTTTGATTAACTGAATACTGGGATCCGGTGATTGTAGTTGTACAGAATTAATTTTTAGAGATGAGGATACATATACAGAAAGGCCACTAATTGCACGGCCATAGATCTTACATTTTTCTGCTGCCACGCTATAATGTATAAACCCAGCAAGTGCCATATCTTCTTGGAGCCAGGTTTCCTGTAGCGCAATTATATCGCACCCGTGCCATTCTTCCGGAGGAAGACCCCCTTCCAGCAGTCTCTTAGCACCTGCGATATTCCATGAAACTAGGTGAATGTCCTTGTTAGTGTCTTGTTTCCGTATAGTTTTGAACGGTCAGACCTGCCGTTTTGCATTTAGCGTACCAGGGAGCCATTTCCAATTGTCTAGTGTAGTATGTGATTCCTCATTTGCCCATTTTGAATCTTCACATATTGGTGGAGGTTCGCTTCTGCCCTTTGCATTAAATAGGATGGAATAAACTGTTTTTTTTTTACTTGCATGTGCGTCGTCAATTTTCCTAGTGACTTGAACTCCGCACAACCTCTTCAATGGCGGCGGGACTCGTGGTGGAAATCTGATAAGATATTTGAATGCCCCACAATTGAAAAATATCCACTTTCCCCATGATTGCTTCTGCTATTTCTGTTGATTTCCAGGTTGTCAGAGTATGTTCAGCTGATGTTTCATTAGGGCCTTTAAGAAATTGTACCTGCTCAAGATCTGCTGTGTTGATTTCCTTTAGGTCATCAAATTCTGTCTGTAGCTTCAGAATGTTGCTCCTGTTTAGTGTGTCGTGTGCCCCCTGGGACTTATACTCTGGTGACCAAATTACTTTGTTCAGCTCAACACCGGCTTTATGATTGAGCGGCCGTGGCAGGATGACTGATTCCATATTTACCTGACCGACCTCTGGGTTCTTTACGCAGAATTTTATTGGTCTCTGCGACGGGGAGCTTGAATCCACATTCAGTCCTTGACGTTCATAATGGGATGAGACCCCTCTGATCATGATTGCCCTGTCCGTTGTTGGTTGAGTCGAAGGAGCTGGAATTCCCTTTAGACCCTCATCACTATGAGTTAACATTTGTGCAAGGTTAATTAAACAGTCAGGGCCAGTATTTTTTTCTATTGGCTGATCATCCACCTGTGGTATTGGTGGTATTAATTCCACTATGCTACCACTAGGTTGTAAATGACCCCTCTTATCATCCTTATCCGAACCTGGGACCATGACTTCAGTAAGCTTGCACCTCACTAGCAGTCATGTCTGGCACAGAAGAAGCTTCAGGCTCTTCACCTGTGAGGGTTGACCTTACCAAGGCAACCTCCAGCTATGACAAACTTAGCCATAAAGACTTGAGTGCCTTATGCATTGCAAGAGGGCTAAAAAGGGGTCACAACCCCACCATTCCTTCCCTGATAGCCATCCTGGAAAAGGATGACTTAGATAAGGCGAGTGCAGTTCCCTTAGAAACAGGAGATGGAATAAACCCCCCCTGACAATGAGGCCGCCCCAGTGGTGGACTTAGAAGAAGAAGAGGAAGAAGAAGAGGAGGAAGGCTCAGAAGAAGATGAGTCTACTCAGAATCAGAGGGGTAACCAGTTTGTAGTTGCCAGGCTTAACCAGGCCAACTTAGACCTACATGGGAATGGAGAGGGCCAGCACCTCCCCAGATCCTATAACATAGTACCTTCAGGTAATAGGAGGATGAGATCTCCCTCAGGGGACTCTCATATTTCTAGTGTCTCCAGGGAATCTCAAAGGAGAATGACTTCCCCCCAGAGAAAAGAGCATAGGGCCAGGATGAGGGCTGTCCAAATTCAAATAGAGAGGGAAGAGATAGCCTTGGCTCAAGCTAAACTTGCTTTAGCAAGATAACAAAAGTTGTGTGGATTAGATTCCACTGGTGGCAGCAATATTCCTAGAGAGAAAGACAGGTCCTATGACAATAGAAACCTGACAAAGATTGTAGCCCCCTACAAGGAAGGAGATGACATCCACAAATGGATGACTGTTCTTGAGATAGCCTGCATGGTACAGCAGGTTCCTCAGAACAGTGGGCTGCAATTTTATGGTACTCCTTTTCTGAGAAAGGGAGGGATAGGCTCCTCACAGTTAGACCTGAGGATGCCAAAAACTACTCTGTCCTGAAGAGTGCTCTTATTGAAGGTTATTGGCCCAACCACTGAGCAATACAGGTTGTTGTTCAGAGACACCCAAAAAGCACAGACTCAGGACTGGACTGATTTTGTTGACTGTGCCACTAAGGCTCTGAAGGGTTGGCTGCATGGAAATAAAGTCTCAGACTATACAGGATTGTAGAATCTTATAATGAGAGAGCAGATCCTTAATAACTGTCAGAACCAGCTGTTGCATCAATACCTTATTGACTCTGATCTGACCTCTCCCCAAGAATTGGGAAAGAAGGCGGACACATGGGTCAGAACAAGGATTAAGCAGAAACCCCAGAACCATGGTGTTGACCAGAAGAAAACAGACCAGAAGGGTGGGGATAAGAAAGATAAAGAAAAAGACCAGAAGTCTTCTTCAGGCCCACAAAATTCTAATAAGGAGGGTGGTTCCCAAAATGGTAACAAAAAGAAGAAGAATGATGGCCCAAAGAAACCTTGGTGTAATACCTGCAAATCAGTTTCACACTGGGGCAGTGAATGCACCAAGAAAAATCCAGTTCCTACCACTGCAGCTCCTAAAGCACCTGCACCCCCTAGTACAGTCAGCAGTGGTGGTACACAACCCAAGGGTTTAGTAGGGTTGACCCTGGGTACTGAGATGGAATCTGGCCTAGTCAGAGTCCCTACTCAGGCTGTTCTGCTTTATGATGTGGACTTATCTTTGACCACTACTGTGAGCCCCAGTAACCTCGGCAAGTATAGGCAGACGCCTTTGATAAATGAGAAACTGGCTCAGGCCTACAGGGACACTTGTGCCAGTGTCACTATGGTTACACCTGACTTTGTGGACCCTGGACAGATTGTACTAGGTGAGAATTACCTAGTGACCAATGTAAGCAACACCACTACTACACATAGTGTGGCTGTTGTGTACTTCTCCTGGGGAGGGGTAACTGGCCTAAAGAAAGTTGTTGTGAGTGCAGACCTCCCAGTAGACTGTCTGTTAGGCAATGATCTGGAAAGCTCAGATTGGTCAGAAGTGGAGTACAGGACTCATGCAGAAATGCTAGGGATTTCAGCACATGTCCTTGCAGTGACAAGGACTCAGGCTAAGAAGTGCCTTCCTGAACCAGTGGTGGATCTTGGAACCATAGTGTAGTGTAGTTCCTATTTTCCCTATAGGCCCTGCGCATTGGAATAACATAAACAGTAGTATCGACGTAGAAGTGCGGATCTTCCAGGTCTCTACTGACTATGCTAAACTTAATTGGGTTTGTTACCAACTAGCTCAGAGGTCACTGGAAACTTTCTTGACTGAATAGGAAGTGATCAGCTATCCTGGCACAGCCAAGAAGGGATTCAGTTTTCCAACAACCGCATAAACATGACAACTTTGCTCCTTAGAATAAGAGTCAATCTCTAGAGTCGTGTGAAACAATAGACAGTTATTTTACTCAGTCAGTTTTGTGCAGATTACTTTCACTAAGATGCAGAGAACAGAGAGACGGGCGTTTTCAATAAAAGGTATTATTTATTGAACAGTCTTTCTTCTCATGCAAGAGAAATGGATTGCCACAATTGCAATACTAGTTATTAGATAAAGTGCGTACAGTAAAATGAGTATTGCGAAATAATACTGTAAAAGCATTGATATGGTTTCTTAGCCATATAATGGTTAAAATGAATAAAATATATACAGTCATATATACATTAGGCTAACGTACTCAACTGGTGCTTCTAACTACGCCTACCCCAGTGTGCCTGACCTAAGCCTAACACGTGGAAGGGAGTAAGGAAGTAGCAGTTTAAGTTAAGTTGGTTTTGCCAAGGTTTGCTTCAAGAATTCTCTTTAAGGGTTTAGTCAACACCATACCTCTGGAATAGAATGTTGGAGGTCTGGTATCTCCTCTCGGGACTCGATATCCCAGTCACCCGCAAGGGTAGGCTGGAAACGCCGGAGCTGGATTTTCTCGGCAGGAGAAAAGACAGCGTCTTTCTCAGCGCGTCAAAGAGGAGGAGGGGCAGCGTCCGTGGGCTGGATGCATCTGCTGGGCTCGGCAGGGGACAGCTGTTCGGCTCCTCCGTTCAGCGCACCATCGGTCGCTAGTTATCAGTAGCAACTGCAGCGATAGGATCAGCATCAGTGTTTGCTTAAGGCAATGATGGTAGTATTTATACCTGAAAGGTGCCTTGTTTGACGTAAGTTTTTGGGCATAAGACGTCAATAAAGATGTCACTAGGAAGTGATCGTCCTTTCAGTGCTCATTAGAGTTCTATTACAAATCAAAACATAGCAAGCGAGGCGTTCCCAGGTTGCTGAGGTTTTATCTTGTTGAAGAACTCGGAATGTAATCTAGGAATCTTAGATAGTGGCTTCTGCTGTGTCATTTGCTCTAATGAGCTGCAGAGGAAGTGATTCTGAAATGTGGCTCTGATCGTGTGAGGCCAGAGACGAGTTTCTGAAATATCACACTTGAACGTTTATGCCATTATAGGGGAATACATTAATTATAGCCGTATAGGGGCATAAGGTCACAGTATTGATCGGGGTCCTAGATTAGAACGCGACACCCACTCCACGTATCTATGTCCATCAAATTACTAAAAACTAAAGCAATAAGATGCATGTGTAACATTTCCCACCCCAAAATACATATCTGCATTTGAAATGGTGTATTTGCAATACATGGAAATATAGGTACCGTACGTCTTTCAAGCATAGAAATCATTCAAAAATCATAGCATATGTAATCAGTGAATGATTTTGCGAAAAAAATTACACATGAAATATCTCTTCATACAGAAAAGAAGGGCGAGATAATTTCATCACATATAAATGCATTGCTGTAAAATTTGCTAGAGGCTGGTGTAAAGTTATTTTGTCTCTAGATTTACCTAAAAATAGAAGCTTCTGTTCTTTATGAATAGATCTACTTTAAGCAAAGAATTTGTGCCAGAAAAAAAAGGGGAAAATATTATGAAAAATAGTGCAATCCAAAAAATATTTTCTTGTGAACGGGGGAATAGTCTTCCAACGCTTTTTAGCAGTTTTTTGTTGATCAAAACTGAAGGCCGAATTCAGAGTTCATGGGAACGCTGTGTGTCGGAATGCTTTTCAAAAGTTATTGTTTCTGTTCAGGGGAGAACATCATATCAGACAGGCTCTCAAAAAATTGGTCTACGAAATCAGGTGACAGTTCGACCAAGTTCGATAATGCAGTTACTTGGCAGGTGTGAGAATGATTGCTATCTTCGATGTCAGGATCAGCAATGCTCACAGAAGGTTATACCTGGGTGATGTTGCTTTTATTTCTCGCTCCACTGTCACCACCTAGTCATAGCACAGGAGTCTCAACGAATGCCGTCATCAGGATTGGTAGCCGCTGGGGACAACACAATGCGTGAGCCGTTACAGGACTTAGCAAAGTATCGATATCCATTGGTACTGCTGATGGAAGTGCAAGACAGGTGTCCAACACGCATTCATCTCCGCATAGCATACATCGAAGCACAGGTAAGATGCAGGTCTGCCATATAAGAAACCAGGTCATGTTTAGATCTCTCAGCCTGGCCAATCCAAGGACTCTAGTTATTCTGTCCCGGTAGCGTAATGCTAGGATCGTTTCTTCCATCCTTGTAGGAGTCATGTCTGAGTTTTGGCTTGCCATATCGGAGCAAGAGGATCAAAAATAAAATTCCTGCTACAAGTCCCAAAATAAGGGGTATGCAGCCAAAAACTGAATGGACAAAATTGGGAATGATTCCCAGAATTGCTTTGAATGGTGTTAGCAGTCCCGTAAAAATGGTCTTAAAAATGCCTGGGATGCCTATGGCACTAGACATGTTAAGAATTTGGCTAAGCATTTCTGTGAAATGCACGGGGCAATTTGTTGATAAAAGGTCATGAATCTCTGATGTTGTCCTTGCAACCAGGAGATCATACGTCTCTTTTGATGACGTGATGGGCACTGTTGTCTGCAAAAGCACAGACTTCATTTTGCTTAAAGTATCAATTCGTATAGAAGAGAAATTAAAACGAGGCCATATGGGAGTCTCAGTGTCTCCAGGGCCGTTTGGAAACAATGCTTGCATACAGCATTTGACCATGGAAGTTACGCTTACGAGATAGGCTTTTCTTGGCAAAAGGCCACAACAGCTGTGATCCGTTATTAGAATGTAACTCCCATTCGAGAGCGGCTTGAAGAAAGGCTCTATCTGCGTTGCAGGTGTGACATATTGGTGGCATGAAAGGTTGTTAGAATTTCCTTCACAGGATCCGTGTCAATTAATACCTTGGCACAAAAGTATACAGCTTAGTGAATGTTTACAGTTTTCACCACTAAGAAATACATTTTTGTTGCTGTCACTATAGCATGTGTGTGTGTATGGTAATTTCCATGCTGACTTAATGTACCCTTTACCCAATCGTTCATACTGACCAGTAGGTATGTATTCAAGGCAATTTTTAAATCGGAAAGTTGTTATCGGAATTGTGATAATCCTGTGTATTATCCATTCAATGACAGGACTCTCTGGCATTGTCAATGGTAATCTCTCAAGTTTTTCGATGCTCAGGATTGTATAGTCTGCTCCTTTCTGTGCCAAGCTGATTTGTTTATCAGTAAGGTTAAAGATGGAAAACAATGACGTTGTGTTGATTAAACGCCAAGGCGCATAGCCTGAATGAAGATTTTGCAGCGTCCAGCCTAACTGAACAATAGAACGTAATTGTGACTGGCCATGCTGTAACATTAGCAAGTCTTTGTCTATTATATCAATGGCAGATGATACAATGCTGTCCAGTGAATATATTCTGGAGGACAGAGTCATTAACCCATTGTCCACAACAGAAAGTGATTTTTCCAAATTAATACGATCAATTTCTCGTATTTTCTCTGCTGTTTCAATTTGCATAATTTTCCATGCCTCGTTGTATGCAGCATATATACTGGTCGCTATGAAACGCTTTTGACGCTGTTTGCGTGGTCCCAGAATGAAATCGCGCAAATCAGCACCATCTTTAAGTAAAGATAAGTGTTGCTTAATGTCAGCCAGTGTGGATGATTCTAGCCATTCAAGTGGAGTTCTGGACTTTTTGGTTCCGTCCAGAGGTGTCAGGGAACAACACCCAAAGACCCCGGAGTTCCACCTGCCTTGGTGCGCAAATGAACAGAAACACGGGCTTCTCGAAGGTGGCGTCAAAGACCAAAGGTTTATTACTGCAGGGACACAGAAATCACAGAATCTACACACGGGCAGAATCTAGGAGACTGTTCGATTTGTACATTGTGGGTTGCTCCTTATATACCAAAAATTGTGCTTCAGGCAAATATTTCACATGTCAGTACATTCCCAAACCTTTGTGTCTTAAACAATAAATATTTGGCGTTACACAGGAACTGTCGATAATATCTGATGCCAAACATCACGAAGAGGGGTTCCCACTAGTCCATCACAATCCCTTGTCAATATTGCATTCAAGAGCCGGACCGCCTCATCGTAAAGTTCGTTACCTCCCCCTAATAAAGGCCCAGAAGGAAAGGAGCAGAGCCAGGCGCAGAAGATAGGAAAGCGGGATAAGAGATGTTTGTGGGTTGTAAATGGGCAAGGCTACCAGCTTCGGCCGCCTAATCATGATCAGGACAATGGACAGGAAAACCAGTTCAGGTGGGCTGGCCTCGGGCAGAGGAGGCAGCCTTTGTCGAGTCATGCAGCTTCAGCGTGATCTGGTTTAAGGTGTACGTGTCATGTAAGAGGTGAATCTCCGGCTAAGGCTACGTGTCCTTAATCAAAGTGGAGTGAATGAAGTGATCAGAGGCTATTGCATATGTGAGGGCAAGGAAACACAAAATGGCGGCCATGATCTAAGATGGATGCCATGGGTAGATCAGAAATGTGTTCATAACAAGAGTGCTCTTGCTCGTATCGTAGCGAAAACACTAGGATATGCTAAATGGATCATTTGCGGTTCGCCGATACTAATATTATGTATTTCCGACAAACTTGAAAACACGGGTTCAAATCGTCACGGAACCTCAGACCCTCCTTTTGCCCTTACATAGGCAATTACTCAGTCTATATCAGAGTCTAGTTCTATACTCATCAGGTCAGTGACATGTTGTTGTATCATCATCCTTTCTCGTGCCTTTTCTCCAAACGCAGGTGGTTTCCTAAAACAGGTTGCAGCACAAAGGCCACACAGGGCTGGACCACACTGGATAATCAGGCAGCATGAGAAGAGGAATACTAATATGACACCAATGACCATTAGAACCTTCCATCCCCATGCTGAGATCAGAGTCCAAACCCACTCCATAAAGGACCAGTTTCCCTTGTCTACATGTATAGAGTCGGAAATCTTGTGTAGCTTAGAGATCGCCTCATAGACTGTTGGAGCATTATTAGGAATAAAGACACAGCAGCTCGATTGGATCATTCTGCATACCCCACCTCGGTCTGCAAGGATAACGTCTAAAACCATACGGTTTTGCAACGTCATGAGTCTATCCGCCTGAAGCTCAGCTGTTAGATTGCTAAGGGCACCAGCAGTTTCGGTAATAGTAGATTCAACTACCCGTGTTAGCTGACGTATGTTTCTACTATTGGCCATAGGCCCCCAAAACGGAAGAAAGCCTTTGAAGAAGTCTCCAGCTTCCTGACCAGCAGTATCTTCTTTGCTGAAGACACCTCTCGCTACTCTGGTTCTGTGGTAATCAGATGAAGCAGTGTATGTTGGAGGCAACAATCGAGCAATATAGCATGAACCTGAAAAGTCAGCAGGCAACCATGTATAAGCTCGGTCTTGACAAATGAAATAGGTACCCCTAGCAGTGAGGAAGGCAGGGGAAAAGTTAGCCGGAAACACATAAGTCTCAACGCACTCACTCCTCCCTAGCTGAGCTCTCGGATTTCTCCCATTACCTTGCAAACAGACCTGACCTCGGTGAGGTACGACCCATATTGGAGTTGAGCTTTTACGCTTACTTTCTCCTAAACTAAGGCGATACTCTGAAGTATTCCAACTCAAATACACTCGTAGTTCGTCTCTAGGGTATGATGGAGTATTATTGACATCCTTGATCATGTCAATAATTCCCTGGACTAAAGCTTTGTTGGCAGAGTTATATTTAGTGGAACGTGGTGGACGTGGAGGATAGGTCTCAAGGGCATAAGCAAAGATGGTTTGAAGGGCCTGAAATGATCCATTGTAGCTGAAAGGCAAAACCAGATAGGGAATACCTTTATCCATAGTGTGGGGTATCAAGCCACACACCCAGCAGTCTGTAGTGTTAACTACCAGTTGGTGTTGGTGCAAGAGCTGTACAAAAGTGTTGTTAATGAACTCTGTACGTCGTGCTTGCTCATGTTCAGGAAACGAGTGAAAAGAGTGTATAGAAGAAACAGTAGAAGTAACAGGATCAAGGGGAGGTACTGTAGTAGCTGGCACAAAAATCATTTTTATACTAAAGACTATTCCACCCACCAATGTTGCTAAAATAATCAAAAATGTAACGGCACATTGCATCAAAAAGCATTTGCTACGAAGAATTTTGTACAGTCTGTTTCTGCGAACATAAATCACATTTTCTCGTTGCAGCGCAGGAAGCTCCATCTTCTACAATCCGCTCGCGACCACTGATGATGTGTACGTAGATGAAAATGCCTCTGTCAGCCCTGGGAGTTCCCAAAACCAACAGAAAGATCGACCTTGTGTCAGACCCCTGCAAATTCAAACTAGGCACACAGCCACGACCCTACGGCTACCCAGACGGCAAGGCAATTTTTAAAAACAATAAACAATAGCAAACTTCCTGGCTGAAAAGCAAAAGTTCAGTATATCAAAATTACAATATGCAGTTGCCTGCTTTATTAGTCCTTTTTATGGCTTCTAAGGTTGTATCTCTTCTTCGCTGGTACTGTCTGATCGGAAAATAGTGTATCACTAGCAGCTGTTGCAGAGTTTAAGTTCGCAGGTAACAAAGTTTCTTCTGATGCTGAAGACAAATGTTCAATGTTCGAAAGAGTTTTCTCAGGAGGAGAGTCAGGTTTCAAAGTGTCAGTAATCAAATCGGCATCACTGAAAGGGATAAATTTCGGGGTGATTTCAAATTCGGAGGCACCAATTCCCTTCTTCACCCAGTCGTCAAAAGGCAGCGGCAATGGAACACGCTTTACGTGAGAAGCGTGAATCCAGTTCTTCCGGCCAGCAACACGTACAGCTGTCCTCGTTGCCAGCAGGACCTGGAAGGGGCCGATGTAGCGAGGCTGAAGATTCTTTGTCCTCGCGAAGTTCCGGACCACAATGAAGTCACCCGGTTTCAGTTGATGCCCTGGACTCTCCGGAGGCTTTGGTAGTGCATCAAAAACCTGTTGATGAATAAGACTCAATTTAGCAGTCAAGTCGTAAAGGTAGTCTATCAACATAGGATATTCAATGGAGCAAAATTGTTTAGGCCTTGGCACACCCCAGACATTTGCCGGGCGGCCAAACACAATCTCGTATGGAGAAAGCCCTATTCTAGAATGCACTGTTGCTCTCGTCGATAACAAGGCCAAAGGAAGTGCGTCTGGCCAAGCCAAACCTGTGGATGCTTGTATTTTGGCTATCTTCAGCTTGAGGGTGCCATTATAACCCTCCACTAGACCAGCTGACTGGGGATGGTTCGCACTATGAAATTTTTGTTTCAAACCTAGGCCTGCACATACACTCTGCATAACTTTCCCTACAAACTCACTTCCGTTATCTGACCATACAATCCGTGGCATTCCAAATCTAGGGAAATATTCTTTGAGAAGAATTTTGGCAGTTGATAAGGCGGTATTGTCCTTCAGTGGGTATGCTTCTATCCACCTGGAAAAAGCACAAACCACCACCAGGACGTATTTCAAGTTATTACAGCGTTCCATGTGAATGAAATCTAACTGAATTACTTCAAAGGGACAGGAAGGAGGAGCGAAATGACCAGCTGGAGTTGGAGTTCCCTTACCAGGGTTATGCATCAAGCACACCATACAATTTTTCACCACTCTATCTGCACACTTACTGATCCCATCATTCTTCCAGACCGGAGCCAACATCTTACAGATACCTTTAGAACTTATATGCGCTACTCCGTGCGCCATTGTCACTACTGCAAGCACATACGCATCCGGCAACATCCAACGTTGTTGCTCTGTCAAATCAATCCAACATCCATTCGAGTCCAACTTGCCCGTACTTTCTCTCCATACACGTTTCTCTTCCTCAGTCGCTTCTCTCTGAATCACTTTCACACTTTCCATTGTATCTTCACACATCCCAGACTCAGCGATCCATCTTGCAGACGCTGCAACATACATTCTACTCATCACATCTCTAGCTGTCTGTTTAGCAATTTCATCAGCAAAAGCATTCCCACGTCCAACATCATCCGTGATTGCTTTATGAGCACTGCACTTCACAATCGCAACTTCAGTCGGCAAGGTTAAAGATTCCAACAAGTCGTTAACTAGTTGACCATGTTGAATCTTAGTCCCATGGGACGTAATGAAACCTCTTTCTCTCCACAACCGGCCAAAACTATGGGCCACGCCAAATGCGTACTGACTATCTGTGAACACATTCACTCTCTTTCCCTCAGCTAAAACACATGCTCTCGTTAGAGCTATTAATTCTGCAGCTTGGGCAGAATTCTGACTCACTCTTGCAGTCTCCACAATCGTCTTCAAAGTTGTCACCGCATAAGCAGCAGTCACATCACCATTCTCCAATTTAAAACATGACCCGTCCACATATAGCGTACCATCCGGATCGGGTAACGGAGTATCTTTAAGGTCAATTCGTCCTTTTGTCTCTTCCTCCGTTTTAAAATAACAGTCATGTGGCTCAGAATCACTCGACTCTTGATCAGTCGGCAACAGTGTTGCTGGATTCAATACATTACATCTTTTGATCTGAATATGACTCGCTAGTAGTGTCAGTTCGTAACCAGATAATCTCGCACTAGTAAGGTGTTGTGTCTTTGTTCGGTTCATGAGTGTATCCACTGCATGAGGAACCATGACCACTAGCATGTTGTTCATCACCAAACCAGCAGATTGCCGAATGGAAGCCGCAGCTGCCGCTGTAGCCCTCAAACAACTGGGTAACGCTCTAGCTACCGGATCTAATGTTGATGAGAAATACGCACAAGGGCGTTGTTTATCACCAAACTTCTGTGTCAGGACACTCAACGCGCAACCTTCTCTCTCGTGAACGTAGAGCGTGAATGGTTTACTGTAATCAGGTGTACCCAATACAGGAGCTGAACACAAGGCTTTTCGTAATTCGGTAAAGCTCTCTTGACAATCATCAGACCATGGCACCGGACTCGGAACATTTTTCCCAGTCAAAGCTACCAATGGTTTTGCTAAAAGAGAAAAATTTGGAATCCACTGCCTACAGTAGGAGGTAATACCTAAAAAGGCACGTACTTCTCTCTGTGTGCGTGGAACACTCATTTGCGTAATTGCTTTTATTCTTTCTGGGGTCAACTTCCTTCCCTCCTTTGACAAGAGATGACCTAGGTAGGTCACTTCTTGGCAGCAGTATTGCATCTTGGAAGGTGATACTTTGTGATTCAAATCAGACAAATGATGTAATAACGATACTGTAGCTGCTTTGCAAGTTTCCTTGTCATCGGCAGCCACTAAAAGATCATCTACGTACTGTACTAGGGCAGAACCTGGAGGAAGGACAAAAGAATCTAGCTGACTTTTTAATGCTTGACTGTAAATAGATGGACTCTCACAGTAGCCTTGTGGAGCGCGTTTAAATCTGAAGCTTCGACCTCCTAGACAGAAGCCAAAAATATCCCTGCTTTCTTCGGCTATCGGAATGCTGAAAAAGGCATTCTTCAAGTCGATGACTGAGAACCAATTGGCTGTAGCAGGAATCAATGTTAACAAGGCAGTAATGTCTGGAACCACAGGAAACTGTGGAACCACAATCTTATTAACCTCTCTAAGATCTATGACAAACCTATATACTGGAGGCTTCGTAGGATCAGTTCGTTTCAGAATTGGCAATACAGGACTATTACAAACATTTCCTCGAGTTTCTTCAACCACACCTTTCTTAATCAAATCTTGCACAATCAATAAAAGTGCACGTTCTCCTTTACTTGATATTTTATATTGAGGAATTCTAGGAAATTTTACATTTGCTTTCAAAGTTACTACATACGGTGGTATTTCCAAAAGGCCTACATCATTAGGACCAGTCGCCCAAAGAGAATCAGGGAGTGAGCGCAGCTCCGGCGGGAGCGCGTCCATTGACAAGTACATCGGAGAAGTGAGTCTTTTACCCAAAGTAAGCTGTACTCCTTCCGGAGAACAGTACAATGTCGCATATAGTCGTTTTAACAAATCTAAACCAAGCAGATTTTCATTACAACCTGTCGTCAAAATCAAGGGTGCTTTCAATTGACATGGTCCAACAGAAATAGGCAAAGGATTAGATATCGGGTTGCAAACAGGGGCGCCTGAAAAACCTACGGAAACATTTGTTGAGCCAGACAAAGGTGCGCCAGGGAGTTTCGCATGAATTATAGAACTTTTTGCGGCACCAGTATCCAACAGAAACGGTTCGACTACACCTGATGTTGCTACTGCGACATAAGGCCCACTCTGATCCACTGGAACTGATACTACTCCCTCTCTCTGTCCATGGCTGTCCTAGTACCCATTTTGCTGGAATCCCTCATCAACTTCACAATAATCCTCAACAAGATATTGCTGAGATCTATTCTGTTGAGCTGACTGTACATTTTGTTGATCAAAATGATTAGAGGGACGATCATTCGTTTGCGGAGGCATAGCACCTTGCCCTCGACCTCTAGAATTCTGCGCATAACCACCACGACCTCTCTGAGCTGCTGCTGCATTATTTTGCGCTAGAATCGGACATTCATTCTTGTAGTGACCCTCTTTCTTACAGTACGCACACTGATTCCACTGATATTGAGGCCTGGTTGAATTATAATCTGTCCTTTGATACGAATTCTGTTGCATATTAGTCTGATTCGTGCGAGGCGGATACGCCTGCTGTAAAAGAACTTTAGTCTTTAAATCTTTCGTTTTCTTCTCTGATTTCTCCTTTTCCTCTTTATCCCTATTTTCGTAGTATTGTGCAGTCGCAAGTATTTGTGCAGTCGTAGATACAGCCCACGCACTTTCTGAATCCTTTAATTTATTGCATAATTCAGGTAACAAATTATGCACAAATTTATTGACAAACAATCTCTGTCCTCCTTCAGTGCTCATATCCTGACCACTATGGTCTACAAAAGTCTCTTCGAACCTCGTGAAGAAGTCGGAGACACTTTCGTCTTTCTTTTGCTTGCATGCGGATAATTTATCCCAATTAACACGCAATGCGGGCATCAGAGTCTTCATTAAATCAATAATTCTACTTGGAAGATTAGCAATTAGGGGTTCCGGTTTTGCACCACCCGTTTGCTGACCATCTGCTGCAGTGATAGCTGCCCAATCACCACCTAAGGCTGCTTGATGATCTTCTCTACGAATTTTAGCCCACACTGGTTGTGGAACTACATTGCCAAATAGCATGTCAATGTCTGCCAAATTCATTATACAAGCTTCAACTGTCTGTGTCAATTCCTTGTAATATCCAGCCGGATTCTTACGCGGATCTGGTAAGGCCTGTTTCACTGCTAGTACTTCTGCTCGCTTCCATGGAATGTGTATCCACACTCGTTGGAACTGTGCTGGAGCAGCTACAATACCAGCGTTTTGATCAGCTTGCACAGCTTCGCGCCAAATTGGAGGAACCTCCCTCATAGGATATTGGCGACTTAGCTTCATTCTACCTTTTTCTAAATCTCTCGGCGAACGAAGAGATGGATCATTCCTAAAACTCAAAATAAGTTCCATCGCTTCCTGTATTTTATCACCCACTATCATCCCTGCAGCAAACTCTTTTTGCACCTTAATTAAATCTTCCAAGTCTGATTCGACATCATCTTCCTCTATTTCCTCACGTAGCAACGAGCACATCTCATCGAAGACGTATCGTTGCGTTGGTTCCTTCCACTGCATGAATGTATCTAATACATCTCTCGTATTATATCTTCTAACTTTCGTAATCCATCTGAGAGCCGTGGAATCTAAAACTCCCCGTTCTTCAGTACTTGGTAGCTGACTACGTCTCTGAACTGAATCAGTAGTAGGCGTCTTAATTAAGGATTTATATAAAGGAGACAGAATATTAGCAACAGAATCAGTTATTTTTCGACGTACAGAAAGTGGAGTTAACATACTCGCAGACGTAGAGAACACAGTAGAGGTAGGAACAAATTGCGAAGCAGTAGGAGTATCGATGAAAATAGTTTGTGAAGTAGTAGGTGTAAGCGAGACAGATACAGGTGTAGAAGTCGGCAACCCAGGAAGAGGAGGAGCCGTAGGAACATTCACATTAACCACAGGAGGCACAGGAACTAGATTCTGAGGAACAAGAACACCAGGTTGTCCAGCAACCGGCAATTGAACATTCGGTATAAGTTGAGCCGCAGCACCTTGTGCGTACGGTGGAGGTGAACGTAACAGATAAGACAACAGAGGATCGTTTTCGGGATCCTCCAGTATCTTAGCTGTTTTCGATGGCAAGGCAGGGTAGCACTTGTCAATCGCTAAATTATGCTCTCTAATTGCTACGTCTATAGCCTTTTCGCACTCATTATCTTGCAGTTGTTTAGTTGCTTGTTCCAGAGTTAACCCTTCTTGCTCTTTTTGTTCTTTCTTCAACCTTTTCATTTCTCTCTGTTTAGATTCTTTTCGCCAGTAACGGAAAGAATCAAACATTGCCGGCCGGGCTTTCTTACTAAACAGTTTCGCTTCTAAATTATCAAGGATCACGGGCTCAAAACTACCATGTAGTGGCCAACTAAGGACACCGTCTTTCTTACAATAACGGACCCACACCTCGTTATAGGATATAGGACCCACTCCAAATTTGCAATATAGGTCATAAAGGGGAGTCCCAATCGGAGGAACCAAACATGAATCCTCCAATCGTGAGTCATTGTTGCAACTAAAACAAGACAACATTTTCCGACTTACCATTTTCAGTCTGGAACACAAAACAAACAAAACACGAAACAAAGATGTGCACTTGAACCAAGAACTTAGGCCTACCAAAACCAAACTAATGTATCGATACCCAAACTGAACCAAATAGATTATCGTAACCAGAACAACTAGTGATAATCTTACGAAACCAAACCAAACCAAGAACCGATCAAGGATTTTTAACAATCCTCACAAAGTAACCAGCTAGCTATCACTAAATACTTAACTGAGGCACTGAAGACGTCACCAAGGAGAAACCCGTCACGTTTCGATGTACTAAAGCTGCACCTCGGGTCCAAGACAGGGCGACGGTCAAGGCAACGGCCCACTGCAGCCGTCCTGAACGGGAACCCTCGTGGAAGAGAACTTCAGGGCCACTTTTGCGATATGCCGGGATCGATGAAGTGGGGCGCCTCCCTCAGGAATCTTCACACGAAGCTTCTCGAACTCTTCAGGCTTTTGGACCGGTACCGAATGACGTCGCCCCACGTTGGGCGCCAATTGGAGTTCTGGACTTTTTGGTTCCGTCCAGAGGTGTCAGGGAACAACACCCAAAGACCCCGGAGTTCCACCTGCCTTGGTGCGCAAATGAACAGAAACACGGGCTTCTCGAAGGTGGCGTCAAAGACCAAAGGTTTATTACTGCAGGGACACAGAAATCACAGAATCTACACACGGGCAGAATCTAGGAGACTGTTCGATTTGTACATTGTGGGTTGCTCCTTATATACCAAAAATTGTGCTTCAGGCAAATATTTCACATGTCAGTACATTCCCAAACCTTTGTGTCTTAAACAATAAATATTTGGCGTTACACAGGAACTGTCGATAATATCTGATGCCAAACATCACGAAGAGGGGTTCCCACTAGTCCATCACAATCCCTTGTCAATATTGCATTCAAGAGCCGGACCGCCTCATCGTAAAGTTCGTTACCTCCCCCTAATAAAGGCCCAGAAGGAAAGGAGCAGAGCCAGGTGCAGAAGATAGGAAAGCGGGATAAGAGATGTTTGTGGGTTGTAAATGGGCAAGGCTACCAGCTTCGGCCGCCTAATCATGATCAGGACAATGGACAGGAAAACCAGTTCAGGTGGGCTGGCCTCGGGCAGAGGAGGCAGCCTTTGTCGAGTCATGCAGCTTCAGCGTGATCTGGTTTAAGGTGTACGTGTCATGTAAGAGGTGAATCTCCGGCTAAGGCTACGTGTCCTTAATCAAAGTGGAGTGAATGAAGTGATCAGAGGCTATTGCATATGTGAGGGCAAGGAAACACAAAATGGCGGCCATGATCTAAGATGGATGCCATGGGTAGATCAGAAATGTGTTCATAACAAGAGTGCTCTTGCTCGTATCGTAGCGAAAACACTAGGATATGCTAAATGGATCATTTGCGGTTCGCCGATACTAATATTATGTATTTCCGACAAACTTGAAAACACGGGTTCAAATCGTCACGGAACCTCACAAGGCAGAGTTTCCCTACACTGTATGTTGTTACTATCCCTGGATGTTGTCTCTGGGAGTATCTAGGGTCTGGTCTGGACATTTTTAACCCCTGTGTTTTATTCAGGAATCTATCTTGACAGTTATTCGTGTCAGTAGGCCAGATTAACCACTTTTTCCAATCAGGATGTGTTCTGTTTAGATGTAAAATTTTGGATACGTCTAGTTCAATATCTGTAGTTGTATTATCAGGTATTGGCTTTGGAATAAACGGTTTGTTAAGGTCTTTGATCTTAGCTAGGCCAATACAGGATGTTTGGTGAATTGTGTCATTTAAAAACATCATTTGTTCTGAGATCATGCAGGCTCGAAACAATGCTTCTAGACCTTGTACCTGCCACTCTTTTGTACCCCAGATGGTTTTTGTTTCAATGTTATTTTTCCAAAAATCAAAACCAAATGTCATAATTTTTTCATAAAATGCTTCTGAATATATCAATTTAGTATTTGTCAACATTGTTTTCAACCCTGTTTTATCTAACAGTTTATAATAAAACGTTTCTGCATCACTGGTGTTAAACCCTGAGAAGTATCTGAATTTCTCATAGAATGTTTTAGAACTACTTTTTTTTCATAACCAATTTTATTGAGCAAAAGAGTATCAAGAATGTGGTATCTTCACACACCAAGATCACCACAACAGTATCAATGTAATGGTGACAAACATAGTAATCAATGAAGCAAGTGTCAATGAAGCTCAGCTTTAAAGATGCCCTAGCAGCCTACCCCAACCCCAACTACACCCCCACCCGTACCCAACACCCCCCCCCACCACACATGTACAGAAGGCAACATAAAAACGATGTACATAGAAGAAGCAGGTATAATGCACCCCGGGCTTTGTCAGTCGGGCCAGAAGTGTCACTGCGATCAAATGTCCTCCTCCTGCTCCGCCGGGGGTTCCAAGGACAGGCCACGGTAGTCGGCCCACCGCTTCCAGATCTTGAAATGTTTGCGTGGGCAGCCCCGCGCCTCAAAGACCGGTTTTTCAAGGCCCATGAAGTAGTCTAGCCCAGCCTTCCACGCAGACAGGGGGGGGGGCCCTCACAGATTTCCATGCCCGAGCCAGGTCACGCTTGGCCACCACCAGACCCAGGAGCAACAGATGGCGCTTATACATGTTGCCCCCAACCCCCTCCATGATATGCAGCAGGCCCAGCCGGTGGGTTCGAGGAAGATCCCAGCCCAGGACCTCAGCCAGGCAACTCCATACGCCCCTCCAGAATTCAGCCAGGCGACCACACGACCACACCGTATGAAGCAGGGAGCCAGGCACTTCCCCACAGCGCAGGCACTCCGATGACGCAATCAAACCAGCCTTCCACAGACGTTCACGTGTATAATAGGCACGGTGCAGGTATTTGAATTGTACCAGGCGGAGCCGAACCGCAACAGCGGTGCCGCGCGGGGACTCCAGCGCCTCCCTCCAATCGTCCTCATCTAGGGCGCCCACGTCCACCTCCCATGCCTCCCGAAGGGAGCTGAGAGTGGAGGAGCAGTGAATAACAAGTGACTGATAGATCCTAGAGACCTTCTTGTCTCCCAAGTCTCCCATAAATACTTTCGCCTCAAGTGGGCTGAACTCCGGCAGGGAGTCAAGACCGGCAATGCTCGGGGCAAGGGCATGCCGCAGTTGGAGGTAACGGAAGAACTGGGACTGAGGCATCTGGAACTCCACACGGAGTTCCTCAAAGGACTTAAGGGTGGCACCTGATACGACCTGGCCCAGTTGTGTAATTCCAATAGCCTCCCAACCCTCAAACCCGGCTAGGGCCGCCAGTTCCGGGAGCATGCCATTGTGCAACAGCGGCGTTTCAGCTGTTAATTTGCCCCACCAACCCATGCGGCGCAGAGACTGCCGCCACACTGCAAATACCACTTTAGTTACCGACGGCAACCCACGGCGTATACGGGCCGAGTAAAGAATAGTGTGGAGCGTGCGATCTCCCATGAGATGTCTCTCCAGGGCATAGGCCGGGTCACTCCTATCCCCATACCACCATTCATTGAGGGCAAGCAGGTGTGACGCTTGGTAGTAGGAGAGGAGGTCGGATGTGGCCAAACCACCACAGTATGTGGACAGAAAGCACGTCCTCAGGGCCACCCTGGCTGCACCGCCATCCCACAGGAAGCGGCTCAGCACAGAGTTCACCTGGCGGAACCACTCCATGCCAATAGGGTGCGGGAAGTTTTGGAGTTGGTACAACAGCCTCGGCAGCGCCACCATCTTAAAGATGGCCGACCTCCCAAAGATCGTGAGGGGCATCCTGGACCACGTTTTGACATCTGTCTGGACCCGTTCCCACACCGGCAAGACACTGCGTGCCCAGGCCACGGCCCGCGAGGCCGAGAGGAAGACACCCAGATACTTCAGGCCGTCCGTCTCCACACGCAATTCGGCGGCTCATGGGTCGGCAACCACTCCGCCATCCAGAATCCATAGGGTCGATTTAGTCAGATTAAGGCGAAGCCCTGAGACCTCGCCAAACCCCCGCATGATCTCCAAGACTCGGGGACCCGAGCGCCGCAGATCGGTGAGGAACAGGAGGACGTCGTCCGCATAAAGTGCAATCTTATCTGCTAGGTTATCATTCCAGACAAAGCCACGTAGATGGGCATCCATTCGTATCCGCGACGCCAGGGGTTCCATGGCCAGGGCGAACAGGTAGGGGGACAGCGGGCAACCCTGTCGAGTACCACGTCCGATTTGAAAGCGCCCCGAGACCGCGCCGGCCACACGGACCGACGCCGTAACATTGGTGTATAGGAGACGAATGTAGGACAAGAAGACAGGCCCTAGATTGAGGCGGGCCAGCAAGGCGAACAAATACGCCCAACTCACCGAGTTAAAGGCTCGGTCCATGTCCGCAAGTAGAAGTGCGGCCTGTTCATCCCTAGCACCCATGGCGTCGATCGCCGCCTGTGCCCGCCGGATATTATGCCGGGTGGCCCTGCGCGGCATGAACCCGGCCTGGTCAGGGTGGACCAGGTCGGCGATGTGGGGCAGAAGGCGGTTCGCCAAGGCTTTCGCCAAGATCTTGGCCTCAATGTTGAGAAGGGAGATCGGCCTGTAAGAGTCGTGCCGGTCCGGCGCCCTGCCCGCTTCAAAAAGACCACAATCTCGGCATGACGCCAGTCAGGTGGCAGCTCGCCCCTAGTCCGCGCCGCCTCCAGGGCACTGCGAAAGTGGGGTCCCAGCTGGACGTGGAACTTTTTATAAAATTCGGCAGGATAACCGCTCGGGCCGGGCGCCTTCCCAGTATTCAGCTGGCCAAGGGCCTCCCCAAGTTCCTCGGACGTGAGCGGGCCTCCAAGGCCGTTCTAGTCTCATCTGGGACTGCCTGTGGGAGCAGGTCGTCCAAGTATGAGGCAATCTCGCCCTCCACCAAGGGATCATGAGGAGCGTATTGTGCCTCGTAGTAGCGGGCAAAGCTAGCCGCCAACCGACCCGGGTCGGTCATGACCGAGCCGTCCTCCGCCGTAAGACCGGGCAGCTCTAGGGGCTGGAAAGTCGCCTGGCAAAGCCTATGCAACATGGTGCAGGACTTATCGCCCCACTGGTACACCCTGCTGCGCGTGGCGAGCCACGCCTGCCGGGCCTCCTCGTATAGAACTGAGGCATACGTCTGCTGGGCCTGCAGGAGCTGTCGCACGACGCCCTTGTCACCCCCGAGCCGACCACGCTGCTCCAGCTCCTCCACGCGGGCCGCGGCAGTCACAATGGCTTCCCGACGTTCCCGCCGAGCAGCCGCACACCAAGTTATATCAATGCCCCGGAGCGTAGGCTTCAGCGCCTCCCACACAACAATTGCATCGACACCCCCCACCAAGTTCTCGCGCCAGAAGTGATCGATCGCTTCGCGTAAATGCGTCACGTACTCCGGCCGCTGCAGCTGCCAGGCGGACATACGCCAGCGAAAGGGTTGCCGTTTAGAGGGGAGGGTCACAGTGGCCAGGACAGGGGAATGATCTGAGAGGCCCCTGGGGAGTATTGCGGCATCCCTGACACGGCTCAGACAGGCACCCGGTACAAACAAATAATCGAGCCTCGAGAAGGACCCATGCACCGCCGATACATACGTGAAGGCCTGCACTGCGGGATGAAAATGCCGCCACACATCAATCCAGCCCAGACTACGCACAGTCGCACACAACCGGGTGGGAGCAGCCGCGGGGGGGGGTCAGGCGCCACATGTGCTCGCCTCAGGCGGTCCAGGCCCACATCCATGACTTCATTCCAGTCACCCCCCACCATGGTCAGGACCTCGGGGATTTCGTCCCACAGCGCAAACAGCCGCTCAGACAATGCCCACTGCAGGGGGGGAGGGGCGTACACACTTCCAAAGACTACCGGCTCGGAACCCAGCAGGCCTTTAATAAAGACAAACCTACCCTGAGGATCAATCCATTGCTTCTCATGAACATAAGCCACCCTGCGGTGTACCAATATGGCCACCCCCCGTGACCCCCTCATAAAGCCAGCATGATAAACCTGTTGATAACCAAACCTCTGAAGGCTAAGGGCCTTGGAGCCCAGCATGTGAGTCTCCTGGAGCAGGAGTACATCCACCATCTCCCTCTTCCCCCACCGCAGCACAGCCCCACGCTTGATCTTATCCAGGATACCCCGCACATTCCATGTCACCACCCGCAGGGTCTTTGAAGGAGACATAGTCGCAGTATCAGCCATTGTCAATACACAGTCAGGAATCCGGCCCCCCTTCCCACCCTGGTGCAACCCGCAAATCAACAAAAGTCAAAGCCTCAGACACGTGTGGACCCACCCCCCCAGCCCGCAAACTCAGCACCCCCTTCCCAACCCAGAACCCCCCCAACAATCGCAACACCAGAACTCTCCCCCACGCCCCACACCCACCACCCCAATACCTCAGAGAACGTTGAAGTATCTGTCGCGGCATGGAGAGACCCGGGTCCAAAACAGAGAACCCAGGGCCCGCCATACCAATGGATCCCAACAACCCCACAATGACACACACACCACCCCCCCAACAACACTCACATCCGTGACGGTCTGAGGCCCACAAATGATACCCCCCGAGCCCCACTGCGTCCCCATGACAATAACTGGAGTCTTCACATGGGAACCGACTGGCACATCAAGGACAGAATGAAACAGTCTCACCAGCCAAAGCAGAGCAGTTCAGTATTCAGCATACAAAGTGCGTGCAGACCCAGCAATGTTCAGCTGCCCGCATCGGAGTGCTCCGAGTCCCTGGCACCACCCGACTGCGATGCACTGGCGGGAGCCGATCTCTTCTTGGAGCGAGACCTCCGATGGCGGCCCTTCCTGTTTGGGCGATCCGTCCGCTCCGGCGACGATCCCTGGGACCTGCCCGGGTCCAGCCCCGGCTGGGCATGGGGCCTGAGTCGAACCGCCTCATCGGTCCAGCGGAACACCTCCTCCGGTGAATCGAAGAAATGGGTCCGAGACTGATATATCACCCGCAGGCGAGCCGGATACAGGAGCGAGTATTGGAGCTTGAGGCCCCGAAGCTTAGCCTTAGCGTCCATGAAGGATTGCCTCTGTTGCTGTACCATCTTCGTGTAGTCCGGGAAAATCATGATAGTATGATTCTCGAAGGCTAGTGAGCCCTTGTTCCTCGCCTCCCGCAGGATAACATCCCGGTCATGATAATTCAGCAGGCGAGCGATGACAGGTCGTGGGCGCTCGCCCTCCGGCGGCCGCTGGGTCAGAGCCCTGTGGGCCCTCTCAATCACGAAGCACGTAGACAGTGCCCCTTCGGGGAGCCAGCTTTCCAGCCATCCGGTTAAGAACCGCTCCATGCTGTCCTTCTCGCACCGCTCCGGAAAGCCAATGAAGCGGAGGTTGTTGCGCCGCGCGCGCCCTTCTGCATCTTCCACTCGGGCCGCCAGTGTCTTTTGGATGCTCTCCACCTCCGCCAACCGCTTCTTTAGGCCACCAATGTCCGCCTCGGTCTCCGTGATACGGGCCCCAGCGATCCGCTCCACCGCGTTGCGGAGGTCCTGGTGCAGGAGCGTGACATCCGCCCCAACTGCCCCAATCTTGGCATCAAGCATGTCTCGGGATTGGGTGATGGCCGCCAGTATAGCTGCATTGTCCGGCCCAGGGCCACCGCCGCCACCGGCCGCCCCGGCGCCACCGCTCGGCCCAGTGAATTTATCGATGGGGCCATGTTTAGGCGGGCCACCTCCTCTGTCCCTGGTCATGGCACACGCTGGGCAGGGCGGACACCACCCCCGAACCTTCGGGCACTGTCACAAGTCTCGAATGGGACGGCCCAGGTGAGGCCCCAGAGAGGAATGCGGGCCGGCCGCCGAGATCGGGTGTCGCGAAAATCGAGGTCCCGGCGTCACCCAGACGGGACAGGCCGCACCCGCACTCGTCTCCACGAGCGGCTGTCCAAAGTACAAAAAGAAGAAGCTGTGGCTCCGTGGTCTGTGGGCAGCCGTATCCAGTGGGCCGGCCAGGAGAGGCAGATCGGATGCCACCACCGTCCGCCAGTCCGTCACCGGCCGCCTCGGGGCTCAAGGAACCCCGTTTCCAGACTGTCGCGGGGCCACGCCGTGCCGTCACCGCTCGCTGGTCACACAGGGGGAGAGCCGATAAGTAGGAGCTATTGGCACCGTCCCGATCTCCAGACGATCACGGCCAGAAGGATGAGCCAAGGGCGATGTAGCGGATGCCACCCGCACCCGCCAGATCGCAACTGCCACCAGGCGTCGCGAAACTCGAGGACCCCGGTCTCCGGCCGGTCACCAGGCCGCACTTCACCGCTGCCTCCCTCCGATCACAGGGAGGGAAGAAATGCAGGATCGACACACCAAAGTAGACAGGAGACTTCGCCAGATCGAAAGCAAGCACTGGGTACCCACAGCGGGCTCGGGGGTCAGGATAAATGATCGGATTAAGTCCGGGCCGGCGGGAGCTCTACAAGGCTGCGACCGCCATCTTCGCCCGCCAAGCCACGCCCCCTTAGAACTACTTTTTGGCGGAGTAGCATAATGTTCCCATTGGTTATACTTTAAAACATTTCTAGGTTGTGCAGATTTATGCAAGTAATGATTACCATAGTGTGTGTAGCAGAACATCTGCTCATAATTAGATGAACCTTGTAAATAATCATGTTCTGTGAATCTAGCTGACATTACTAAATCACACATCATATTGTTTATACTTTCAAAATCCCAATCATCAGAGAATGTACTAGGTTTTACAAAGTCACTTAAGGAAACCTTGAATTGATGAGGATACTTCAGGATTTCAACCGGACCATAGATTTCATAGTCAGTTTTGTCCCATACTACCCCGCCGGGTATTGGAATGGCTGTGACATTCACTGATGATAGTTCTCTTTTCTCGACGTGAGATGATTTGTGTGGTTTCAGGACTAAGTTGATGTTCTGACTTGCTGTGTCCATTGTATTGTAATAAAGTTTCCTAAAATTAAAACTAAAATTAGGCATAGTAGGAGTATAAATACCCCTGAAATAATCCAATGCTCAATCAATGGTGCATCCAGATATACTTCTTTGATTTGTTGAAAGAGTTCTGTTGCTTTTCTTTAAAAGTCTTTGTTTCTGGCGTCACTTCGGGGTCATTTTGATCCTCAGAAAAGGTGTCAAAATTAATGAAGTAGCCAGAGGCAGTTCTGTCAATTGTTGGAATAGTTCTTTCAACTTGTCTTTCGGTAGCACATACTGATGCCACATCGTTGTAGACTAGTGTTTCTTGACAAACTGTTTCAATCTGTGTTTCAAGGGGCACGAGTTCCATGGCATTATTGCATAGTCCTTCTCTGTGTACTGCAGGCTTATCGAATGTGATTAGTCTATCAGTTTGAACCTCTTGAATTGTTGCAAATTTGGGTATTCTGTTGTTTCTCGGGAGTCCATTTGGCCTACTGTTGATTATAGGCCACATGATTGTGGTTTTACCAGGTCGATTGATACAACTCTGTGCTCCTTTTTACCAGCAAGGGGCGGTAGTACTACTGATCTTGTTCCGTTGATTGCTAAGACAGGTACTGCTTTTCTGTAAGAAGGCCCAAATTCCTTCTTCACCGCTATATTCTCTCTGACTAGATCCCCAATCTTTGGAATCCAGACAGGCCTTGCTGGGGCTGATGGTGCTTCTTCAGTGGTAGTAGGCTGTTGCTTTAACTTTATGTTGCTTAAGGATTTTCTTGTTTCATTCAAGTCCTGTAAAACAGCCAAACGATCTTTGATGTCAAAGTCTTTCTTTTTATCTTCTACCACTGATACCTGACTATCGAGGTCCTGAACTCGCATTCTAGTTCCGAACAATAGTTCATATGGGCTGAAACCTTTTTGAGAATTTCTTGGCAAATTATTTAGACTTAACTGGACACTTATTAAATGTTTGACCCACCCAGCACCTGAACCTAATACCTTCACTGTTATAGATTGCTTTATGTCCCGGTTTTTTCTTTCTACCACACTGTTCCCTTCGGGGTGTGACGGACAAGAATACCGCAATCCAACGCCCATGCTGGCCATGGCCTCCTTATAAGCTCGAGAGCTAAAAGCAGGACCCTGGTCAGAATGGAACGTGGCAATTGCGTATGTGCCGATAAAGACTCGCAGATCTTTTATAACCGTTCTGGCGTCAGCCGAGCGCTGGGGCCACATTTTTTAAGTGAATTTAGTCTAAATGACATAAATTGGGACGCATTTCTCTTTTTTGATTGTGTGTATAGAGCGCCTTATGCTTTCTATTAGGGTTTCTGACACTACACTGGCCGGTTCTCCACTGCGATCTCTGTTGCAGTCTGCACAATTTTTTGCAAAATCATGAATTCCTTCACTCATTTCCGGCCACCAGTACTCTGATTGCAATTCTTTCAGAGAGTCCCTGATTGTTTGGTGTCTCAGACCCAACCCCATATGTGCTTCCTGTAAGAGGAAGCCTCTCCTGCTCCTGTTTGGAATCACTCTATCCCCCACTCCAGGAAATCGAGCAAAAGGAACGGAGTTTGCATCAATTACGTGTGCATAATTGAGTGGATAGCTCACTGGTAGTGCTGCACAGTCGCCTTTTACGGACGTTTTTACTGCCAGCATGGTTTCCCCGTCAATGTATTTTGCTGAACGCTTTTTTGTGGCTACGGAAGCCGATTTAGTTGCTTCCGCTGTGGCTGTATTAGCCAATGAATTCCCTGCAACGTGAACGCCATCACGTTGAAGACTCTGTGCGTGTATCACATGAGTCTTTTGTAGTTCTTTCTGTAAAAGAGCTACCTGTTTCCAAAGCAGTTTATGCTTTATTGTGGCACATGTGTCATCTTTGAAATCATTTTGAACCCAGCTCTGCAACTCATTATTGTAAGAGTTGTCGCAAAAATGCGAATCGCACACGATTAGTGTCGGGAATTCACGTTCTGCATTTTCAAGCGCCATCTTTAAACATCTGGTTTCAGCTCTCTGAGCCGAACAGTACCTCACTGATTCAGTTTTTGTTATTTTCGGTCTGAATTTACCGCACAGCCAACGACCTTTAACAATCGCACAGGCTGCATCGTAGGATTTGTTCTCTACATTGAAATGCTGTACAAATCTATCTGTATAGATTATACAGGCGTACTGTGGGAGAGGCAGAAGTTCGATTGGCAGAGGATATTCTTCTTCATAAGTCAAATCATTCAGTTTATTCAAGAGCGGGCCGTGATAGAATTTCACGTCTGCCGCAGCAAGAGAATTTACATACTGTATCCATTTTGAATCCAGTGACACTGTAGGCAGGTTTACTGGGCTGAATAGCGCCTCGAAAGCGGATTCCGCTGTGACAACAGTGATCCTTCTGCCTTTTGCTAGTTCTCTTTCTTTAGGTATAGCTGTTTGCACTGCTTTCACAGTATTTTCAGTGAGACTGAATGTTTTTTCTGCTTGTGTGTACAAGTGAGTTTTGTAAGCTATTGGTACCGTTTCTCCCTCATTAGAGGTCAGGTACGTGAATCCGCATCTTCCTGGGATGACTCGGATTACAAGATTGCGTGTATTGTCACGTGTTTCTAATTTTGTTCTTGCTAACATGTCTGTTTGCAGTGATCTCAAAATTTCTGTGTGTTTTTGAGTCCAAGTGATTGGTTTAAAATCAGGTTTAATTAATTCATAGAGAGGTTTAACCCTCTCTGCATAATTTAGAATGTAAGTTCTTCCGAAATTCAGGAAACCTAGGATTGATTGTAAATTCTTCAGCGTGTTTGGTGCTTGGAGTACAGCGCACTTCTCTAAGAAGTTGTCCGCTAGGCTTTTTCCTTCACTTGATAATTCGTATCCTAAAAATAATACTGTCAGATGGGCAATTCGAGACTTTTTAAAGTTGAATTTGTAACCCTCTGCTGCGAACCCAAGTATAATGGTGTTCACTCTTTTCAAGTGAGTCTCCAAGTCGTCGTCTGTGAGATAGATATCATCTACGTAAGATAATGCCTCATCATCATACATTTGTAGTAACTCTGTTACTCTGGCTGAGAATAGTCCTGGGCTGTTCTTGAATCCCTGTGGAAGCCTACAGAAATTTTTCTGAAACCCCATTACTGAGAAAGCGGTCAAGTATCTGCTTTCTGGTGCAATGTTTTGACAAAAGAAACCATTTGATATGTCTAATGTCGTTTTATATTTTTTCCTAACTATGTTATTCATTAGTGCAGCACTATGCGAATTTTGTACTGCAAATGTTTTGCAACATGCGTTAAGGTGTCTGTAGTCCAAAACTAGATGATATGAATTGTCTGGTTTGGAGACAGGACGCAAAGGATTGTTCATTTGAGAGGTGCATGTTTCAATCACCCCCTGGTATTCAAGTTGATATAAAATCTCCCTGACTTGTTTTTTAGCTTCTTGCTTAATGGGATACTGCCTTTGTGCAGTTGGTTCATTTTTTAACTGGATTTTGTGAGGAGGAGAGTCTTCATCCCATCCTACATGATTTTTGTATAATGCTGGTACCTGGGCTACTGCCCATTTCCTTGCATATGTATATTTTGTGTGAATCGGAATGTGATTCGAGAAGGCAGGCATAATCATTTCTTCGCCACGAGGGCACTCCCTGACAAACTCTGGGGACCAATCTTTTTCAGCTAATCGAATATCATAGCCTTTTGAGAGTTTATCCCAAAATAGACCCCTTATTTTCCTAGTCTTATCACCCTCTATACGCAGTGGTATTTCGTATATCTTATGGGGCTCGCTAAGTCTGGTGTCGGCAGTTTCAACCTGAATGTATTGATTTGTGTCCACTGTCTCCAGATGACTCATCAGGATCTTGCGAGCTATGGTGATTTCTGCTGCACTGTCTAGCATTGTCTGTGCCCACTCCCCGTTTTTCAACTGTGTCCTCCGTATTCTCGGCATGTTCGATTACTCTAATACTGGCTACCTTCTTTCTCGGAAATTGTGATTTTTTACTTTGAGCAGGTTTCTTGTCTTTGGACTTGGTGTGCTCTTCTGGGTCTGACCGTCCTCTTCTTTCCGATTTCTGTGAAAAAGATCGAGAGGGATGTGTATCAATACTTTGATATCTATCAGGCTTCTTCAAATTATCCCTATTTCTAAGGTTATATCTTTTCTCAGAGGGCTCCCGCTGGGGAGACTGGTGTTCTCGAGTCGGAGTTCTTTCCCTCCGTCGAGGAGACCTTCCTCTGGACTGGAAAACTTTTTCCTTGGGAGTGGATTGTTTATTTCCATCCCAGCTCTTTTTAGGAGTGTTTGAATTATTTTTAATAAATAATTTTACTAACTCTCTATATGCCTGTGTTAATTCTCTTATTTTAACTAAGAGTTCTTCACTTGACATTTTTGCAATGTCCGGATGCGGTGTGTAGCTGGCTAGAACCGGCCACGTTGCCTCTGGTCTACCTAGTGGACCGAGCCTGGTAATATGATCATTGTGTTTTAGGGCGCCTTTAAACCAAAGTAAATGTTCTTGGTATTTTAATGGGATTTCAATCTCCTCGAAAGGAGCGTACTCTTCCTGTGGTTCCCTTATTTTGTAATAGTGGAACTCGTGTGTTGCAGCGTTTGCCGCTGGAAATTTTATCTATGAATAGAATACCTCTGTCTGCCGATATTCGTGTGCCTCTATCACGAAGACGACTGTGCCACCTTGTGTGGTCAGTCCATTTTCTATAAGTTTTGACGTTATAGTTTTTCTTATGTTGACCGGGATGTTTATTGCACCCGGTTCAGTAATTCCGTCGGGACCCTGCTCAGTCGCATTTACTGCGGGTGCAGTGGTTCCGTTCTCTCCTGGCATTGTATAAAATGCAAGGTTTTGCAGAGCAGGTCTCCAAGGAGACAAAGATTAGGTGCACAATATTTTGGAACACTGTATCCTTCAACGTTGAATAAACCAGAGCTTTACATAGGAATCTCTTCCTACTAAGTTCGGGCGGATTTTAACCTTTCACCCACTCCAGACGTCTATTGAAGTATTTACGGGAGAAAGGGGTCTGTGTGAAAAATGCACTACTGAGTTACTCTAACGTCTTGCGTTAGTTTATCGCCTTACCAAACGTTTGGGCACCATGTAGTGTAGTTCCTATTTTCCCTATAGGCCCTGCGCATTGGAATAACAGTAGTATCGACGTAGAAGTGCGGATCTTCCAGGTCTCTACTGACTATGCTAAACTTAATTGGGTTTGTTACCAACTAGCTCAGAGGTCACTGGAAACTTTCTTGACTGAATAGGAAGTGATCAGCCTCCCTGGCACAGCCAAGAAGGGATTCAGTTTTCCAACAACCGCATAAACATGACAACTTTGCTCCTTAGAATAAGAGTCAATCTCTAGAGTCGTGTGAAACAATAGACAGTTATTTTACTCAGTCAGTTTTGTGCAGATTACTTTCACTAAGATGCAGAGAACAGAGGGACGGGCGTTTTCAATAAAAGGTATTATTTATTGAACAGTCTTTCTTCTCATGCAAGAGAACTGGATTGCCACAATTGCAATACTAGTTATTAGATAAAGTGCGTGCAGTAAAATGAGTATTGCAAAATAATACTGTAAAAGCATTGATATGGTTTCTTAGCCATATAATGGTTAAAATGAATAAAATATATACAGTCATATATACATTAGGCTAACGTACTCAACTGGTGCTTCTAACTACGCCTACCCCAGTGTGCCTGACCTAAGCCTAACACGTGGAAGGGAGTAAGGAAGTAGCAGTTTAAGTTAAGTTGGTTTTGCCAAGGTTTGCTTCAAGAATTCTCTCTAAGGGTTTAGTCAACACCATACCTCTGGAATAGAATGTTGGAGGTCTGGTATCTCCTCTCGGGACTCGATATCCCAGTCACCCGCAAGGGTAGGCTGGAAACGCCGGAGCTGGATTTTCTCTGCAGGAGAAAAGACAGCGTCTTTCTCAGCGTGTCAAAGAGGAAGAGGGGCAGCGTCCGTGGGCTGGATGCATCTGCTGGGCTCGGCAAGGGACAGCTGTTCGGCTCCTCCGTTCAGCACACCATCGGTCGCTAGTTATCAGTAGCAACTGCAGCGATAGGATCAGCATCAGCGTTTGCTTAAGGCAATGATGGTAGTATTTATACCTGAAAGGTGCCTTGTTTGACGTAAGTTTTTGGACATAAGACGTCAATAAAGATGTCACTAGGAAGTGATCGTCCTTTCAGTGCTCATTAGAGTTCTATTACAAATCAAAACATAGCAAGCGGGGCTTTTCCAGGTTGCTGAGTTTTTATCTTGTTGAAGAACTCGGAGTGTAATCTAGGAATCTTAGATAGTGGCTTCTGCTGTGTCATTTGCTCTAATGAGCTGCAGAGGAAGTGATTCTGAAATGTGGCTCTGATCGTGTGAGGCTAGAGACGAGTTTCTGAAATATCACACTTCAACGTTTATGCCATTATAGGGGAATAAATGAATTATAGCCGTATAGGGGCATAAGGTCACAGTATTGATCGGGGTCCTAGATTAGAACGCGACAATAGACCAACCACAACCCAAGAGAAAGAGCAAGAGAGTTAAGGCTGTGCCTTCCCCCTTGCCCCAGGTTGAGGATCAGCCTCCACAGGGAGCTGATTCTGCAGTCCAAGAGGAGACTGACTCTGAGGAACTTGAGCCTGATCAGGTTGAGTTTCTGGGGACAGGGGTACCATCAAGGGCAGACCTGGGGCAGGCCCAATTAGATTGTCCTTCTCTTGAACCCCTCAGACAGCAAGCTGCTGCTGAGGCTGCAGGGAATGCTCAAGGTACCCATAAAGTGTATTGGGATGAGGGGCTCCTTTATTCAGAGGCTAGAGACCCCAAGCCTGGTGCTACCAGGAGGTTGGTCATACCTTTGAAATGTAGGGGCTTCCTTCTTACCTTGGACCATGATATTCCCCTTGCAGGACACTTAGGCCAGAACAAGACTTGGGACAGGCTTGTCCCTCACTTTCACTGGCCTCATATGCCAGAAAATGTCAAGGAGTTTTGTCGCTCCTGTGTCACTTGCCAAGCCAGTGGTAAGTCAGGTGGCACAACAAAGGCCCCCCTGATACCACTACCTGTGGTGGGGGTACCCTTTGAAAGAGTTGGAATAGACATTGTGGGTCCCATGGATCCTCAAACAGCATCTGGGCACAGATTTATACTGGTGGTAGTGGATCATGCCACCAGGTACCCAGAGGCAATTCCCCTGTGGACCACAACAGCACCTGTTGTGGCAAAAGCCCTCATTGCAGTTTTCTCAAGAGTGGGCTTTCCAAATGAGGTTCTTTCAGACAGAGGTACCAACTTCATGTCTGGATACTTAAAGGCAATGTGGAAGGAGTGTGGAGTAAACTATAAGTTTACCACACCATATCACCCACAGTGCAATGGGCTTGTGGAGAGATTCAACAAGACCCTCAAGGGAATAATAAAAGGATTACCAGAGAAGCTTAGGCGGAAATGGGACACACTTTTACCCTGCTTGCTCTTTGCTTACAGAGAGGTCCCACAGAAGGGGGTTGGCTACAGCCCTTTTGAACTTTTGTTTGGCCACCCTGTGAGGGGTCCACTATGTTTGGTAAAGGAAGGATGGGAGTTACCTCTCAAAAAGCCTAAGCTAGATGTTGTGGACTATGTACTTGGTCTCCGCTCCAGGATGGCTGAGTATATGGAAAGAGCATCCAAAAACCTGGAGGCCAGTCAAGAATTACAGAAAGCTTGGCATGACCAAAAGGCTGTTCTGGTTGAGTTCCAGCCAGGGCAGAAGGTGTGGGTGTTGGAGCCAGTGGCCCCAGCAGCACTCCAGGACAAATGGACTAGACCCTACCCTATTGTTGAGAAAAAGGGAGAAGTCACTTATGTGGTTGACTTTGGAACCCCTAGGAACCCCCACAGGGTGCTCCATGTGAATCGTTTGAAAGCATTTGTGGACAGGGAGGAAATGAGCTTGCTCATGGCCACATATGGGGATCAGGAGGAAGAGAGTGACCCTCTCCCAGACCTGCTTTCCCAGAACCCTGATGATGGTTCAGTTTATGGAGTAGCCTTGGCAGGCAGCCTCACTGAGCAGCAACAGGTGGACTGCAGACAGGTGTTGCAGGCCCACAGACACATGTTTTCACTCACACCCAGTCAAACTAACTGGTGCACCCATGAGGTGGACACTGGTGACAGTCTGCTGTGAAGAATAAAATCTACAGGCAACCTGACCATGTCAGGGATTGTATAAAGGCTGAGGTGCAAAAGATGTTAGAGCTTGGAGTGATTGAGCCATCAGAGAGCCCATGGGCCAGCCCAGTAGTCCTGGTGCCAAAACCTCATACCAAAGATGGAAAGAGAGAAATGAGGTTTTGTGTGGACTACAGAGGTCTCAATGCTGTCACTAGGACAGATGCACATCCCATTCCAAGAGCAGATGAGGTCATTGATAAATTGGCTTCTGCCAAGTTTCTGAGCACATTTGATTTGACATCTGGCTACTGGCAAATCAGACTAGCTGAAGAGTCAAAAGCCAAAACAGCATTCTCTACCCCTAGTGGACATTATCAGTTTGTGGTAATGCCCTTTGGTTTGAAGAATGCACCTGCCACCTTCCAAAGGTTGGTGAATCAAGTCCTTGCTGGGTTGGATGACTTTTGTGCAGCATATCTAGATGATATTGCTGTCTTTAGCTCCACCTGGGAGGATCACCTGATCCACCTGAAGAAGGTTCTGGAGGCCCTGCAAAAGGCAGGCCTGACTATCAAGGCTACCAAGTGCCAGATAGGGCAGAGCAAGGTTATGTATCTGGGCCACCTAGTAGGTGGGGGTCAGGTTCAACCATTGGAGAGCAAGATCCAGACCATACAGGACTGGGCTCCTCCAACTACCCAGACAAAAGTCAGAGCCTTCTTGGGACTGACTGGGTATTACAGAAAATTTGTAAAGAACTATGGGTCCATTGTGACACCATTAAATGACTTAACATCCAAGAAGATGCCCAAAAAGGTTCAGTGGACAGTTAGCTGTCAAAAGGCATTTGAGACCTGAAGAAGGCCATGTGCTCTGCACCTATCCTGAAGAGTCCTGACTACTCCAAATAGTTCATTGTACAGACAGATACTTCTGAGTTGGGGGTGGGAGCTATGCTTTCACAACTGAATACAGATGGTCAAGACCAGCCCATTGCTTTTATTAGCAGAAGGCTGACCCCCAGGGAGAAACGTTGGTCAGCTATTGAGAGGGAGGCCTTTGCTGTGGTTTGGGCCCTGAAGAAGTTGAGGCCATACTTGTTTGGAACTCACTTCCTAATTCGGACAGACCATAAGCCCCTCTTATGGTTAAATCAGATGAAGGGTGAAAACCCCAAACTACTCAGGTGGTCCATTTCCCTACAGGGGATGGACTTTACAGTGGAGCACCGCCCAGGGACTGATCATGGAAATTCAGATGGTCTCTCCAGGTACTTCAACTTAGAACATGAAGACTTATCTGGTCAAGGTTAAGTTTAATGTCCCTGCATTTGGGGGGGGGGGTTGTGTAGAAGAGTAGGGTCTGCTATCCTATGGTCACCCCAATTTTTGCTTTTTGCTTCACTGGTTTTCGACTTATTGAGGCTGTGGGCCTGCTAATCAGACCTCCAGCCTGCTGTTCTCTCTCTAAATTCACATACATGTACTATAGGTACATAACCCAATTGGAAATGGACTCCTTGTCAGCCCCTGTACCATGCACTATAGGTGCTCAGGGCACAGGTGCCACCAAGGCCTACCAGGGGCTGCAGCATAGCTTTTGCCACCCCTGGCTGGTTCTTAAATTGACACAACTGGCTGATCACTCAGCTGGGGCAAGTTGGTGTAATCACCCCTTGCTTAGATATAGTATACCTATATCTAAACCTAGCTTGCCTGCCTTCTAACAGCCCCATCCACAGTCCCTGCAGAGCTGAGACCCGTGGACGCGACCAGAAGCATGGGGCCCGCCATCTTGCAAAGACCACAAGACGCTGACCGTGCAGGCCACGAGTGACCCTCGAAGCTGTACATCAGGGTTTGAGAAGCCCCAACCCTGAGCCACTTTTGCACCAAAGCTCACCCCTCTACACTCACAGAGTGCTGCGTGGGGCCCTTCTGCTTCTTTTGGCTCAACGCGTTAGCCCGGTCACTTGCCCGTTGGCTTGTGGCCCCTGTGCCAGCGAACTACGAAATCTAACTCGTGATTCTGGTTGCTCCAGACTTGCACCCGCTCCTCTGAAAAAGAGCACCCGCTTTGACCCTCCTGGTCCGAGTGAGAAGCAATCTTCCAGTCCTGCGTGGATTGCTCTTGCCAAGTGTTGTTTGCTCCGATCTTGAAGCCGACAGCGCCGACGGTGAGAGCCTTTGTGGGACAGCTTGTGATCAGCTCCTGGACGTCGCAGATGCCCCAGAGCTCCTCAACAACCACCTGATTGCGCCCGACATTGCCTGGTTCCGTCCTGGTTCCACCCTGATCACTGCTGAGTGACCCAGACTCTGTCCCCTCTGCTTTCAGGTACTTTACGACTCTGATCCACCCTTGGATCACACCGGACACTTCTCCTTCACATCGCCTGCAGCATCTTCAGCTTCAAGCACCAACAACCTGTGTGACGAAACCCGACACAACTTCGACCCTATGCACCTGCTTCCTGTGGGTGAGGTAACTCAACAACGCCGGTGTTCCCACACTGGTACACACCTCTAGTGTATGTGTCTTAAGTTTCATCCTTCTAGGTTAAGCGGAACTCTCCTTAAACACTAACTTTTTAACTTTTACGCACCATTGACATTGCATTGGTGCAAGCCGCGCTTTAAGCGCTGCACCCGAATCCCGCGGGCTTTTCCCGACTTCAGCATTGCTATTCCCGACCAGTCCTAGCGATTCCCTAGGCCCTAGGCCTAACCACTGTTCGATTGGTATCTCTTATACCACTTTCTTAATATATGGTTTGAGTGGCCACCCGCCCTCATCCATAATTGTGCAACTTCTATATGTCTAACTGTGCTTCTGTTTAAACGCTTGTGCCCATTTGCTAATAAAGAGTACTGAGGATTATTTTAGTAATAAACACATATATTTTTATAATATATACTTGGGTGGTGTCCTTTCATTTGATATTACAGGATTGTGATTGGTAAAACAGCTCGCTTAACACGACTTCAGCTTCAAGCACCAAGAACCTGCGTGACGAAACCCGACGCCACTTCGACCCTATGCACCCGCTTCCTGTGGGTGAGGTAACATTGCAAGGCCGGTGTTCCCACACTGGTACACACCTCTAGGGTCTGTGTCTAAAGTTTTGTCCATCTAGGTTCAGCAGCAGTATCCTTAAACTCTATCTGTGTAACCTTTACGCACCATTGACATTGCATTGGTGCATGCGTGTGCTTTAAGCGCTGCACCCGAATCCCGCGGGCTTTTCCCGACTTCAGCATTGCTTTTCCCGACTGCTCCCAGCGATTCCCTAGGCCTTAGGCCTAACCACTGTTCGATTGGTATCTCTTATACCACTTTCTTAATATATGGTTTGAGTGGCCACCCGCCCTCATCCATAATTGTGCAACTTTGTATGTTATACTGTGCTTTTGATTTAACGCTTGTGCCCCTTTGCTCATAAATAGTACTGGGGATTATTTTAGAAATAAACACATATATTGTTATAATATATACTTGTGTGGTGTCCTTTCATTTGATATTACAGGATTGTGATTGGTAAAACAGCTAGCTTAACACGACCTCTTGAGTTTAGCCTTTCAGGCTGCTTAGTCCATGCTACCCCTAGGATAGCTTGTCTATAAGGTTGACTTACAACCAGACACCATAAGGGATTGTTTGGACTGATACAAGGTGGTTCCAGAATTGGAAACATCATATATCAGGCCAACTTCTTACAGGTGGTTTAGTAGAACCCAAGTGGAACGCCGCCACCATTCACATGCAAAAAAGTATTAAAAGGATTGCCAATGTCCCCGCAGGCATCCCGCAAGTTAAAGGCACCTCCCGTACCACAGTAAGCTGCCCAAATGAGGTAGCTGTTGACCCGCAGTTTTTCCGCGATAGTGCAAACCCACGACCGGGCCGGCCACTAACAAATGGAAGAAAGAGTTTCCTCTGGGTGGGATGCACTTACAGGTAGGAATTAATGCCAAAGCAAGGGCGCGAGACGCAAACAAAGTCCTTTTCCTGCCAGAATCGTTTCGGGCCGACGCCCTCTTCAGTGGCAGACCATGTGACATGACGGCAAGCGGCAAGCACCAGTAAATACCCACAGTAAGTATACGTAGGTGTAACACTTGAAGCAATGCGGCAGTGGCAGACAATGTGACTTGATGGCAAGCGGCAAGCACCAGTAAATACCCACAGTAATTATACATAGGTGTAACACCTTGAAGCAATGCTTTCTGGGACTAGTGGTTTAGTAGAACTCAAGTGGGTCGCCGCCGCCATTCACATGCAAAAAAGTATTAAAAGGGTTGCTAATGTCCCCGCAGGCACCCCGCAAGTAAAAGGCACCTCCCGTACCACAGTAAGCTGCCCAAATGAGGTAGCTGTGGACCCGCAGTTTTTCCGCGGTAGTGCAAACCCGCGACCGGGCCGGCAGCTAGCAAATGAAAGAAAGAGTTGCCCCTGGGTGGGATGAACTTACAGGTAGGAATTAATGCCAACGCGAGATCGCGAGCCGCGAATAAAGTCCTTTTTTTTGCCAGACGTGTTTCGGGCCAACGCCCTCTTCAGTGGCAGACCATGTGACATGACGGCAAGCGGCAAGCACCAGTAAATACCCACAGTAATTATACGCAGGTGTAACACCTTGAAGCAATGCTTTCAGGGACTGGTGGTTTAGTAGAACCCAAGTGGGTCACCGCTGCCATTCACATGCAAAAAAGTATTAAAAGGATTGCCAATGTCCCCGCAGGCACCCCGCAAGTAAAAGGCACCTCCCGTACCACAGTAAGCTGCCCAAATGAGGCAGCTGTGGACCCACAGTTTTTCCGCGGTAGTGCAAACCCGCAACCGGGATGGGCGCTAACAAATGGAAGAAAGAGTTGCCCCTGGGTGGGATGCACTTACAGGTAGGAATTAATGCCAACGCAAGGGCGTGAGCCGCGAACAAAGTCTTTTTCCTGCCAGATGCGTTTCGGGCCAACGCCCTCCTCAGTGGCAGACCATGTGACATGACGGCAAGCGGCAAGCCCCAGTAAATACCCACAGTATCTATATGCACGTGTAACACCTTGAAGCAATGCTTTCTGGGACTGGTGGTTTAGTAGAACTCAAGTGTGTCGCCGCCGCCATTCACATGCAAAAAAGTATTAAAGGATTGCCAATGTCCCCGCAGGCACCCCGCAAGTAAAAGGCACCTCCCGTACCACAGTAAGATGCCCAAATGAGGTAGCTGTGGACCCGCAGTTTTGCCGCGGTAGTGCAAACCCGCGACCTGGCCGACCGCTAACAAATGGAAGAAAGAGTGGCCCCTGGGTGTGATGCACTTACAGGCAGGAATTAATGCCAACGCAAGGGCGCGAGCCGCGAACAAAGTCCTTTTCCTGCCAGACGCATTTCGGCCCAACACCCTCTTCAGTGGCAGACCATGTGACATGACGGCAAGCGGCAAGCACCAGTAAATACCCACAGTAATTATACGCAGGTGTAACACCTTGAAGCAATGCTTTCTGGGATTGGTGGTTTAGTAGAACCCAAGTGGGTCGCCGCCGTCATTCACATGCAAAAAAGTATTAAAAGGATTGCCAATGTCCCCGCAGTCACCCTGCAAATAAAAGGCACCCCCGTACCACAGTAAGCTGCCCAAATGAGGTAGCTGTGGACTTGCAGTTTTTCCGCAGTAGTGCAAACCCCCGACTGGGCCGACTGCTGACAAATGGAAAAAGAGTTGCCCCTGGGTGGGATGCACTTACAGGCAGGAATTAATGCCAACGCAAGGGCGCGAGCCGCGAACAAAGTCCTTTTCCTGCCAGACGCGTTTTGGCCCAACACCCTCTTCAGTGGCAGACCATGTGACATGACGGCAAGCGGCAAGCACCAGCAAATACCCACAGTAATTACACCCAGGTGTAACACCTTGAAGCAATGCTTTCTGGGACTGGTGGTTTAGTAGAACCCAAGTGGGTCGCCGCCGCCATTCACATGCAAAAAAGTATTAAAAGGATTGCCAATGTCCCTGCAGGCACCCCGCAAGTAAAAGGCACCTCCCATACCTTAGTAAGCTCCCCAAAGGAGGTAGCTGTGGACCCGCAGTTTTTCCGCGGTAGTGCAAACCCGCAACCGGGCCGGCCGCTAACAAATGGTAGAAAGAGTTTCCTCTGGGTGGGATGCACTTACAGGTAGGAATTAATGCCAACGCAAGGGCGCGAGCCGCGAACAAAGTCCTTTTCCTGCCAGACGCGTTTCGGGCCAACGCCCTCTTCAGTGGCAGACCATGTGACATGATGGTAAGCGGCAAGCACCTGTAAATACCCACAGTAATTATACGCAGGTGTAACACCTTGAAGCAATGCTTTCTGGGACTTGTGGTTTAGTAGAACCCAAGTGTGTCGCCACCGCCATTTGTGAGAAGTTGGCCTGGTATATGATGCTCACTAGTTCTAGTGATCACCTTGTATCATGCCAAGCAACCCTTATGATGATTGGTTGTAAGTCAACCTTATAGACCAGCTATCCTAGTAGCGTGGTGTAGGAAGGTGGCCATCTGACTATGGTTACCCCAGATTTTTTGCCTTGTGTTTAGCTGGTTTTCGACTTAGTTGGCCTGGTTCCCTGCTAATCAGGGCCCCAGGCTATCTGCTCTCTCTGTAAAATGGATTCCATGTACCCTAGGTGCATAACTAGATTGGCTTGGGTCACCTTATCATCCCCTGTACAGAGCACTATAGGTGCCCAGGGCATAGGTGCATCCAAGGCCTACCAGGGGCTGCAGCATAACTTTTGCCACCCCTGGCTGGCTATCTAAAATTGACACAACTGGCTGATCACTCAGCTGGGGCAAGGTGGTGTAATCACCCCTTGCTTAGATATAGTATGCCTTTATCTAAACCAGGGGTACTCATAGTACGGCCCGCGGGCCGCTGGCGGCCCGGCAAGCCTTCTCTGGCGGCCCGCGGACCTTTCAGACATCTACCCGAGTTTTTTTTTTTTTTCAAGGCTATCTGCAACCAGAGCTCGACTCGGAGACTCTGCTGCCTGTGGGGGCCGGGCGATTTCCGCCGTAGTCAGAGTGGGGCTGCAGGGGCGCTGAGAGGTGAAAATAGCATCATTAAGATGCTAATGGTCTGAACATTAGCATGTTAATGAGGCTATTTTCACCTCTCAGCGCCCCTGCAGCCCCACTCTGACTACGGCGGAAATCGCCCGGCCCCCACAGGCAGCAGAGTCTCCGAGTCGAGCTCTGGTTGCACACAGCCTTTTAAAACAAGCCATCAAGGCACCGATGCAGCCTCAACATGGAGGGTGTCATACCCTCAGGCACTGTTACAGTCTCGGCATCGGTGAGGGTTCTCACCCCCAGGCCCTCGCAGCATCGGTGAGGGTGTCCCCCGCTCTTCCCCCTCTCCCCCAGGCACTGATGCAGTCTCACCATGGAGGGTGTCATACCCTCAGGCACTGCTGCAGTCTCGGCATCGGTGAGGGTGTCTCACCCTCAGGCACTGCTGCCCTCTCAGCATCGGTGAGGGAGTCACCCCCCCCCCCTCTCCTCCCCGGGCATTGCTACACTCTCGGCATGGAGGGTGTCACTCCCTCAAGCACTGCTGCAGTCTTGGCATCGGTGAGGGTGTCACACCCCCACGCACAGCTGCATTGCTGCACTTTCGGCATGAAGGGTGTCACTCCCTCAAGGCAAGCACTGCTGCACTCTCGGCATCGGTGAGGGTGTCCCACCTTCAGGCATTACATTTTTTGTGTGGATCCTGTTAGGAACAAATTCTATTTTTATTTCCCAGGTTTTACTAATTTAAGCCCTAGGTTGCCTAACAATATTGAATTATATGTTAAAGGTTACGACAAAAATACACAAAAGAGAGCTAGAGAGAAAGTTCATTTTCCCAAGAAAGCCTTGGAAGGTGTGTATTTGTGTGTGGAAGAGGGGGGGGCGGGGGAGGGGGGGAGGGGGGAGCATTTCAGGAGGTCAATGCAGATTGTCAGAATGCTTCCAGCCATGCCATTAAATCTGGACTGGACACAGCTCTACTCCGTTGCCCATACTATGAAGACATCCATTTGTATCTATCTGCATATTTGTCTTCGGATGTCCAAATTCACTGAAGACGTTGAAACCAATCTGATGGACCTTACCTTTGTTAAAGTAGGAGGGAGGGAGGGAAAGGAAGGCAGACAGAGGGAGGGTGACAGAGGGAGGAAAAGGGAGGGAGAGGGAGACAGAGGGAGGGAGAGCTAGAGGGAGGGAAAGAGAGGGAGAGGGAAAGTGAGGGAGGGAAAGGGAGGGAAAAGGGAGGGAAAGGGAGGGAGAGCGAGGGAGAGCGAGGGGAAGGGAGGGGGAGGGAGGGAGAGTGAGGGAGAGCGAGGGAGCGAAAGGGAGCGAGGGAGGGATGGAAAGCAAGGCAGGGAGGGAAAGGGAGGCAGATGGAGGGAGACAGAGGGAGGGAGGGAGACAGAGAGGGAAGGAGACAGAGGGAGGGAGGGAGACAGAGAGAGGTAGGGAGACAGAGGGAGGGAGGGAGACAGAGAGAGGGAGGGAGACAAAGAGAGGGAGGGAGGCAGAGAGAGGGAGGGAGTGAGAGAGTCAGAGTGAGTGAGACAGAGGGAGAGATGGAGAGATGGAGAGAGATGGAGACAGAGAGTCAGAGGGAGACAGAGAGTCAGAGGAAGACAGAGAGACAGAGAGAGGGAGAGGAAAAGGGGGAGGGAGAGGGAGAGGGAGGGAGAGAGTGAGAGTGAGAGGGAGGGAGAGACAGGGAGAGAGAGGAAGGGAGACAGAGAGAGTGAGTGAGACAGAGGAAGAGAGGGAGTGAGAGAGTCAAAGTGAGTGAGACAGAGGGAGAGATGGAGAGATGGCGAGAGATGGAGAGAGAGAGAGAGAGTCAGAGGGAGACAGAGTCAGAGGTAGACAGAGAGTCAGAGGGAGGGCGAGGGAGAGGGCGAGGGAAAGGGAAAGGGAGGGAGAGAGGGAGGGAGAGAGGGAGGGAGAGAGGGAGAGGGAGGGAGAGAGGGAGAGGGAGAGAGAGGGAGAGAGAGGGGGAGAGAGGGGGAGAGAGGGGGAGACAGGGGGAGAGAGGGAGAGAGAGAGAGAGGGAGAGGGAGAGAGATGTGTGTCTATGCCGAGTCTGGTGGCTCAGTGGACGAAGGCGTCCGCTGCAGGGACCTATGATCAACCTCATGGTCACAGTTTTTTTTGTTGCTCTAGCCCCGCCCCTTCCCCACTGACCCCGGCCCCACCGGTGCGGCCCTCGGACACAAACCACACTTTAAATTTGGCCCCCGAGAGAATGTTTGTGAGTACCCATGATCTAAACCTATCTGGACACATATATACCTATCAGTTACTCCTATGGCAGGCCTTAACAATCCTGGAGGCAGAGTGCTTAGTTTTATGTGAGATGGTGCTCTAGCATGAGCTGAGCCTGTCTGCAGCTGTCGGGACCAAATCCCTAAGCTTTTCCGGGATAATGCCATACCATATACTATTAAGTGCATTATAATCCTCGCGATTATATGTTAACTTTGGTTTGGCTTTATCAAAACATGTTGTGTAAGGTGTCATACGATTTGGAATACTACCCCCTCGCCAGTCCTGGCGACGGGGGTAGCATTCCACCCCTCTAGAGGGAGACAACATGTTACTTTGCTAAAACGCGGTTGATTTGAAAAGAGCCTCAGATCCACAAAATGGATGCTTCTGCCACAGACACAAGTCTGACCTCCTGCTGCTGACCAAAACTCAGCAGAGGAGGCCTGGACAAAGGCTTTCCTGTCGCAGGGAGGTGTTACACCACCCCAGACAGGAGATAGTGGATTGTAGCAGGGAGGTTTGAAAGAAACCAGACACTGCCTGGGGAGCACAAGGCTGCCCCTTGCATAATCCGGCCAAACCGGTTCTGGGGCACACCAGCCCCTGTCCCAGCACAGCCTGGATCAAAGGAAAGGGGTGTATCCACCCCCTTCCTGGGTCCCACCCATAGGAGGGGACCTAGCAGGTAATCCAGCCCCCTAGATTGGTATAAAAATGGGAGCAGTGCCAACGCACTCAGATTATCCTGATGAAACATTTGAAACAAAACTCTGGACCCTTCGACATCCTACTCAACGTAGAAGACTGAAGAATCTCCCTTGTGGTCAAGGAGTGACCACCCTGTGCAAACAGGCACCATCCAGCACCTCAACATCTTCTTTGTTGCAGTTCCCGCCGGAACTCGAGCGACAGAGATCAACGAGATCAAGCTTGCCTGCTTTCTTACAGCCTGATGCACAGTCCCTGCAGAGCTGAGACCCGTGGAGGCGACCGGAAGCGTGGGGCACGCCATCTTGAAAAGACAACGAGACGCTGACCGTGCAGCCCACGAGTGACCCTCGAAGCTGTACACCGGGGTTTGAGAAGCCCCAACCCTGAGCCACTTTTGCAACGAAGCTCACCCCTCTACACTCGACGAGTGCTGCGTGGGGCCCTTCTGCTTTCTTTGGCTTGACGCGTTGGCCCGGTCACTTGCCAGCTGGCTTGTGGCCCCTGTGCCAGCGAAAACCTAAAACCGACTTGTGATTCTGGTTGCTCCAGACTTGCACCAGCTTCTCTGAAAAGGAGCACCCGCTCTGACCCTCCTGGTCCGAGTGAGAAGCAATCTTACAGTCCTGCATGGATTGCTCTTGCCAAGTGTTGTTTGCTCTGATCTTGAAGCCGACAGCGCTGACAGTGAGAGCCTGCATGGGACAGCTCGTGATCCGCTCCTGGACGTCGCAGATGCCCCAGAGCCCACGTGGCAGCGGAGAGAAACTCCTCGACAACCACCTGATTGCGCCCGACATTGCCTGGTTCCGTCCTGGTTCCACCCTGGTCACTGCTGAGTGACCCAGACTATGTCCCCTCTGCTTTCAGATACTTTTCTACTCTGATCCACCCTTGGATCACACCGGACACTTCTCCTTCACATCGCCTGCAGCATCTTCACCTTCAAGCACCAAGAACCTGCGTGACGAAACCCGACGCCACTTCGAACCTATGCACCCGCTTCCTGTGGGTGAGGTAACATTGCAACTCCGGTGTTCCCACACTGGTACACACCTCTAGGGTCTGTGTCTAAAGTTTTGTCCATCTAGGTTCAGCGGAAGTATCCTTAAACTCTATCTGTGTAACTTTTACGCACCATTGACTTTTCATTTGTGCATGCTTGTGCTTTAAGCGCTGCACCCGAATCCCGCAGGATTTTCCGGACTTCAGCATTGCTTGTCCCGACTGCTCCCAGTGATTCCCTAGGCCCTAGGCCTAACCACTGTTCGATTGGTATCTCTTATACCACTTTCTTAATATATGGTTTGAGTGGCCACCCGCCCTCATCCATAATTGTGCAACTTTGTATGTTATACTGTGCTTTTGATTTAACGCTTGTGCCCCTTTGCTCATAAAGAGTACTGGGGATTATTTTAGAAATAAATACATATATTGTTATAATATATACTTGTGTGGTGTTCTTTCATTTGATATTACAGGATTGTGATTGGTAAAACAGCTCGCTTAATACGACCTATTGAGTTTAGCCTTTAAGGCTGCTTAGTCTATGCTACCATTAAGATAGCTTGTCTATAAGGTTGACTTACAACCAGACACCGTAAGGGATTGTTTGGACTGATACAAGGTGGTTCCAGAATTGGAAACATCATATATCAGGCCAACTTCTCACATTGGTGTGCAGCGGTGCGGATTTCAGCTTGCTGTTGTTTTACCATTGCAATCTTTTTGTCAAATTGAAAGATCACATCTAGTACCTTAGGTACATATAAATCAAAAGCTTAGCATATTTAAGTTCTACTGAACTTAGTAGTTGTAGATTAAAGGGATTAGCACACCATGACTACAACTCACTAGCAAGGTACAGTAGGAAAACACTTAGTGTAGGTAAGTGCACCACTTGCACCTCACTAGCAGTCATGTCTGACGCGGGAAGAGCTTCAGGCTCTGCCCTTGTGACAGTTGACCTTACCAAGGCAACTTCCAGCTATGACAAACTTAGCCACAAAGACTTGAGTGCCTTGTGCACTGGGCTAAAAAGGGGTAGAAACCCCACCAATCCTTCCTGATAGCCATCCTGGAAAAGGATGACTTGGATAAGGTGAGTGCATCTCCCTTAGACTTAGGAGATGGAGTGAACACCCCTGAGAATGAGAATACTCCAGAAGAGGAAGAAGAAGAGGATGAAGAGGAGGAAGAGGGCTCAGAAGTAGATGAGCCTGAGGATCAGGATCAGAGGGATAACCAGGTACCTGTGGGAGGCTTAGCCAAACCAACTTAGACCTACTTGGAAATGGAGATGGCCAGCACCTCCTCAGAGTACAAAATAGAACTGTTCAAGGCAATAGAAGGGTGAGATCTCCCTCAGTGGATTCTCACATTTCTAGTGTCTCCAGAAACTCTCAAAGGGGAATGACGTCCCCCCAGAGAAGAGAGCATAAGGCCAGGATGAGAGCTGTAGAACTCCAGATAGAGAGGGAAGAGTTAGCCCTGGCCCAAGCTAAACTTGCTTTATCAAGGGAACAGAAAATGTGTGGCTTAGATGCCACTGGTGGCAGCAACAATATTCCTAGAGAGAAAGACAGCTCCTATAATACTAGAAACCTGACAAAGATTGTGCCCCCCTACACAGAAGGGGATGACATCCACAAGTGGATAACTGCTCTTGAGAGAGCCTGCATGGTACAGCAGGTTCCTGAAGAACAGTGGGCAGCAATCTTATGGTACTCCTTTTCAGAGAAAGGGAGAGATAAGCTCCTCACTGTCAGACATAAGGATGCTAAAAACTACAAAGTCCTGAAGAGTGCTCTAATAGATGGGTTTGGCTTAACCAATGAACAGTACAGGTTGAAGTTCAGAGACACCCAGAAGACACAGACACAGGACTGGACTGATTTTGTAGATTGTGCTACTAAGGCTCTGGAGGGTTGGCTACATGGCAGCAAAGTACATGACTTTACAGGATTGTATAATTTGATTATGAGGGAGCAGATCCTAAGTAATTGTCAGAACCAGCTCTTACACCAGCACCTGGTGGACTCAGATTTGACCTCTCCCCAAGAATTGGGAAAGAGGGCAGATAAATGGGTCAGAACCAGGATTAGGCCTAAGAATCAGGACAGTAACCAGAAGAAGGAGTCTACCAAGCCTCAGGAAAAGGGTGGGGATAAAAGTAAGGAAAAGACTTCACCAGGGCCCCAAAAATCCAAGAATGGGGGTGGGTCCCAAGACTCTTCTTCAACTCAGAAAAAGCCTTATTGTCATGCCTGTAAACAGGTTGGGCATTGGAAAACAGACAGCTGTTGTCCCGAGAATGGCAATAAAGAGAATATACCTCCAAAGCCAGCTCCAACACCTCCTGTTACTGTCAGCAGTAATCCCCCAGGAAGTGGGAGCACACCCAGGAATCTGGGTGGGTTTACTTTTGGAGCCCAGGTGGACCCTGGCCTATCCAGGTCCCCATCCCCAAATTATCTTGTTTATGAGACTGGCATGGGGTTTGCCAACTTCTCTGATTGCCCAAATACCTTGAGCAAATATAGACAGAACCCAACATCAATGGTTCGAAAGTTGAAGCCTTTAGAGACACAGGGGCTAGCATCACCATGGTGTGTCGCGTTCTAATCTAGGACCCCGATCAATACTGTGACCTTATGCCCCTATACGGCTATAATGACCCCTATAATGGCATAAACGATCAGAGCCATATTTCTGCCATATTTCAGAAACTCGCCTCTGCAGCTCATTAACGTAAATGACTCAGCAGAAGCCACTATCTAAGATTCCTAGATTACACTCCGAGTTCTTCAACAAGATAAAACTCAGCAACCTGGGAAAGCCCGGCTTGCTATGTTTTGATTAGTAATAGAACTCTAATGAGCACTGAAGGGACGATCACTTCCTAGTGACATCTTTATTGACGTCTTATGTCCAAAAACTTACGTCAAACCAGGCACCTTTCAGGTATAAATATTACCAATGTTGCCTTAAGCAGATGCGATGCCGTTAATGATGGTGTGGTGAATACAGGAGCAGATCAGCTGTCCCTTGCAGAGCCCAGCAGATGCAAGCAGCCAACGGACGCTGCCCCTCCTCCTCCTCCTTGACGCGCTGAGAGAGACGCTGTCTTTTCTCCTGCCGAGAAAATCCAGCTCCGGCGTTTCCAGCCTACTCTTGCGAGTGACTGGGATATCGAGCCCTGAAAGGAGATATAAGACCTCCAACATTCTATTCCAGAGGTATGGTGTTGACTAAACCCTTAGAGAGAATTCTTGAAGCAAACCTTGGCAAAACCAACTGAACTTAAACTGCTACTTACTTACTCCCTCCCAAGTATTAGGCTTAGGTCAGGTACACTGGGGTAGGCGTAGTTAGAAGCACCAGTTGAGCACGTTAGCTAAATGTATATATGAATGTATATATTTTATTCATTTTAAAACCATTGTATGGCTAAGAAACCATATCAAGGCTTTTACAGTATTATTTCGTAATCCTCCTTTTACTGTACGCACTTTTTATAATAAGAAGTTTTGCAATTGTGGCAATTCATTTCTCTTGCATGAGAAGAAAGACTGTTCAATAAATAATACCTTTTATTGAAAACGCCCGTCTCTCTATTCTCTGGCATCTTGGTGAAAGTAATCTGCACAACTGACTAAGGAGCAAAGTTGTCATGTTTATGCGGTTGTTGGAAAACTGAATCCCTTCTTTTCTGAGCCAGGGGAGCTGATCACTCCCTATTCAGTCAAGAAAGTTTCCAGTGACCTCTGAGCTAGTTGGTAACAAACCCAATTAAGTTTAGCATAGTCAGTAGAGACCTGGAAGACCGCACTTCTACGTCTATACTGCTGTTTATGTTATTCCAATGCACAGAGCCTGTAGGGAAAATAGGAACTACACTACAGGTGGCTGACTGTATAGTCCCCTCTAAGCAACTTTTCCCTGGTGCCACATACCAGGTAACAAACATTGATGGAATCCAAACAAATCATCCCATGGCAGTAGTAAGTCTCATCTGGGGAGGTGTCACTGGCCCAAAGAGAGTGGCAGTGTCATCAAACTTGCCTGTAGACTGCCTACTTGGTAATGATTTATAAATCTCAGCCTGGGCTGAGGTTGAACAGGAAATCCATTCTAGAATGGTAAACTCCAATGGAAAGGTTAGTGGGGCTGTAATGGCTACAGCCCCAACCCAAGATGTCCTTCCTGAAAAGGTTGGTAGGGCTGAGCAACTCTCAGCCCCATCTTTAGCTAACTCCCTTCCTGAAAAAATTAGCAGGGCTCTGATGGTAACAGCCCATACCCAAACCGAGTCTCCTCCTGAAAAGGTTGGTGGGGCTGTGATGGCCACAGCCCAAACTCAAACTGATACATGGGTAGTGAAGCCTGAAATGATGGATCACTCAACCCAAACAGAGAGCATTGAGGAGGAAGAGAAATCTCCCCCTCACCAGACATTAGGACAGGATCAGCCTCCTCAGGGAACTGATCTTACCCCTGATGAAGGAACTGCCCCAGAGGTTGTTAGGCCTGGCCTGACAGAGCCTCTGATGCCAGTGGACCCTTCTCAGGTGGGACCCAGCCTGGAGCAGGTAACCTGCCCCTCTCTGCCTTGCCTTACTCAGCCCAGAGCTGCAGAGGACAAGAAGGACAGTGAGACCCCACAGGGCCCCTGTCAAATAAAGCACCCCCATCAACAGATTAGGGGCACCAAAACTAGTAGCCCTAGTGAGGTGAAAACTTTAAAAACTCCTGAGGGAGCCCCCTTAAAAATAGTTAGGGACCTCCCACAGATGGATTCTGTTGGGCACAGCCAAACCTAGGACCCAAAGGGCCCAAACCTGAACTGTCCCTCCAGCTAGCCAAACAGAGGGACCCAGCCTCCAGCTTGGTAGCCAGAGGTTGACGCTGAGAGCACAGTGCAACTCAGTTGAAGAAAGAAAGGCACACATGGTGGAAGATAATTGGCGGAAGCTGAGCCCTAAGTTAGTGGAGTCTCACTTCAATACTCCACATCAAAACCAGCCTTTTTCCTTGCATAAACACACCCAAGGTAGTGATTCCCTATGGTGGAGACCCTCTAATACCCCAAGGGTGAGGGACTGCTTAGTGGACCATGAGACAGGGGGTACCCATGCTAGTGCAGGTACCTCCTTATATGGCCACTCAGGCAATATAGGCTTACCTGGCCAAGGATAGCCTTATCTCCTTTCGTTTGGGGGCGGGGGGGTTGTGTAGGAAGGTGGCTACCTGACTATGGTTACCCCAGATTTTTTGCCTTGTGTTTAGCTGGTTTTCGACTTAGTTGGCCTAGTTCCCTGCTAATTAGTGCACCAGGCTATCTGCTCTCTCTGTAAAATGGATTCCATGTACCCTAGGTGCATAACTAGATTGGCTTGGGTCACCTTATCAGCCCCTGTACAGAGCACTATAGGTGCCCAGTGCATAGGTGCATCCAAGGCCTACCAGGGGCTGCAGCATATCTTTTGCCACCCCTGGCTGGCTATCTAAAATTGACACAACTGGCTGATCACTCAGCTGGGGCAAGGTGGTGTAATCACCCCTTGCTTAGATATAGTATGCCTATATCTAAACCTATCTGGACACATATATACCTATCAGTCACTCCTATGGCAGGCCTTAACAATCCTGGAGGCAGAATGCTTGGTTTTATGTGAGATGGTGCTCTAGCATGAGCTGAGCCTGTCTGCAGATGTCGGGACCAATTCCCTAAGCTGTTCCGGGATAATGCCATACCATATACTATTAAGTGCATTATAATCCTCGCGGTTATATTGATGGTGGTATTGGTGGTGGTGGTGGTGGTGCTAGTGGTATTGGAGGTGTTGGTGGTGGTGATATTGATGGTGGCTGTATTGGTGGTGTTATTAGTGGTCGTGGTGGAATTAGTGGTGGTATTGGTGGTGGTATTAGTGGTGATATTGATGATGGTATTGGTGGTGGTGGTATTGGTATTGGTGCTGGTGATATTTGGTTGGTGGTATTGGTATTGGTGGTGGTGGCATGTGTGGTATTGGTGGTAGTGGTTATATTGGTGGTGGTGGTTTTGGTGGTGGTGGTAATGGTGGTGGTGATCATATTGGTGGTGGTGGCATTTGTGGTGGTGGTATTGGCGGTGGTACTTGTGGTGGTATTGGATTGGTGGTGGTGGTATTGGTAGTGGTGGTGGTATTTGTGGTGGTGGTATTGGTGGTGGTGCTATTGGTTGTGGTTTTGGTGGTGCTGGTGGTGGTGGTATTGGTGGTAGTGGTGGTGGTAATGATGGTATTGGTATTTGTGGTGGTGGTATTAGTAATGGTGGTGGTATTAATGGTGGTATTAGTGGTGGTAGTATTGGACTGGTGGTATTGGTGGTGGTGGTGGTATTTGTGGTGATGGTATTGGTGGTATTGGCGGGTGTATTGGTGATGGTGGTGGTCGTATTGGTGATGGCAGGATAGGTATTGGTGGTGTTATTGGTGGTGGTGGTATTGGTGGTGGTGATGGTATTGGTGGTGGTGGTAGTGGTTGTATTGGTGATGGTGGTATTGGAGGTTTTGGTGGTGGTGATATTGGTGGTGGCTGTATTGGTGGTGGTATTAGTGGTCGTGGTGGAATTAGTGGTGGTATTGGTGGTGGTATTAGTGGTGATATTGATGGTGGTATTGGTGGTGGTGGTATTGGTGCTGGTGGTATTGGGTTGGTGGTGGTGATATTGGTGGTGGTGGTATTGGTGGAGGTGGCATTTGTGGTATTGGTGTTAGTGGTTGTATTGGTGGTGGTGGTTTTGGTGGTGGTGATGCTATTGGTGGTGGTGGCATTTGTGGTGGTAGTGGAGGTGTTGGTGGTGGTGGTATTGTTGGTGATGGTTTGGGTCGTGGTGGTATTTGTGGTGGTATTGGTGGTGGTGCTGGTGGTGGTGCTGGTGGTGGTATTGGTGGTGGTGGTATTGCTGGTGTTATTGGTGGTGGTGCTGGTGGTGGTAATGGTATTGGTGGCGATATTGGTGGTGGTTGTGGTATTGGTGGTGGTGGTATTTGTGGTGGTATTGGTGGCAGTGGTGGTATTGGTGGTGACGGTGGTGGTATTGGTGGTGATGGTGGTATGGGTGGTGGTTTTGGTGGTGGTGGTTGTGTTGGTGGTTGTTTTAATGGTGGTGGTATTGATGGTAGTGGTGGTGGTATTGGTAATGGAGGTATTGGTGGTGATATTAGTAATGGTGGTGGTATTAGTGGTGGTTTTGGCGGAAGTATTAGTGGTGATATTGGATTGGTGGTGGTGATATTGGTAATGGTATTTGTGGTGGTGTTATTGGTAGTGGTGGTATTGGTGGTGGCTGTATTGGCGGTGGTATTAGTGGTTGTGGTGGAATTAGTGGTGGTATTGGTGGTGGTATTAGTGGTGATATTGATGGTGGTATTGGTGGTGGTGGTATTGGGTTGGTGGTGATGGTATTGGTGGTGGTGGTATTGGTGGTGGTGGCATTTGTGGTATTGGTGGTAGTGGTTGTATTGGTGGTGGTGGTATTGGTGGTGGTTTTGGTGGTGGTGGTATTGGTGGTGGTGATGGTATTTTGGTGGTGGTAGTAATGGTGGTGGTGATGCTATTGGTGGTAATGGCATTTGTGGTGGTATTGGAGGTGTTGGTGGTGGTGGTATTGTTGGTGATGGTATGGGTCGTGGTGGTATTTGTGGTGGTATTGGTGGTGGTGCCTGTGGTGGTGGTATTGGTGGTGGTGGTATTGGTGGTGATATTGGTGGTGGTGCTGGTGGTGGTATTGGTGGTGGTGGTATTGGTGGTGATATTGGTGGTGGTTGTGGTATTGGTGGTGGTGGTATTGCTGGTGTTATTGGTGGTGGTGCTGGTGGTGGTAATGGTATTGGTGGCGATATTGGTGGTGGTTGTGGTATTGGTGGTGGTGGTATTTGTGGTGGTATTGGTGGCAGTGGTGGTATTGGTGGTGACGGTGGTGGTATTGGTGGTGATGGTGGTATGGGTGGTGGTTTTGGTGGTGGTGGTTGTGTTGGTGGTTGTTTTAATGGTGGTGGTATTGATGGTAGTGGTGGTGGTATTGGTAATGGAGGTATTGGTGGTGATATTAGTAATGGTGGTGGTATTAGTGGTGGTTTTGGCGGAAGTATTAGTGGTGATATTGGATTGGTGGTGGTGATATTGGTAATGGTATTTGTGGTGGTGTTATTGGTAGTGGTGGTATTGGTGGTGGCTGTATTGGCGGTGGTATTAGTGGTTGTGGTGGAATTAGTGGTGGTATTGGTGGTGGTATTAGTGGTGATATTGATGGTGGTATTGGTGGTGGTGGTATTGGGTTGGTGGTGATGGTATTGGTGGTGGTGGTATTGGTGGTGGTGGCATTTGTGGTATTGGTGGTAGTGGTTGTATTGGTGGTGGTGGTATTGGTGGTGGTTTTGGTGGTGGTGGTATTGGTGGTGGTGATGGTATTTTGGTGGTGGTAGTAATGGTGGTGGTGATGCTATTGGTGGTAATGGCATTTGTGGTGGTATTGGAGGTGTTGGTGGTGGTGGTATTGTTGGTGATGGTATGGGTCGTGGTGGTATTTGTGGTGGTATTGGTGGTGGTGCCTGTGGTGGTGGTATTGGTGGTGGTGGTATTGGTGGTGATATTGGTGGTGGTGCTGGTGGTGGTATTGGTGGTGGTGGTATTGGTGGTGATATTGGTGGTGGTTGTGGTATTGGTGGTGGTGGTATTGGTGTCAGTGGTGGTATTGGTGGTGACAGTGGTGGTATTGGTGGTGGTATTGGTGGTGATGGTGGTATTGGTGGTGGTTTTGGAGGTGGTGGTTGCATTGGTGGTGGTTTTGATGGTGGTGGTATTGATGGTAGTCGTGGTGGTATTGGTAATGGTGGTATTGGTGGTGGTATTAGTAATGGTGGTGGTATTGGTGGTGGAATTGGCAGAAGTATTGGTGGTGATATTGGATTGGTGGTGGTGATTAGGTATGAGCGGATTTTGCGAATTGGCAATCCGCGAATTTGCGGATTTGCGGATTGCTCGCACGGGTTTCTGCAAGTTCGCACGCGTTTTGTACAATTTCGCAGTTAAGTTTGCGGATTTGTTTTTGCGGATTTTGCGGGAAATCCGCAAAATTCGCGGATTGCGGATTTCCCGAAAATCCGCAAAATCCGCGAGCGTAACGGATTTCACGCTCATGCTTAGTGGTGATATTGGTAATGGTATTTGTGATGGTGGTATTGGTGGTGGTGGTATTGGTGATGGTAGTGGTGGTGTTATTGGTGGTAGTGGTGGTGGTATTGTAATGGTGGTATTGGTAATGGAGGTGGTGGTATTGGTGGTGGTGGTATTGGTGGTGGTGGCATTCGTGGTATTGGTGGTGGTTTTGGTGGTGGTGGTATTGGTGGTGGTGATGGCATTTTGGTGGTGGTATTTGTGGTGGTATTGGTGGTGGTGGTGGTATTGGATGTGGTGTTGGTGGTTGTGTTGGTGGTGGTATTGGTGGTGGTATTGGTGGTGGTAGTGGTGGTGGTGGTATTGGTGGTCATGGTATTGGTGATGGTGATATTGGTGGTGGCCATATTGGTGGTATTGGTGGTGGTATTAGTGGTGGTGGTGGTGGTATTAGTGGTGGTGGTGTTATTAGGGGTGGTGGTTGTATTTGTGGTGGTGGTACTTGTATTGGTGGTGGTATTGGTGGAGGTGGTACTATTGATTGTGGTGGTGGTATTGGTGGTGGTATTGTAGGTGGTGGTATTGGTATTGGTGATCGTGGTATTGGTGGTGGTAGTGGCGGTGGTGGTGTAGTATTGGTGGTGGTGATGGTATTGGTGGTGGTGGTATTGGTGGTGATATTGGTGGTGGTTGTGGTGGTGGTATTTGAGGTGGTATTGATGGTGGTGATGGTACTGGTGGTGATGGTGGGGGTATTGGTGGTGATGGTGGTATTGATGGTGGTTTTGGTGGTGGTATTGGTGGTGTTTGTTTGTGGTGGTGGTATTGGTGGTAGTGGTGGTGGTATTGGTATTGGTGGTGGGGGTATTGGTAGTGGTGGTGGTATTGGTGGTGGTTTTATTGTATTGGTGGTGATGGGATTGGTGGTGGGATTGGTGGTGGTGGTGGTATTGATGGTGGTATTGGTGGTGGTTTTATTGGATTGGTGGTGGTGGTATTGGTGGTGGTGGTATTTGTGGTGGTGGTATTGGTGGTGGTGGTATTGGTGGTGATGCATTGGTGGTGATGCATTGGTGGTGGTTTTGGTACTGGTGGTGGTATTGGGGGTGGTATTGGTGGTGGTGGTATTAGTGATGGTGGTATTGATGGTGGTATTGATGGTGGTATTGGTGGTGGTGGTATTGTAGGTGTTGGTGGTGGTGACATTGGTGGTGGTATTTGTGGTGGTGGTGGTGGTGGTATTAGTGGTAGAATTGGTGGTGGAATTAGTGGTGGTATTGGTGGTGGTGGTATTGGTATTGGTAGTGGTGGTATTGGATTGGTGGTGGTGGTGGTATTGGTGGTGGTGGTATTGGTGGTGGTGGCATTGGTGCTATTGGTGGTGATATTGGCGGTAGAGGTGGTATTGGTGGTGTTATTGGAGGTTGTGGTGGTGGTATCGGTGGTGGTGGTGGTTTTGGTGGTGGTGGTATTGGTGGTGGTGGTATTGGTTGTGGTGGTGGTATTGGTATTGATGGTGGTGGTATTAGATTGATTGTGGTGTTATTGGTAGAGGAGGTGGTTGTGTTGGTGGTGGTGGAATTGGTGGTATTATTGGTGGTGGTATTGGTGGTGGTGGTGGTATTGGTGGTGTTAATGGTGGTGGTATTGGTGGTGGTTTTGGTGGTGGTGGTATTGGTGGAGGGGGTATTGGTGGTGGTGATGGTATTGGTGGTGGTGGTGGTATTGGTTGTGGTGTTGGTGGTGGTGGTATTGGTGGTGATGGTGGTATTGATGGTGGTGGTGGTATTTGCGATCATGATATGGGTGGTGTTAGTATTGGTGGTGGTGATATTGGTGGTGGCCATATTGGTGGTATTGGTGGTGGTATTAGTGGTGATGATGGTATTAGTGGTGGTATTGTTATTGGTGGTGGTGTTATTGGTGGTGGTGGTTTTGGATTGGTGGTGGTATTAGTGGCGGTATTGTTGGTGTTGGTATTGGTGGTATTAGAGTTGTTGGTGGTATTGTTGGTGGTATTGGTGGTGGTGGTATTGTGGTGGTGGTGGTATTGGTGGTATTGGTTGTGGAGTAGGTATTGGTGGTGGTAGTGGTGGTATTGGTAGTCAAGTCAAGTAATACTTTATTCGGTTCAATTTCCAAAACCACAAAAGTACAAAAACACACAAAATGGTCCACAAGACACCATGCAGCATAATGACATAACAATACAGTATAGGGAGTACCCAATTTCAAAAAGGTTAAAAAATACTAACACATGGTGTAAAGATTTAAGAACAGCAATATGTACATCATTAAATAATTAAAAAAGGGACATAATGAAGTTGGTTTAAAATTTGATTCAAGTTGCGGGGATTGATGTTTACGGTAATTCATCTAGGGCCAGTTAATCTTTTTACTGAGTCTCACCGCTATGCTTAAAAAACTGTCTACATTGTAGATCTCCCAAACATTTGATAATAATTGTAGATATAGTATAGCTGGCTTAACTTGCCTAAACCCCTTCCCCTTCAACAGGGGTATGATGAACTTTTTCCTAACAGTTCTAAAATGATCACAGAAAAACAGGAAATGTGCAGTATCCATGATTGAACAGCCATCACAATTACACAACTCTAAATCATGTTGCTTGGTCCAACCAGGACGGCCAGAAATTAGCAGGTGAATTTTGTTTAACCGGAACTTGGTTAAAAGGAATCTATGATTTGAATTGTTCACAACCTTTAGGTAAAGTTCCAAAGTATGTCCAGTGGATGCGATCAGTTGATCCCTCGGTTCAACAAAAAAGTGTTTTTAACCCACTTCAGGTCACCTTTAACAAGGTTAGATGGTTCATTAAACAATTCAGGCCGACCTAACTTTACACATAGTTGTTGTACGTACTTCAACCAGGGGATCTTGTCCCAATGATCCAGCGTTAGGCAGTCCTTAAAAATTTCATGGTTCACTTCCAATTCCAAGTTAAGCCAAACTGAGATCCATTTAAGTAGGGGGGCCATGGCAATTCGATCTTCCAGATAATCCACGCCGCATCCCTGATGTACTATGAAGCCGGCCGTGGTATTGGTAGTCATGGTATTGGTGGTGTTAGTATTGGTGGTGGTGATATTGCTGGTGGCCGAATTGGTGGTATTGGTGGTGGTATTAGTGGTGCTGGTGGTATTAGTAGTGATGGTGGTATTGTTGGTGGTGGTGGTATTGGTGGTGGTGGTATTGGATTGGTGGTGGTATTGGTTGTGGTATTAGTGGTGGTATTGGTGTTGTTGGTATTGGTGTTGGTGGTATTAGTGGTGGTGGTGGTATTGGTATTGGTGGTGGTGGTATTAGATTGGTGGTGGTGGTATTGGTAGAGGTGGTGGTGGTATTGGTGGTGGTGGAATTGGTGTTATTGGTGGTGGTGGGATTGGTGGTGGGATTGGGGGTGGGATTGGTGGTGGTGATATTGGTGGTGGTGTTGGTATTGGTGGTGGTGGTGGTATTGGTATTGGATGTGATTGTGGTGGTGGGACTGGTATTGGTGGTGGTGGTATTGGATTGGTGGTGGTATTGGTTGTGGTATTAGTGGTGGTATTGGTGTTGTTGGTATTGGTGTTGGTGGTATTAGTGGTGGTGGTGGTATTGGTATTGGTGGTGGTGGTATTAGATTGGTGGTGGTGGTATTGGTAGAGGTGGTGGTGGTATTGGTGGTGGTGGAATTGGTGTTATTGGTGGTGGTGGGATTGGTGGTGGGATTGGGGGTGGGATTGGTGGTGGTGATATTGGTGGTGGTGTTGGTATTGGTGGTGGTGGTGGTATTGGTTGTGGTGTTGGTGGTGGTGGTATTGGTCGTGATGGTGGTATTGGTGGTGGTGGTGGCATTGGTGGTCATGATATTAGTGGTGTTAGTATTGGTGGTGGTGATATTGGTGGTGGCCATATTGGTGGTATTGGTGGTGGTATTAGTGGTGATGGTGGTATTAGTGGTGGTATTGGTGGTGGTATTGGAGGTGGTATTAGTGGTGGTGGTTGTATTTGAGGTGGTGGTACTTGTATTGTGGTGGTATTGTTGGTATTGGTGGTGATATTGGTATTGGTGGTGGTGGTATTGGATTGGTAGTGGTATTAGTGGCGGTATTGGTGGTGTTGGTATTGGTGGTATTAGAGGTGGTGATGGTATTGTTGGTGGTATTGGTGGTGGTGGTATTGTGGTGGTGGTGGTATTGGTTGTGGTGTAGGTATTCGTGGCGGTAGTGGTAATGGTGGTATTGGTAGTCATGGTATTGGTGGTGTTAGTATTGGTGGTAGTGATATTGCTGGTGACCATATTGGCGGTTTTGGTGGTGGTATTAGTGGTGCTGGTGGTATTAGTAGTGATGGTGGTATTGGTGGTGGTGGTGGTGGTATTGGCAGGGGTGGTGGTATTGCGTGTGGTGGTGGTATTGGTGGTGGCTGTATTTGCCATGGTGGCCCTAGTATTGGTGGTGGTGGTATTGGATTGGTGGTGGTATTGGTGGTGGTATTGGTTGTAGTTTTAGTGGTTGTATTGGTGTTGTTGGTATTGGTGTTGGTGGTATTAGTGGTGGTGGTGGTATTGGTGATGGTGGTGGTATTGGTGGTTGTGATAGTGGTGGTGGTGGTATTGGTGGTCATAGTATTGGTGGTGTATATATTGGTGGTGGTGATATTGGTGGTGGCCGTATTGGTGGTATTGGTTGTGATATTAATGGTGGTGGTGGTATTGGTGGTGGTATTGCTGCTGGTGGTATTGGTGGTGGCGGTATTGGTGGTGGTGGTATTGGTGGTGGCGGTATTAGTGGTGGTGGTGGTTGTATTTGTGGTGGTGGTACTGATAATGGTGGTGGTATTCGTATTGGTGGTGGTGGTATTGGATTAGTGGTGGTGGTATTAGGGGTGGTATTGGTAGCAGTATTGGGAGTGTTGGTATTGGCTTTGCTGTTTTGGGAGACCTTGTCCGCCTGCCTGAAGGGACTCCAGCTCCTAGGAGCACCAACTGATTGCCGCACCTGCTACATAAAAGCTTGTGGCTCTCGCTCCACGGGAGCCGCTTCGCTGTTTGGGAGAACTTGCCTGCCTGCCTGCCTGAAGGGACTCCAGGTCCCAGAAGCACCAACGGATTGCCGCACCTGAGCCGCATTTCTCCCTGCTGCCTGCTACATAACAGCTCGTGGCCCCGCTCCGCGGGAGCCGCTTCGCTTTGGGAGATCTTGCCTGCCTGCCTGCCTGACTGAAGGGACTCCAGGTCCCAGGAGCACCAACGGATTGCCGCACTTGAGCCGCATTTCTCCCTGCTACCTGCTACATATCAGCTTGCGGCCCCCGCTCATCGGAAGCCGCTTCGCTGTTTGGGAGACCTTGCCTGCCTGCCTGAAGGGACTCCAGGCCCCAGGAGCACCAACGGATTGCCGCACCTGTGCCGCATTTCTCCCTGCTGCCTGCTACATAACAGCTCGTGGTTCTCGCTCCGCGGGAGCCGCTTCGCTGTTTGGGAGACCTTGCCTGCCTGCCTGCCTGAAGGGACTCCAGGTCCCAGGAGCACCAACGGATTGCCGCACCTGAGCCGCATTTCTCTCTGTTACCTGCTACATATCAGCTTGCGGCCCCCGCTCATCGGGAGCCGCTTCGCTGTTTGGGAGACCTTGCCTGCCTGCCTGAAGGGACTCCAGGTCCCAGGAGCACCAACGGATTGCCGCACCTGAGCCGCATTTCTCCCTGCTGCCTGCTACATAACAACTCGCGTCCCCCGCTCTGTGGGACCGGGCGGGCGCGCGCCGGGCGAGGCCTGGGCCAAGGGCGGGCCCCTTTGAGCCTGTTTGAGCCCGTTAAAGATGGGTGGAGGCCTGGTCGGCCCACCCTCTAAAACCTGCCATATTCTAAGGTCAGTCCGTATTTGCAGATTGGTGCTTTTTTATTCGACGTTGGGACTGATTTCCTGGGACAGTTGTCAATATAGTGCCTAGCTTATGATGGCTACCCACGAAGGAAAGGGGAGGAATGCTATAACGTGCAGAAATGTGGAAGGATGCTCGATCAGTTCATAATTAGAGCCACCTCAGTATAAGCCCGCAAAATCGCATTGACTGAGCGTCGCTTATCGCTAGACCCCCTGCACTCAAAATGATTTTCGTTGGGGGGCCTGATGTCTGTATGCTCACCGGAACAGCGCTCAGCCACAGGCACTAACCTTCTTGCCCTGTGTGGAGGTAACAGCCAGTCTCTACAGGACTCAGCGAACATTTCTATCATATCGGAGCCCCCCTTCAGTCCTCCTCCTGCAGACCCAGCGTCAGAGGGTACTGTTCGTAGCACTCTTTCTCGTGTTTCAACAAGGTCTGTGCCTAAATCTACATCTCAAGCTACAGATCAAGTACCGGAACCGGCAACTAAGAGAAAGCGGGGAGGAGGCTCCCAGAGGCAAAAACATGCAAAGATGCATAAAACGAATAAGATCGGTGCGGCGGCGACTACAGCATTGCCAACGATCACAGAGCCTCAGATAACTATTCCTCTATTGGGTGCCCCAAACTCGGACCCAGTTGGTGTTTCTTCGCCTCAAGTTGATGAGGGTTTTTGGACCAAACTGGGGGCCCTAATCACGCTATCTATGTCTCCATTTCTTGAGAGGTTGTCATTAATTGAGGAAAAACTATCCAACTTTGAATTGCTCGCTGTGTCTAGCTTTGGTGTAGTAAAAGACTCTCAGGGGGAAAATTTTCGGTCATCTGTAACCACAATAAATGCGATTCGCAATCCTGTTAATCCCAATCTCACATCACCCACCCTAATAACATCCAATCCAATGTTTGCCTCATCTAGTAGGAATGATGAGGCTGGTACCCCCACCAATGTTGGTGTAGTAGTACATGGAGACACAGGAAACACATTGAGAGTGAGAACAGAGACATCCACCCTGGGTGGAGGTGTGGAGCAAAAAACACCTGGCAAAGATAAAGAAAGTGATCGACTTATACCCCTACCCAACACCGGTGCAACTAAATTCACTTTGCCGTGTATTGATTTACCCCCTGCGTCTTCTTCATATGTTGTTGTATTGGTTGGGCTACCTGAGTTGGAAAGCGGTAGTGTGGAGACCTATATTGAACTAAAAATAAAGTCCATTTATTGGTTAAATAAAAATAGACCCCTTCCACCCCAGGTGCTTAGTGAAATTATATTTGCACGTAGAGTAAATTGGGTTGGTCAAAGAGAGAAAGGCATCGAGGGTGATTGTATCTTCATCAATTTTAGAGATAGACGGGTGGTCCAATATATCTGTGAATGGTGTCAGCCGAGGGTGACAACTGGAATTCAGACCCTATCCTTAAGTTATTTTCATCCCCCTTGTTCCCTAACAGAGAGAATGGGAAATGTGTGTAAAAAGTGGGAAATGATAGCTCAGGTTGGAAATGTATACAATAGGGGATGGAACGCTGATATCTTTCTACCAGCTAATGTCCCTGTAAGTAATAGATTAAGTGTTTTAGATAAGGTGGACTGACTGAACTCTGTCGGCCAGTATCCCTTAACTACGGTTAAACAGTTAGGTATGTTTTCCATTGGTGTGGGAGCTGAGATTACCATTCATCAACCGCTGACAAGAAATGAGTTGGCGATAGAAGAGAACAGTATAGGAACCATTGACAGTTTTCAGGAGGTTCCACATAGTACTCCCTTTGGAAGGGTGGGGACCCTGTTTACAGTACTCCAATGGGGGAATTCCATTAGTGCTCCCCAGATTAAAAAAGTAGAAAGACTACAGGGAGTTGTGGTTACTAACCAGCAACCATTGATAAGTAATGAGTTGGCGTTAGAAGAGTAACGTATAGGGAGCATTGATAGTCATCTCGAGGCTCAATATGGTATTTCCTGTGGAGAAGTGGAGGTGAACTTGCCCACACTACTTCAATGGGGGGAGCCCATTATGGCCTCCCAGATTAAAAAAAGTAGAAATTCCACAGGGCATTAGGATTTTGTCATGGAACATAGCAGGCTTAATTGCTAAAATGGATCTCCTCGATTGGGGAGATTTCATAGATTCCCATGAGATTTGCCTATTCCAAGAGACCTGGGCATTAAAACCATTGTATAGAGCAAGGTTTGTTGCATACTGTGAAGCGGCAGCTCAGGGGCTAAGTGGGAGACCTTCAGGGGCACACATTTGAGTTGCTCAGTTAAAAGTATAGATACCCACTCCCCTGATATATTATGTATTTTTCTCTCCCTCAGAAACTTTCCAAAGGTGGCTATTATTAATGTCTACTATCGCCCAGTAAGGTATGGGCAGATATCGCAGACGTTAGATTGCTTGGCTGTTTTTCTTTCCATGCTGCCTGAGAAAATCCATCTTATTATTGGTGGGGACTTTAATTGCCACTTTGAACCCCTTAAAGGTTTATCATCTTCCATTACCAGTGATAAGGACTCAACCTGGGCAATCCCTGCGTGTAATGCTTTTCGATAAGGGGGTGGACCCAATTAGTGTTACAACTAACCTCACTTACCCGCAGCCATTCTCTGAGGGCATGTAATGGTCGGTTGCCTGCTGACAATCCGGGGAACTTTACCTTTGAAAGGAATGGACAGGCATCCACAATTGATTATATTTTGGTAAATGTGGAAATCTGGAATAGGATATTAAAAATGTTAGTCCAACCCCGTTGTGAAAGTGATCATAACCCGTTGGTAGTACCCCTAGATAGTTATCAACCGGAAGTAGGGCAGGGTGTGGTCAACCCGCCACCTTCTAATTTAACAGTGGTTGAAGGAGGTAGAAGAATTCACTGGGGAACAATCGTACAATCTCCAGAAGAGATGGCTTCTATGTATAATCTTATCATTCCCTACCTAGAAAGGGCATGTTCTGTCTCAAAGCCATCTGGATATGGTTGCAACCCTGGCGGAGTTTTTCTATAGTATTAAATTAATAAAGGTAGTCAATGTAGAGGAAAAAAACCCTGGTATAACAGGGCATGTAGGGACGCAAGAGCGCCCTGTTGTCCAGACTCAAAGAGGGGAATACCACATATATCAGGGAAGCAAGGGCGTTTAAAAAAAAATCCTTTTAGCAGCTAAATCTGAATGGGAGATTGATAGATGGCAGGCTATTAAGAAAGCTGTAGATGATAAAGACACAAGAGGCTTTTGGAACCTGGTCAAGATGGGAAAAAATGAGGGCATGTCTGCCATTGAGCCAAACCTCAGGGAGGAAGTTTGGCGAGCCCATTTTAAAATTTCATATTCTAGGCCACAAATTGGATTTAAAGAGTCAAGGATATTTGTTAGCGATCAAACTTCTCTCTCCCTTGGTGACATTCCCCCTTGTTCACTGGCTGAGGTATTAGCGCCTTCGCCAAAGTATTACCACAAAAAGCGCCTGGCCTAGATAGGACCCCTGGGAACCTGTTTAGAAGCAAACAGGCAGTGTGGGCTCCATGCATGCAGACCCTTTTTAATGCTATTCTCCACGGCATGGCACCCCCTCCAACATGGGTAGGTGCTAAGATTATTCCTATTTATAAAAAAGGCTTGCATCTAGAACCGGCAAATTATAGGCCGATCAGCCTTATCGACGTAACACAAAAGATCTTTGCCCGTGTTCTATTGGGAGGATTGCAGTTTTGGATGGATGACGATATTATACTAACTCCCTTACAAGCAGGCTTTAGGTCTAAAACCTCGACCATAGATAGGTTGTTTAGACTACAACTGATCTATTGGAAAACCATAACATTAGAGGGAGGTAGTCTCTATCTCACATTCGTGGACCTTAAATCTGCGTTCAACATGGTAGACCGAGATCAGCTGTGGGACCTACTGTTTGATATAGGAGCTCCAGCCTATCTTTGGCAACAGCTGAAACACCACCATGAAGGTACTTTTGCCAGGATAAGATTTGGCAAAAACGGGGAATTAACTGCTCCCTTCCCGGTTGAGAAGGGAATGAGACAGGGCTGTGTGCTCGCGGCAACCCTTTTCTCACTCTTTCTAAATGGGTTAATTGAGGATCTCCTTGCTATCAAGGATATTGACTCTCCCAGGCTTGCTAACCACAAAATACCAGCCTTAAGGTTTGTGGTCGACACACTGCTTCTATCTAAAACACCTATGGGGATGCAGCGTGTCTTAGAGGAATTTAGCCTGTTTTGTGAGAAAAGGAATTTGGAGATAAATATACAGAAAAAAAAGTAAATGGTCTTCCATGCTGATTCTACTAACTGTCCACACCCCAAAATGGACCATAGGCCCCTAGAGATGGTGCCCATATTTGATTATTTGGGTCTCAGATTAAATGTTAAAATGGAGTGGGGGCCACAAATTACTAAAGCAAACCGAAAGTTAATCCAGGTTACTGGGGGGATTCTAAAAGTACATAGGAGTTGTGCTGTAAAGGTTATAGGTCCCCCTGCAGAAATGTATAAGGTTCAAGCGAGGGGCCTTTGATGTATGGCGATGAACTCTGGAGTCACTGTTCATCTAAAACTCTAACAGTGACAGAGAATAACTTTATAAGACAGCTTTTGGGCCTCCCAAATAGGCCCCCCCTTAATACCGTTAAGGATGGACTTGGGTATTGTTCCTATTGCCGACCTGATTGCTTCTCGTCCAGTCTTACACTGGCGACAGTTATGGAGTACGCCAGAGCTAGGAAATTATAGGGAGGAACTAAAAGCTGTTATGTGTATTTTGGGGGCAGGGAACATACCGTGGTTTTCCTTTATTAGGAACACATTCCGTGCTATAGGGAGGGATGACTTATGGTCAGCACCGGAGGAGACATGCTTAGCCATTTCTAAAAAATCACTAACAGTTGCTTTGAAAGAACACAAATTGGCACGCATTTTGCAGACGGTTGACTCATCCAGCCCGACCTCTAGGTTTTTGGATATAAAACGCATTATAACTTCGAGCTGGGGTTGGACTGCATTCAACCCCTTCTAGCAAAGAAACTATTTCTACAATTTAGGCACGGGACGCTCCCGCTGCATGCTTTTACAAATAATTGGGCGGGTGCTACTAAACAACTCTGTCCCGGGTGCACAGCAACGGAAGAAACAGAAATTCACGTGATATTTCTTTGCTCGACCTATAGAAGGGCAAGATCTAAATGGGCCCTCCAACTCTGTAGAAACCTGGGTATAAGAAATTATAGTGAAACAAAGAAGGAGTACGCAGTTCCTAGGTGAAATATTATTGACCGAAAACCACCAGGACAAGTATGTCTGGTGGAGCATGTGAAACAGGGGTCTAAAAGAGAGGAGGAGAGGAATTCCTCCTGTCGAAACTAGGGCTCTCACACAGCCTGCAAGCTAGGTGTCATGCTTCATCATTTGAGCCTGCTCCTCGTTGTCCCGGAGCTGCAATGCCCAACGGGCACCCTTAAAGGGGCTCTTTATCGGAGATCTTTTGTTCCTTGCCATAAGGGTGCAGTGGGGGTGAGAGGGCCTAGTCAAATGTAGATGGGAGTGCAGTCTATTAAAATAGGTTAAGGATTCCTCTACAAGACTTTATTCTGTTGGGTACCTTACCTAATTAAAATCTATAAAAGGAGGGTAGTGTGTTCTATAAATACCATGTGATTGGCACTGTTGGGAAGTCACAGAATAATTACTGTAACATTGATGCCCGAAGGTTTTTGGGCTTACACTGTGTTTTCTGTATATGTTTTTCAGCCCTGAGGAAGTCGCGGGTGTCTTGTCCCGATCGACGAAGCATGTGTTGGCTGGAGTCAGAACAAGAAAGAAATATTAAATCACAAATTTTGTTACTGTATTTGTCTTGAACTTGAAGTTATTGACTTGTCATAATCTGCTTGGTGGTGTGCCAGGGCTTGATACAAACTTTGAAAAGATCTGTTGATCTCAGTGGGGAGGTGTTGGATGAGAACCTCCAACCTAGGCACCCATAACTGATAAATAGAGCTACGAGATATGAACCGTGATCTGTGAGCGCCACTTCCATCCGGGGTACAATCATCCCAACAAGTATTTAGTATTGGTGGTGGTGTTGGTGGTATTTGTGGTGGTGGTATTGGTGGTGGTGGTTTTGGTGGTGGTATTGGTGGAGATGGTAGTATTGATGGTGTTGGTGGTATTGATGGTGGTATTGAAGGTGGTGGTATTGGTGTTGGTATTGGTGGTGGTTTTGATGGTGGTGGTGATAGTGGTATTGGTGGTGGTTGTGGTGGTGTTGGTGGTAGTATTGTGGTAGTGGTATTGGCGGTGCTGTTGGCGGTATTGGTGATGGTGGTATTGGTGGTGGTGGTATTGGTGTATTGGTGTTGGTGGTATTGGTGGTGGTATAGGTGGTGGTGGTATTGGTGGTGGTGGTGTTGGTGGTGGTGATATTGGTGGTTGTGGTATTGGTGGTGGTGGTATTGGATTGGTGGTGGTATTAGTGGCGGTATTGTTAGTGTTGGTATTGGTGGTATTAGAGGTGGTGGTGGTATTGTTGGTGGTATTGGTGGTGGTGGTATTGTGGTGGTGCTGGTATTGGTGGTATTGGTTGTGGTGTAGGAATTGGTGGTGGTAGTGGTAATGGTGGTATTGGTAGTCATGGTATTGGTGGTGTTAGTATTGGTAGTGGTGATATTGCTGGTGGCCGTATTGGTGGTATTGGTGGTGGTATTAGTGGTGCTGGTGGTATCAGTAGTGATGGTGGTATTGGTGGTGTTGGTGGTCTTGGTGGTGGTGATGGTATTACATGTGGTGATGGTATTGGTGGTGGATGTACTTGTGGTGGTGGCACTGGTATTGGTGGTGGTGGTATTGGACTGGTGGTGGTATTGGTTGTGGTATTAGTGGTGGTATTGGTGTTGTTGGTATTGCTGTTGGTGGTATTAGTGTTGGTGGTATCGGTGGTGGTGGTGGTTTTGGTGGTGGTGGTATTGGTGGTGGTGGTATTGGTGGTGGTATTGGTATTGGTGGTGGTGGTATTTATTGGCAATCTCAGGATGCTCCCAAACTCGCGTTAGCAATCGAGTAATTGCGAGAGCTCCAACATGTGCCAATCCATGTGTCATTTGAACCATCGCTTGCAAGTAAGCTGCAGGCAATTTCCATCGTTCCATATCTTTGCTCCTCCAACAACCCTCGTCATCCAGCACTCCCTCCGCCGCCCAGGTTGCGAGTTCTGCTTCAGTTGCTGATTTCTGGATGTCTAATATCTCCGCTCTAGCATCATGCCATCGCTCAGCCTGACATTTCACTACATACATAGGGGAGTCATTTTGTGACATAGCCGTTTGTCTTGCTATACTGTCTGCAAAAGCATTGCCTTGTCCCACTTTGTCAGTGACCTTTTTATGTGCGCTGCATTTGATTATCGCCACTTTCTTTGGACAAAGTAACGCATTTAGGAGATCACACACTAACTCTCCGTGCATAATGTGTACTCCATGTGAAGTCAAAAACCCACGTTCTCTCCAGAGTAGGCCAAAGTCATGCGCTACTCCGAAGGCGTACCGGCTGTCTGTGTAGATATTCACACATAAGCCAGCACTCAATTCGCAGGCTCTTGTCAAAGCTATTAATTCCGCTGCTTGGGCCGATTTCTGTGGTATTCTAGCTGTTTCTACCACTGTCTTAAGCGTCGTGATCGCATATGCTGCAGAAGTCGTGCCATCTGGCAGCCTTAAACACGATCCATCAACCCACAGTTCCCCATCCACATCTGGAAGTGGCATATCCTGTAAGTCGACACGACCCTTTGTTTGTTCTTCGGTCAGGAAAACACAATCATGGTGTTCTTCCTCCTGGCCCTCAACAACCGGATACGGCAATAAAGTGGCAGGGTTCAGGGTAGCACATCTCTTTAGTGTGATATGTGGCGCCAGAAGTGTGAGCTCATATCCTGTCAAACGTGCGCTCGTAAGATACTGTGTTTTCGTTCGATTTAGCAGAGCGTCCACTGCATGGGGAACTAACACCAACAGTTTGTGTGACAAAACTATTCCCTAACTCTGCCATATAGCTACTGCTGTCGCTGCAACTGCTCGGAAACACCCAGGTAACCCTCGTTCTACAGTATCAAGAATGGCTGAAAAGTACGCACAGGGCCTCTGTTTATCCCAGTGTGTCTGCACTAACACTGATAATGCGCACCCATCTTTCTTGTGCACATACAACTTGAAAATCTTTGTATAATCTGGTGTACCTAACACGGGTGCAGAGCAAAGGGCCTGTCTCAATTGTTCAAAAGCATTTTGACATTCGTCTGTCCATTCAAGGGGCATTGGTGTAGTTTTGGACAGTAACGCTAACAAAGGTTTTATAATGTGCGAAAACCCCATTATCCACTGTCTACAAAAGGACGTTAATCCTATAAAAGCACGTACATCTCTCTGAGTGCGGGGGACTGGTGTATCTAAAATCGCTTGAATTCGATCAGATGTTAATGCACGCCCCTCCTTAGACAAAAGATGACCGAGGTAGGTCACCTTTGGTCTACAATATTGTAACTTTTTCCTAGAAACTTTGTGATTATTTTGAGCCAAAAAGGAAAGCAAAGCAAGAGTACTCTGCTCACATTGTGCATAGGTGTCTGCGGCCAATAGGAGGTCATCAACGTATTGAATAAGAGCCACTCCAGCTCGCAATTCAAAGGAATCGAGCTGTCTTTTCAAAGCCTGGCTATAAATGCTGGGGCTTTCCGTGTAACCTTGGGGAACACGACAAAATCTATACGATTTATTATTTAACGTGAAGCCAAATAGGTATCTGCTATCAGGATGAATGGGAATGGAGAAGAACACGTTTTTAAGATCGATAACAGAGAAAGTCGTAGCTGTAGGGGGGACCAAAGTAAGTAGGGTGGTGATGTCAGACACCACCGGGTACTGGGGAATGACAATTTTGTTTATTTCTCTCAAGTCAATAATAAATCGATAGACTTTGTCATCGGTGTCTTTCTTAAGGATCGGAAGAATAGGGCTGTTACAGACATTGTAAGGAACTTCCTCCACTACTCCTGCAACAATCAAATCCTGAACGATGTGCGTCAGGGCAATTTCACCTTCTCTGGAGATCTTGTACTGCGGTACACGTGGCAAAGATACTCCCTCCTCAACAGTAATTCGAATAGGCGGAATGAGCATCTGTCCAACATCCGTATCTGATGTCACCCATAACGTGTGTGGGAGAGAGGCTAACGCTTCAATTTCTTGCATGGTACAAAATCTGCCTACATCTGGGTAATTGTCGTTCAAAATAACCCGCACTCCTTCAGGAGCGCAGCGTATCGTTGCTCGAAAATGTTTGAGCAAATCTATGCCCATAATATTGTCTGGGGTATGAGGTGACAATAAGAATGGGCACAAACCAAAAAATTTATCAATGCAAAATGCAAGAGGTTGTGATAATGGGCTTGGAGAGGGTGTGCCATCGAACCCTATACATGTAATCGTTTCGCCAGACAGGGGAGCCCTTGGAACCAAGTTTTTAGACAAAGCACTATGAGTAGCTCCTGTGTCAACTAAAAACTGATCAGTAGAACCCAAAACGCCCGCTGATACATATGGACCTCTTTGATCTACTGGCACTTCAACCGATTCCACACCCCATCCTACGCAATCCTATGCATGTACATAATCCTGACTCTCCACGTTCTCACCCTCCGATATCTGATACGGATTTCGCCGATCAAAAGTATTTTGTTCATCCTGACCACGACCCCTCGCTTCAAACCTACCACGATCACCTCCACCACCTCTCGCTCCCGAATAACTATTCCGTGACCTTCCACCTCCTCAACCACGCTGACTACGTTGCTCACGGAGCACCGGACAGTCTTCAGCCCAATGTCCAAACTCTTTACAATACGCGCATTGGTCCTCAGCAATATCGGTACGACCATACGACGCATTTCCCCCTCCTCGCCTGCCCCTATCATTCCCTCTAGGTTGCGCACCACGAACCTGTGCCAACATCACCTTCGTCTTCAACTCCTTCGCTTTCTTATCAACACTTTCTTTAGTCTCTAATTCCTGCCGCTCATAATACTGAGCCATAGTTAACAAAGACGCAGGGGTCGCTGTGGTCCAGGAACTTTCACTTGTTTTCAATCGCTTTGCAATCTCCGGTAGGAGATTAGCCACATACTTGTCGACAAACAGATGCCTACCCGTATCGTCTGGTAATAATTGCCCACTGTAATCATGAAACGCTTCTTCAAAACGTGTGAAGAAGTCAGATACCGACTCGTCCTGTTTCTGTTTGCACGAGGCTAGCATAGTCCAATCAATCTTTTTAGGGGGGACAAGCGTTTTCAATTTATTCAAAATAGCTGTTGGAAGATCTAAAATCAACTGACAAGGTTTGCATGCAGGCTCCCTGTCTAAATCGGCTTGACTTATATCTTTCCAAGTTGCTCCGAACATTGTTTGATCGTCGAACTTACGAATCGCTCTCCATATATCAGGGGGGAGAATTAATCCAAAGAAAAGATCTATATCCACTAACGTCATAACACAAGAAGAAATAGCCCCCTCCACTCCTTCATAGAAAGCTGCCGGATTTTTACGGGGATCAGGTAAAGCATTTTTCAATGCCATAACATCTGCTCTATTCCAAGGCGTATACACCCAATTATATATAAAATACCCCTTAGCATCCCCTGACAATTTATCATCACTGGTACCTTGCCCTTTAGGGGGAACATACAAAGGTGCAGCTTCACGCATAGGCATAACATGCACTTTAGAACTCTTATCTGCTCCAAAGACAGAACACTCTTTGACCGTCTCCGTCGACCCCGGCACCGACTACTCTGATGCTTTTCGTGCTTCTCGCAATCTGGACGCCTCATCCCGTAGCTGGACCAATCGTAGGAAAAAGGTATCCGCATCTGAAATATCAAATAAACCTTTACACATATGCTCATGATGGACTGATACGTCCTTAGGTTCTAAGTCCTCTGAATTCTTACGAAATCGCTCAATAACTTCATCTGCAAAAGTATTTAAAAAACACAACTGTTCCCGTTCCGACCACTTATTCCTTTCAGCATTAAAATCTGACATAGTTATTCTATTCAAATTCAATTTTCTAGCGAAACCACGTAATTCCGAGGCTCTTTCAGCAGTTAACCTCGTACTCGCCCTATATCGATCTTCATCACCGAAGTCCTTGTCCGGGGCCGTAGGCTGAACATACGGAGGCGGAGACCGATCTAATAATGAAAAATCATCAACTTCATTAGTAAGGACAGGATAAAGCGGACGTCGAATAGGAAATTGACCGGACGTTTGCAAATTACGTTCCCGTGCCTCCCTCTCTTTCTTCTCCTGTAACTCCTTCTCCTCCAACTGTAAAGCCTTATCTCGAGCAGCCTTGCGCTGCTCTTTTTCCACCAAGGCAATCTCACGCTTCATACGTTCACGCACTGCTTTCTCCCACATTCGTACACAGTCAAACATATCTTGTCTAGACCTACGCTGAAACAAACATTGCTCCACAAACTGAACCTTTCGTAAATCAAACGACCCATGTAGTGGCCATTGCAACTCGGGATCAGACTTAGTGTATTTAATCCATAATTTACTGTACAATATAGGGGGAAGGCCAAATTTTATGTACATTTCACGGTTGGGAGTCCCCTCTGGGGGAGCCGGCTGAGATTCATTTAATCTATATGTGGTACCATTTCCAAGGCAGCACATCCCTCGGAGTGTGCTTAAAACAGGCATGTTCAAAAAGTACCACGAAAACGTGATACCATAAAAATGGCACTTACTATACTTCACACAAATGTGCCGCTCAGAATTCAAACAAAGTTAGAGAAACATCTCTACATGCCTGCCTATGTGAAGTGCACTACACATATGTTCAAATTCACAAACTCAAATGTTAGCTAACTTAAAACATATTCATATTCATAGAACCACGGTAAGCGTCCGCAGACTACCTTACCAATCACAATTCTTACCAAAATCTCAGATATCCAGGTTCCAACTGCCAAGGTCTTTGATCGAATCAGCCAAACCAGCACTTGTACGACAACTCAAACGAGCAGGATCTCAGTCGGGGACCGGCGCCACCTAGAAGGTCAGATCGGAAGGAAAGGAAGAAAACACCGTGGGTGCCAAGACTCGGGTCACTCAGTGGCAGCGTACGCGTCCATGGCGAGTTTCCAATCCTTCGTCACAACCTCTCCTTCGGGCATCCGAGTCGCCGATGAGTCCCTTCGTGGTCGCCAATTTGTGGTATTGGGTTCTCCAGGCCTACATACTCCGCAGAATACCCTCTACACCATAAAAACTGTTGGCACGGAAACTAGAAAATGCAAAAGACAAGTTTATTAAGACCCCATGGGGTGGTGGTACATTCCTACAGCACCCTTCGGCAATGCAAGAAGTATCACACCGAACATCGGTGTAAGTCCTTCTTTTATACACTGTTACAGACATTAAAAGATGGGCGGTACATGGTTACAGAGTTTTCGGTACATATATGGTCATTTTTGGAACACAGCCAACTCATGGGAGGAGTTACAATACCACTGGTCAGTTTGGCGGAACATTCCTAAGTGATGACTGGTCAGTCGGAACTGCGCATGTGCGGGTTTGACCATTACTAAAAATGGCCTGTTGCTGGGCAAACTCAAGTGGTCAGTGGTACGGACAAAGGACTAAAGGGCACGCTGACCACGAGGCGGCTCGTTCTCTAAAATGGCCGCCGTAACATACAAAATGGCGTTTAACACTAAGGCCAAGATAAGGAAAATACGTGTAGCAGAAGATAACGCTAACCAAGTCATTGTCAAATTACGACAAAATGACACATGGATTGGCACATGTTGGAGCTCTTGCAATTACTAGATTGATTACGCGAGTCTGGGAGCATCCTGAGATTGCCAATACGGCCAAAAGAGTAGTGCAGACCTGTCTAATATGCTTGCAGCACAATCCTGCTAAAGGGACGTATACTCCGAAAGGAGGGTTTGTTCCACCTACTGCACCATTTGAAGTGCTACAAATGGATTACATCCAGCTTGAGTGTTGCAATAACCGTAAGTATGTATTAGTGGTGGTGTGTGCTTTCAGTAAATGGATTGAGGCCTTCCCCACGAAGGATAATACGGCGCTGACAACAGATAAGGTTTTGCTCAAAGAGTACTTCCCGCGCTATGGTGTTTGTAAATTTCTGTGGAGTGATAAGGGTCCTCATTTTGTTGGGAAAATTGTGGAATACATCATGAAAGGATTGGGAATTCAGCAAAAATGTCATGCTGTATTTCATCCGCAGTCAGCAGGTCTGGTGGAAAGGTACAACGCTACTTTGAAATTTAAGCTAGCAAAGATCATGGCATCCACATCTTTGAAATGGCCGGATGCTCTGCCTTTGGCATTGCTATCTATTAGATCAGTACCCCATTCCCGAACTGGCCTAACACCTTATGAAGTGGTGTTTGGAAGGCCTATGAATATATGGGGAGTTCCTAAGCCTCGATTGTTACATGATGTGCCTTGTATAATGATGAACGATTATTTGGCACGATTAACAAATGATTTACTTTCTATTCATCAACAGGTTCGAGAAGCGCTCCCCGACAACTCCATTGGAGAGGCTCACAATCTTCGTCCCGGCGACCATGTAATGGTCCGGTCCTTTGAGAGAACAAGCAGCTTGGAGCCGAGGTGGCGTGGCCCCGAGCAAGTGCTACTAGCGACACGAACGGCTGTGCGAGTTACTAACAGGAAACGATGGGTGCATTCGACTCATTGTCGTCGTGTCTCTCCGGATCTGGTGAGCCCAACTGTGCTGTCTGATTATCGAGACATCTTGGATGAGGAGAAGAGCCCAGCTGTTACGTCTACTGAATCGGAGGGAGCCTTCCCGGACCATACCGTCTCTGGTAGAGAGAGATATAATCTACGGCCAAGAGAAGCAGTTGTTTTGTGCGAGACTGGTTGAGTTACCGCTCCAGGTTTGTGAAACGGAAGCCGGGAATATCAAGGGGGGGGATCAGTTCTGCCAAGTGTAGCGACACCCATCTTGAATCTCGGAGAAGAAACCAAAGGCTGCCTCGGAGCTCAGCACTCATATTTTTTTTTTTTTTTTGTTGTTTACTTTTTGAGACATTTGTACTTTGAACTATGGCATCTTCTACGATGCGAAATAAGAGAATTCTTTGTGCAGTACTTTTCGTGATGACAATTGTGGTGATAGCAGTAATAGCATGGGTGGTAGAACTACTGGTGCCGGCAAGAGAACATTTATTGCCTACTACCCCGATTCCATCTGAACATTTTCATTTCACTTTGCCCTATCATGAAGAACGACATAGACAGACTTATCTGAATAATAGTTTCATCCAGATTCTGCATCACACCCATAATATGACGAACACTTCGAACTGCTGGGTATGTGGAATGTTGCCTGGACATCAAAAGAAAGGAGGCACTCCGCTTATTCCTCTCCCGTTTTCTCATAATGGTTCCTGTAATGCTTGGTACACTCTTTTGTTCACTTTGAGATGGCCAACAAAGGGTGGACTACTTTTCCGACTTAAAAAAATCTGATTTAATGATCGAGATGGTTATCCACAAGCTGAAGGAACTACATTTGAATGGGAAGAATATCGACCAGATAATGTATCCTCGCCTCGAATTTATACTAATCAAAGAAATGTAAACATGTCTAGTCTTCATATGATTACAGTCATTGATACAAAAGCAGATCTATGTGTCCGTAATAAAGGTACAATCCCAGTAGGCAGAAGTGAATGTAACACTACTCTCACCTTTGACACTCCAAATGGTATTACCTTTGTGGCTTCACGAAATACTTATTTTATCTGTGGAAATAAAGGTTATCACTGTCTCCCTATAGGATGGTTAGGAACATGTTATATATCCTTTGTATTACCTCCTGTGTTTATCGCCCCGCCTATGTACCATAATGAATTCGTGCTCTATCATGATTTTATATTAAATAGAGTGAAGAGAACATTAGCCCTTGACGATATTGACCAAACCGATACTTCTCTGCAGCAATATGTTGATTTTAGTTTAGGTCTCTTCTCATTTGTTGGCGCTGCTCTAAACAGCAGGAAAATTAGACGACTGACACCTGTTGTAGAAGCTGTTGCTAATGAGACAGTTTTTGCTTTAGGGAACTTAACTGAGGAACTTCAAATTACCAGAATTGTAACGCTCCAGAACCGAATGGTTCTAGACGTAGTGTTAGCTGATCATGGGGGTGCATGCCGCATTATCGGAAGTAGTTGCTGCGTGTACGTGCCAGATAATTCACCCTCTGTATATGATGCTATTTCTAAATTACACAAGATAGCTGCTGAGATACATCCTAATAATGGCACTTGGACACTTTCGGGTTGGTTTTGGACATTGCTTAGTACTTGGGGCTGGAAACTGTTAACGATCTTATGTATAATAATTGGGTTACTATTCTTTCTATGTTTGTGTATTCAGTGCGGCCCTATGTTATGTTATGTTCTGTGTGCCTTTCTGATTGTATTCCCTCCAAACGAGCCATCATTAAGAATGAACAAATGATTCATAGAGAAGTAGCAAACATTATGGCGATAAATATTGATGATGAATATCCTGATTATGTCCACTATGAGGTAGCTTCAGCTAAACGCTAAAAGGGTCGTCTGTCGTAATTTGACAGTAATCGGGTTAGCGTTAAGCTTTGCTACACGAATTTCCCCTTATCTTGACTATGGTGTTTGGAGGCCATCTTGAGAAACACTGGCGTCCATTTAAAATGAACGTGCTGCCTCGTGGTCAGCATGCCCTTTTGTCCTTTCTCTGTACCACTGACCACGTACCTTGCCCAGCAACAGGCTATTTTTAGTACTGGTCAAGCTTGCACATGCGTAGTCAAACCCTCTGTACTGGTGGACAGTCATCACTTAGGAATGTCCTTTCAAACTGACCAGTGGTGTTGTAACTCCTCCTATGAGTTGGCTGTGTTCCAAAAATGACCTTATATGTACCTAAACTGAGCAAATGTGTTCCGCCTACTCTTTTTATTGCTGTAAAACTGTATAAAAGATGTCTCGCACCAATGTTCGGTGTGATACTTCTTGCATTGCGGAAGGGTGCTGTAGGAATGTACCACCACCCCATGGGGTCTTAATAAACTTGTCTTTGCATTTTCCAGTTTCCGTGCCAACGTCTGTTTTATGGTGTCGCGGATTTAGCGGAGTATGTAGGCCTGAAGAACCCAATACCACAACCTGATTGCGCCCGACATAGCCTGGTTCCGTCCTGGTTCCACCCTGGTCACTGCTGAGTGACCCAGACTCTGTCCCCTCTGCTTTCAGGTACTTTTCAACTCCGATCCACCCTTGGATCACACCGGACACTTCTCCTTCACATCGCCTGCAGCATCTTCAGCTTCAAGCACCAACAACCTGAGTGACGAAACCCGACGCTACTTCGACCCTATGCACCCGCTTCCTGTGGGTGAGGTAACACAGCAACACCAGTGTTCCCACACTGGTACACACCTCTAGGGTATGTGTCTAAAGTTTTGTCCCTCTAGGTTCAGCGGAAGTATCCTTAAACTCTATTTGTGTAACATTTACGCACCATTGACTTTACATTGGTGCATGCGTGTGCTTTAAGCGCTGCACCCGAATCCCGCGGGCTTTTCCCGACTTCAGCATTGCTATTCCCGACTGCTCCCAGCGATTCCCTAGGCCCTAGGCCTAATCACTGTTCGATTGGTATCTCTTATACCACTTTCTTAATATATGGTTTGAGTGGCCACCCGCCCTCATCCATAATTGTGCAACTTTGTATGTTACACTGTGCTTTTTGATTTAACGCTTGTGCGCCTTTGCTCATAAAGAGTACTGTGGATTATTTTTGAAATAAACACATATATTTTTATAATATATACTTGTGTGGTGTCCTTTCATTTGATATTACAGGATTGTGATTGGTAAAACAGCTCGCTTAACACAACCTCTTGAGTTTAGCCTTCCAGGCTGCTTAGTCCATGCTACCCCTAGGATAGCTTGTCTATAAGGTTGACTTACAACCAGACACCATAAGGGATTGTTTGGACTGATACAAGGTGGTTCCAGAATTGGAAACATCATATATCAGGCCAACTTCTCACATTGGTGTGCAGCGTTGCGGATTTGAGCTTCTTTTTATCAAATTGAAAGATCACATCAAGTACCTTAGGTACATATAAATCAAAAGCTTAGCATATTTAAGTTCTACTGAACTTAGTAGTTGTAGATTAAAGGGATTAGCACACCCTGACTACAACTCACTAGCAAGGTACAGTAGGAAAACACTTAGTGTAGGTAAGTGCACCACTTGCACCTCACTAGCAGTCATGTCTGACACAGGAAGAGCTTCAGGCTCTGCCCCTGTGACAGTTGACCTTACCAAGGCAACTTCCAGCTATGACAAACTTAGCCACAAAGACTTGGGTGCCTTGTGCATTGCAAGGGGGCTAAAACGGGATAGAAACCCCACCATTCCTTCCCTGATAGCCATCCTGGAAAAGGATGACTTAGATAAGGCGAGTGCAGCTCCCTTAGATCTAGGAGATGGAGTGAACACCCCTGAGAATGAGAAAACTGCAGAAGAGGAAGAAGAGGAGGAAGATGAGGAAGAGGGCTCAGAAGTAGATGTGCCTGAGGCTCAGGATCAGAGGGGTAACCAGGTTGTAGTTGCCAGGCTTAACCAGGCCAACTTAGACCTACATGGGAATGGAGAGGGCCAGCACCTCCCCAGATCCTATGACCTAGTTCCCACAGGCAATAGAAGGGTGAGATCTCCCTCAGGGGATTCTCACATTTCTAGTGTCTCCAGAAACTCTCAAAGGGGAATGACTTCCCCCCAGAGAAGAGAGCATAAGGCCAGGATGTGAGCTGTAGAACTCCAGATAGAGAGGGAAGAGTTAGCCCTGGCCCAAGCTATACTTGCTTTAGCAAGGGAACAGAAAATGTGTGGCTTAGATGCCACTGGTGGCAGCAACAATAATCCTAGAGAGAAAGACAGGTCCTATAATACTATAAACCTGACAAAGATTGTGCCCCCCTACACAGAAGGGGATGACATCCACAAGTGGATAACTGCTCTTGAGAGAGCCTGCATGGTACAACAGGTTCCTGAGGAACAGTGGGCAGCAATCTTATGGTACTCCTTTTCAGAGAAAGGGAGAGATAAGCTCCTCACTGTCAGGCATGAGAATGCTAAAAACTACAAAGTCCTGAAGAGTGCTCTAATAGATGGGTTTGGCTTAACCACTGAACAGTACAGGTTGAAGTTCAGAGACACCCAGAAGACACAGACACAGGACTGGACTGATTTTGTAGATTGTGCTACTAAGGCTCTGGAGGGTTGGCTACATGGCAGAAAAGTACATGACTTCACAGGATTGTATAATTTGATTATGAGGGAGCAGATCCTGAGTAATTGTCAGAACCAGCTCTTACACCAGTACCTGGTGGACTCAGATTTGACCTCTCCCCAAGAATTGGGAAAGAGGGCAGATAAATGGGTCAGAACCAGGATTAGGCCTAAGAATCAGGACAGTAACCAGAAGAAGGAGTCTACCAAGCCTCAAGACAAGGGTGGGGATAAAAGTAAGGAAAAGACTTCCCCAGGGCCCCAAAACTCCAAGAATGGGGGTGGGTCCCAAGACACTTCTTCAACTCAGAAAAAGCCTTATTGTCATGCCTGTAAACAGGTTGGGCATTACAAAACAGACAGCTGTTGTCCCAAGAATGGCAATAAAGAGAATATACCTCCAAAGCCAGCTCCAACACCTCCTGTTACTGTCAGCAGTAATCCCCCAGGAAGTGGAGCACACCCAGGAATCTGGGTTGGTTTACTTTTGGAGCCCAGGTGGACCCTGGCCTATCCAGGTCCCCATCCCCAAATAATCTTGTTTATGAGACTGGCATGGGGTTTGCCAACTTCTCTGATTGCCCAAATACCTTGAGCAAATATAGACAAGAACCCATCATCAATGGTTTGAAAGTTGAAGCCTTTAGAGACACAGGGGCTAGCATCACCATGGTGGCTGACTGTATAGTCCCCTCTAAGCAACTTTTACCAGGTGCCACATACCAGGTGACATACATTGATGGAATACAAACCAATCATCCCATGGCAGTAGTAAGTCTCAGCTGGGGAGGTGTCACTGGCCCAAAGAGAGTGGTAGTGTCACCAAACTTGCCTGTAGACTGTCTACTAGGTAATGATTTGGAAATCTCAGCCTGGGCTGAGGTTGAACAGGAAACCCATTCTAGAATGGTAAATGCCAATGGAAAGGTTAGTGGGGCTGTAATGGCTACAGCCCCAACCCAAGATGTCCTTCCTGAAAAGGTTGGTAGGGCTGTGCAAGACCCAGCCCCATCTTTAGCAGAAGCTCTTTCTTAACAAAATAGCAAAGCTGTTATGATAACAGCAGATACCCAAGCTGAGTCTCCTCCTGAAAAGGTTGGTGGGGCTGTGAGGGCCACAGCCCAAACTCAAACAGATATGTGGGTTGTGAAGCCTGAAATGATGGATCACTCCACCCAAACTGAGAGCATGGAGGAGGAAGAGAAATCTCCCCCTCACCAGACATTAGGACAGGATCAGCCTCCTCAGGGAACTGATCTTACCCCTGATGAAGAAACTGCCCCAGAGGTTGTTAGGCCTGGCCTGACATAGCCTCTGATGGCTGTGGACCCTTCTCAGGTGGGACCCAGTCTGGAGCAGGTAACCTGCCCCTCTCTGCCTTGCCTTAGTCAGCCCAGGGCTGCAGAGGACAAGAAGGACAGTGAGACCCAGAGGGCCCCCTGTCAAATAAAGCACCCCCATCAACAGATTAGGGGCACCAAAACTAGTAGCCCTAGTGAGGTGAAAACTTTAAAAACTCCTGAGGGAGCCCCCTTAAAAATAGTTAGGGACCTCCCACAGATGGATTCTGTTGGGCACAGCCAAACCTGGGACCCAAAGGGCTGTAGCGATCGCCCTTGGCAGAGCGGCAAGTTGCCGCAGACATTACGTTTTCAGACGTGTGCAGAAAAACTACCAGTCCCAGAAGGCCAAGCGGCGCCAGGAGGCTGCACAATGGGAAGAACTTACTTAAGCTCCTCCCCTTGAACAAAACGGGGCTTGTCAATCCTGTTCCTGGTTTGTTCCATGTTGTTTCCGGATTTGGAGACCCTGCCTTGGAGTTTCTTGACTAGCCTGTTTGTTAAGCGCCGCGTCGACGAAGTGCCTGCGTGGTCAGTTGTGCAGACACCCGCCGCGACGACGAAGTGCCTGCGTGGTCAAACTATCAGCTTCCCAGCGCGTCTCTGTGAGTATAACAGAACCGCGCTTGTTGGGAAAAGAAGTGAGGAGAGCGGGCTCGCTCTCTTCCGTTTCTCTTGTTTGCAGTCCTTGATTCAAACGCCTGGAATAAGGTATAGTGCGGTTCGCACATGTTTCTGATTTGTTTATACTTTGGTTTCCTGTATTACGGGCGTCATTGAGCCCAGATCCACGTACATCCCAAAAGGAGTATTTTGGGTTTCTTGTACTCAGTACTTGTTTAAATTAGTACCGGGGAGAGTTCCATCCTCAGGTATCCATTACAGGAGCTCGAGTGGAAAGTGCATTAACTTTTCGCCAACTGTGGAGTAGACTTTCCTGTATTCCTAGTATCACCAGACTTCATTCACGGAAAGCTCACTTACACCAGTGGTAAGTCCCGGGACACTGGGGAGGTGGGGATATTCAAGTCAGTGCAAAAGTACATTATCCTTTCTACGTCTTTTCACCCACCTTCAGGGAGGTCTTCCCAGTAAAGCCGCTGACTCTGAATCTCGTCCTGAGAAGCTTAGAAGACCCCCTCATCCATCCCTAGATTCTCCCTTGCGACCTCCGGCTGTGCTCGCTCCAATAGCGGTGATTGTCCCATTGTTGGGTGAAGTGCGGTGTGAGGTTGTGAGGACAGTCATCCAGTCGTTCCTGCTGGGCATAGGATTCAGGTTAGTGGCGCGTGCGATTCTTGCGCTGCTTTCAATCGTTACAGATTGACAAGCCCAAGAAAGCTAACCAGCCTGGACGATGGATACAAACACCATACTCACCTCTTTGTTGGAAAGCTTCTCGGAGTTGCAAAGCGAGGTTCAAACATCTCGTGCTGAAAACCAAGCATTATACAAGGAAATGTCGGACTTACGTAAAGAAATGTCTGATCTTGCCCAAAAAGAGCCTAGTGTCAGACCTTTGATACGACCTGCTACCTTGCCCCCTCCTCCATCGTTCCAACCTGGAGGAACCTTTGCAGCCCCTTCTACGTCCGCAGACGCCACCCCTACATTACATATACTGCAGACCCATGGCATACCTCTGGCTCCTCCCGAAAGGTTTTACGGAGATCCCAAAAAATTTGAGACCTTTCTAAACCAATGTCGCCTTCATTTCCTTTGCAAGCCTCAAATCTTTCAGGATGAATCATCTAAGACAGCCTTCGTTATGTCATATATGGGAGGAAACGCATCCGGTTGGACCATTCCTTTGTTGGAACGGAATGATCCCGTATTACATAATTTTGCCGATTTCTGTCTCGAAATGCGTAAACTGTTCGACAGAAAGTCCCACATGTTATCATTGGACCGGGAGCTAATGACCTTACGCCAAGGATCACAGGATCTATTGTCCTATATTATGACTTTCAACCGACTCATAGTAGAAACAGACTGGCCGGCTCAGAAAAGAATCTCTCTATTCTATCAGGGTCTTCGGGGGGAATTGAAGGACGTCTTAGCACAGGTGGTGCAATTGCCCTCCACATGTGAAGAACTTATTGATTTAACAGTCCAACTGGATCATCGATTGATGGAGCGGAGAGGTGATCGGAGCAGAGGGGACTCTCGGTTCTCCTATCCCCTGGTTAGATCCCGACAAGCGGGTGAGGAAAAAACCAAGCCCCAAGAGGGGCCAGAACCCATGCAAATAGGAGGAATACGAGGCCCCCTTACCAAAGAAGAAAGGGATCGGAGAAGAAGGCTCAAACTATGCATGTACTGTGGGAAAAGCGGGCATTTCGTTAATGATTGTAGAGCTCGGGCTTCTACTTCCGGAAGGAATGTATTTCCCAGAACCCAGGCCACCCTGAGAACGGAAGAGCCGTCGGAAAACTAATGGTCTTGGATCAGACAGAGACCACTGATTCAAGACTCCAGTCTCCCCCGGTCTCCCCCTACGTCGCGAACACCCTTCACCCTGCGGTTGCGCACATGAATATAAACGTAACCCTGCAGGTAGCAAATCAGAAACCTTTCCTGGTTGACGCTCTGTTGGATTCAGGGGCCACAGGGAACTATATCGATCAAGCTTATGCAAGAAGAATGGGTATTCCCTGTGACCAGAAAACAACGCCCGAGATGGTCAAAGCTGTGGACGGCACTGACTTGTCATCAGGACCAGTGACCCAACATACCTTGGCCTTGCTGATGGAATATGGAACCCGTCACTACGAATATATCCAATTCGACCTTATAGACGCCCCACAATTCCGGCTCATCTTAGGCATGCCTTGGCTTACTTTACATGACCCTTCCGTTTGCTGGTCAACCCGCACAGTAAGGATGACATCCCAATACTGCCAAGAACATTGCCAGAACAGAGACCATCTCCACAGTGTTCCGGAACCCTCACCTGCCTCTTGCTTGGCTGGGGCCTGCTCAGTTGACAGGTTCTGCTGTGCCACGGTTTTACCGGCGGAATACCACGAATACGCCTCTTTGTTCGATAAGAAAAAAGCCACTCACCTGCCTCCACATAGGACATACGATTGCCGTGTGGACCTTGTTCCAGGTGCGGATCTCCCCTGCAGCAGAGTGTATGCCCTAACCGAAAAGGAGACACAGTATCTACGAACCTATATTGATGACAATTTGGCCACCGGGTTCATTAGACACTCCACGTCCCCTGTATCGTCGCCTATGTTTTTCATCCCCAAGAAGGACTGTGAGGAATTGCGTCCATGCATTGATTACCGAGCCATCAACCGGGTGACGGTAAAAAAACGGTACCCATTGCCCTTGATACCCGTGCTTATGGACCAACTCAAAGGGGCGAGGTACTTCACCAAACTAGATCTTCGAGGGGCCTACCATCTCGTGCGAGTAAAGACTGGGGACGAGTGGAAAACGGCCTTCAGAACCAAATTCGGCCTCTATGAGTATCGGGTGATGCCGTTTGGACTGTGCAACGCCCCCGCCGCCTTCCAGTTTTTTATGGATGAGGTGTTGCGGGGGTGTTTGGAGTCTTTCTGTATCGTCTATATTGACGACATTCTGGTGTACTCTGCCTCCCTCTCAGAGCACATTACGCACGTCAAGGAGGTGTTGGAGAGACTGCAACGAAACTCATTGTACGCCAAGCTTGAAAAATGTCTTTTTCACGTCAAACAAGTGGCGTTTCTGGGTTATGTGATCGATGCCCAAGGATTTAGGATGGACATGAGAAAGGTTGAGGCCATACTCTCCTGGAAGACGCCGCAGACTATCAAATCCGTTCAGAGTTTTCTTGGTTTCGCCAATTATTATAGGCGCTTTGTCCAGGACTTCTCCAAGATCATTCATCCCATCACGTCTCTCTTGCGGAAGAACGTATCATTCAAATGGGGAGAAGAAGCAGAAAAGGCCTTTCAAACCCTCAAGGTGAAATTTACACAAGCACCCATCCTTCGACACCCGAACCCCCAGTTGCCTTTCATACTCGAAACGGACGCCTCCCAATATGCTCTTGGCGGAATATTGTCACAACGGCACCCTACTACAGGACAGCTTCATCCGGTGGCGTTTTATTCAAAGAAGCTCACTCCTTGTGAAATGAACTATACCATCACGGACAAGGAGCTACCGGTCGGAAAAGAAAAGGGTCCATCTCAATTGACGGGGGGTCAAGGCTTTCGCGGTTTTCAAAAACAGGAGATTGCGATGGTCTGTAATGATCTCCACGGTATGCACAGCTCCAAGGAGGTAATGCCTTCACTCCTCGCATGCTCTTTTAATAGCCAGTAGCTCCATGTGACATGACGGCAAGCGTCAAGCACCAGTAAATACCCACAGTAATTAGACGGAGGTGTGACACCTCGAAGCAATGCTTTCTGGGACTGGTGGTTTAGTAGAACCCAAGTGGGTCGCCGCCACCATTCACATGCAAAAAAGTTTGGGGACCAGAACCACTGGGCTAGCCCAGGGGCTCTCTGAAGGTTCAATGACACCTAATTCCAGCATCTTTTGCACCTCAGTCTTTATACAGTCCCTGATGTGGTCAGGTTGCCTGTAAATTTTGCTCTTTACAGGAAGACTGTCACCAATGTCCACCACATGGGTACACCAGTTAGTCTGACTGGGTGTCAATGAGAACATATGCCTGTATGCCTGCAGAACTTGTCTACAGTCATGTTGCTGATGTTCAGTGAGGCTGCCACCTAAGGCCACACCATCAACTGAGCCATCCTCAGGGTTCTGAGTGAGCAGGTCTGGGAGAGGGTCACTCTCTTCCTCCTGTCCCTCATCTGTAGCCATGAGCAAGCCCATGTCTGCCCTGCTGACATATGCCTTCAATCTGTTAACATGGAGCACCCTGTGGGGGCTCCTGGGAGTTCCTAGGTCCACCAAGTAGGTAACCTCTCCCTTCTTTTCCAGAATTGTATGGGGTCCAGACCATTTGTCTTGGAGTGCTGCTGGGGCCACTGGCTCCAACACCCATACCTTCTGTCCAGGCTGAAACTCAACAAGGACAGCCTTTTGGTCATGCCAAGCTTTCTGTAATTCTTGGCTAGCCTCAAGGTTTTTGGATGCCTTTTCCATGTACTCTGCCATCCTGGAGCGGAGACCAAGTACATAGTCCACTATGTCCTGTTTAGGATTTTTGAGAGGTAACTCCCATCCTTCCTTCACAAGACACAGGGGTCCTCTTACAGGGTGCCCAAATAACAATTCAAAGGGGCTGAAACCAACTCCCTTTTGTGGGACCTCTCTGTAAGCAAACAAAAGGCAGGGCAGTAGGATGTCCCATCTTCGCCTGAGCTTTTCAGGTAATCCTTTAATCATGCCCTTTAGGGTCTTGTTAAATCTCTCAACAAGCCCATTACATTGTGGGTGATAAGGAGTGGTGAACTTGTAGTTGACACCACATTCCTTCCACATAGCTGTCAAATATCCTGACATGAAGTTGGCATCTCTATCAGATATTACCTCCTTAGGAAACCCCACTCTGGAGAAAACTCCAAGTAAGGCCCTGGCCACAACAGGAGCTGTTGTGGTCCTAAGTGGAATTGCCTCTGGGTACCTGGTGGCATGATCCACTACCACCAGTATGAATCTGTGCCCAGATGCTGTAGGGGGATCCATTGGACCAACAATATCAATCCCCACTCTCTCAAAGGGAACCCCCAACACAGGTAGTGGTATCAGGGGGGCCTTTGTTGTTCCACCTGCTTTACCACTGGCTTGGCAGGTTTCACAGGAGCGACAAAACTCCTTGGTGTCTTCAGACATGTGAGGCCAGTGAAAGTGAGGGACAAGCCGGTCCCAGGTCTCTTTCTGGCCTAAGTGTCCTGCTAAAGGAATATCATGGGCCAAGGTGAGAAGGAAACCCCTAAATTGCAGAGGTATAACCAACCTCCTGGTTGCACCAGGCTTGGGGTCTCTACCCTCTGTGTAAAGGAGTCCTTCATCCCAATAAACTTTATGGGCACCTTGAGCATTCCCAGCAGCCTCAGCAGCAGCCTGCTGTCTGAGGGGTCAAGAGAAGGACAGGTTAACTGAGCCTGCCCCCAAGTCTGCCCTAGAAGGTCCCCCTGTCCCCAGAAACTCAACCTGATCAGGTTCAAGTTCTTCAGAGACAGTTCCTTCAGGGGTCTCAAGACCAGCTTCCTGTGAAGCTTGATCCTCACTTGTAGGCAGTTGGGAAGGCACAGCCTTAACCCTCCTGTTCTTCTTCTTGGAAGGTGCTTGGTCCATTGTTCCAGGATCCAAGACCTGAGGTTCAGAGAGGCACTTTTTGGCCTGTGACCTGGTCACAGCAATAAAAAAATTATTTCACGCCTGCACTCTGAATTTTTCTTTAACTTAACAAGTTGTTGCGTGCTCCAGGGTGTACCCTCCCTCAGGGTACTGGTAATCAATGAAAAAGCGTGACCCAAACTTGAGTAACGTCCCCTGGTCACAGCCCAAGCCCCATGGTGAGGGTTGTAGATATTCAAAAAAAGTTTCAAAACTGGTTTCCAGATAGTTCTATGTCTTTTATTCTTTTATCATATTCAAAGTTCATTCTTCATGATAAATCATCCAGACCTTTAAATACATTGATAGTTTGTCCAATGCATTTCGGCTAGGTCATAGCCTTCGTCAGGGACATGTTCTACAAATCAAATAATCACAATTAGAAATTCATCAGAGGCTACATATCTCATACAGTATCTCTATCTTATTAGGCAATCATTAAAGTAATGCTCACAATCCCTCATGCTCAAACTCGACATTTCAAAACAGAAAATAAATAAATGCCTTGAAAGCTATTGATATATAAAACAGTCATTTTTCCTTCTGTTCGTAACAAACTAAACGCTAAACATTATGAAATTATACAGCCTAACAGTCTCTCCACCCAAGATTATTGAAAGAAACCTCAAAACATGGTTATCCAAAGTAGTTCTCAACCAAACTCGTTAACCGTTAGAAAATCTTCACAAACGTATTCGTGTGAACATTCATTATTCCTCTTAAACATTTACCCAGTTGGCAAACAGGCTAGCAAAAGGTGTTCGACCAAGCGTGAAGAAACCGCGGATACACCGCGTTCAAAAACAATAGAGCAAAGTTTTAGCGCACGCTTACCTAATCTCGGTAAACCCTGTTCTCGAACGCCATTCCCCAACAGGTACTGTCTCCCGAGCAAGGTCGGGCGTGTTGGTTAAATTAATTGAGGATTAACAGATATCAAAAACGGACTCATTCCTAATGGTTACAAAGTGGCGGCCATGATTGAATGGGAAATAAATATCGCTGTATCAAGTGTCTAAAGGAATAGCAGTAGATTATAATGCAAACTTATGGGTGGATACCACGCCCTAATGACTGTATCGACCAAACAGAATTAATAATAAATAAATTAATAATAAAAATTAGTGAAAGTCTCACAATTTTGCATGAAGGATCAATACTTTCGGCAGTCAATCAAAAATATGCAAATACATTCCTATGATTAACGAACAGTGGTTACAGGTAGCAACTAAACTCAGTCCGATCATTCATACCCACTGGTTTCAAGGTTCCCAATTTGAAAATCCAAAAGTTTTCTCTCTGCAAAAGAGCTTTATGGTTGTCCACACCTTCTCGTTTTTTAACCACTTCCAGAATGGTGTATTTTAGTTGGCTGATGTTGTGTGAAGCTTCTAAAAAGTGGTTAGCTACTGATGATTTTATGTGTCTATTGCGAATGTTGGATTTATGCTCATTGAGCCTGATCTTCATCTTTCTCTCCGTTTTTCCGACATATCCTTGTCCACATGGACATTTCAACAAGTAGACAACGTTCATTGAGTCGCATGTTGCAGATACCTTTAATTTTATTTTATATCCTTTGCTTGGATGTGTGATGTTGTTTCCTTTAATTATGCAGTTACAATGACTGCAATTGTGACATGGCAATGTTCCATGGAAGGTTTCACTGATATTCTCCGCCTTGTGTTTTATCATATTGCCCAAGTTTAATCCTCTTTGATATGCAAATAGCGGTGGGTCCTTGAAGATCTCGTTGAAATCTGTCTCTTGAGACAATATAGGCCAATGTTTTAGGATAATGTTCTTAAATGGTTTACTTTTTGTTGTGTATTTAGATACAACCACAACTCGAGTGTTTTCCTTCTTAATAGTCTGTCTCAGAAGATCATTCCTGCTTTTTTGCGCACATCTAGATTTGGCATTCTCCAATACTTTCTGCGGATATCCTCTCATTTTAAATCTTGTTTCCATCTCCATGATTCTGGTCTCTGCCATAGTAGGTGATGACACAATTCTTTTCACTCTTAACATTTGAGAGTAAGGTAAATGCTTTTTCAAAGGATCATTGTGAAAACTGTTGTGGTGCAATAAATTATTGCGATCTGTCAATTTGCGATAAATATCAGTTTCAAAGTGAGATCCTTTCCTGCGTACTTCAACGTCTAGAAATGTGATTTTGTTAGTGTTCATCTCTGATGTGAATTGAATACGTCCATCACGAGTATTCAACTCGTGAATGGCATCCTTTAATTCCGATTCTAGACCAGTCCATATTATGAACATGTCATCAATGTACCTTAGTATGGTTTTAGCCTTTGATTTCCAAGGTTCTTGATCTAGGATATGAGTGGTTTCGAAATACTCCATGTAAAGATTCGCATAGACAGGAGCTGCCGAGTTTCCCATAGCAGTTCCAGTCATTTGCAGATAGAACTGCTCTTTCCATCTGAAGTAACTATGTAGAAGAGTGAATTGTAAAAGCTCCATAAGGAACAACTTGAAATCCAGTTCCATCTCTGTATTAAGTAGAGCCTGTTCAATTGCTTCAATCCCTTCTTGATGGGGGATGGATGTATAGAGGGATTTGACGTCCATACTACATAGTATGATCTGTTCGTTCTCTTCAATTTGAACCATACCTAGTTTTTCCAAGAAGTGGGTTGTATCCTTTACATATGTCTTCATCCTCATCACGTTGGATTGTAGATATCTATCCAACAGTTGTCCTACTGGTTGATGTATACTTCCAACCGTCGACACTATGGGCCGAAAGGGAGGGTGCTCCAGGTCTTTATGAATTTTCGGTAGCATATATATTACCGGACTCCTCGGATGGTTGATGCTCAAGAATTTTTTTGTTCTGTCATTGATTATCCCATTCTCAAACGCTTTATTGATGATGTCTTTCAGCATTTTTGCAAACTGCTCAGTGGGATTGTAGTCTAAAGGTAGATATATTTCTCTGTCCCCAAGATGTCTCTCCACTTCCTGTTCATAATGTGTAATGTTCATGACTACAATGGCTCCTCCTTTGTCAGCTTTCTGACAAATTATATTAGGATTATTTGCTATTCTACGGAGAGCCTCCATCTGTTTTTGAGTTAAATTATGTTGTCTGGTCTTGGCCTTGAAGCTCAGTTTGACTAGCTCTGATTTTACCAACTTTTCAAACGTATCTAGTGTCTTATGAGACACTGGTGCTTCATACGTGCTATGTGGTGTTAACCCAAGTAATTGATCTTCTCTGGTGTCATTCTTCTCAGTTACAACATTATCAAAAAAATGTCTAAGTCGTAGCTTTCTCATGAGTTTGTAGAAACTAACTTCCAACTCGAGTCTGTTGGTTTCGGTGGTAGGGACGAATGACATCCCTTTCTGCATTGTTTCAATGGAAATGTGATCCAGCTTGGTATTAGATATGTTTATGACTAGATTATTCATGTTGTTACTTTCTTGGGTTTGTCCTTCTTTTTCTCCGCTGTTACACTTCTGGTATTTGGAGGTTCCTTGTCTTTTCCCTTTGCTCCTCCTGGGTCTTCTTTTTCTTGTTGGCCTTCCTCTAAAAAAGGCTCTTCTCTGTTTGATTGTACCAAGTTCTGCACCAATCCCGAACTCCCGGGAAGTTGATCGTCTCTTGTAGGTTGTTGTTGAGGTTGTTGCCGGGGTCTGCCCCCCGTTCTGGGTCTTGTGGATTGATCGCTACCAGTCGATGAAGTATCAGTACCTTGAGATTCTGGCTTATTTTGCCTGCGGCGGGCATACACCTCTGCCCAGGTGTATACCTCCCCGAGTTTATAATCTACCGTGTCTCGTCGTAGTTTTCTGATTTTCCTATCGTTTACCTCTTGGGTATGTTTTGCCAGTTGGGCATTGATGTCCTCCAATATTTTTGCCCAGTCTTCTGATGTTGTGCTCTTAGTTAATTCATCAGTTACTATATCTATATCCTTCTGTAGTTCCTCCAAGATGACTGACAGCTCCTCAATAATTAAAAGGATGAGGTCTAAAGAACATTTGTTCAGGATAGCGAACCACCTTTCCTTGAACTTAGGTGAATTTTTGCACAAAGAGGGCTTGAGAGCAATTCTCAAGCCCCTAGGAATTCGAAGAGCTTTGTGACATAGAACTATCTGGAAACCAGTTTTGAAACTTTTTTTGAATATCTACAACCCTCACCATGGGGCTTGGGCTGTGACCAGGGGACGTTACTCAAGTTTGGGTCACGCTTTTTCATTGATTACCAGTACCCTGAGGGAGGGTACACCCTGGAGCACGCAACAACTTGTTAAGTTAAAGAAAAATTCAGAGTGCAGGCGTGAAATAATTTTCTTGTTGCAATTTTCCTGATCCACTCGCCTAGCACCTACAGCAAATATGCAATATGATGAGATTCTCAATATAACAGATCAACGAGCTGAGACTTTCGCCTTCTCAGCTGAAGAGGCGACTCGTATATACTCATTAATCCATGAAGAAACATCAGAGACTACATCGCATAGAAACAAAGAGCAGAGTATAAGGCAACTCCTCTATCTTTCGAAAAGGGCGGTCAATCAAAGACTGCATGCAAGTACATTGGTTAAATACCACAAAGCTCTTCGAATTCCTAGGGGCTTGAGAATTGCTCTCAAGCCCTCTTTGTGCAAAAATTCACCTAAGTTCAAGGAAAGGTGGTTCGCTATCCTGAACAAATGTTCTTTAGACCTCATCCTTTTAATTATTGAGGAGCTGTCAGTCATCTTGGAGGAACTACAGAAGGATATAGATATAGTAACTGATGAATTAACTAAGAGCACAACATCAGAAGACTGGGCAAAAATATTGGAGGACATCAATGCCCAACTGGCAAAACATACCCAAGAGGTAAACGATAGGAAAATCAGAAAACTACGACGAGACACGGTAGATTATAAACTCGGGGAGGTATACACCTGGGCAGAGGTGTATGCCCGCCGCAGGCAAAATAAGCCAGAATCTCAAGGTACTGATACTTCATCGACTGGTAGCGATCAATCCACAAGACCCAGAACGGGGGGCAGACCCCGGCAACAACCTCAACAACAACCTACAAGAGACGATCAACTTCCCGGGAGTTCGGGATTGGTGCAGAACTTGGTACAATCAAACAGAGAAGAGCCTTTTTTAGAGGAAGGCCAACAAGAAAAAGAAGACCCAGGAGGAGCAAAGGGAAAAGACAAGGAACCTCCAAATACCAGAAGTGTAACAGCGGAGAAAAAGAAGGACAAACCCAAGAAAGTAACAACATGAATAATCTAGTCATAAACATATCTAATACCAAGCTGGATCACATTTCCATTGAAACAATGCAGAAAGGGATGTCATTCGTCCCTACCACCGAAACCAACAGACTCGAGTTGGAAGTTAGTTTCTACAAACTCATGAGAAAGCTACGACTTAGACATTTTTTTGATAATGTTGTAACTGAGAAGAATGACACCAGAGAAGATCAATTACTTGGGTTAACACCACATAGCACGTATGAAGCACCAGTGTCTCATAAGACACTAGATACGTTTGAAAAGTTGGTAAAATCAGAGCTAGTCAAACTGAGCTTCAAGGCCAAGACCAGACAACATAATTTAACTCAAAAACAGATGGAGGCTCTCCGTAGAATAGCAAATAATCCTAATATAATTTGTCAGAAAGCTGACAAAGGAGGAGCCATTGTAGTCATGAACATTACACATTATGAACAGGAAGTGGAGAGACATCTTGGGGACAGAGAAATATATCTACCTTTAGACTACAATCCCACTGAGCAGTTTGCAAAAATGCTGAAAGACATCATCAATAAAGCGTTTGAGAATGGGATAATCAATGACAGAACAAAAAAATTCTTGAGCATCAACCATCCGAGGAGTCCGGTAATATATATGCTACCGAAAATTCATAAAGACCTGGAGCACCCTCCCTTTCGGCCCATAGTGTCGACGGTTGGAAGTATACATCAACCAGTAGGACAACTGTTGGATAGATATCTACAATCCAACGTGATGAGGATGAAGACATATGTAAAGGATACAACCCACTTCTTGGAAAAACTAGGTATGGTTCAAATTGAAGAGAACGAACAGATCATACTATGTAGTATGGACGTCAAATCCCTCTATACATCCATCCCCCATCAAGAAGGGATTGAAGCAATTGAACAGGCTCTACTTAATACAGAGATGGAACTGGATTTCAAGTTGTTCCTTATGGAGCTTTTACAATTCACTCTTCTACATAGTTACTTCAGATGGAAAGAGCAGTTCTATCTGCAAATGACTGGAACTGCTATGGGAAACTCGGCAGCTCCTGTCTATGCGAATCTTTACATGGAGTATTTCGAAACCACTCATATCCTAGATCAAGAACCTTGGAAATCAAAGGCTAAAACCATACTAAGGTACATTGATGACATGTTCATAATATGGACTGGTCTAGAATCGGAATTAAAGGATGCCATTCACGAGTTGAATACTCGTGATGGACGTATTCAATTCACATCAGAGATGAACACTAACAAAATCACATTTCTAGACGTTGAAGTACGCAGGAAAGGATCTCACTTTGAAACTGATATTTATCGCAAATTGACAGATCGCAATAATTTATTGCACCACAACAGTTTTCACAATGATCCTTTGAAAAAGCATTTACCTTACTCTCAAATGTTAAGAGTGAAAAGAATTGTGTCATCACCTACTATGGCAGAGACCAGAATCATGGAGATGGAAACAAGATTTAAAATGAGAGGATATCCGCAGAAAGTATTGGAGAATGCCAAATCTAGATGTGCGCAAAAAAGCAGGAATGATCTTCTGAGACAGACTATTAAGAAGGAAAACACTCGAGTTGTGGTTGTATCTAAATACACAACAAAAAGTAAACCATTTAAGAACATTATCCTAAAACATTGGCCTATATTGTCTCAAGAGACAGATTTCAACGAGATCTTCAAGGACCCACCGCTATTTGCATATCAAAGAGGATTAAACTTGGGCAATATGATAAAACACAAGGCGGAGAATATCAGTGAAACCTTCCATGGAACATTGCCATGTCACAATTGCAGTCATTGTAACTGCATAATTAAAGGAAACAACATCACACATCCAAGCAAAGGATATAAAATAAAATTAAAGGTATCTGCAACATGCGACTCAATGAACGTTGTCTACTTGTTGAAATGTCCATGTGGACAAGGATATGTCGGAAAAACGGAGAGAAAGATGAAGATCAGGCTCAATGAGCATAAATCCAACATTCGCAATAGACACATAAAATCATCAGTAGCTAACCACTTTTTAGAAGCTTCACACAACATCAGCCAACTAAAATACACCATTCTGGAAGTGGTTAAAAAACGAGAAGGTGTGGACAACCATAAAGCTCTTTTGCAGAGAGAAAACTTTTGGATTTTCAAATTGGGAACCTTGAAACCAGTGGGTATGAATGATCGGACTGAGTTTAGTTGCTACCTGTAACCACTGTTCGTTAATCATAGGAATGTATTTGCATATTTTTGATTGACTGCCGAAAGTATTGATCCTTCATGCAAAATTGTGAGACTTTCACTAATTTTTATTATTAATTTATTTATTATTAATTCTGTTTGGTCGATACAGTCATTAGGGCGTGGTATCCACCCATAAGTTTGCATTATAATCTACTGCTATTCCTTTAGACACTTGATACAGCGATATTTATTTCCCATTCAATCATGGCCGCCACTTTGTAACCATTAGGAATGAGTCCGTTTTTGATATCTGTTAATCCTCAATTAATTTAACCAACACGCCCGACCTTGCTCGGGAGACAGTACCTGTTGGGGAATGGCGTTCGAGAACAGGGTTTACCGAGATTAGGTAAGCGTGCGCTAAAACTTTGCTCTATTGTTTTTGAACGCGGTGTATCCGCGGTTTCTTCACGCTTGGTCGAACACCTTTTGCTAGCCTGTTTGCCAACTGGGTAAATGTTTAAGAGGAATAATGAATGTTCACACGAATACGTTTGTGAAGATTTTCTAACGGTTAACGAGTTTGGTTGAGAACTACTTTGGATAACCATGTTTTGAGGTTTCTTTCAATAATCTTGGGTGGAGAGACTGTTAGGCTGTATAATTTCATAATGTTTAGCGTTTAGTTTGTTACGAACAGAAGGAAAAATGACTGTTTTATATATCAATAGCTTTCAAGGCATTTATTTATTTTCTGTTTTGAAATGTCGAGTTTGAGCATGAGGGATTGTGAGCATTACTTTAATGATTGCCTAATAAGATAGAGATACTGTATGAGATATGTAGCCTCTGATGAATTTCTAATTGTGATTATTTGATTTGTAGAACATGTCCCTGACGAAGGCTATGACCTAGCCGAAATGCATTGGACAAACTATCAATGTATTTAAAGGTCTGGATGATTTATCATGAAGAATGAACTTTGAATATGATAAAAGAATAAAAGACATAGAACTATCTGGAAACCAGTTTTGAAACTTTTTTTGAATATCTACAACCCTCACCATGGGGCTTGGGCTGTGACCAGGGGACGTTACTCAAGTTTGGGTCACGCTTTTTCACTGGTCACAGCAATGACATGTGATGATATCCCTAACATCTCTGCATGAGTCCTGTACTCAACTTCTGACCATAGAGAGTTCTCCAGGTCATTGCCCAACAAACATTCAACTGGAAGATCAGCACTAACCACAACTCTTTTTAGGCCAGTTACCCCTCCCCAGGAAAAGTTAACAAGTGCCACACTATGTGTAGTAGTGACATTGCTGGCATTGGTCACCAGGTAATTATCACCTGGCATGTACTGTCCAGGGTCCACAAAGTTAGGTGTCACCATTGTGACACTGGCACATGTGTCACTGTATGCTTGAGCCACTTTGTTGTTAATTAAAGGCGTCTGTCTGTATTTGCCCAGGTTACTGGGACTTATGTCAGGGGTCAAATCTATGTCCCCTTCACAAACCAGAACAGCCTGTGTAAGGGTTCTGACTAGGTCAGAATCTCCTTCAGTTCCCAAAGTGATACCCACTACCCCCTTGGCTTGAGGACCAGCACTGCTAGCTGTACTAGTGGGTGCAGGTGCCTTAGGGGCTGCAGTGCTGGGGGCTCCACCCTTTTTACACTCACTTGTCCAGTGAGAGGTGTTTTTACAAGTTTTACACCAGGGTTTCTTCTGACCTTCCTTCTTCTTTTTCTTGGAAGTTTGGGACCCACCCTCCTTTTCAGTTTGGGGCCCTGTTGAAGACTTCTGGTCTTTAGATTTCTGCTCCCCACCCTTCTGGTCTGTTTTCTTCTGATCACGCCCTTGGTTCTGGTTCTGGTTCTTTTGCTTAACTCTGGTTCTTACCCATTTATCTGCCCTCTTTCCCAATTCTTGGGGAGAGGTCAAATCTGAGTCAACCAAATGTTGATGCAACTGCTGGTTCTGACAATTATTTAAAATTTGTTCTCTCATCAGCAAATTATACAATCCTTCATAGTCTGTAACCTTGCTTCCCAGCAACCATCCCTCCAGAGCCTTAGTGGCACACTCAACAAATTCAGACCAGTCCTGAGTCTGTGTCTTCTGGGTATCTCTGAACATTAACCTGTACTGTTCAGTGGTTAAGCCTAACCCATCAATCAGAGCACTCCTCAGGACCAGGTAGTTTCTAGAATCCCCATCACTAACTGTGAGGAGTCTGTCTCGGCCTCTACCTTCAAAGGAGAGCCACAAGATTGCTGCCCACTGCTCTTGAGGGATCTGCTGTACTCTGCAGGCTCTCTCCATTGCAGTAATCCATTTATGGATGTCATCCCCAGCTTTGTAGGGGGGCACAATCTTACTCAGGTTTCTGTTATCAAAAGACCTGTCTTTATCCTTGTGGATATTGCTGCCACCAGTGGGTTCTATTACCCCACTCTCTCTAGGCTGTCTTGCTCTAGCAAGTTTCTCTTGGGCCAGGGCAACCTCTAACTCTTGCCTCTGAATCCTAAGCTCAGCCTCTCTCATCTTGGCCTCATGTTCCCTTCTCTGAGGGCTAGCCAGCTCCTTTCTGGAGTGGCCATGAGAGCCTCTAGAAGCATGGGAGTTGTTAGAGTCACCTGAGTGAGTCCTTCTCCTCCTGGGCTTCTGGTTAAGTCCACCTGGGGGTCTGAATGGGTTGTTACCTGATTCAGTCCCAAATAGGCTTAAGTTAGCCTGGTTCAGTCTACTGACCAGCACCTGACTATTTCTGTCATCATCTGACTCACTGCTTCCCCCCTCTGTCTCTTCTTCCTCTTCTTCTTCCTCCTCATCTACCTGAGGAGCTCCAGTGATGGGGGCTTCCTCATCTACCAGGATGATAGGGACAGGGGTGTCTACAGTGTCATCCTCTGAAGGATGGCCTCCATCAGCATCCCCTGTGGGGTCTGCCTTAGAGGTCTTTAGAGTCTCAGACTGATCCAAGATCTCTCTAAGGTGGTCTGTGGTAGGGGAAGGCCCTGTCCTCAGACCCCTTAAGACACAAAGCTGTCTTAATTCCTTAAAGGAAAAAATAGCAAATTTGGATGGTGCCCTTGGAGGGTCACTCTCAACAGGAGTAAGTCCACTGGACCCCTCTGCTCCAGACATTGCTCTAGTGTGGGTGGATGTGTTGCAATCTACCTACACTGGTGTTTACCTACTAAACCTATCTAGTAGTTGTAGTCAGGGTGTGCTACTCCCTTTGCTCTACAACAACTAAGTTCAGTAGAACTTAAGTATACTAGTCTTGTTTTATATGTACCTAGCAGGTACCTGTGTGATCTTTCAAATGATAATCTCAAAGATTGTAATGGTAAAACAACAGCAAGCTCAGATCCCAATCCGCTGCTCACCAATGTGAGAAGTTGGCCTGGTATATAATGCTCACTAATTCTTAGTGATCACTTTGTACCATGCCAAGCAACCCTTATGATGATTGGTTGTAATTCAACCTTGTAGACCAGTTATCCTAGTGGTAACGTGGACAAAGCAGTCTTAGGCTAAACTCTGAAAGGCATGTGAAGCCAGCTGTATTACCATACACAACCCCCTTGAATACCAAATGAAAGGGACACCACACAGATATATATTGAAAATATATATTGATTTATTAACTATAAAATCCCCTGGACTCTTTATGAGCACAGAAGCACAAGCGTTAAATCACAAGACAGTTTAAAATACACAAAAGTTGCACAATATGGATGAGCCCTAGGGGCCACCTAAACCATATACTAAGAAAGTGGTATAAGAGATACCAATAGGAAAGGGAACAGGCCTAGGGCCTTGGGAATCGCTGGAGCTATTCGAGACTAGCAATGATTAAGTCGGGAAAGGCCCGCGGGACTCGGGTGCAGTGTTCAAAGTGCACGCACTTTCCAATGTAAAGTCTATGGTGCGTAAAAAGTACAAAGTTAGTTAGATAGGAACCTTCCGAGTGACCTAGAAAGCTGAAACTTAAGACACAGGCCCTTGAGATGTGTACCAGTGCAGAAACACTGGCGGAGCTGAGTTACTTCACCCACAGGAAGCGGGTGCACAGGGTCGAAGTAGTGTCGGGTTTTGTCACGCCGGTCGATGGTGCTTGGAGCTGAAGATGCTGCAGGCGGCTCGATGTGAAGAGTTCCGGTGGATCCAAGGGTGGATCGGAAGTTGTGAAGACCTGAAAGCAGAGGGGACAATGTTCAAAGTCACTAGCCAGTGACTGCCGTGGAACCAGATTGGAACCAGGTGATGTCGGGTGCAAACAGGCGTTGTTGGGTAGCTTCTTTCTGCAGCCACGTGGATACCCGGGGTCGAGGACGGCCAGGAGTCGGTCACGAGCTGTACCACGCAGGCTTCTCGCTGTTGGCGGTGTCGGCGACCTGATCGGAGCTAACAGGCCTTGGCTAATGCAAGCCATGCAGGAGTTGAAAGATGCTTAATACTCGGACCAGCAAGGTCAGAGTGAGGGCTCCTTTTCACAGGAGCTTGGGTAGGTCTGGAGCAACCAGACCTGCTGTGTAAATCGTCGGTTTCGTTGCCAAGATGGCCGCTGACCACGTGGCTAGTGGCCGGGATGGCGCTTCGAGTGGCACAATGCAAAAGGGCCCCACGCAGATCGTGGAGATGCTGGGGGGCTGATCTTTGGTGCAAGGGCTGCTCGGTGGTGGGGGTTCTCAGTCCCCAAAGCACAAGGTCGAGGATACCTCAGAAGCTGCGCAGTCAGCTTTTCGAGTGTCTTCCAAGAGGTCCGGTCCCACGTCACTCGGTGCCTCTACGGGTCCCTTCTTTGCAGGGACTGTGGATCGGGCTCGGAGAGGTCTGGGAGTCTGGTTCTTGTTGGGCTCTGGGCTCGGGCTCCGGCGGGAGGCGGCGGCAAAGCAGACATCTAGTTGCTGGTTGGTGCCTGTGTTCACAGGGTGGCCACTCCTAGGCCACAAGAGAGATTCTCTTCAGTCTTCTGTGCAGCAGAATGTCGAAGTCCAGTCTTCTTCTTCGTGTAAAGTTGATTCAGGATGATCTGCTGTGCAATGGCACTGCTCCCACTCTTATTCCCAATCTGAGGGGTGGATTACCTACTTGGTCCCTCCTCTGGGAGGAACCAGGAAGGGGGGCGGTTACACCCCCTTTCCTTTGTCCAGCTCCTCGCCAGCCCTGGGTCTGGAAAGTCCCAGGACCGGTTTGGACTGGCCTAATACACAAAACCCTGTCTGGGGTGGTGCTCGCACCTCCCAAGGCAGGAAACCCTTTGTCCAGGCCACCATCTGCCGAGTTTCGGTCAGCAGCAGGAGGCCAGACTCGTGTCTGTGGTGGCAGCATCCATTTTGTGATGCTGAGGCTCTGGTTAACTTTAACCGGGGTTAAGGCTACACACATGTCGTGTCCCTCCAGAAGGGTGGAATGCTATCCCCGTCGACAGAACTGTCGAGGGGATAGTATTCCAATTCGTATGACACCTTACTCGACATGTTTTGATAAAGCCAAACCAAAGATAGCATTTAACCGCGAGGATTATAATGCACTTAAGAGTATATGGTATGGCAATATCCCGGAACGCTTAGGGAGTGGTTCCTGACAGATGCAGACAGGCTCAGCTCATGCTAGAGCACCATCTCACATATTTCCAAACACTCTGCCTCCAGGATTGATGAGGCCTTCCATAGGAGTGGCTGATAGGAACATATGTGTCCAGTTTAGGGTTAGGCACAGACATACTGTACCTAAGTAAGAGGTGATTACACCAACTTACCCCATCTGACTGATCAGCCAGTTGTGTCAAATATGGAGGCCAGGCCAGGGGTGGCACAATACATGCTGCAGCCTCTGGTAGGCCTTGGATACACCTATGCCCTGGGCACCTAGGGTGCACTGTTACAGGGGCTCATAAGGTGAACCAGTTCCAATTCGAAATGCACCTAAAGTGCATTGGCAATAATTTAGAGAGAGAACAGCAGGCTGTGGGTCTGATTAGCAGGCCCACAGCCACATTAAGTCAGAAACCAGTGAAGCAAAAAGCAAAAATTTGGGGTGACCATAGGATAGCAGACCCTACTCTCCTACACGAACCACTTGGGTTCTACTAATCCACCAGTCCCAGAAAGCATTGCTTCAAGGTGTTACACCTGCGTATAATTACTGTGGGTATTTACTGGTGCTTGCCGTCATGTCACATGGTCTGCCACTGAAGAGGGAGTTGGCCCGAAACGCGTCTGGCAGGAAAAGGACTTTGTTCGCGGCTCGCGCCCTTCCATTGGCATTAATTCCTACCTGTAAGTGCATCCCACCCAGGGGCAACTCTTTCTTCCATTTGTTAGCGGCCGGCCCGGTCGCGGGTATGCACTACCGCGGAAAAACTGCGGGTCCACAGCTACCTCATTTGGGCAGCTTACTGTGGTACGGGAGGTGCCTTTTACTTGCGGGGTGCCTGCGGGGACATTGGCAATCCTTTTAATACTTTTTTGCATGTGAATGGTGGCGGCGACCCAATTGGGTTCTACTAAACTACCAGTCCCAGAAAGCATTGCTTCGAGGTGTTACACCTCCGTATAATTACTGTGGGTATTTACTGGTGCTTGCCGTCATGTCACATGGTCTGCCACTGAAGAGGGCGTTGGCCCGAAATGCGTCTGGCAGGAAAAGGACTTTGTTCGCGGCTCGCGCCCTTGCGTTGGCATTAATTCCTACCTGTAAGTGCATCCCACCCAGGGGCAACTCTTTCTTCCATTTGTTAGCGGCCGGCCCGGTCGCGGGTTTGCACTACCGAGGAAAAACTGCGGGTCCACAGCTACCTCATTTGGGCAGCTTACTGTGGTGCAGGAGGTGCCTTTTACTTGCGGGGTGCCTGCGGGGACATTGGCAATCCTTTTAACACTTTTTTGCATGTGAATGGCGGCGGCGACCCACTTGGGTCTACTAAACCACCAGTCCCAGAAAGCATTGCTTCAAAGTATTACACCTGCGTATAATTACTGTGGGTATTTACTGGTGCTTTCCGCTTGCCGTCATGTCACATGTTCTGCCACTGAAAAGGGCGTTGGCCTGAAACGCGTCTGGCAATAAAAGGACTTTGTTCACGGCTCGCGCCCTTGCGTTGGCATTAATTCCTACCTGTAAGTGCATCCCACCCAGGGGCAACTCTTTCTTCCATTTGTTAGCGGCCAGCCCAGTCGCGGGTTTGCACTACCGCAGAAAAACTGCGGGTCCACAGCTACCTCATTTGGGCAGCTTACTGTGGTACGGGAGGTGCCTTTTACTTGCGGGGTGCCTGCGGAGACATTGGCAATCCTTTTAATACTTTTTTGCATGTGAATGGCGGCGTCGACTCACTTGGGTTCTACTAGACCACCAGTCCCAGAAAGCGTTGCTTCAAAGTGTTACACCTGCGTATGATTACTGTGGGTATTTACTGGTGCTTGCGCTTGCCGTCATATCACATGGTCTGCCACTGAAGAGGGCCTTGGCCCGAAACGCGTCTGGCAGGAAAAGGACTTTGTTCGCCGCTAGCGCCCTTGCATTGGCATTAATTCCTACCTGTAAGTGCATCCCACCCAGGGGCAACTCTTTCTTTCATTTGTTATCGGCCGGCCCGGTCGCGGGTTTGCACTGCCGCGGAAAAACTGCAGGTCCACAGCTACCTCATTTGGGCAGCTTACTGTGGTACGGGAGGTGCCTTTTACTTGAGGGGTGCCTGCGGGGACATTGGCAATCCTTTTAATATTTTTTTGCTTCTGAATGGCGGCAGCGACCCACTTGGGTTCCACTAAACCACCAGTCCCAGAAAGCATTGCTTCAAGGTGTTGCGCCTGCGTATAAATATTGTGGGTATTTACTGGTGCTTGCCGCTTGCCGTCATGTCACATGGTCTGCCACTGAAGAGGGCATTGGCCCAAACGCGTATGGCAGGAAAAGGAATTTGTTCGCGGCTCGCGCCCTTGCATTGGCATTAATTCCTACCTGTAAGTGCATCCCACCCAGGGGCAACTCTTTCGTCCATTTTTTAGCGGCGGCCCGTTCGCGGGTTTGCACTACCGCGGAAGAACTGCGGGTCCACAGCTACCTCATTTGGGCAGCTTACTGTGGTACGGGAGGTGCCTTTTACTTGCGGGGTGCCTGCGGGGACATTGGCAATCCTTTTAATACTTTTTTGCATGTGAATGGCGGCGGCGACACACTTGAGTTCTACTAAACCACCAGTCCCAGAAAGCTCTGCTTCAAGGTGTTACACGTGCGTATAGATACTGTGGGTATTTACTGGTGCTTGCCGCTTGCCGTCATGTCACATGGTCTGCCACTGAAGAGGGCGTTGGCCCGAAACGCATCTGGCAGGAAAAAGACTTTGTTCGCGGCTCACGCCCTTGCGTTGGCAATAATTCCTACCTGTAAGTGCATCCCACCCAGGGGCAACTCTTTCTTCCATTTGTTAGCGGCCGGCCCGGTCGCGGGTTTGCACTACTGCGGAAAAACTGCGGGTCCACAGTTACCTCATATGGCAGCTTACTGTGGTACGGGAGGTGCCTTTTACTTGCGGGGTGCCTGTGGGGACATTGGCAATCCTTTTAATACTTGTTTGCATGTCAATGGCGGCGGCGACCCACTTGGGTTCTACTAAACCACCAGTCCAAGAAAGCATTGCTTCAAGGTGTTACACCTGCGTATAATTACTGTGGGTATTTACTGGTGTTTGCCGTCATGTCACATGGTCTGCCACTGAAGAGGGCGTTGGCCCGAAACGCATCTGGCAGGAAAAGGACTTTGCTCGCGGCTCGCGCCCTTGCATTGGCATTAATTCCTACCTTTAAGTGCATCCCACTCAGGGGCAACTCTTTCTTCCATTTGTTAGCGGCCGGCGAGGTCACGGGTTTGCACTACCGCAGAAAACCTGCGGGTCCACAGCTACCTCATTTGGGCAGCTTACTGTGGTGCTTGAGGTGCATTTTACTTGCGGGGTGCCTGCTGGGACATTGGCAATCATTTTAATACTTTTTTGCATGTGAATGGCGGCGGCGGCCCACTTGGGTTCTACTAAACCACAAGTACCAGAAAGCATTGCTTCAAGGTGTTCCACCTGCGTATAATTACTGTGGAAATTTACTGGTGCTTGCCGCTTGCCGTCATGTCACATGATCTGCCACTGAAGAGGGCGTTAGCCCGAAACGCGTCTGACAGGAAAAGGACTTTGTTTGCGGCTCGCGCCCTTGCATTGGCATTAATTCCTACCTGTAAGTGCATCCCACCCAGGGGCAACTCTTTATTCCATTTGTTAGTGGCCGGCCCGGTCGCTGGTTTGCACTACCGTGGAAAAACTGCGGGTCCACAGCTACCTCATTTGGGCAGCTTACTGTGGTACAGGAGGTGCCTTTTACTTGCAGGGTGCCTGCGGGGACATTGGCAATCCTTTTAATACTTTTTTGCATGTGAATGGCGACGGCGACCCACTTGGGTTCTACTAAACCACCAGTCCAGAAAGCATTGCTTCAAGGTGTTACACCTGCGTATAATTACTGTGGGTATTTACTGGTGCTTGCCATCATGTCACATGGTCTGCCACCGAAGAGGGTGTTGGCCCGAAATGCGTCTGGCAGGAAAAGAACTTTGTTCGCGGCTCGCGCCCTTGCGTTGGCATTAGTTCCTACCTGTAAGTGCATCCGACCCAGGGGCAACTCTTTCTTCCATTTGTTAGCGGCCGGCCCGGTCGCGGGTTTGCACTACCGCGAAAAAACTGAGGGTCCACAGCTACCTCATTTGGGCAGCTTACTGTGGTACGGGAGGTGCCTTTTACTTGCGGGGTGTCTGCGGGGATATTGGCAATCCTTTTAATACTTTTTTGCATGTGAATGGCGGCGGCGACTCACTTGGGTTCTACTAAACCACCAGTCCCAGAAAGCATTGCTTCAAAGTGTTACACCTGCGTATAATTACTGTGGGTATTTACTGGTGCTTGCCGCTTGCCGTCATGTCACATGGTCTGCAACTGAAGAGGGCATTGGCCTGAAACGCGTCTGGCAGAAAAAGGACTTTGTTCGCGGCTCGCGCCCTTGCGTTGGCATTAATTTCTACCTGTAAGTGCATCCCACCCAGGGGTAACTCTTTCTTCCATTTGTTAGCGGCCGGCCCGGTCGTGGGTTTGCACTACCGTGGAAAAACTGCAGGTCCACAGCTACCTCATTTGGGCAGCTTACTGTGGTGCGGGAGGTGCCTTTTACTTGCGGGGTGCCTGCGGGGACATTGGCAATCCTTTAAATAATTTTTTGCATGTGAATGGCCGCTGCGAACCACTTGGGTTCTACTAATCCACCAGTCCCAGAAAGCATTGCTTCAAGGTGTTGCACCTGCGTATAATTACTGTGGGTATTTACTGGAGCTTGCCGTCATGTCACATGGTCTGCCACTGAAGAGGGCGTTAGCCCGAAACGCGTCTGGCAGGAAAAGGACTTTGTTCGCGGCTTGCCCCCTTGCGTTTGCATTAATTCCTACCTGTAAGTGCATCCCACCCAGGGGCAACTCTTTATTCCATTTGTTAGTGGCCGGCCCAGTCGCTGGTTTGCACTACAGTGGAAAAACTGCGGGTCCACAGCTACCTCATTTGGGCAGCTTACTGTGGTACAGGAGGTGCCTTTAACTTGCAGGGCGCCTGCGGGGACATTGGCAATCCTTTTAATACTTTTTTGCATGTGAATGGCGGCGGCAACCCACTTGGGTTCTACTAAACCACCAGTCCCAGAAAGCATTGCTTCAAGGTGTTACACCTGCGTATAATTACTGTGGGTTTTTACTGGTGCTTGCCGTCATGTCACATGGTCTGCTACTGAAGAGGGTGTTGGCCCGAAATGCGTCTGGCAGGAAAAGAACTTTGTTCACGGCTCGCGCCCTTGCGTTATCATTAATTCCTACCTGTGAGTGCATCCAACCCAGGGGCAACTCTTTCTTCCATTTGTTAGCGGCCGGCCCGGTCGCGGGTTTGCACTACTGCGGAAAAACTGAGGGTCCACAGCTACCTCATTTGGGCAGCTTACTGTGGTGCGGGAGGTGCCTTTTACTTGCGGGGTGTCTGCGGGGACATTGGCAATCCTTTTAATACTTTTTTGCATGTGAATGGCGGCGGCGACTCACTTGGGTTCTACTAAACCACCAGTCCCAGAAAGCATTGCTTCAAAGTGTTACACCTGCGTATAATTACTGTGGGTATTTACTGGTGCTTGCCGCTTGCCGTCATGTCACATGGTCTGCCACTGAAGAGGGCGTTGGCCTGAAACGCGTCTGGCAGGAAAAGGACTTTGTTCGCGGCTCGCGCCCTTGCGTTGGCATTAATTTCTACCTGTAAGTGCATCCCACCCAGGGGTAACTCTTTCTTCAATTTGTTAGCGGCCGGCCCAGTCGTGGGTTTGCACTACCGTGGAAAAACTGCAGGTCCACAGCTACCTCATTTGGGCAGTTTACTGTGGTGCGGGAGGTGCCTTTTACTTGCGGGGTGCCTGCGGGGACATTGGCAATCCTTTTAATACTTTTTTGCATGTGAATGGCGGCGGCGAACCACTTGGATTCTACTAATCCACCAGTCCCAGAAAGCATTGCTTCAAGGTGTTACACCTGCGTATAATTACTGTGGGTATTTACTGGTGCTTGCCGTCATGTCACATGGTCTGCCACTGAAGAGGGCGTTGGCCCGAAACGCGTCTGGCAGGAAAAGGACTTTGTTCGCGGCTCGCGCCCTTCCATTGGCATTAATTCCTACCTGTAAGTGCATCCCACCCAGGGGCAACTCTTTCTTCCATTTGTTAGCGGCCGGCCCGGTCGCAGGTTTGCATTACCACTGAAAAACTGCGGGTCCACAGCTACCTCATTTGGGCAGCTTACTGTGGTACGGGAGGTGTCTTTTACTTGCGGGGTGAATGCGGGGACATTGGCAATACTTTTAATACTTTTTTGCATGTGAATGGCGGCGGCGACCCACTTGGGTTCTACTAAACCTCCAGTCCCAGAAAGCATTGCTTTAAGGTGTTGCACCTGCGTATAAATATTGTGGGTATTTACTGGTGCTTGCCGCTTGCCGTCATGTCACATGGTCTGCCACTGAAGAGGGCATTGGCCCAAACGCGTATGGCAGGAAAAGGAATTTGTTCGCGGCTCGCGCCCTTGCATTGGCATTAATTCCTACTTGTAAGTGCATCCCACCCAGGGGCAACTCTTTCGTCCATTTTTTAGCGGCGGCCCGTTCGCGGGTTTGCACTACCGCGGAAGAACTGCGGGTCCACAGCTACCTCATTTGGGCAGCTTACTGTGGTACGGGAGGTGCCTTTTACTTGCGGGGTGCCTGCGGGGACATTGGCAATCCTTTTAATACTTTTTTGCATGTGAATGGCGGCGGCGACACACTTGAGTTCTACTAAACCACCAGTCTCAGAAAGCTCTGCTTCAAGGTGTTACACGTGCGTATAGATACTGTGGGTATTTACTGGTGCTTGCCGCTTGCCGTCATGTCACATGTTCTGCCACTGAAAAGGGCGTTGGCCTGAAACGCGTCTGGCAGGAAAAGGACTTTGTTCACGGCTCGCGCCTTTTAATACTTTTTTGCATGTGAATGGCGGCGGCGACACACTTGAGTTCTACTAAACCACCAGTCTCAGAAAGCTCTGCTTCAAGGTGTTACACGTGCGTATAGATACTGTGGGTATTTACTGGTGCTTGCCGCTTGCCGTCATGTCACATGGTCTGCCACTGAAGAGGGCGTTGGCCCGAAACGCATCTGGCAGGAAAAAGACTTTGTTCGCGGCTCACGCCCTTGCGTTGGCAATAATTCCTACCTGTAAGTGCATCCCACCCAGGGGCAACTCTTTCTTCCATTTGTTAGCGGCCGGCCCGGTCGCGGGTTTGCACTACTGCGGAAAAACTGCGGGTCCACAGTTACCTCATTTGGGCAGCTTACTGTGGTACGGGAGGTGCCTTTTACTTGCGGGGTGCCTGCGGAGACATTGGCAATCCTTTTAATACTTTTTTGCATGTGAATGGCGGCGTCAACTCACTTGGGTTCTACTAAACCACCAGTCCCAGAAAGCGTTGCTTCAAAGTGTTACACCTGCGTATGATTAATGTGGGTATTTACTGGTGCTTGCGCTTGCCGTCATATCACATGGTCTGCCACTGAAGAGGGCCTTGGCCCGAAACTCGTCTGGCAGGAAAAGGACTTTGTTCGCGGCTAGCGCCCTTGCATTGGCATTAATTCCTACCTGTAAGTGCGTCCCACCCAGGGGCAACTCTTTCTTCCATTTGTTATCGGCCGGCCCGGTCGCGGGTTTGCACTGCCGCGGAAAAACAGCAGGTCCACAGCTACCTCATTTGGGCAGCTTACTGTGGTACGGGAGGTGCCTTTTACTTGAGGGGTGCCTGCGGGGACATTGGCAATCCTTTTAATATTTTTTTGCATGTGAATGGCGGCAGCGACCCACTTGGGTTCCACTAAACCACCAGTCCCAGAAAGCATTGCTTCAAGGTGTTGCACCTGCGTATAAATATTGTGGGTATTTACTGGTGCTTGCCGCTTGCCGTCATGTCACATGGTCTGCCACTGAAGAGGGCATTGGCCCAAACGCGTATGGCAGGAAAAGGAATTTGTTCGCGGCTCGCGCCCTTGCATTGGCATTAATTCCTACTTGTAAGTGCATCCCACCCAGGGGCAACTCTTTCGTCCATTTTTTAGCGGCGGCCCGTTCGCGGGTTTGCACTACCGCGGAAGAACTGCGGGTCCACAGCTACCTCATTTGGGCAGCTTACTGTGGTACGGGAGGTGCCTTTTACTTGCGGGGTGCCTGCGGGGACATTGGCAATCCTTTTAATACTTTTTTGCATGTGAATGGCGGCGGCGACACACTTGAGTTCTACTAAACCACCAGTCTCAGAAAGCTCTGCTTCAAGGTGTTACACGTGCGTATAGATACTGTGGGTATTTACTGGTGCTTGCCGCTTGCCGTCATGTCACATGGTCTGCCACTGAAGAGGGCGTTGGCCCGAAACGCATCTGGCAGGAAAAAGACTTTGTTCGCGGCTCACGCCCTTGCGTTGGCAATAATTCCTACCTGTAAGTGCATCCCACCCAGGGGCAACTCTTTCTTCCATTTGTTAGCGGCCGGCCCGGTCGCGGGTTTGCACTACTGCGGAAAAACTGCGGGACCACAGTTACCTCATTTGGGCAGCTTACTGTGGTACGGGAGGTGCCTTTTACTTGCGGGGTGCCTGTGGGGACATTGGCAATCCTTTTAATACTTGTTTGCATGTCAATGGCGGCGGCGACCCACTTGGGTTCTACTAAACCACCAGTCCCAGAAAGCATTGCTTCAAGGTGTTACACCTGCGTATAATTACTGTGGGTATTTACTGGTGTTTGCCGTCATGTCACATGGTCTGCCACTGAAGAGGGCGTTGGCCCGAAACGCATCTGGCAGGAAAAGGACTTTGCTCGCGGCTCGCGCCCTTGCATTGGCATTAATTCCGACCTTTAAGTGCATCCCACTCAGGGGCAACTCTTTCTTCCATTTGTTAGCGGCCGGCGAGGTCACGGGTTTGCACTACCGCAGAAAACCTGCGGGTCCACAGCTACCTCATTTGGGCAGCTTACTGTGGTGCTTGAGGTGCATTTTACTTGCGGGGTGCCTGCGGGGACATTGGCAATCATTTTAATACTTTTTTGCATGTGAATGGCGGCGGCGGCCCACTTGGGTTCTACTAAACCACCAGTACCAGAAAGCATTGCTTCAAGGTGTTACACCTGCGTATAATTACTGTGGAAATTTACTGGTGCTTGCCGCTTGCCGTCATGTCACATGGTCTGCCACTGAAGAGGGCGTTAGCCCGAAACGCGTCTGACAGGAAAAGGACTTTGTTTGCGGCTCGCGCCCTTGCATTGGCATTAATTCCTACCTGTAAGTGCATCCCACCCAGGGGCAACTCTTTATTCCATTTGTTAGTGGCCGGCCCGGTCGCTGGTTTGCACTACCGTGGAAAAACTGCGGGTCCACAGCTACCTCATTTGGGCAGCTTACTGTGGTACAGGAGGTGCCTTTTACTTGCAGGGTGCCTGCGGGGACATTGGCAATCCTTTTAATACTTTTTTGCATGTGAATGGCGACGGCGACCCACTTGGGTTCTACTAAACCACCAGTCCCAGAAAGCATTGCTTCAAGGTGTTACACCTGCGTATAATTACTGTGGGTATTTACTGGTGCTTGCCATCATGTCACATGGTCTGCCACCGAAGAGGGTGTTGGCCCGAAATGCGTCTGGCAGGAAAAGAACTTTGTTCGCGGCTCGCGCCCTTGCGTTGGCATTAGTTCCTACCTGTAAGTGCATCCGACCCAGGGGCAACTCTTTCTTCCATTTGTTAGCGGCCGGCCCGGTCGCGGGTTTGCACTACCGCGGAAAAACTGAGGGTCCACAGCTACCTCATTTGGGCAGCTTACTGTGGTGCGGGAGGTGCCTTTTACTTGCGGGGTGTCTGCGGGGACATTGGCAATCCTTTTAATACTTTTTTGCATGTGAATGGCGGCGGCGACTCACTTGGGTTCTACTAAACCACCAGTCCCAGAAAGCATTGCTTCAAAGTGTTACACCTGCGTATAATTACTGTGGGTATTTACTGGTGCTTGCCGCTTGCCGTCATGTCACATGGTCTGCAACTGAAGAGGGCGTTGGCCTGAAACGCGTCTGGCAGGAAAAGGACTTTGTTCGCGGCTCCCGCCCTTGCGTTGGCATTAATTTCTACCTGTAAGTGCATCCCACCCAGGGGTAACTCTTTCTTCCATTTGTTAGCGGCAGGCCCGGTCGTGGGTTTGCACTACCGTGGAAAAACTGCAGGTCCACAGCTACCTCATTTGGGCAGCATACTGTGGTGCGGGAGGTGCCTTTTACTTGCGGGGTGCCTGCGGGGACATTGGCAATCCTTTTATTACTTTTTTGCATGTGAATGGCGGCGGCGAACCACTTGGGTTCTACTAATCCACCAGTCCCAGAAAGCATTGCTTCAAGGTGTTGCACCTGCGTATAATTACTGTGGGTATTTACTGGAGCTTGCCGTCATGTCACATGGTCTGCCACTGAAGAGGGCGTTAGCCCGAAACGCGTCTGGCAGGAAAAGGACTTTGTTCGCGGCTCGCCCCCTTGCGTTTGCATTAATTCCTACCTGTAAGTGCATCCCACCCAGGGGCAACTCTTTATTCCATTTGTTAGTGGCCGGCCCGGTCGCTGGTTTGCACTACAGTGGAAAAACTGCGGGTCCACAGCTACCTCATTTGGGCAGCTTACTGTGGTACAGGAGGTGCCTTTAACTTGCAGGGCACCTGCGGGGACATTGGCAATCCTTTTAATACTTTTTTGCATGTGAATGGCGGCGGCAACCCACTTGGGTTCTACTAAACCACCAGTCCCAGAAAGCATTGCTTCAAGGTGTTACACCTGCGTATAATTACTGTGGGTATTTACTGGTGCTTGCCGTCATGTCACAAGGTCTGCTACTGAAGAGGGTGTTGGCCCGAAATGCTCTGGCAGGAAAAGAACTTTGTTCGCGGCTCGCGCCCTTCCATTGGCATTAATTCCTACCTGTAAGTGCATCCCACCCAGGGGCAACTCTTTCTTCCATTTGTTAGCGGCCGGCCCGGTCGCAGGTTTGCACTACCACTGAAAAACTGCGGGTCCACAGCTACCTCATTTGGGCAGCTTACTGTGGTACGGGAGGTGTCTTTTACTTGCGGGGTGAATGCGGGGACATTGGCAATACTTTTAATACTTTTTTGCATGTGAATGGCGGCGGCGACCCACTTGGGTTCTACTAAACCTCCAGTCCCAGAAAGCATTGCTTTAAGGTGTTACACCTGCGTATAATTACTGTGGGTATTTACTGGTGCCTGCCGTCATGTCACATGGTCTGCCACTGAAGAGGGCGTTGGCCCGAAACGCGTCTGGCAGGAAAAGGACTTTGCTCGCGGCTCGGGCCCTTGCATTGGCATTAATTCCTACCTTTAAGTGCATCCCACTCAGGGGCAACTCTTTCTTCCATTTGTTAGCGGCCGGCGATGTCACGGATTTGCACTACCGCAGAAAACCTGCGGGTCCACAGCTACCTCATTTGGGCAGCTTACTGTGGTGCTTGAGGTGCATTTTACTTGCGGGGTGCCTGCGGGGACATTGGCAATCCTTTTAATACTTTTTTGCATGTGAATGGCGGCGGCGGCCCACTTGGGTTCTACTAAACCACCAGTACCAGAAAGCATTGCTTCAAGGTGTTACACCTGCGTATAATTACTGTGGAAATTTACTGGTGCTTGCCGCTTGCCGTCATGTCACATGGTCTGCCACTGAAGAGGGCGTTAGCCCGAAACGCGTCTGACAGGAAAAGGACTTTGTTTGCGGCTCGCGCCATTGCATTGGCATTAATTCCTACCTGTAAGTGCATCCCACCCAGGGGCAACTCTTTATTCCATTTGTTAGTGGCCGGCCCGGTCGCTGGTTTGCACTACCGTGGAAAAACTGCGGGTCCACAGCTACCTCATTTGGGCAGCTTACTGTGGTACAGGAGGTGCCTTTTACTTGCAGGGTGCCTGCGGGGACATTGGCAATCCTTTTAATACTTTTTTGCATGTGAATGGGGGCGGCGACCCACTTGGGTTCTACTAAACCACCAGTCCCAGAAAGCATTGCTTCAAGGTGTTACACCTGCGTATAATTACTGTGGGTATTTACTGGTGCTTGCCATCATGTCACATGGTCTGCCACCGAAGAGGGTGTTGGCCCGAAATGCGTCTGGCAGGAAAAGAACTTTGTTCGCGGCTCGCCCCTTGCGTTGGCATTAGTTCCTACCTGTAAGTGCATCCGACCCAGGGGCAACTCTTTCTTCCATTTGTTAGTGGCCGGCCCGGTCGCTGGTTTGCACTACAGTGGAAAAACTGCGGGTCCACAGCTACCTCATTTGGGCAGCTTACTGTGGTACAGGAGGTGCCTTTAACTTGCAGGGCACCTGCGGGGACATTGGCAATCCTTTTAATACTTTTTTGCATGTGAATGGCGGCGGCAACCCACTTGGGTTCTACTAAACCACCAGTCCCAGAAAGCATTGCTTCAAGGTGTTGCACCTGCGTATAATTACTGTGGGTATTTACTGGAGCTTGCCGTCATGTCACATGGTCTGCCACTGAAGAGGGCGTTAGCCCGAAACGCGTCTGGCAGGAAAAGGACTTTGTTCGCGGCTCGCCCCCTTGCGTTTGCATTAATTCCTACCTGTAAGTGCATCCCACCCAGGGGCAACTCTTTATTCCATTTGTTAGTGGCCAGCCCGGTCGCTGGTTTGCACTACAGTGGAAAAACTGCGGGTCCACAGCTACCTCATTTGGGCAGCTTACTGTGGTACAGGAGGTGCCTTCAACTTGCAGGGCACCTGCGGGGACATTGGCAATCCTTTTAATTCTTTTTTGCATGTGAATGGCGGCGGCAACCCACTTGGGTTCCACTAAACCACCAGTCCCAGAAAGCATTGCTTCAAGGTGTTACACCTGCGTATAATTACTGTGGGTATTTACTGGTGCTTGCCGTCATGTCACATGGTCTGCTACTGAAGAGGATGTTGGCCCGAAATGCGTCTGGCAGGAAAAGAACTTTGTTCACGGCTCGCGCCCTTGCGTTATCATTAATTCCTACCTGTAAGTGCATCCAACCCAGGGGCAACTCTTTCTTCCATTTGTTAGCGGCCGGCCCGGTCGCGGGTTTGCACTACCGCGGAAAAACTGAGGGTCCACATCTACCTCATTTGGGCAGCTTACTGTGGTGCGGGAAGTGCCTTTTACTTGCGGGGTTCCTGCGGGGACATTGGCAATCCTTTTAATACTTTTTTGCATGTGAATGGCGGCGGCGAACCACTTGGATTCTACTAATCCACCAGTCCCAGAAAGCATTGCTTCAAGGTGTTACACCTGCGTATAATTACTGTGGGTATTTACTGGCGCTTGCCGCTTGCCGTCATGTCACATGGTCTGCCACTGAAGAGGGCGTTGGCCCGAAACGCGTCTGGCAGGAAAAGGACTTTGTTCGCGGCTCGCGCCCTTGCGTTGGCATTAATTTCTACCTGTAAGTGCATACCACCCAGGGGTAACTCTTTCTTCAATTTGTTAGCGGCCGGCCCAGTCGTGGGTTTGCACTACCGTGGAAAAACTGCAGGTCCACAGCTACCTCATTTGGGCAGCTTACTGTGGTGCGGGAAGTGAGTTTTACTTGCGGGGTTCCTGCGGGGACATTGGCAATCCTTTTAATACTTTTTTGCATCTGAATGGCGGCGGCGAACCACTTGGATTTTACTAATCCACCAGTCCCAGAAAGCATTGCTTCAAGGTGTTACACCTGCGTATAATTACTGTGGGTATTTACTGGTGCTTGCCGTCATGTCACATGGTCTGCCACTGAAGAGGGCGTTGGCCCGAAACGCGTCTGGCAGGAAAAGGACTTTGTTCGCGGCTCGCGCCCTTCCATTGGCATTAATTCCTACCTGTAAGTGCATCCCACCCAGGGGCAACTCTTTCTTCCATTTGTTAGCGGCCGGCCCGGTCGCAGGTTTGCACTACCACTGAAAAACTGCGGGTCCACAGCTACCTCATTTGGGCAGCTTACTGTGGTACGGGAGGTGTCTTTTACTTGCGGGGTGAATGCGGGGACATTGGCAATACTTTTAATACTTTTTTGCATGTGAATGGCGGCGGCGACCCACTTGGGTTCTACTAAACCTCCAGTCCCAGAAAGCATTGCTTTAAGGTGTTACACCTGCGTATAATTACTGTGGGTATTTACTGGTGCTTGCCGTCATGTCACATGGTCTGCCACTGAAGAGGGCGTTGGCCCGAAACGCGTCTGGCAGGAAAAGGACTTTGCTCGCGGCTCGCGCCCTTGCATTGGCATTAATTCCTACCTTTAAGTGCATCCCACTCAGGGGCAACTCTTTCTTCCATTTGTTAGCGGCCGGCGAGGTCACGGGTTTGCACTACCGCAGAAAACCTGCGGGTCCACAGCTACCTCATTTGGGCAGCTTACTGTGGTGCTTGAGGTGCATTTTACTTGCGGGGTGCCTGCGGGGACATTGGCAATCCTTTTAATACTTTTTTGCATGTGAATGGCGGCGGCGGCCCACTTGGGTTCTACTAAACCACCAGTACCAGAAAGCATTGCTTCAAGGTGTTACACCTGCGTATAATTACTGTGGAAATTTACTGGTGCTTGCCGCTTGCCGTCATGTCACATGGTCTGCCACTGAAGAGGGCGTTAGCCCGAAACGCGTCTGACAGGAAAAGGACTTTGTTTGCGGCTCGCGCCCTTGCATTGGCATTAATTCCTACCTGTAAGTGCATCCCACCCAGGGGCAACTTTTTATTCCATTTGTTAGTGGCCGGCCCGGTCGCTGGTTTGCACTACCGTAGAAAAAATGCGGGTCCACAGCTACCTCATTTGGGCAGCTTACTGTGGTACAGGAGGTGCCTTTTACTTGCAGGGTGCCTGCGGGGACATTGGCAATCCTTTTAATACTTTTTTGCATGTGAATGGCGGCGGCGACCCACTTGGGTTCTACTAAACCACCAGTCCCAGAAAGCATTGCTTCAAGGTGTTACACCTGCGTATAATTACTGTGGGTATTTACTGGTGCTTGCCGTCATGTCACAAGGTCTGCTACTGAAGAGGGTGTTGGCCCGAAATGCTCTGGCAGGAAAAGAACTTTGTTCGCGGCTCGCGCCCTTCCATTGGCATTAATTCCTACCTGTAAGTGCATCCCACCCAGGGGCAACTCTTTCTTCCATTTGTTAGCGGCCGGCCCGGTCGCAGGTTTGCACTACCACTGAAAAACTGCGGGTCCACAGCTACCTCATTTGGGCAGCTTACTGTGGTACGGGAGGTGTCTTTTACTTGCGGGGTGAATGCGGGGACATTGGCAATACTTTTAATACTTTTTTGCATGTGAATGGCGGCGGCGACCCACTTGGGTTCTACTAAACCTCCAGTCCCAGAAAGCATTGCTTTAAGGTGTTACACCTGCGTATAATTACTGTGGGTATTTACTGGTGCCTGCCGTCATGTCACATGGTCTGCCACTGAAGAGGGCGTTGGCCCGAAACGCGTCTGGCAGGAAAAGGACTTTGCTCGCGGCTCGGGCCCTTGCATTGGCATTAATTCCTACCTTTAAGTGCATCCCACTCAGGGGCAACTCTTTCTTCCATTTGTTAGCGGCCGGCGATGTCACGGATTTGCACTACCGCAGAAAACCTGCGGGTCCACAGCTACCTCATTTGGGCAGCTTACTGTGGTGCTTGAGGTGCATTTTACTTGCGGGGTGCCTGCGGGGACATTGGCAATCCTTTTAATACTTTTTTGCATGTGAATGGCGGCGGCGGCCCACTTGGGTTCTACTAAACCACCAGTACCAGAAAGCATTGCTTCAAGGTGTTACACCTGCGTATAATTACTGTGGAAATTTACTGGTGCTTGCCGCTTGCCGTCATGTCACATGGTCTGCCACTGAAGAGGGCGTTAGCCCGAAACGCGTCTGACAGGAAAAGGACTTTGTTTGCGGCTCGCGCCATTGCATTGGCATTAATTCCTACCTGTAAGTGCATCCCACCCAGGGGCAACTCTTTATTCCATTTGTTAGTGGCCGGCCCGGTCGCTGGTTTGCACTACCGTGGAAAAACTGCGGGTCCACAGCTACCTCATTTGGGCAGCTTACTGTGGTACAGGAGGTGCCTTTTACTTGCAGGGTGCCTGCGGGGACATTGGCAATCCTTTTAATACTTTTTTGCATGTGAATGGGGGCGGCGACCCACTTGGGTTCTACTAAACCACCAGTCCCAGAAAGCATTGCTTCAAGGTGTTACACCTGCGTATAATTACTGTGGGTATTTACTGGTGCTTGCCATCATGTCACATGGTCTGCCACCGAAGAGGGTGTTGGCCCGAAATGCGTCTGGCAGGAAAAGAACTTTGTTCGCGGCTCGCCCCTTGCGTTGGCATTAGTTCCTACCTGTAAGTGCATCCGACCCAGGGGCAACTCTTTCTTCCATTTGTTAGTGGCCGGCCCGGTCGCTGGTTTGCACTACAGTGGAAAAACTGCGGGTCCACAGCTACCTCATTTGGGCAGCTTACTGTGGTACAGGAGGTGCCTTTAACTTGCAGGGCACCTGCGGGGACATTGGCAATCCTTTTAATACTTTTTTGCATGTGAATGGCGGCGGCAACCCACTTGGGTTCTACTAAACCACCAGTCCCAGAAAGCATTGCTTCAAGGTGTTGCACCTGCGTATAATTACTGTGGGTATTTACTGGAGCTTGCCGTCATGTCACATGGTCTGCCACTGAAGAGGGCGTTAGCCCGAAACGCATCTGGCAGGAAAAGGACTTTGTTCGCGGCTCGCCCCCTTGCGTTTGCATTAATTCCTACCTGTAAGTGCATCCCACCCAGGGGCAACTCTTTATTCCATTTGTTAGTGGCCAGCCCGGTCGCTGGTTTGCACTACAGTGGAAAAACTGCGGGTCCACAGCTACCTCATTTGGGCAGCTTACTGTGGTACAGGAGGTGCCTTCAACTTGCAGGGCACCTGCGGGGACATTGGCAATCCTTTTAATTCTTTTTTGCATGTGAATGGCGGCGGCAACCCACTTGGGTTCCACTAAACCACCAGTCCCAGAAAGCATTGCTTCAAGGTGTTACACCTGCGTATAATTACTGTGGGTATTTACTGGTGCTTGCCGTCATGTCACATGGTCTGCTACTGAAGAGGATGTTGGCCCGAAATGCGTCTGGCAGGAAAAGAACTTTGTTCACGGCTCGCGCCCTTGCGTTATCATTAATTCCTACCTGTAAGTGCATCCAACCCAGGGGCAACTCTTTCTTCCATTTGTTAGCGGCCGGCCCAGTCGCGGGTTTGCACTACCGCGGAAAAACTGAGGGTCCACATCTACCTCATTTGGGCAGCTTACTGTGGTGCGGGAAGTGCCTTTTACTTGCGGGGTTCCTGCGGGGACATTGGCAATCCTTTTAATACTTTTTTGCATGTGAATGGCGGCGGCGAACCACTTGGATTCTACTAATCCACCAGTCCCAGAAAGCATTGCTTCAAGGTGTTACACCTGCGTATAATTACTGTGGGTATTTACTGGCGCTTGCCGCTTGCAGTCATGTCACATGGTCTGCCACTGAAGAGGGCGTTGGCCCGAAACGCGTCTGGCAGGAAAAGGACTTTGTTCGCGGCTCGCGCCCTTGCGTTGGCATTAATTTCTACCTGTAAGTGCATACCACCCAGGGGTAACTCTTTCTTCAATTTGTTAGCGGCCGGCCCAGTCGTGGGTTTGCACTACCGTGGAAAAACTGCAGGTCCACAGCTACCTCATTTGGGCAGCTTACTGTGGTGCGGGAAGTGAGTTTTACTTGCGGGGTTCCTGCGGGGACATTGGCAATCCTTTTAATACTTTTTTGCATCTGAATGGCGGCGGCGAACCACTTGGATTTTACTAATCCACCAGTCCCAGAAAGCATTGCTTCAAGGTGTTACACCTGCGTATAATTACTGTGGGTATTTACTGGTGCTTGCCGTCATGTCACATGGTCTGCCACTGAAGAGGGCGTTGGCCCGAAACGCGTCTGGCAGGAAAAGGACTTTGTTCGCGGCTCGCGCCCTTCCATTGGCATTAATTCCTACCTGTAAGTGCATCCCACCCAGGGGCAACTCTTTCTTCCATTTGTTAGCGGCCGGCCCGGTCGCAGGTTTGCACTACCACTGAAAAACTGCGGGTCCACAGCTACCTCATTTGGGCAGCTTACTGTGGTACGGGAGGTGTCTTTTACTTGCGGGGTGAATGCGGGGACATTGGCAATACTTTTAATACTTTTTTGCATGTGAATGGCGGCGGCGACCCACTTGGGTTCTACTAAACCTCCAGTCCCAGAAAGCATTGCTTTAAGGTGTTACACCTGCGTATAATTACTGTGGGTATTTACTGGTGCTTGCCGTCATGTCACATGGTCTGCCACTGAAGAGGGCGTTGGCCCGAAACGCGTCTGGCAGGAAAAGGACTTTGCTCGCGGCTCGCGCCCTTGCATTGGCATTAATTCCTACCTTTAAGTGCATCCCACTCAGGGGCAACTCTTTCTTCCATTTGTTAGCGGCCGGCGAGGTCACGGGTTTGCACTACCGCAGAAAACCTGCGGGTCCACAGCTACCTCATTTGGGCAGCTTACTGTGGTGCTTGAGGTGCATTTTACTTGCGGGGTGCCTGCGGGGACATTGGCAATCCTTTTAATACTTTTTTGCATGTGAATGGCGGCGGCGGCCCACTTGGGTTCTACTAAACCACCAGTACCAGAAAGCATTGCTTCAAGGTGTTACACCTGCGTATAATTACTGTGGAAATTTACTGGTGCTTGCCGCTTGCCGTCATGTCACATGGTCTGCCACTGAAGAGGGCGTTAGCCCGAAACGCGTCTGACAGGAAAAGGACTTTGTTTGCGGCTCGCGCCCTTGCATTGGCATTAATTCCTACCTGTAAGTGCATCCCACCCAGGGGCAACTTTTTATTCCATTTGTTAGTGGCCGGCCCGGTCGCTGGTTTGCACTACCGTAGAAAAAATGCGGGTCCACAGCTACCTCATTTGGGCAGCTTACTGTGGTACAGGAGGTGCCTTTTACTTGCAGGGTGCCTGCGGGGACATTGGCAATCCTTTTAATACTTTTTTGCATGTGAATGGCGGCGGCGACCCACTTGGGTTCTACTAAACCACCAGTCCCAGAAAGCATTGCTTCAAGGTGTTACACCTGCGTATAATTACTGTGGGTATTTACTGGTGCTTGCCATCATGTCACATGGTCTGCCACCGAAGAGGGTGTTGGCCCGAAATGCGTCTGGCAGGAAAAGAACTTTGTTCGCGGCTCGCCCCTTGCGTTGGCATTAGTTCCTACCTGTAAGTGCATCCGACCCAGGGGCAACTCTTTCTTCCATTTGTTAGCGGCCGGCCCGGTCGCGGGTTTGCACTACCGAGGAAAAACTGAGGGTCCACAGCTACCTCATTTGGGCAGCTTACTGTGGTGCGGGAGGTGCCTTTTACTTGCGGGGTGTCTGCGGGGACATTGGCAATCCTTTTAATACTTTTTTGCATGTGAATGGCGGCGGCGACTCACTTGGGTTCTACTAAACCACCAGTCCCAGAAAGCATTGCTTCAAAGTGTTACACCTGCGTATAATTACTGTGGGTATTTACTGGTGCTTGCCGCTTGCCGTCATGTCACATGGTCTGCAACTGAAGAGGGCGTTGGCCTGAAACGCGTCTGGCAGGAAAAGTACTTTGTTCGCGGCTCGCGCCCTTGCGTTGGCATTAATTTCTACCTGTAAGTGCATCCCACCCAGGGGTAACTCTTTCTTCCATTTGTTAGCGGCCGGCCCGGTCGTGGGTTTGCACTACCGTGGAAAAACTGCAGGTCCACAGCTACCTCATTTGGGCAGCTTACTGTGGTGCGGGAGGTGCCTTTTACTTGCGGGGTGCCTGCGGGGACATGGGCAATCCTTTTAATACTTGTTTGCATGTGAATTTTGGCGGCGAACCACTTGGGTTCTACTAAACCACCAGTCCCAGAAAGCATTGCTTCAAGGTTTTGCACCTGCATATAATTACTGTGGGTATTTACTGGAGCTTGCCGTCATGTCACATGGTCTGCCACTGAAGAGGACGTTAGCCCGAAACGCGTCTGGCAGGAAAAGGACTTTGTTCACGACTCGCGCCCTTGCGTTATCATTAATTCCTACCTGTAAGTGCATCCAACACTGGGGGAACTCTTTCTTCCATTTGTTAGCGGCCGGCCCGGTCGCGGGTTTGCACTACCGCGGAAAAACTGAGGGTCCACAGCTACCTTATTTGGGCAGCTTACTGTGGTGCGGGAGGTGCCTTTTACTTGCGGGGTGTCTGCGGGGACATTGGCAATCCTCTTAATACTTTTTTGCATGTGAATGGCGGCGGCGAGTCACTTGGGTTCTACTAAACCACCAGTCCCAGAAAGCATTGCTTCAAAGTGTTACACCTGCGTATAATTACTGTGGGTATTTACTGGTGCTTGCCGCTTGCCGTCATGTCACATGGTCTGCCACTGAAGAGGGCGTTGGCCCGAAACGCGTCTGGCAGGAAAAGGACTTTGTTCGCGGCTCGCGCCCTTGCGTTGGCATTAATTTCTACCTGTAAGTGCATCCCACCCAGGGGTTACTCTTTCTTCAATTTGTTAGCGGCCGGCCCAGTCGTGGGTTTGCACTACCGTGGAAAAACTGCAGGTCCAAAGCTACCTCATTTGGGCAGCTTACTGTGGTGGGGGAGGTGCCTTTTACTTGCGGGGTGCCTGCGGGGACATTGGCAATCCTTTTAATACTTTTTTGCATGTGAATGGCGGCGGCGAACCACTTGGATTCTACTAATCCACCAGTCCCAGAAAGCATTGCTTCAAGGTGTTACACCTGCGTATAATTACTGTGGGTATTTACTGGTGCTTGCCGTCATGTCACATGGTCTGCCACTGAAGAGGGTGTTGGCCCGAAACGCGTCTGGCAGGAAAAGGACTTTGTTCGCGGCTCGCGCCCTTCCATTGGCATTAATTCCTACCTGTAAGTGCATCCCACCCAGGGGCAACTCTTTCTTCCATTTGTTAGCGGCCGGCCCGGTCGCAGGTTTGCACTACCACTGAAAAACTGCGGGTCCACAGCTACCTCATTTGGGCAGCTTACTGTGGTACGGGAGGTGTCTTTTACTTGCGGGGTGAATGCGGGGACATTGGCAATACTTTTAATACTTTTTTGCATGTGAATGGCGGCGGCGACCCACTTGGGTTCTACTAAACCTCCAGTCCCAGAAAGCATTGCTTTAAGGTGTTACACCTGCGTATAATTACTGTGAGTATTTACTGGTGCTTGCCGTCATGTCACATGGTCTGCCACTGAAGAGGGCGTTGGCCCGAAACGCGTCTGGTAGGAAAAGGACTTTGTTCGCGGCTCATGCCCTTGCGTTGGCATTAATTCCTACCTGTAAGTGCATCCCACCCAGGGGCAACTCTTTCTTCCATTTGTTAGCGGCCGGCCCGGTCGTGGGTTTGCACTACCGCGGAAAAACTGCAGGTCCACAGCGACCTCATTTGGGCAGCTTACTGTGGTACGGGAGGTGCCTTTTACTTGAGGGATGCCTGCGGGGACATTGGCAATAATTTTAATACTTTTTTGCATGTGAATGGCGGCGGCGACCCACTTGGGTTCTACTAAACCACCAGTCCCAGAAAGCATTGCTTCAAAGTGTTACACCTGCATATAATTACTGTGGGTATTTACTGGTGCTTGCCGCTTGCCGTCATGTCACATGGTCTGCCACTGAAGAGGGCATTGGCCCGAAACGCGTCTGGCAGGAAAAGGACTTTGTTCGCGGCTCGCGCCTTTGCGTTGGCATTAATTTCTACCTGTAAGTGCATCCCACCCAGGGGTAACTCTTTCTTCAATTTGTTAGCGGCCGGCCCAGTCGTGGGTTTGCACTACCGTGGAAAAACTGCAGGTCCACAGCTACCTCATTTGGGCAGCTTACTGTGGTGCGGGAGGTGCCTTTTACTTGCGGGGTGCCTGCGGGGACATTGGCAATACTTTTAATACTTTTTTGCATGTGAATGGCGGCGGCGACCCACTTGGGTTCTACTAAACCTCCAGTCCCAGAAAGCATTGCTTTAAGGTGTTACACCTGCGTATAATTACTGTGGGTATTTACTGGTGCTTGCCGTCATGTCACATGGTCTGCCACTGAAGAGGGCGTTGGCCCGAAACGCGTCTGGCAGGAAAAGGACTTTGCTCGCGGCTCGCGCCCTTGCATTGGCATTAATTCCTACCTTTGAGTGCATCCCACTCAGGGGCAACTCTTTCTTCCATTTGTTAGCGGCCGGCGAGGTCACGGGTTTGCACTACCGCAGAAAACCTGCGGGTCCACAGCTACCTCATTTGGGCAGCTTACTGTGGTGCTTGAGGTGCATTTTACTTGCGGGGTGCCTGCGGGGACATTGGCAATCCTTTTAATACTTTTTTGCATGTGAATGGCGGCGGCGGCCCACTTGGGTTCTACTAAACCACCAGTACCAGAAAGCATTGCTTCAAGGTGTTACACCTGCGTATAATTACTGTGGAAATTTACTGGTGCTTGCCGCTTGCCGTCATGTCACATGGTCTGCCACTGAAGAGGGCGTTAGCCCGAAACGCGTCTGACAGGAAAAGGACTTTGTTTGCGGCTCGCGCCCTTGCCCTCGCGCCCTTGCATTGGCATTAATTCCTACCTGTAAGTGCATCCCACCCAGGGGCAACTCTTTATTCCATTTGTTAGTGGCCGGCCCGGTCGCTGGTTTGCACTACCGTGGAAAAACTGCGGGTCCACAGCTACCTCATTTGGGCAGCTTACTGTGGTACAGGAGGTGCCTTTTACTTGCAGGGTGCCTGCGGGGACATTGGCAATCCTTTTAATACTTTTTTGCATGTGAATGGCGGCGGCGACCCACTTGGGTTCTACTAAACCACCAGTCCCAGAAAGCACTGCTTCAAGGTGTTACACCTGCGTATAATTACTGTGGGTATTTACTGGTGCTTGCCGTCATGTCACATGGTCTGCCACTGAAGAGGGCGTTGGCCCGAAACGCGTCTGGCAGGAAAAGGACTTTGTTCGCGGCTCGCGCCCTTCCATTGGCATTAATTCCTACCTGTAAGTGCATCCCACCCAGGGGCAACTCTTTCTTCCATTTGTTAGCGGCCGGCCCGGTCGCAGGTTTGCACTACCACTGAAAAACTGCGGGTCCACAGCTACCTCATTTGGGCAGCTTACTGTGGTACGGGAGGTGTCTTTTACTTGCGGGGTGAATGCGGGGACATTGGCAATACTTTTAATACTTTTTTGCATGTGAATGGCGGCGGCGACCCACTTGGGTTCTACTAAACCTCCAGTCCCAGAAAGCATTGCTTTAAGGTGTTACACTTGCGTATAATTACTGTGAGTATTTACTGGTGCTTGCCGTCATGTCACATGGTCTGCCACTGAAGAGGGCGTTGGCCCGAAACGCGTCTGGTAGGAAAAGGACTTTGTTCGCGGCTCACGCCCTTGCGTTGGCATTAATTCCTACCTGTAAGTGCATCCCACCCAGGGGCAACTCTTTCTTCCATTTGTTAGCGGCCGGCCCGGTCGTGGGTTTGCACTACCGCGGAAAAACTGCAGGTCCACAGCGACCTCATTTGGGCAGCTTACTGTGGTACGGGAGGTGCCTTTTACTTGAGGGATGCCTGCGGGGACATTGGCAATAATTTTAATACTTTTTTGCATGTGAATGGCGGCGGCGACCCACTTGGGTTCTACTAAACCACCAGTCCCAGAAAGCATTGCTTCAAAGTGTTACACCTGCGTATAATTACTGTGGGTATTTACTGGTGCTTGCCGCTTGCCGTCATGTCACATGGTCTGCCACTGAAGAGGGCGTTGGCCCGAAACGCGTCTGGCAGGAAAAGGACTTTGTTCGCGGCTCGCGCCCTTGCGTTGGCATTAATTTCTACCTGTAAGTGCATCCCACCCAGGGGTAACTCTTTCTTCAATTTGTTAGCGGCCGGCCCAGTCGTGGGTTTGCACTACCGTGGAAAAACTGCAGGTCCACAGCTACCTCATTTGGGCAGCTTACTGTGGTGCGGGAGGTGCCTTTTACTTGCGGGGTGCCTGCGGGGACATTGGCAATCCTTTTAATACTTTTTTGCATGTGAATGGCGGCGGCGAACCACTTGGATTCTACTAATCCACCAGTCCCAGAAAGCATTGCTTCAAGGTGTTACACCTGCGTATAATTACTGTGGGTATTTACTGGTGCTTGCCGTCATGTCACATGGTCTGCCACTGAAGAGGGCGTTGGCCCGAAACGCGTCTGGCAGGAAAAGGACTTTGTTCGCGGCTCGCGCCCTTCCATTGGCATTAATTCCTACCTGTAAGTGCATCCCACCCAGGGGCAACTCTTTCTTCAATTTGTTAGCGGCCGGCCCAGTCGTGGGTTTGCACTACCGTGGAAAAACTGCAGGTCCACAGCTACCTCATTTGGGCAGCTTACTGTGGTGCGGGAGGTGCCTTTTACTTGCGGGGTGCCTGCGGGGACATTGGCAATCCTTTTAATATTTTTTTGCATGTGAATGGCGGCAGCGACCCACTTGGGTTCCACTAAACCACCAGTCCCAGAAAGCATTGCTTCAAGGTGTTGCACCTGCGTATAAATATTGTGGGTATTTACTGGTGCTTGCCGCTTGCCGTCATGTCACATGGTCTGCCACTGAAGAGGGCGTTGGCCCGAAACGCATCTGGCAGGAAAAAGACTTTGTTCGCGGCTCACGCCCTTGCGTTGGCAATAATTCCTACCTGTAAGTGCATCCCACCCAGGGGCAACTCTTTCTTCCATTTGTTAGCGGCCGGCCCGGTCGCGGGTTTGCACTACTGCGGAAAAACTGCGGGACCACAGTTACCTCATTTGGGCAGCTTACTGTGGTACGGGAGGTGCCTTTTACTTGCGGGGTGCCTGTGGGGACATTGGCAATCCTTTTAATACTTGTTTGCATGTCAATGGCGGCGGCGACCCACTTGGGTTCTACTAAACCACCAGTCCCAGAAAGCATTGCTTCAAGGTGTTACACCTGCGTATAATTACTGTGGGTATTTACTGGTGTTTGCCGTCATGTCACATGGTCTGCCACTGAAGAGGGCGTTGGCCCGAAACGCATCTGGCAGGAAAAGGACTTTGCTCGCGGCTCGCGCCCTTGCATTGGCATTAATTCCGACTTTAAGTGCATCCCACTCAGGGGCAACTCTTTCTTCCATTTGTTAGCGGCCGGCGAGGTCACGGGTTTGCACTACCGCAGAAAACCTGCGGGTCCACAGCTACCTCATTTGGGCAGCTTACTGTGGTGCTTGAGGTGCATTTTACTTGCGGGGTGCCTGCGGGGACATTGGCAATCATTTTAATACTTTTTTGCATGTGAATGGCGGCGGCGGCCCACTTGGGTTCTACTAAACCACCAGTACCAGAAAGCATTGCTTCAAGGTGTTACACCTGCGTATAATTACTGTGGAAATTTACTGGTGCTTGCCGCTTGCCGTCATGTCACATGGTCTGCCACTGAAGAGGGCGTTAGCCCGAAACGCGTCTGACAGGAAAAGGACTTTGTTTGCGGCTCGCGCCCTTGCATTGGCATTAATTCCTACCTGTAAGTGCATCCCACCCAGGGGCAACTCTTTATTCCATTTGTTAGTGGCCGGCCCGGTCGCTGGTTTGCACTACCGTGGAAAAACTGCGGGTCCACAGCTACCTCATTTGGGCAGCTTACTGTGGTACAGGAGGTGCCTTTTACTTGCAGGGTGCCTGCGGGGACATTGGCAATCCTTTTAATACTTTTTTGCATGTGAATGGCGACGGCGACCCACTTGGGTTCTACTAAACCACCAGTCCCAGAAAGCATTGCTTCAAGGTGTTACACCTGCGTATAATTACTGTGGGTATTTACTGGTGCTTGCCATCATGTCACATGGTCTGCCACCGAAGAGGGTGTTGGCCCGAAATGCGTCTGGCAGGAAAAGAACTTTGTTCGCGGCTCGCGCCCTTGCGTTGGCATTAGTTCCTACCTGTAAGTGCATCCGACCCAGGGGCAACTCTTTCTTCCATTTGTTAGCGGCCGGCCCGGTCGCGGGTTTGCACTACCGCGGAAAAACTGAGGGTCCACAGCTACCTCATTTGGGCAGCTTACTGTGGTGCGGGAGGTGCCTTTTACTTGCGGGGTGTCTGCGGGGACATTGGCAATCCTTTTAATACTTTTTTGCATGTGAATGGCGGCGGCGACTCACTTGGGTTCTACTAAACCACCAGTCCCAGAAAGCATTGCTTCAAAGTGTTACACCTGCGTATAATTACTGTGGGTATTTACTGGTGCTTGCCGCTTGCCGTCATGTCACATGGTCTGCAACTGAAGAGGGCGTTGGCCTGAAACGCGTCTGGCAGGAAAAGGACTTTGTTCGCGGCTCCCGCCCTTGCGTTGGCATTAATTTCTACCTGTAAGTGCATCCCACCCAGGGGTAACTCTTTCTTCCATTTGTTAGCGGCAGGCCCGGTCGTGGGTTTGCACTACCGTGGAAAAACTGCAGGTCCACAGCTACCTCATTTGGGCAGCTTACTGTGGTGCGGGAGGTGCCTTTTACTTGCGGGGTGCCTGCGGGGACATTGGCAATCCTTTTATTACTTTTTTGCATGTGAATGGCGGCGGCGAACCACTTGGGTTCTACTAATCCACCAGTCCCAGAAAGCATTGCTTCAAGGTGTTGCACCTGCGTATAATTACTGTGGGTATTTACTGGAGCTTGCCGTCATGTCACATGGTCTGCCACTGAAGAGGGCGTTAGCCCGAAACGCGTCTGGCAGGAAAAGGACTTTGTTCGCGGCTCGCCCCCTTGCGTTTGCATTAATTCCTACCTGTAAGTGCATCCCACCCAGGGGCAACTCTTTATTCCATTTGTTAGTGGCCGGCCCGGTCGCTGGTTTGCACTACAGTGGAAAAACTGCGGGTCCACGGCTACCTCATTTGGGCAGCTTACTGTGGTACAGGAGGTGCCTTTAACTTGCAGGGCACCTGCGGGGACATTGGCAATCCTTTTAATACTTTTTTGCATGTGAATGGCGGCGGCAACCCACTTGGGTTCTACTAAACCACCAGTCCCAGAAAGCATTGCTTCAAGGTGTTACACCTGCGTATAATTACTGTGGGTATTTACTGGTGCTTGCCGTCATGTCACAAGGTCTGCTACTGAAGAGGGTGTTGGCCCGAAATGCTCTGGCAGGAAAAGAACTTTGTTCGCGGCTCGCGCCCTTCCATTGGCATTAATTCCTACCTGTAAGTGCATCCCACCCAGGGGCAACTCTTTCTTCCATTTGTTAGCGGCCGGCCCGGTCGCAGGTTTGCACTACCACTGAAAAACTGCGGGTCCACAGCTACCTCATTTGGGCAGCTTACTGTGGTACGGGAGGTGTCTTTTACTTGCGGGGTGAATGCGGGGACATTGGCAATACTTTTAATACTTTTTTGCATGTGAATGGCGGCGGCGACCCACTTGGGTTCTACTAAACCTCCAGTCCCAGAAAGCATTGCTTTAAGGTGTTACACCTGCGTATAATTACTGTGGGTATTTACTGGTGCCTGCCGTCATGTCACATGGTCTGCCACTGAAGAGGGCGTTGGCCCGAAACGCGTCTGGCAGGAAAAGGACTTTGCTCGCGGCTCGGGCCCTTGCATTGGCATTAATTCCTACCTTTAAGTGCATCCCACTCAGGGGCAACTCTTTCTTCCATTTGTTAGCGGCCGGCGATGTCACGGATTTGCACTACCGCAGAAAACCTGCGGGTCCACAGCTACCTCATTTGGGCAGCTTACTGTGGTGCTTGAGGTGCATTTTACTTGCGGGGTGCCTGCGGGGACATTGGCAATCCTTTTAATACTTTTTTGCATGTGAATGGCGGCGGCGGCCCACTTGGGTTCTACTAAACCACCAGTACCAGAAAGCATTGCTTCAAGGTGTTACACCTGCGTATAATTACTGTGGAAATTTACTGGTGCTTGCCGCTTGCCGTCATGTCACATGGTCTGCCACTGAAGAGGGCGTTAGCCCGAAACGCGTCTGACAGGAAAAGGACTTTGTTTGCGGCTCGCGCCATTGCATTGGCATTAATTCCTACCTGTAAGTGCATCCCACCCAGGGGCAACTCTTTATTCCATTTGTTAGTGGCCGGCCCGGTCGCTGGTTTGCACTACCGTGGAAAAACTGCGGGTCCACAGCTACCTCATTTGGGCAGCTTACTGTGGTACAGGAGGTGCCTTTTACTTGCAGGGTGCCTGCGGGGACATTGGCAATCCTTTTAATACTTTTTTGCATGTGAATGGGGGCGGCGACCCACTTGGGTTCTACTAAACCACCAGTCCCAGAAAGCATTGCTTCAAGGTGTTACACCTGCGTATAATTACTGTGGGTATTTACTGGTGCTTGCCATCATGTCACATGGTCTGCCACCGAAGAGGGTGTTGGCCCGAAATGCGTCTGGCAGGAAAAGAACTTTGTTCGCGGCTCGCCCCTTGCGTTGGCATTAGTTCCTACCTGTAAGTGCATCCGACCCAGGGGCAACTCTTTCTTCCATTTGTTAGTGGCCGGCCCGGTCGCTGGTTTGCACTACAGTGGAAAAACTGCGGGTCCACAGCTACCTCATTTGGGCAGCTTACTGTGGTACAGGAGGTGCCTTTAACTTGCAGGGCACCTGCGGGGACATTGGCAATCCTTTTAATACTTTTTTGCATGTGAATGGCGGCGGCAACCCACTTGGGTTCTACTAAACCACCAGTCCCAGAAAGCATTGCTTCAAGGTGTTGCACCTGCGTATAATTACTGTGGGTATTTACTGGAGCTTGCCGTCATGTCACATGGTCTGCCACTGAAGAGGGCGTTAGCCCGAAACGCGTCTGGCAGGAAAAGGACTTTGTTCGCGGCTCGCCCCCTTGCGTTTGCATTAATTCCTACCTGTAAGTGCATCCCACCCAGGGGCAACTCTTTATTCCATTTGTTAGTGGCCAGCCCGGTCGCTGGTTTGCACTACAGTGGAAAAACTGCGGGTCCACAGCTACCTCATTTGGGCAGCTTACTGTGGTACAGGAGGTGCCTTCAACTTGCAGGGCACCTGCGGGGACATTGGCAATCCTTTTAATTCTTTTTTGCATGTGAATGGCGGCGGCAACCCACTTGGGTTCTACTAAACCACCAGTCCCAGAAAGCATTGCTTCAAGGTGTTACACCTGCGTATAATTACTGTGGGTATTTACTGGTGCTTGCCGTCATGTCACATGGTCTGCTACTGAAGAGGATGTTGGCCCGAAATGCGTCTGGCAGGAAAAGAACTTTGTTCACGGCTCGCGCCCTTGCGTTATCATTAATTCCTACCTGTAAGTGCATCCAACCCAGGGGCAACTCTTTCTTCCATTTGTTAGCGGCCGGCCCGGTCGCGGGTTTGCACTACCGCGGAAAAACTGAGGGTCCACATCTACCTCATTTGGGCAGCTTACTGTGGTGCGGGAAGTGCCTTTTACTTGCGGGGTTCCTGCGGGGACATTGGCAATCCTTTTAATACTTTTTTGCATGTGAATGGCGGCGGCGAACCACTTGGATTCTACTAATCCACCAGTCCCAGAAAGCATTGCTTCAAGGTGTTACACCTGCGTATAATTACTGTGGGTATTTACTGGCGCTTGCCGCTTGCCGTCATGTCACATGGTCTGCCACTGAAGAGGGCGTTGGCCCGAAACGCGTCTGGCAGGAAAAGGACTTTGTTCGCGGCTCGCGCCCTTGCGTTGGCATTAATTTCTACCTGTAAGTGCATACCACCCAGGGGTAACTCTTTCTTCAATTTGTTAGCGGCCGGCCCAGTCGTGGGTTTGCACTACCGTGGAAAAACTGCAGGTCCACAGCTACCTCATTTGGGCAGCTTACTGTGGTGCGGGAAGTGAGTTTTACTTGCGGGGTTCCTGCGGGGACATTGGCAATCCTTTTAATACTTTTTTGCATCTGAATGGCGGCGGCGAACCACTTGGATTTTACTAATCCACCAGTCCCAGAAAGCATTGCTTCAAGGTTTTACACCTGCGTATAATTACTGTGGGTATTTACTGGTGCTTGCCGTCATGTCACATGGTCTGCCACTGAAGAGGGCGTTGGCCCGAAACGCGTCTGGCAGGAAAAGGACTTTGTTCGCGGCTCGCGCCCTTCCATTGGCATTAATTCCTACCTGTAAGTGCATCCCACCCAGGGGCAACTCTTTCTTCCATTTGTTAGCGGCCGGCCCGGTCGCAGGTTTGCACTACCACTGAAAAACTGCGGGTCCACAGCTACCTCATTTGGGCAGCTTACTGTGGTACGGGAGGTGTCTTTTACTTGCGGGGTGAATGCGGGGACATTGGCAATACTTTTAATACTTTTTTGCATGTGAATGGCGGCGGCGACCCACTTGGGTTCTACTAAACCTCCAGTCCCAGAAAGCATTGCTTTAAGGTGTTACACCTGCGTATAATTACTGTGGGTATTTACTGGTGCTTGCCGTCATGTCACATGGTCTGCCACTGAAGAGGGCGTTGGCCCGAAACGCGTCTGGCAGGAAAAGGACTTTGCTCGCGGCTCGCGCCCTTGCATTGGCATTAATTCCTACCTTTAAGTGCATCCCACTCAGGGGCAACTCTTTCTTCCATTTGTTAGCGGCCGGCGAGGTCACGGGTTTGCACTACCGCAGAAAACCTGCGGGTCCACAGCTACCTCATTTGGGCAGCTTACTGTGGTGCTTGAGGTGCATTTTACTTGCGGGGTGCCTGCGGGGACATTGGCAATCCTTTTAATACTTTTTTGCATGTGAATGGCGGCGGCGGCCCACTTGGGTTCTACTAAACCACCAGTACCAGAAAGCATTGCTTCAAGGTGTTACACCTGCGTATAATTACTGTGGAAATTTACTGGTGCTTGCCGCTTGCCGTCATGTCACATGGTCTGCCACTGAAGAGGGCGTTAGCCCGAAACGCGTCTGACAGGAAAAGGACTTTGTTTGCGGCTCGCGCCCTTGCATTGGCATTAATTCCTACCTGTAAGTGCATCCCACCCAGGGGCAACTTTTTATTCCATTTGTTAGTGGCCGGCCCGGTCGCTGGTTTGCACTACCGTAGAAAAAATGCGGGTCCACAGCTACCTCATTTGGGCAGCTTACTGTGGTACAGGAGGTGCCTTTTACTTGCAGGGTGCCTGCGGGGACATTGGCAATCCTTTTAATACTTTTTTGCATGTGAATGGCGGCGGCGACCCACTTGGGTTCTACTAAACCACCAGTCCCAGAAAGCATTGCTTCAAGGTGTTACACCTGCGTATAATTACTGTGGGTATTTACTGGTGCTTGCCATCATGTCACATGGTCTGCCACCGAAGAGGGTGTTGGCCCGAAATGCGTCTGGCAGGAAAAGAACTTTGTTCGCGGCTCGCCCCCTTGCGTTGGCATTAGTTCCTACCTGTAAGTGCATCCGACCCAGGGGCAACTCTTTCTTCCATTTGTTAGCGGCCGGCCCGGTCGCGGGTTTGCACTACCGAGGAAAAACTGAGGGTCCACAGCTACCTCATTTGGGCAGCTTACTGTGGTGCGGGAGGTGCCTTTTACTTGCGGGGTGTCTGCGGGGACATTGGCAATCCTTTTAATACTTTTTTGCATGTGAATGGCGGCGGCGACTCACTTGGGTTCTACTAAACCACCAGTCCCAGAAAGCATTGCTTCAAAGTGTTACACCTGCGTATAATTACTGTGGGTATTTACTGGTGCTTGCCGCTTGCCGTCATGTCACATGGTCTGCAACTGAAGAGGGCGTTGGCCTGAAACGCGTCTGGCAGGAAAAGTACTTTGTTCGCGGCTCGCGCCCTTGCGTTGGCATTAATTTCTACCTGTAAGTGCATCCCACCCAGGGGTAACTCTTTCTTCCATTTGTTAGCGGCCGGCCCGGTCGTGGGTTCGCACTACCGTGGAAAAACTGCAGGTCCACAGCTACCTCATTTGGGCAGCTTACTGTGGTGCGGGAGGTGCCTTTTACTTGCGGGGTGCCTGCGGGGACATGGGCAATCCTTTTAATACTTGTTTGCATGTGAATTTTGGCGGCGAACCACTTGGGTTCTACTAAACCACCAGTCCCAGAAAGCATTGCTTCAAGGTTTTGCACCTGCATATAATTACTGTGGGTATTTACTGGAGCTTGCCGTCATGTCACATGGTCTGCCACTGAAGAGGACGTTAGCCCGAAACGCGTCTGGCAGGAAAAGGACTTTGTTCACGACTCGCGCCCTTGCGTTATCATTAATTCCTACCTGTAAGTGCATCCAACACTGGGGGAACTCTTTCTTCCATTTGTTAGCGGCCGGCCCGGTCGCGGGTTTGCACTACCGCGGAAAAACTGAGGGTCCACAGCTACCTTATTTGGGCAGCTTACTGTGGTGCGGGAGGTGCCTTTTACTTGCGGGGTGTCTGCGGGGACATTGGCAATCCTCTTAATACTTTTTTGCATGTGAATGGCGGCGGCGAGTCACTTGGGTTCTACTAAACCACCAGTCCCAGAAAGCATTGCTTCAAAGTGTTACACCTGCGTATAATTACTGTGGGTATTTACTGGTGCTTGCCGCTTGCCGTCATGTCACATGGTCTGCCACTGAAGAGGGCGTTGGCCCGAAACGCGTCTGGCAGGAAAAGGACTTTGTTCGCGGCTCGCGCCCTTGCGTTGGCATTAATTTCTACCTGTAAGTGCATCCCACCCAGGGGTTACTCTTTCTTCAATTTGTTAGCGGCCGGCCCAGTCGTGGGTTTGCACTACCGTGGAAAAACTGCAGGTCCAAAGCTACCTCATTTGGGCAGCTTACTGTGGTGGGGGAGGTGCCTTTTACTTGCGGGGTGCCTGCGGGGACATTGGCAATCCTTTTAATACTTTTTTGCATGTGAATGGCGGCGGCGAACCACTTGGATTCTACTAATCCACCAGTCCCAGAAAGCATTGCTTCAAGGTGTTACACCTGCGTATAATTACTGTGGGTATTTACTGGTGCTTGCCGTCATGTCACATGGTCTGCCACTGAAGAGGGCGTTGGCCCGAAACGCGTCTGGCAGGAAAAGGACTTTGTTCGCGGCTCGCGCCCTTCCATTGGCATTAATTCCTACCTGTAAGTGCATCCCACCCAGGGGCAACTCTTTCTTCCATTTGTTAGCGGCCGGCCCGGTCGCAGGTTTGCACTACCACTGAAAAACTGCGGGTCCACAGCTACCTCATTTGGGCAGCTTACTGTGGTACGGGAGGTGTCTTTTACTTGCGGGGTGAATGCGGGGACATTGGCAATACTTTTAATACTTTTTTGCATGTGAATGGCGGCGGCGACCCACTTGGGTTCTACTAAACCTCCAGTCCCAGAAAGCATTGCTTTAAGGTGTTACACCTGCGTATAATTACTGTGAGTATTTACTGGTGCTTGCCGTCATGTCACATGGTCTGCCACTGAAGAGGGCGTTGGCCCGAAACGCGTCTGGTAGGAAAAGGACTTTGTTCGGGGCTCATGCCCTTGCGTTGGCATTAATTCCTACCTGTAAGTGCATCCCACCCAGGGGCAACTCTTTCTTCCATTTGTTAGCGGCCGGCCCGGTCGTGGGTTTGCACTACCGCGGAAAAACTGCAGGTCCACAGCGACCTCATTTGGGCAGCTTACTGTGGTACGGGAGGTGCCTTTTACTTGAGGGATGCCTGCGGGGACATTGGCAATAATTTTAATACTTTTTTGCATGTGAATGGCGGCGGCGACCCACTTGGGTTCTACTAAACCACCAGTCCCAGAAAGCATTGCTTCAAAGTGTTACACCTGCATATAATTACTGTGGGTATTTACTGGTGCTTGCCGCTTGCCGTCATGTCACATGGTCTGCCACTGAAGAGGGCATTGGCCCGAAACGCGTCTGGCAGGAAAAGGACTTTGTTCGCGGCTCGCGCCTTTGCGTTGGCATTAATTTCTACCTGTAAGTGCATCCCACCCAGGGGTAACTCTTTCTTCAATTTGTTAGCGGCCGGCCCAGTCGTGGGTTTGCACTACCGTGGAAAAACTGCAGGTCCACAGCTACCTCATTTGGGAAGCTTACTGTGGTGCGGGAGGTGCCTTTTACTTGCGGGGTGCCTGCGGGGACATTGGCAATACTTTTAATACTTTTTTGCATGTGAATGGCGGCGGCGACCCACTTGGGTTCTACTAAACCTCCAGTCCCAGAAAGCATTGCTTTAAGGTGTTACACCTGCGTATAATTACTGTGGGTATTTACTGGTGCTTGCCGTCATGTCACATGGTCTGCCACTGAAGAGGGCGTTGGCCCGAAACGCGTCTGGCAGGAAAAGGACTTTGCTCGCGGCTCGCGCCCTTGCATTGGCATTAATTCCTACCTTTGAGTGCATCCCACTCAGGGGCAACTCTTTCTTCCATTTGTTAGCGGCCGGCGAGGTCACGGGTTTGCACTACCGCAGAAAACCTGCGGGTCCACAGCTACCTCATTTGGGCAGCTTACTGTGGTGCTTGAGGTGCATTTTACTTGCGGGGTGCCTGCGGGGACATTGGCAATCCTTTTAATACTTTTTTGCATGTGAATGGCGGCGGCGGCCCACTTGGGTTCTACTAAACCACCAGTACCAGAAAGCATTGCTTCAAGGTGTTACACCTGCGTATAATTACTGTGGAAATTTACTGGTGCTTGCCGCTTGCCGTCATGTCACATGGTCTGCCACTGAAGAGGGCGTTAGCCCGAAACGCGTCTGACAGGAAAAGGACTTTGTTTGCGGCTCGCGCCCTTGCCCTCGCGCCCTTGCATTGGCATTAATTCCTACCTGTAAGTGCATCCCACCCAGGGGCAACTCTTTATTCCATTTGTTAGTGGCCGGCCCGGTCGCTGGTTTGCACTACCGTGGAAAAACTGCGGGTCCACAGCTACCTCATTTGGGCAGCTTACTGTGGTACAGGAGGTGCCTTTTACTTGCAGGGTGCCTGCGGGGACATTGGCAATCCTTTTAATACTTTTTTGCATGTGAATGGCGGCGGCGACCCACTTGGGTTCTACTAAACCACCAGTCCCAGAAAGCACTGCTTCAAGGTGTTACACCTGCGTATAATTACTGTGGGTATTTACTGGTGCTTGCCGTCATGTCACATGGTCTGCCACTGAAGAGGGCGTTGGCCCGAAACGCGTCTGGCAGGAAAAGGACTTTGTTCGCGGCTCGCGCCCTTCCATTGGCATTAATTCCTACCTGTAAGTGCATCCCACCCAGGGGCAACTCTTTCTTCCATTTGTTAGCGGCCGGCCCGGTCGCAGGTTTGCACTACCACTGAAAAACTGCGGGTCCACAGCTACCTCATTTGGGCAGCTTACTGTGGTACGGGAGGTGTCTTTTACTTGCGGGGTGAATGCGGGGACATTGGCAATACTTTTAATACTTTTTTGCATGTGAATGGCGGCGGCGACCCACTTGGGTTCTACTAAACCTCCAGTCCCAGAAAGCATTGCTTTAAGGTGTTACACTTGCGTATAATTACTGTGAGTATTTACTGGTGCTTGCCGTCATGTCACATGGTCTGCCACTGAAGAGGGCGTTGGCCCGAAACGCGTCTGGTAGGAAAAGGACTTTGTTCGCGGCTCACGCCCTTGCGTTGGCATTAATTCCTACCTGTAAGTGCATCCCACCCAGGGGCAACTCTTTCTTCCATTTGTTAGCGGCCGGCCCGGTCGTGGGTTTGCACTACCGCGGAAAAACTGCAGGTCCACAGCGACCTCATTTGGGCAGCTTACTGTGGTACGGGAGGTGCCTTTTACTTGAGGGATGCCTGCGGGGACATTGGCAATAATTTTAATACTTTTTTGCATGTGAATGGCGGCGGCGACCCACTTGGGTTCTACTAAACCACCAGTCCCAGAAAGCATTGCTTCAAAGTGTTACACCTGCGTATAATTACTGTGGGTATTTACTGGTGCTTGCCGCTTGCCGTCATGTCACATGGTCTGCCACTGAAGAGGGCGTTGGCCCGAAACGCGTCTGGCAGGAAAAGGACTTTGTTCGCGGCTCGCGCCCTTGCGTTGGCATTAATTTCTACCTGTAAGTGCATCCCACCCAGGGGTAACTCTTTCTTCAATTTGTTAGCGGCCGGCCCAGTCGTGGGTTTGCACTACCGTGGAAAAACTGCAGGTCCACAGCTACCTCATTTGGGCAGCTTACTGTGGTGCGGGAGGTGCCTTTTACTTGCGGGGTGCCTGCGGGGACATTGGCAATCCTTTTAATACTTTTTTGCATGTGAATGGCGGCGGCGAACCACTTGGATTCTACTAATCCACCAGTCCCAGAAAGCATTGCTTCAAGGTGTTACACCTGCGTATAATTACTGTGGGTATTTACTGGTGCTTGCCGTCATGTCACATGGTCTGCCACTGAAGAGGGCGTTGGCCCGAAACGCGTCTGGCAGGAAAAGGACTTTGTTCGCGGCTCGCGCCCTTCCATTGGCATTAATTCCTACCTGTAAGTGCATCCCACCCAGGGGCAACTCTTTCTTCCATTTGTTAGCGGCCGGCCCGGTCGCAGGTTTGCACTACCACTGAAAAACTGCGGGTCCACAGCTACCTCCTTTGGGCAGCTTACTGTGGTACGGGAGGTGTCTTTTACTTGCGGGGTGAATGCGGGGACATTGGCAATACTTTTAATACTTTTTTGCATGTGAATGGCGGCGGCGACCCACTTGGGTTCAACTAAACCTCCAGTCCCAGAAAGCATTGCTTTAAGGTGTTACACCTGCGTATAATTACTGTGGGTATTTACTGGTGCTTGCCGTCATGTCACATGGTCTGCCACTGAAGAGGGCGTTGGCCCGAAACGCGTCTGGCAGGAAAAGGACTTTGCTCGCGGCTCGCGCCCTTGCATTGGCATTAATTCCTACCTTTAAGTGCATCCCACTCAGGGGCAACTCTTTCTTCCATTTGTTAGCGGCCGGCGAGGTCACGGGTTTGCACTATCGCAGAAAACCTGCGGGTCCACAGCTACCTCATTTGGGCAGCTTACTGTGGTGCTTGAGGTGCATTTTACTTGCGGGGTGCCTGCGGGGACATTGGCAATCCTTTTAATACTTTTTTGCATGTGAATGGCGGCGGCGGCCCACTTGGGTTCTACTAAACCACCAGTACCAGAAAGCATTGCTTCAAGGTGTTACACCTGCGTATAATTACTGTGGAAATTTACTGGTGCTTGCCGATTGCCGTCATGTCACATGGTCTGCCACTGAAGAGGGCGTTAGCCCGAAACGCGTCTGACAGGAAAAGGACTTTGTTTGCGGCTCGCGCCCTTGCCCTCGCGCCCTTGCATTGGCATTAATTCCTACCTGTAAGTGCATCCCACCCAGGGGCAACTCTTTATTCCATTTGTTAGTGGCCGGCCCGGTCGCTGGTTTGCACTACCGTGGAAAAACTGCGGGTCCACAGCTACCTCATTTGGGCAGCTTACTGTGGTACAGGAGGTGCCTTTTACTTGCAGGGTGCCTGCGGGGACATTGGCAATCCTTTTAATACTTTTTTGCATGTGAATGGCGGCCGCGACCCACTTGGGTTCTACTAAACCACCAGTCCCAGAAAGCATTGCTTCAAGGTGTTACACCTGCGTATAATTACTGTGGGTATTTACTGGTGCTTGCCATCATGTCACATGGTCTGCCACCGAAGAGGGTGTTGGCCCGAAATGCGTCTGGAAGGAAAAGAACTTTGTTCGCGGCTCGCCCCCTTGCGTTGGCATTAGTTCCTACCTGTAAGTGCATCCGACCCAGGGGCAACTCTTTCTTCCATTTGTTAGCGGCCGGCCCGGTCGCGGGTTTGCACTACCGCGGAAAAACTGAGGGTCCACAGCTACCTCATTTGGGCAGCTTACTGTGGTGCGGGAGGTGCCTTTTACTTGCGGGGTGTCTGCGGGGACATTGGCAATCCTTTTAATACTTTTTTGCATGTGAATGGCGGCGGCGACTCACTTGGGTTCTACTAAACCACCAGTCCCAGAAAGCATTGCTTCAAAGTGTTACACCTGCGTATAATTACTGTGGGTATTTACAGAAGGGCCCCACACAGCACTCGTCAAGTGTAGAGGGGTGAGCTTCGGTGCAAAAGTGGCTCAGGGTTGGGGCTTTTTAGAACCCAGTGTACAGCTTCATGGGTCACTCGTGGGCTGCACGGTCAGCATCTTGTGGTCTTTTCAAGATGGCGTGCCCCACGCTACCGGTCGCCTCCACGGGTTTCAGCTCTGCAGGGACTGTGGATCGGACTGTAAGAAGGCAGGCAAGCTTCATCTTGACGATCTCTGTCGCTCGAGTTCCGGCGGGAACTGCAACAAAGCAGACCTCAAGCTGCTGGATGGTGCCTGTTTGCACAGGGTGGTCACTCCTTGACCACAAGGGATATTCTTCAGTCTTCTACATCGAGTAGGATGTCGAAGGGTCCAGAGTTTCGTTTCAAATGTTTCATCAGGATAATCTGAGTGCGTTGGCACTGCTCCCATTCTTATACCAATCTAGGGGGCTGGATTACCTGCTAGGTCCCCTCCTATGGGTGGGACCCAGGAAGGGGGTGGATACACCCCTTTCCTTTGATCCAGGCCGTGCTGGGACTGAGGCTGGTCTGCCCCAGAACCGGTTTGGCCGGATTATGTAAGGGGAAGCCTTGTGCTCCCCAGGCACTGTCTGGTTTCTTTCAAACCTCTCTGCTACAATCCACTATCTCCTGTCTGGGGTGGTGTGACACCTCCCTGTGACAGGAAAGCCTTTGTCCAGGCCTCCTGTGCTGAGTTTCGATTGGCATCAGGAGGTCAGACTTGTGTCTGTGGCAGAAGCATCCGTTTTGTGGATCTGAGGCTCTTTTAAAATCAACCGCGTTTTAGCAAAGTAACATGTCGTCTCCCTCTAGAGGGGTGGAATGCTACCCATGTCACCAGGACTGGCGAGGGGGTAGTATTCCAAATCGTATGACACCTTACACGACATGGTTTGATAAAGCCAAATCAAAGTTAACATATAAACGCGAGGATTATAATGCACTTAATAGTATATGGTAAGGCATTATCCCAGAACAGCTTAGGAAATTGGTCCCGACAGCTGCAGACAGGTTCAGCTCATGCTAGAGCACCATCTCACATAAAACCAAGCACTCTGCCTCCAGGATTGTTAAGGCCTGCCATAGGAGTGACTGATAGGTATATATGTGTCCAGATAGGTTTAGATATAGGCATACTATATCTAAGCAAGGGGTGATTACACCACCTTGCCCCAGCTGAGTGATCAGCCAGTTGTGTCAATTTTAGATAGCCAGCCAGGGGTGGCAAAAGATATGCTGCAGCCCCTGGTAGGCCTTGGATTCACCTATTCCCTGGGCACCTATAGTGCTCTGTACAGGGGCTGATAAGGTGACCCAAGCCAATCTAGTTATGCACCTAGGGTACATGGAATCCATTTTAATGAGAGAGCCGATAGCCTGGGGCCCTGATTAGCAGGGAACCAGGCCAACTAAGTCGAAAACCAGCTAAACACAAGGCAAAAATCTGGGGTAACCATAGTCAGGTAGCCACCTTCCTACATAACCCCCCCCCCCAAACGAAAGGAGATAAGGCTATCCTTGGCCAGGTAAGCCTATATTGCCTGAGTGGCCATATAAGGAAGTACCTGCACTGGCATGGGTACCCCGTGTCTCATGGTCCACTAAGCAGTCCCTCCCCCTTGGGGTATTAGAGGGTCTCCACCATAGGGAATCACTACCTTGGGTGTGTTTATGCAAGGAAAAAGGCTGGTTTTGATATGGAGTATTGAAGTGAGGCTCCACTAACTTAGGGCTTAGCTTCCTCCAATTATCTTCCACCATGTGTGCCTTTCTTTCTTCAACTGAGTTGCACTGTGCTCTCAGGGTCAACCTCCGGCTACCTAAAGCTGGAGGCTGGGTCCCTCTGTTTGGCTTGCTGGAGGGACAGTTCAGGTCTGGGCCCTTGTAACGATTGAAAGCAGCGCAAGAATCGCACGCGCCACTAACCTGAATCCTATGCCCAGCAGGAACGACTGGATGACTGTCCTCACAACCTCACACCGCACTTCACCCAACAATGGGACAATCACCGCTATTGGAGCGAGCACAGCCGGAGGTCGCAAGGGAGAATCTAGGGATGGATGAGGGGGTCTTCTAAGCTTCTCAGGACGAGATTCAGAGTCAGCGGCTTTACTGGGAAGACCTCCCTGAAGGTGGGTGAAAAGACGTAGAAAGGATAATGTACTTTTGCACTGACTTGAATATCCCCACCTCCCCAGTGTCCCGGGACTTACCACTGGTGTAAGTGAGCTTTCCGTGAATGAAGTCTGGTGATACTAGGAATACAGGAAAGTCTACTCCACAGTTGGCGAAAAGTTAATGCACTTTCCACTCGAGCTCCTGTAATGGATACCTGAGGATGGAACTCTCCCCGGTACTAATTTAAACAAGTACTGAGTACAAGAAACCCAAAATACTCCTTTTGGGATGTACGTGGATCTGGGCTCAATGACGCCCGTAATACAGGAAACCAAAGTATAAACAAATCAGAAACATGTGCGAACCGCACTATACCTTATTCCAGGCGTTTGAATCAAGGACTGCAAACAAGAGAAACAGAAGAGAGCGAGCCCGCTCTCCTCACTTCTTTTCCCAACAAGCGCGGTTCTGTTATACTCACAGAGACGCGCTGGGAAGCTGATAGTTTGACCACGCAGGCACTTCGTCGTCGCGGCGGGTGTCTGCACAACTGACCACGCAGGCACTTCGTCGTCGCGGCGGGTGTCTGCACAACTGACCACGCAGGCACTTCGTCGTCGCGGCGCTTAACAAACAGGCTAGTCAAGAAACTCCAAGGCAGGGTCTCCAAATCCGGAAACAACATGGAACAAACCAGGAACAGGATTGACAAGCCCCGTTTTGTTCAAGGGGAGGAGCTTAAGTAAGTTCTTCCCATTGTGCAGCCTCCTGGCGCCGCTTGGCCTTCTGGGACTGGTAGTTTTTCTGCACACGTCTGAAAACGTAATGTCTGCGGCAACTTGCCGCTCTGCCAAGGGCGATCGCTACAGAACCCCCTCTCGAGGACTGCCGTCCCGGCGGTCGTCCCGGCTTTCCAGGGTAACTTTCATGGAAAAGCGCAACCAAATCAGGACAATGTAAGTGGTCCGCTGGTTCCCATGAGCGGTCTTCGGGACCGTAGCCTTTCCACTCGACCAAATACTGGACCCGACCCCGCACCACACGGGAATCCAGAACGGACTCCACTTCGTACTCCTCCTGCCCTTCCACTTCCACAGGACCAGGGCGCTCAGGCAACCGGACACTCGGGAGGCAAGGCCGTAGAAGTGAGACGTGAAAAACCGGATGTATGGACCAAGACACAGGCAGAGAGAGTTTCATGGCCACGGTATTGATCACCTCACAGATACCATATGGCCCTATGTATTTAGGTTTCAGTTTGTTTGCTCCTCGCAGGTGTAAGTTACGAGTGGAAAGCCAGACTTTATCTCCTACCTTGTACACGGGCTCCTGGGTTCTTTTCATATCGGCATACGTCTTCTGGGAGTCCTGAGCCTTCTTCAGATTGTTCCGAGCCTCTAACAGTACGGCGCGGAGATGCGCATGGTGTTCCTGGATGGAGGGAACCAAGGAAACACCAGGCCACTCGAAAGGGAGCATATTCGGGTGGAATCCGTTCAAACAGAAAAAAGGAGAACATCCCAGAGTGGAATGCACAGCGTTATTGTACGCAAATTCTGCCAACCATAACAAGGTGGTCCAGTTGGTTGTGTTCTGTAAGGTGAAACAGCGCAGGTATTGTTCCAGGGTTTGGTTTAACCGTTCTGTCTTACCATCCGTTTGTGGATGGTAGCTGGATGATAGGCGAGCGTCTATCTGGAGGATGGTACAGAGCGCCTTCCAGAAATGAGAGGTGAATTGCGTACCCCGGTCTGTTATCACCACATTCGGAAGTCCATGCAGACGCACAACGTTTTGCAAAAACACCTTCGCTAATTCGCCGGAGGTAGGCAGACCAGGTAGGGAGATGAAGTGGCCCATCTTGGTGAGATGATCTACCACCACCAAAATGACTGTTTGCTTCTCACAAGGAGGCATTTCTACAATAAAATCCATGGACACGGTATGCCAGGGTTTGGACGGAATGGGTAGAGGGCGCAACAATCCTGTCGGTTTAGCATGAGATGATTTACCTTGCGCACAAATCGCACAGTTTTTTATGTAGTCCTTCACATCAGTCCGGACGCTGGGCCACCAAAAGGACCGTTCCACCGTAGAGAGTGTCTTGTACACACCCATGTGTCCTCCCAGTACTGAGTCATGGGCCCATTTCATCACCTTGGTTTGCAACTCAATGAGGGGAACATATAGTGCATGGTGATGATACGCTAAATGATCCTTTTCACAGCGATGATCTGGCTCTTCAAGGACCCATGCGGGTACATCTAGGTCAGCGAGGGCGATTTTAACGTCCTCAAGAAAGTCGTCCGAGGTGATCAAGGCAATGGAGGCCTCGATGTTCTCGACGCCCTGCAGTATTGAGGGTGATTCAACAGTTCTCCCTGTGTCATCCTCTCCCAACCGTGAGAGAGCATCCGCCTTACCATTCCGAGTTCCCGGTCTATATCTGATAACAAAGTCGAAATCGGAAAAGAAAAGGGTCCATCTCAATTGACGGGGGGTCAAGGCTTTCGCGGTTTTCAAAAACAGGAGATTGCGATGGTCTGTAATGATCTCCACGGTATGCACAGCTCCAAGGAGGTAATGCCTCCACTCCTCGCATGCTCTTTTAATAGCCAGTAGCTCCTTGTCCGTGATGGTATAGTTCATTTCACAAGGAGTGAGCTTCTTTGAATAAAACGCCACCGGATGAAGCTGTCCTGTAGTAGGGTGCCGTTGTGACAATATTCCGCCAAGAGCATATTGGGAGGCGTCCGTTTCGGGTATGAAAGGCAACTGGGGGTTCGGGTGTCGAAGGATGGGTGCTTGTGTAAATTTCACCTTGAGGGTTTGAAAGGCCTTTTCTGCTTCTTCTCCCCATTTGAATGATACGTTCTTCCGCAAGAGAGACGTGATGGGATGAATGATCTTGGAGAAGTCCTGGACAAAGCGCCTATAATAATTGGCGAAACCAAGAAAACTCTGAACGGATTTGATAGTCTGCGGCGTCTTCCAGGAGAGTATGGCCTCAACCTTTCTCATGTCCATCCTAAATCCTTGGGCATCGATCACATAACCCAGAAACGCCACTTGTTTGACGTGAAAAAGACATTTTTCAAGCTTGGCGTACAATGAGTTTCGTTGCAGTCTCTCCAACACCTCCTTGACGTGCGTAATGTGCTCTGAGAGGGAGGCAGAGTACACCAGAATGTCGTCAATATAGACGATACAGAAAGACTCCAAACACCCCCGCAACACCTCATCCATAAAAAACTGGAAGGCGGCGGGGGCGTTGCACAGTCCAAACGGCATCACCCGATACTCATAGAGGCCGAATTTGGTTCTGAAGGCCGTTTTCCACTCGTCCCCAGTCTTTACTCGCACGAGATGGTAGGCCCCTCGAAGATCTAGTTTGGTGAAGTACCTCGCCCCTTTGAGTTGGTCCATAAGCACGGGTATCAAGGGCAATGGGTACCGTTTTTTTACCGTCACCCGGTTGATGGCTCGGTAATCAATGCATGGACGCAATTCCTCACAGTCCTTCTTGGGGATGAAAAACATAGGCGACGATACAGGGGACGTGGAGTGTCTAATGAACCCGGTGGCCAAATTGTCATCAATATAGGTTCGTAGATACTGTGTCTCCTTTTCGGTTAGGGCATACACTCTGCTGCAGGGGAGATCCGCACCTGGAACAAGGTCCACACGGCAATCGTATGTCCTATGTGGAGGCAGGTGAGTGGCTTTTTTCTTATCGAACAAAGAGGCGTATTCGTGGTATTCCGCCGGTAAAACCGTGGCACAGCAGAACCTGTCAACTGAGCAGGCCCCAGCCAAGCAAGAGGCAGGTGAGGGTTCCGGAACACTGTGGAGATGGTCTCTGTTCTGGCAATGTTCTTGGCAGTATTGGGATGTCATCCTTACTGTGCGGGTTGACCAGCAAACGGAAGGGTCATGTAAAGTAAGCCAAGGCATGCCTAAGATGAGCCGGAATTGTGGGGCGTCTATAAGGTCGAATTGGATATATTCGTAGTGACGGGTTCCATATTCCATCAGCAAGGCCAAGGTATGTTGGGTCACTGGTCCTGATGACAAGTCAGTGCCGTCCACAGCTTTGACCATCTCGGGCGTTGTTTTCTGGTCACAGGGAATACCCATTCTTCTTGCATAAGCTTGATCGATATAGTTCCCTGTGGCCCCTGAATCCAACAGAGCGTCAACCAGGAAAGGTTTCTGATTTGCTACCTGCAGGGTTACGTTTATATTCATGTGCGCAACCGCAGGGTGAAGGGTGTTCGCGACGTAGGGGGAGACCGGGGGAGACTGGAGTCTTGAATCAGTGGTCTCTGTCTGATCCAAGACCATTAGTTTTCCGACGGCTCTTCCGTTCTCAGGGTGGCCTGGGTTCTGGGAAATACATTCCTTCCGGAAGTAGAAGCCCGAGCTCTACAATCATTAACGAAATGCCCGCTTTTCCCACAGTACATGCATAGTTTGAGCCTTCTTCTCCGATCCCTTTCTTCTTTGGTAAGGGGGCCTCGTATTCCTCCTATTTGCATGGGTTCTGGCCCCTCTTGGGGCTTGGTTTTTTCCTCACCCGCTTGTCGGGATCTAACCAGGGGATAGGAGAACCGAGAGTCCCCTCTGCTCCGATCACCTCTCCGCTCCATCAATCGATGATCCAGTTGGACTGTTAAATCAATAAGTTCTTCACATGTGGAGGGCAATTGCACCACCTGTGCTAAGACGTCCTTCAATTCCCCCCGAAGACCCTGATAGAATAGAGAGATTCTTTTCTGAGCCGGCCAGTCTGTTTCTACTATGAGTCGGTTGAAAGTCGTAATATAGGACAATAGATCCTGTGATCCTTGGCGTAAGGTCATTAGCTCCCGGTCCAATGATAACATGTGGGACTTTCTGTCGAACAGTTTACGCATTTCGAGACAGAAATCGGCAAAATTATGTAATACGGGATCATTCCGTTCCAACAAAGGAATGGTCCAACCGGATGCGTTTCCTCCCATATATGACATAACGAAGGCTGTCTTAGATGATTCATCCTGAAAGATTTGAGGCTTGCAAAGGAAATGAAGGCGACATTGGTTTAGAAAGGTCTCAAATTTTTTGGGATCTCCGTAAAACCTTTCGGGAGGAGCCAGAGGTATGCCATGGGTCTGCAGTATATGTAATGTAGGGGTGGCGTCTGCGGACGTAGAAGGGGCTGCAAAGGTTCCTCCAGGTTGGAACGATGGAGGAGGGGGCAAGGTAGCAGGTCGTATCAAAGGTCTGACACTAGGCTCTTTTTGGGCAAGATCAGACATTTCTTTACGTAAGTCCGACATTTCCTTGTATAATGCTTGGTTTTCAGCACGAGATGTTTGAACCTCGCTTTGCAACTCCGAGAAGCTTTCCAACAAAGAGGTGAGTATGGTGTTTGTATCCATCGTCCAGGCTGGTTAGCTTTCTTGGGCTTGTCAATCTGTAACGATTGAAAGCAGCGCAAGAATCGCACGCGCCACTAACCTGAATCCTATGCCCAGCAGGAACGACTGGATGACTGTCCTCACAACCTCACACCGCACTTCACCCAACAATGGGACAATCACCGCTATTGGAGCGAGCACAGCCGGAGGTCGCAAGGGAGAATCTAGGGATGGATGAGGGGGTCTTCTAAGCTTCTCAGGACGAGATTCAGAGTCAGCGGCTTTACTGGGAAGACCTCCCTGAAGGTGGGTGAAAAGACGTAGAAAGGATAATGTACTTTTGCACTGACTTGAATATCCCCACCTCCCCAGTGTCCCGGGACTTACCACTGGTGTAAGTGAGCTTTCCGTGAATGAAGTCTGGTGATACTAGGAATACAGGAAAGTCTACTCCACAGTTGGCGAAAAGTTAATGCACTTTCCACTCGAGCTCATGTAATGGATACCTGAGGATGGAACTCTCCCCGGTACTAATTTAAACAAGTACTGAGTACAAGAAACCCAAAATACTCCTTTTGGGATGTACGTGGATCTGGGCTCAATGACGCCCGTAATACAGGAAACCAAAGTATAAACAAATCAGAAACATGTGCGAACCGCACTATACCTTATTCCAGGCGTTTGAATCAAGGACTGCAAACAAGAGAAACGGAAGAGAGCGAGCCCGCTCTCCTCACTTCTTTTCCCAACAAGCGCGGTTCTGTTATACTCACAGAGACGCGCTGGGAAGCTGATAGTTTGACCACGCAGGCACTTCGTCGTCGCGGCGGGTGTCTGCACAACTGACCACGCAGGCACTTCGTCGACGCGGCGCTTAACAAACAGGCTAGTCAAGAAACTCCAAGGCAGGGTCTCCAAATCCGGAAACAACATGGAACAAACCAGGAACAGGATTGACAAGCCCCGTTTTGTTCAAGGGGAGGAGCTTAAGTAAGTTCTTCCCATTGTGCAGCCTCCTGGCGCCGCTTGGCCTTCTGGGACTGGTAGTTTTTCTGCACACGTCTGAAAACGTAATGTCTGCGGCAACTTGCCGCTCTGCCAAGGGCGATCGCTACAGCCCTTTGGGTCCCAGGTTTGGCTGTGCCCAACAGAATCCATCTGTGGGAGGTCCCTAACTATTTTTAAGGGGGCTCCCTCAGGAGTTTTTAAAGTTTTCACCTCACTAGGGCTACTATTTTTCTTGCCCCTAATCTGTTGATGGGGGTGCTTTATTTGACAGGGGGCCCTCTGGGTCTCACTGTCCTTCTTGTCCTCTGCAGCCCTGGGCTGACTAAGGCAAGGCAGAGAGGGGCAGGTTACCTGCTCCAGACTGGGTCCCACCTGAGAAGGGTCCACAGCCATCAGAGGCTATGTCAGGCCAGGCCTAACAACCTCTGGGGCAGTTTCTTCATCAGGGGTAAGATCAGTTCCCTGAGGAGGCTGATCCTGTCCTAATGTCTGGTGAGGGGGAGATTTCTCTTCCTCCTCCATGCTCTCAGTTTGGGTGGAGTGATCCATCATTTCAGGCTTCACAACCCACATATCTGTTTGAGTTTGGGCTGTGGCCCTCACAGCCCCACCAACCTTTTCAGGAGGAGACTCAGCTTGGGTATCTGCTGTTATCATAACAGCTTTGCTATTTTGTTAAGAAAGAGCTTCTGCTAAAGATGGGGCTGGGTCTTGCACAGCCCTACCAACCTTTTCAGGAAGGACATCTTGGGTTGGGGCTGTAGCCATTACAGCCCCACTAACCTTTCCATTGGCATTTACCATTCTAGAATGGGTTTCCTGTTCAACCTCAGCCCAGGCTGAGATTTCCAAATCATTACCTAGTAGACAGTCTACAGGCAAGTTTGGTGACACTACCACTCTCTTTGGGCCAGTGACACCTCCCCAGCTGAGACTTACTACTGCCATGGGATGATTGGTTTGTATTCCATCAATGTATGTCACCTGGTATGTGGCACCTGGTAAAAGTTGCTTAGAGGGGACTATACAGTCAGCCACCATGGTGATGCTAGCCCCTGTGTCTCTAAAGGCTTCAACTTTCAAACCATTGATGATGGGTTCTTGTCTATATTTGCTCAAGGTATTTGGGCAATCAGAGAAGTTGGCAAACCCCATGCCAGTCTCATAAACAAGATTATTTGGGGATGGGGACCTGGATAGGCCAGGGTCCACCTGGGCTCCAAAAGTAAACCAACCCAGATTCCTGGGTGTGCTCCACTTCCTGGGGGATTACTGCTGACAGTAACAGGAGGTGTTGGAGCTGGCTTTGGAGGTATATTCTCTTTATTGCCATTCTTGGGACAACAGCTGTCTGTTTTGTAATGCCCAACCTGTTTACAGGCATGACAATAAGGCTTTTTCTGAGTTGAAGAAGTGTCTTGGGACCCACCCCCATTCTTGGAGTTTTGGGGCCCTGGGGAAGTCTTTTCCTTACTTTTATCCCCACCCTTGTCTTGAGGCTTGGTAGACTCCTTCTTCTGGTTACTGTCCTGATTCTTAGGCCTAATCCTGGTTCTGACCCATTTATCTGCCCTCTTTCCCAATTCTTGGGGAGAGGTCAAATCTGAGTCCACCAGGTGCTGGTGTAAGAGCTGGTTCTGACAATTACTCAGGATCTGCTCCCTCATAATCAAATTATACAATCCTGTGAAGTCATGTACTTTTCTGCCATGTAGCCAACCCTCCAGAGCCTTAGTAGCACAATCTACAAAATCAGTCCAGTCCTGTGTCTGTGTCTTCTGGGTGTCTCTGAACTTCAACCTGTACTGTTCAGTGGTTAAGCCAAACCCATCTATTAGAGCACTCTTCAGGACTTTGTAGTTTTTAGCATTCTCATGCCTGACAGTGAGGAGCTTATCTCTCCCTTTCTCTGAAAAGGAGTACCATAAGATTGCTGCCCACTGTTCCTCAGGAACCTGTTGTACCATGCAGGCTCTCTCAAGAGCAGTTATCCACTTGTGGATGTCATCCCCTTCTGTGTAGGGGGGCACAATCTTTGTCAGGTTTATAGTATTATAGGACCTGTCTTTCTCTCTAGGATTATTGTTGCTGCCACCAGTGGCATCTAAGCCACACATTTTCTGTTCCCTTGCTAAAGCAAGTATAGCTTGGGCCAGGGCTAACTCTTCCCTCTCTATCTGGAGTTCTACAGCTCACATCCTGGCCTTATGCTCTCTTCTCTGGGGGGAAGTCATTCCCCTTTGAGAGTTTCTGGAGACACTAGAAATGTGAGAATCCCCTGAGGGAGATCTCACCCTTCTATTGCCTGTGGGAACTAGGTCATAGGATCTGGGGAGGTGCTGGCCCTCTCCATTCCCATGTAGGTCTAAGTTGGCCTGGTTAAGCCTGGCAACTACAACCTGGTTACCCCTCTGATCCTGAGCCTCAGGCACATCTACTTCTGAGCCCTCTTCCTCATCTTCCTCCTCTTCTTCCTCTTCTGCAGTTTTCTCATTCTCAGGGGTGTTCACTCCATCTCCTAGATCTAAGGGAGCTGCACTCGCCTTATCTAAGTCATCCTTTTCCAGGATGGCTATCAGGGAAGGAATGGTGGGGTTTCTATCCCGTTTTAGCCCCCTTGCAATGCACAAGGCACCCAAGTCTTTGTGGCTAAGTTTGTCATAGCTGGAAGTTGCCTTGGTAAGGTCAACTGTCACAGGGGCAGAGCCTGAAGCTCTTCCTGTGTCAGACATGACTGCTAGTGAGGTGCAAGTGGTGCACTTACCTACACTAAGTGTTTTCCTACTGTACCTTGCTAGTGAGTTGTAGTCAGGGTGTGCTAATCCCTTTAATCTACAACTACTAAGTTCAGTAGAACTTAAATATGCTAAGCTTTTGATTTATATGTACCTAAGGTACTTGATGTGATCTTTCAATTTGATAAAAAGAAGCTCAAATCCGCAACGCTGCACACCAATGTGAGAAGTTGGCCTGATATATGATGTTTCCAATTCTGGAACCACCTTGTATCAGTCCAAACAATCCCTTATGGTGTCTGGTTGTAAGTCAACCTTATAGACAAGCTATCCTAGGGGTAGCATGGACTAAGCAGCCTGGAAGGCTAAACTCAAGAGGTTGTGTTAAGCGAGCTGTTTTACCAATCACAATCCTGTAATATCAAATGAAAGGACACCACACAAGTATATATTATAAAAATATATGTGTTTATTTCAAAAATAATCCACAGTACTCTTTATGAGCAAAGGCGCACAAGCGTTAAATCAAAAAGCACAGTGTAACATACAAAGTTGCACAATTATGGATGAGGGCGGGTGGCCACTCAAACCATATATTAAGAAAGTGGTATAAGAGATACCAATCGAACAGTGATTAGGCCTAGGGCCTAGGGAATCGCTGGGAGCAGTCGGGAATAGCAATGCTGAAGTCGGGAAAAGCCCGCGGGATTCGGGTGCAGCGCTTAAAGCACACGCATGCACCAATGTAAAGTCAATGGTGCGTAAATGTTACACAAATAGAGTTTAAGGATACTTCCGCTGAACCTAGAGGGACAAAACTTTAGACACATACCCTAGAGGTGTGTACCAGTGTGGGAACACTGGTGTTACTGTGTTACCTCACCCACAGGAAGCGGGTGCATAGGGTCGAAGTAGCGTCGGGTTTCGTCACTCAGGTTGTTGGTGCTTGAAGCTGAAGATGCTGCAGGCGATGTGAAGGAGAAGTGTCCGGTGTGATCCAAGGGTGGATCGGAGTTGAAAAGTACCTGAAAGCAGAGGGGACAGAGTCTGGGTCACTCAGCAGTGACCAGGGTGGAACCAGGACGGAACCAGGCTATGTCGGGCGCAATCAGGTTGTGGTATTGGGTTCTTCAGGCCTACATACTCCGCTAAATCCGCGACACCATAAAACAGACGTTGGCACGGAAACTGGAAAATGCAAAGACAAGTTTATTAAGACCCCATGGGGTGGTGGTACATTCCTACAGCACCCTTCCGCAATGCAAGAAGTATCACACCGAACATTGGTGCGAGACATCTTTTATACAGTTTTACAGCAATAAAAAGAGTAGGCGGAACACATTTGCTCAGTTTAGGTACATATAAGGTCATTTTTGGAACACAGCCAACTCATAGGAGGAGTTACAACACCACTGGTCAGTTTGAAAGGACATTCCTAAGTGATGACTGTCCACCAGTACAGAGGGTTTGACTACGCATGTGCAAGCTTGACCAGTACTAAAAATAGCCTGTTGCTGGGCAAGTTACGTGGTCAGTGGTACAGAGAAAGGACAAAAGGGCATGCTGACCACGAGGCAGCACGTTCATTTTAAATGGACGCCAGTGTTTCTCAAGATGGCCTCCAAACACCATAGTCAAGATAAGGGGAAATTCGTGTAGCAAAGCTTAACACTAACCCGATTACTGTCAAATTACGACAGACGACCCTTTTAGCGTTTAGCTGAAGCTACCTCATAGTGGACATAATCAGGATATTCATCATCAATATTTATCGCCATAATGTTTGCTACTTCTCTATGAATCATTTGTTCATTCTTAATGATGGCTCGTTTGGAGGGAATACAATCAGAAAGGCACACAGAACATAACATAACATAGGGCCGCACTGAATACACAAACATAGAAAGAATAGTAACCCAATTATTATACATAAGATCGTTAACAGTTTCCAGCCCCAAGTACTAAGCAATGTCCAAAACCAACCCGAAAGTGTCCAAGTGCCATTATTAGGATGTATCTCAGCAGCTATCTTGTGTAATTTAGAAATAGCATCATATACAGAGGGTGAATTATCTGGCACGTACACGCAGCAACTACTTCCGATAATGCGGCATGCACCCCCATGATCAGCTAACACTACGTCTAGAACCATTCGGTTCTGGAGCGTTACAATTCTGGTAATTTGAAGTTCCTCAGTTAAGTTCCCTAAAGCAAAAACTGTCTCATTAGCAACAGCTTCTACAACAGGTGTCAGTCGTCTAATTTTCCTGCTGTTTAGAGCAGCGCCAACAAATGAGAAGAGACCTAAACTAAAATCAACATATTGCTGCAGAGAAGTATCGGTTTGGTCAATATCGTCAAGGGCTAATGTTCTCTTCACTCTATTTAATATAAAATCATGATAGAGCACGAATTCATTATGGTACATAGGCGGGGCGATAAACACAGGAGGTAATACAAAGGATATATAACATGTTCCTAACCATCCTATAGGGAGACAGTGATAACCTTTATTTCCACAGATAAAATAAGTATTTCGTGAAGCCACAAAGGTAATACCATTTGGAGTGTCAAAGGTGAGAGTAGTGTTACATTCACTTCTGCCTACTGGGATTGTACCTTTATTACGGACACATAGATCTGCTTTTGTATCAATGACTGTAATCATATGAAGACTAGACATGTTTACATTTCTTTGATTAGTATAAATTCGAGGCGAGGATACATTATCTGGTCGATATTCTTCCCATTCAAATGTAGTTCCTTCAGCTTGTGGATAACCATCTCGATCATTAAATCAGATTTTTTTAAGTCGGAAAAGTAGTCCACCCTTTGTTGGCCATCTCAAAGTGAACAAAAGAGTGTACCAAGCATTACAGGAACCATTATGAGAAAACGGGAGAGGAATAAGCGGAGTGCCTCCTTTCTTTTGATGTCCAGGCAACATTCCACATACCCAGCAGTTCGAAGTGTTCGTCATATTATGGGTGTGATGCAGAATCTGGATGAAACTATTATTCAGATAAGTCTGTCTATGTCGTTCTTCATGATAGGGCAAAGTGAAATGAAAATGTTCAGATGGAATCGGGGTAGTAGGCAATAAATGTTCTCTTGCCGGCACCAGTAGTTCTACCACCCATGCTATTACTGCTATCACCACAATTGTCATCACGAAAAGTACTGCACAAATAATTCTCTTATTTCGCATCGTAGAAGATGCCATAGTTCAAAGTACAAATGTCTCGAAAAGTAAACAACTAAAAAAAAAAAAAAATATGAGTGCTGAGCTCCGAGGCAGCCTTTGGTTTCTTCTCCGAGATTCAAGATGGGTGTCGCTACACTTGGCAGAACTGATCCCCCCCCTTGATATTCCCGGCTTCCGTTTCACAAACCTGGAGCGGTAACTCAACCAGTCTCGCACAAAACAACTGCTTCTCTTGGCCGTAGATTATATCTCTCTCTACCAGAGACGGTATGGTCCTGGAAGGCTCCCTCCGATTCAGTAGACGTAACAGCTGGGCTCTTCTCCTCATCCAAGATGTCTCGATAATCAGACAGCACAGTTGGGCTCACCAGATCCGGAGAGACACGACGACAATGAGTCGAATGCACCCATCGTTTCCTGTTAGTAACTCGCACAGCCGTTCGTGTCGCTAGTAGCACTTGCTCGGGGCCACGCCACCTCGGCTCCAAGCTGCTTGTTCTCTCAAAGGACCGGACCATTACATGGTCGCCGGGACGAAGATTGTGAGCCTCTCCAATGGAGTTGTCGGGGAGCGCTTCTCAAACCTGTTGATGAATAGAAAGTAAATCATTTGTTAATCGTGCCAAATAATCGTTCATCATTATACAAGGCACATCATGTAACAATCGAGGCTTAGGAACTCCCCATATATTCATAGGCCTTCCAAACACCACTTCATAAGGTGTTAGGCCAGTTCGGGAATGGGGTACTGATCTAATAGATAGCAATGCCAAAGGCAGAGCATCCGGCCATTTCAAAGATGTGGATGCCATGATCTTTGCTAGCTTAAATTTCAAAGTAGCGTTGTACCTTTCCACCAGACCTGCTGACTGCGGATGAAATACAGCATGACATTTTTGCTGAATTCCCAATCCTTTCATGATGTATTCCACAATTTTCCCAACAAAATGAGGACCCTTATCACTCCACAGAAATTTACAAACACCATAGCGCGGGAAGTACTCTTTGAGCAAAACCTTATCTGTTGTCAGCGCCGTATTATCCTTCGTGGGGAAGGCCTCAATCCATTTACTGAAAGCACACACCACCACTAATACATACTTACGGTTATTGCAACACTCAAGCTGGATGTAATCCATTTGTAGCACTTCAAATGGTGCAGTAGGTGGAACAAACCCTCCTTTCGGAGTATACGTCCCTTTAGCAGGATTGTGCTGCAAGCATATCAGACAGGTCTGCACTACTCTTTTGGCCGTATTGGCAATCTCAGGATGCTCCCAGACTCGCGTAATCAATCTAGTAATTGCAAGAGCTCCAACATGTGCCAATCCATGTGTCATTTTTGTCGTAATTTGACAATGACTTGGTTAGCGTTATCTTCTGCTACACGTATTTTCCTTATCTTGGCCTTAGTGTTAAACGCCATTTTGTATGTTACGGCGGCCATTTTAGAGAACGAGCCGCCTCGTGGTCAGCGTGCCCTTTAGTCCTTTGTCCGTACCACTGACCACTTGAGTTTGCCCAGCAACAGGCCATTTTTAGTAATGGTCAAACCCGCACATGCGCAGTTCCGACTGACCAGTCATCACTTAGGAATGTTCCGCCAAACTGACCAGTGGTATTGTAACTCCTCCCATGAGTTGGCTGTGTTCCAAAAATGACCATATATGTACCGAAAACTCTGTAACCATGTACCGCCCATCTTTTAATGTCTGTAACAGTGTATAAAAGAAGGACTTACACCGATGTTCGGTGTGATACTTCTTGCATTGCCGAAGGGTGCTGTAGGAATGTACCACCACCCCATGGGGTCTTAATAAACTTGTCTTTTGCATTTTCTAGTTTCCGTGCCAACAGTTTTTATGGTGTGGAGGGTATTCTGCGGAGTATGTAGGCCTGGAGAACCCAATACCACAAATTGGCGACCACGAAGGGACTCATCGGCGACTCGGATGCCCGAAGGAGAGGTCGTGACGAAGGATTGGAAACTCGCCATGGACGCGTACGCTGCCACTGAGTGACCCGAGTCTTGGCACCCACGGTGTTTTCTTCCTTTCCTTCCGATCTGACCTTCTAGGTGGCGCCGGTCCCCGACTGAGATCCTGCTCGTTTGAGTTGTCGTACAAGTGCTGGTTTGGCTGATTCGATCAAAGACCTTGGCAGTTGGAACCTGGATATCTGAGATTTTGGTAAGAATTGTGATTGGTAAGGTAGTCTGCGGACGCTTACCGTGGTTCTATGAATATGAATATGTTTTAAGTTAGCTAACATTTGAGTTTGTGAATTTGAACATATGTGTAGTGCACTTCACATAGGCAGGCATGTAGAGATGTTTCTCTAACTTTGTTTGAATTCTGAGCGGCACATTTGTGTGAAGTATAGTAAGTGCCATTTTTATGGTACTTTTTGAACATGCCTGTTTTAAGCACACTCCGAGGGATGTGCTGCCTTGGAAATGGTACCACATATAGATTAAATGAATCTCAGCCGGCTCCCCCAGAGGGGACTCCCAACCGTGAAATGTACATAAAATTTGGCCTTCCCCCTATATTGTACAGTAAATTATGGATTAAATACACTAAGTCTGATCCCGAGTTGCAATGGCCACTACATGGGTCGTTTGATTTACGAAAGGTTCAGTTTGTGGAGCAATGTTTGTTTCAGCGTAGGTCTAGACAAGATATGTTTGACTGTGTACGAATGTGGGATAAAGCAGTGCGTGAACGTATGAAGCGTGAGATTGCCTTGGTGGAAAAAGAGCAGCGCAAGGCTGCTCGAGATAAGGCTTTACAGTTGGAGGAGAAGGAGTTACAGGAGAAGAAAGAGAGGGAGGCACGGGAACGTAATTTGCAAACGTCCGGTCAATTTCCTATTCGACGTCCGCTTTATCCTGTCCTTACTAATGAAGTTGATGATTTTTCATTATTAGATCGGTCTCCGCCTCCGTATGTTCAGCCTACGGCCCCGGACGAGGACTTCGGTGATGAAGATCGATATAGGGCGAGTACGAGGTTAACTGCTGAAAGAGCCTCGGAATTACGTGGTTTCGCTAGAAAATTCAATTTGAATAGAATAACTATGTCAGATTTTAATGCTGAAAGGAATAAGTGGTCGGAACGGGAACAGTTGTGTTTTTTAAATACTTTTGCAGATGAAGTTATTGAGCGATTTCGTAAGAATTCAGAGGACTTAGAACCTAAGGACGTATCAGTCCATCATGAGCATATGTGTAAAGGTTTATTTGATATTTCAGATGCGGATACCTTTTTCCTACGATTGGTCCAGCTACGGGATGAGGCGTCCAGATTGCGAGAAGCACGAAAAGCATCAGAGTAGTCGGTGCCGGGGTCGACGGAGACGGTCAAAGAGTGTTCTGTCTTTGGAGCAGATAAGAGTTCTAAAGTGCATGTTATGCCTATGCGTGAAGCTGCACCTTTGTATGTTCCCCCTAAAGGGCAAGGTACCAGTGATGATAAATTGTCAGGGGATGCTAAGGGGTATTTTATATATAATTGGGTGTATACGCCTTGGAATAGAGCAGATGTTATGGCATTGAAAAATGCTTTACCTGATCCCCGTAAAAATCCGGCAGCTTTCTATGAAGGAGTGGAGGGGGCTATTTCTTCTTGTGTTATGACGTTAGTGGATATAGATCTTTTCTTTGGATTAATTCTCCCCCCTGATATATGGAGAGCGATTCGTAAGTTCGACGATCAAACAATGTTCGGAGCAACTTGGAAAGATATAAGTCAAGCCGATTTAGACAGGGAGCCTGCATGCAAACCTTGTCAGTTGATTTTAGATCTTCCAACAGCTATTTTGAATAAATTGAAAACGCTTGTCCCCCCTAAAAAGATTGATTGGACTATGCTAGCCTCGTGCAAACAGAAACAGGACGAGTCGGTATCTGACTTCTTCACACGTTTTGAAGAAGCGTTTCATGATTACAGTGGGCAATTATTACCAGACGATACGGGTAGGCATCTGTTTGTCGACAAGTATGTGGCTAATCTCCTACCGGAGATTGCAAAGCGATTGAAAACAAGTGAAAGTTCCTGGACCACAGCGACCCCTGCGTCTTTGTTAACTATGGCTCAGTATTATGAGCGGCAGGAATTAGAGACTAAAGAAAGTGTTGATAAGAAAGCGAAGGAGTTGAAGACGAAGGTGATGTTGGCACAGGTTCGTGGTGCGCAACCTAGAGGGAATGATAGGGGCAGGCGAGGAGGGGGAAATGCGTCGTATGGTCGTACCGATATTGCTGAGGACCAATGCGCGTATTGTAAAGAGTTTGGACATTGGGCTGAAGACTGTCCGGTGCTCCGTGAGCAACGTAGTCAGCGTGGTTGAGGAGGTGGAAGGTCACGGAATAGTTATTCGGGAGCGAGAGGTGGTGGAGGTGATCGTGGTAGGTTTGAAGCGAGGGGTCGTGGTCAGGATGAACAAAATACTTTTGATCGGCGAAATCCGTATCAGATATCGGAGGGTGAGAACGTGGAGAGTCAGGATTATGTACATGCATAGGATTGCGTAGGATGGGGTGTGGAATCGGTTGAAGTGCCAGTAGATCAAAGAGGTCCATATGTATCAGCGGGCGTTTTGGGTTCTACTGATCAGTTTTTAGTTGACACAGGAGCTACTCATAGTGCTTTGTCTAAAAACTTGGTTCCAAGGGCTCCCCTGTCTGGCGAAACGATTACATGTATAGGGTTCGATGGCACACCCTCTCCAAGCCCATTATCACAACCTCTTGCATTTTGCATTGATAAATTTTTTGGTTTGTGCCCATTCTTATTGTCACCTCATACCCCAGACAATATTATGGGCATAGATTTGCTCAAACATTTTCGAGCAACGATACGCTGCGCTCCTGAAGGAGTGCGGGTTATTTTGAACGACAATTACCCAGATGTAGGCAGATTTTGTACCATGCAAGAAATTGAAGCGTTAGCCTCTCTCCCACACACGTTATGGGTGACATCAGATACGGATGTTGGACAGATGCTCATTCCGCCTATTCGAATTACTGTTAAGGAGGGAGTATCTTTGCCACGTGTACCGCAGTACAAGATCTCCAGAGAAGGTGAAATTGCCCTGACGCACATCGTTCAGGATTTGATTGTTGCAGGAGTAGTGGAGGAAGTTCCTTACAATGTCTGTAACAGCCCTATTCTTCCGATCCTTAAGAAAGACACCGATGACAAAGTCTATCGATTTATTATTGACTTGAGAGAAATAAACAAAATTGTCATTCCCCAGTACCCGGTGGTGTCTGACATCACCACCCTACTTACTTTGGTCCCCCCTACAGCTACGACTTTCTCTGTTATCGATCTTAAAAACGTGTTCTTCTCCATTCCCATTCATCCTGATAGCAGATACCTATTTGGCTTCACGTTAAATAATAAATCGTATAGATTTTGTCGTGTTCCCCAAGGTTACACGGAAAGCCCCAGCATTTATAGCCAGGCTTTGAAAAGACAGCTCGATTCCTTTGAATTGCGAGCTGGAGTGGCTCTTATTCAATACGTTGATGACCTCCTATTGGCCGCAGACACCTATGCACAATGTGAGCAGAGTACTCTTGCTTTGCTTTCCTTTTTGGCTCAAAATAATCACAAAGTTTCTAGGAAAAAGTTACAATATTGTAGACCAAAGGTGACCTACCTCGGTCATCTTTTGTCTAAGGAGGGGCGTGCATTAACATCTGATCGAATTCAAGCGATTTTAGATACACCAGTCCCCCGCACTCAGAGAGATGTACGTGCTTTTATAGGATTAACGTCCTTTTGTAGACAGTGGATAATGGGGTTTTCGCACATTATAAAACCTTTGTTAGCGTTACTGTCCAAAACTACACCAATGCCCCTTGAATGGACAGACGAATGTCAAAATGCTTTTGAACAATTGAGACAGGCCCTTTGCTCTGCACCCGTGTTAGGTACACCAGATTATACAAAGATTTTCAAGTTGTATGTGCACAAGAAAGATGGGTGCGCATTATCAGTGTTAGTGCAGACACACTGGGATAAACAGAGGCCCTGTGCGTACTTTTCAGCCATTCTTGATACTGTAGAACGAGGGTTACCTGGGTGTTTCCGAGCAGTTGCAGCGACAGCAGTAGCTATATGGCAGAGTTAGGGAATAGTTTTGTCACACAAACTGTTGGTGTTAGTTCCCCATGCAGTGGACGCTCTGCTAAATCGAACGAAAACACAGTATCTTACGAGCGCACGTTTGACAGGATATGAGCTCACACTTCTGGCGCCACATATCACACTAAAGAGATGTGCTACCCTGAACCCTGCCACTTTATTGCCGTATCCGGTTGTTGAGGGCCAGGAGGAAGAACACCATGATTGTGTTTTCCTGACCGAAGAACAAACAAAGGGTCGTGTCGACTTACAGGATATGCCACTTCCAGATGTGGATGGGGAACTGTGGGTTGATGGATCGTGTTTAAGGCTGCCAGATGGCACGACTTCTGCAGCATATGCGATCACGACGCTTAAGACAGTGGTAGAAACAGCTAGAATACCACAGAAATCGGCCCAAGCAGCGGAATTAATAGCTTTGACAAGAGCCTGCGAATTGAGTGCTGGCTTATGTGTGAATATCTACACAGACAGCCGGTACGCCTTCGGAGTAGCGCATGACTTTGGCCTACTCTGGAGAGAACGTGGGTTTTTGACTTCACATGGAGTACACATTATGCACGGAGAGTTAGTGTGTGATCTCCTAAATGCGTTACTTTGTCCAAAGAAAGTGGCGATAATCAAATGCAGCGCACATAAAAAGGTCACTGACAAAGTGGGACAAGGCAATGCTTTTGCAGACAGTATAGCAAGACAAACGGCTATGTCACAAAATGACTCCCCTATGTATGTAGTGAAATGTCAGGCTGAGCGATGGCATGATGCTAGAGCGGAGATATTAGACATCCAGAAATCAGCAACTGAAGCAGAACTCGCAACCTGGGCGGCGGAGGGAGTGCTGGATGACGAGGGTTGTTGGAGGAGCAAAGATATGGAACGATGGAAATTGCCTGCAGCTTACTTGCAAGCGATGGTTCAAATGACACATGGATTGGCACATGTTGGAGCTCTCGCAATTACTCGATTGCTAACGCGAGTTTGGGAGCATCCTGAGATTGCCAATAAATACCACCACCACCAATACCAATACCACCACCAATACCACCACCACCAATACCACCACCACCAAAACCACCACCACCACCGATACCACCAACACTAATACCACCAACAGCAATACCAACAACACCAATACCACCACTAATACCACAACCAATACCACCACCAGTCCAATACCACCACCACCAATACCAGTGCCACCACCACAAGTACATCCACCACCAATACCATCACCACATGTAATACCATCACCACCACCAAGACCACCAACACCACCAATACCACCATCACTACTGATACCACCAGCACCACTAATACCACCACCAATACCACCAATACGGCCACCAGCAATATCACCACTACCAATACTAACACCACCAATACCATGACTACCAATACCACCATTACCACTACCACCACCAATTCCTACACCACAACCAATACCACCAATACCAGCACCACCACAATACCACCACCACCAATACCACCAACAATACCACCACCACCTCTAATACCACCAATACCAACACTAACAATACTGCCACTAATACCACCACCAATCCAATACCACCACCACCAATACCACAACCACCAATATCACCACCACCAACACCACCACCACCAATACCACCACCACCTATACCACCACCAATACCACCAACACCAATACACCAATACCACCACCACCAATACCACCATCACCAATACCGCCAACAGCACCGCCAATACCACTACCACAATACTACCACCAACACCACCACAACCACCACCAATACCACTATCACCACCACCATCAAAACCACCACCAATACCAACACCAATACCACCACCTTCAATACCACCACCAAAACCACCACCACCAATACCACCACCACAAATACCACCAACACCACCACCAATACTAAATACTTGTTGGGATGATTGTACCCCGGATGGAAGTGGCGCTCACAGATCACGGTTCATATCTCGTAGCTCTATTTATCAGTTATGGGTGCCTAGGTTGGAGGTTCTCATCCAACACCTCCCCACTGAGATCAACAGATCTTTTCAAAGTTTGTATCAAGCCCTGGCACACCACCAAGCAGATTATGACAAGTCAATAACTTCAAGTTCAAGACAAATACAGTAACAAAATTTGTGATTTAATATTTCTTTCTTGTTCTGACTCCAGCCAACACATGCTTCGTCGATCGGGACAAGACACCCGCGACTTCCTCAGGGCTGAAAAACATATACAGAAAACACAGTGTAAGCCCAAAAACCTTCGGGCATCAATGTTACAGTAATTATTCTGTGACTTCCCAACAGTGCCAATCACATGGTATTTATAGAACACACTACCCTCCTTTTATAGATTTTAATTAGGTAAGGTACCCAACAGAATAAAGTCTTGTAGAGGAATCCTTAACCTATTTTAATAGACTGCACTCCCATCTACATTTGACTAGGCCCTCTCACCCCCACTGCACCCTTATGGCAAGGAACAAAAGATCTCCGATAAAGAGCCCCTTTAAGGGTGCCCGTTGGGCATTGCAGCTCCGGGACAACGAGGAGCAGGCTCAAATGATGAAGCATGACACCTAGCTTGCAGGCTGTGTGAGAGCCCTAGTTTCGACAGGAGGAATTCCTCTCCTCCTCTCTTTTAGACCCCTGTTTCACATGCTCCACCAGACATACTTGTCCTGGTGGTTTTCGGTCAATAATATTTCACCTAGGAACTGCGTACTCCTTCTTTGTTTCACTATAATTTCTTATACCCAGGTTTCTACAGAGTTGGAGGGCCCATTTAGATCTTGCCCTTCTATAGGTCGAGCAAAGAAATATCACGTGAATTTCTGTTTCTTCCGTTGCTGTGCACCCGGGACAGAGTTGTTTAGTAGCACCCGCCCAATTATTTGTAAAAGCATGCAGCGGGAGCGTCCCGTGCCTAAATTGTAGAAATAGTTTCTTTGCTAGAAGGGGTTGAATGCAGTCCAACCCCAGCTCGAAGTTATAATGCGTTTTATATCCAAAAACCTAGAGGTCGGGCTGGATGAGTCAACCGTCTGCAAAATGCGTGCCAATTTGTGTTCTTTCAAAGCAACTGTTAGTGATTTTTTAGAAATGGCTAAGCATGTCTCCTCCGGTGCTGACCATAAGTCATCCCTCCCTATAGCACGGAATGTGTTCCTGGATGGAGGGAACCAAGGAAACACCAGGCCACTCGAAAGGGAGCATATTCGGGTGGAATCCGTTCAAACAGAAAAAAGGAGAACATCCCAGAGTGGAATGCACAGCGTTATTGTACGCAAATTCTGCCAACCATAACAAGGTGGTCCAGTTGGTTGTGTTCTGTAAGGTGAAACAGCGCAGGTATTGTTCCAGGGTTTGGTTTAACCGTTCTGTCTTACCATTCGTTTGTGGATGGTAGCTGGATGATAGGCGAGCGTCTATCTGGAGGATGGTACAGAGCGCCTTCCAGAAATGAGAGGTGAATTGCGTACCCCGGTCTGTTATCACCACATTCGGAAGTCCATGCAGACGCACAACGTTTTGCAAAAACACCTTCGCTAATTCGCCGGAGGTAGGCAGACCAGGTAGGGAGATGAAGTGGCCCATCTTGGTGAGATGATCTACCACCACCAAAATGACTGTTTGCTTCTCACAAGGAGGCATTTCTACAATAAAATCCATGGACACGGTATGCCAGGGTTTGGACGGAATGGGTAGAGGGCGCAACAATCCTGTCGGTTTAGCATGAGATGATTTACCTTGCGCACAAATCGCACAGTTTTTTATGTAGTCCTTCACATCAGTCCGGACGCTGGGCCACCAAAAGGACCGTTCCACCGTAGAGAGTGTCTTGTACACACCCATGTGTCCTCCCAGTACTGAGTCATGGGCCCATTTCATCACCTTGGTTTGCAACTCAATGAGGGGAACATATAGTGCATGGTGATGATACGCTAAATGATCCTTTTCACAGCGATGATCTGGCTCTTCAAGGACCCATGCGGGTACATCTAGGTCAGCGAGGGCGATTTTAACGTCCTCAAGAAAGTCGTCCGAGGTGATCAAGGCAATGGAGGCCTCGATGTTCTCGACGCCCTGCAGTATTGAAGGTGATTCAACAGTTCTCCCTGTGTCATCCTCTCCCAACCGTGAGAGAGCATCCGCCTTACCATTCCGAGTTCCCGGTCTACCGGTCTATATCTGATAACAAAGTCGAACCCAAGTGAGTCGCCGCCACCATTCACATGCAAAAATGTATTAAAAGGATTGCCGATGTCCCCGCAGGCACCCCGCAAGTAAAAGGCACCTCCCGTACCACAGTAAGCTGCCCAAATGAGGTAGCTGTGGACCGGCAGTTTTTCCGCGGTAGTGAAAACCCGCGACCGGGCCGGCCGCTAACAAATGGAAGAAAGAGTTGCCCCTGGGTGGGATGCACTTACAGGTAGGAATAAATATCAATGCAAGGGCGCGAGCCGCGAACAAAGTCCTTTTCCTGCCAGACGCGTTTCGAGCCAACGCCCTCTTCAGTGGCAGACCATGTGACATGACGGCAAGCACCAGTAAATACCCACAGTAATTATACGCAGGTGTAACACCTTGAAGCAATGCTTTCTGGGACTGGTGGTTTAGTAGAACCCAAGTGGGGCGCCGCCACCATTCACATGCAAAAAAGTATTAAAAGGATTGCCAATGTCCCCGCAGGCACCCCGCAAGTAAAAGGCACCTCCCGCACCACAGTAAGCTGCCCAAATGAGGTAGCTGTGGACCTGCAGTTTTTCCGCGGTAGTGCAAACCCGCGACCGGGCCGGCCGCTAACAAATGGAAGAAAGAGTTGCCCCTGGGTGGGATGCACATACAGGTAGGAATTAATGCCAATGCAAGGGCGCGAGCCGCGAACAAAGTCCTTTTCCTGCCAGACGCGTTTTGGGCCAACGCCCTCTTCAGTGGCAGACCATGTGACATGACGGCAAACACCAGTAAATACCCACAGTAATTATACGCAGGTGTAACACCTTAAAGCAATGCTTTCTGGGACTGGTGGTTTAGTAGAACCCAAGTGGGTCGCCGCCGCCATTCACATGCAAAAAAGTATTAAAAGGATTGCCAATGTCCCCGCAGGCACCCCGGAGTTAAAAGGCACCTCCCGCACCACAGAAAGCTGCCCAAATGAGGTAGCTGTGGACCTGCAGTTTTTCTGCGGTAGTGCAAACCCACGACCGGGCCGGCCGCTAACAAATGGAAGAAAGAGTTGCCCCTGGGTGGGATGCACTTACAGGTAGGAATTAATGCCAACGCAAGGGAGCGAGCCGCGAACAAAGTCCTTTTCCTGCCAGACGCATTGCGGGCCAACGCCCTCTTCAGTGGCAGACCATGTAACATGACGGCATGCGGCAAGCACCAGTAAATACCCACAATAATTATACCAGGTGTAACACTTTGAAGCAATGCTTTCTGGGACTGGTGGTTTAGTAGAACCCAAGTGAGTGGCCGCCGCCATTCACATGCAAAAAAGTATTAAAAGGATTGCCAATGTCCCCGCAGGCACCCCGCAAGTAAAAGGCACCTCCCACACCACAGTAAGCTTCCCAAATGAGGTAGCTGTGGACCTGCAGTTTTTCCGCGGTAGTGCAAACCCGCGACCGGGCCGGCCGCTAACAAATGGAAGAAAGAGTTGCCCCTGGGTGGGATGCACTTACAGGTAGGAATTAATGCCAACGCAAGGGCGCGAGCCGTGAACAAAGTCCTTTTCCTGCCAGACGCATTTTGGGCCAACGCCCTCTTCAGTGGCAGACCATGTGAGATGATGGCAAGCACCAGTAAATACCCACAGTAATTATACGCAGGTGTAACACCTCGAAGCAATGCTTTCTGGGACTGGTGGTTTAGTAGAACCGAAGTGGGTCGCCGCCGCGATTCACATGCAAAAAAGTATTCAAAGGATTGCCAATGTCCCCGCAGGCACCCCGGAGTTAAAAGGCACCTCCCGCACCACAGAAAGCTGCCCAAATGAGGTAGCTGTGGACCTGCAGTTTTTCTGCGGTAGTGCAAACCCACGACCGGGCCGGCCGCTAACAAATGGAAGAAAGAGTTGCCCCTGGGTGGGATGCACTTACAGGTAGGAATTAATGCCAACGCAAGGGAGCGAGCCGCGAACAAAGTCCTTTTCCTGCCAGACGCATTTTGGGCCAACGCCCTCTTCAGTGACAGACCATGTGAGATGATGGCAAGCACCAGTAAATACCCACAGTAATTATACGCAGGTGTAACACCTCGAAGCAATGCTTTCTGGGACTGGTGGTTTAGTAGAACCGAAGTGGGTCGCCGCCGCGATTCACATGCAAAAAAGTATTAAAAGGATTGCCAATGTCCCCGCAGACACCCCACAAGTAAAAGGCACCTCCTGTACCAGAGTATGCTGCCCAAATGAGGTAGCTGTGGACCCGCAGTTTTTCCGCGGTAGTGCAAACCCGCGACCGGGCCGGCCGCTAACAAATGGAAGAAAGAGTTGCCCCTGGGTGGGATGCACTTACAGGTAGGAATTAATGCCAACGCAAGGGCGCGTGCCGCAAACAAAGTCCTTTTCTTGTCAGACGCGTTTCGGGCCAACTCCCTCTTCAGTGGCAGACCATGTGACATGACGACAAGCGGCAAGCACCAGTAAATATCCACAGTAATTATACGCAGGTGTAACACCTTGAAGCAATGCTTTCTGGGACTGGTGGTTTAGTAGAACCCAAGTGGGTCGCTGCCGCCATTCACATGCAAAAAAGTATTAAAAGGATTACCAATGTCCCCGCAGGCACCCCGCAAGTAAAAGGCACCTCCCGTACCACAGTAAGCTGCCCAAATGAGGTAGCTTAGGACCCGCAGTTTTTCAGCGGTAGTGAAAACCCGCGACCAGGCCGGCCACTAACAAATGGAAGAAAGAGTTTCCCCTGGGTGGGAGGCACTGACAGGTAGGAATTAATGCCAAAGCAAGGGCGCTAGACGCGAACAAAGTCCTTTTCCTGCCAGAATCGTTTCGGGCCAACGCCCTCTTCAGTGGCAGACCATGTGACATGGCGGCAAGCGGCAAGCACCAGTAAATACCCACAGTAATTATACGCAGGTGTAACACCTGGAAGCAATGCTTTCTTTGACTGGTGGTTTAGTAGAACCCAATTGGGTCGCCGCCGCCATTAACCTGCAAAAAAGTATTAAAAGGATTGCCAATGTCCCCGCAGGCACCCCGCAAGTAAAAGGCACCTCCCGTACCACAGTAAGCTGCCCAAATGAAGTAGCTGTGGACCCGCAGTTTTTCCGCGGTAGTGCAAACCCGCGACCGGGCTGGCCGCTAACAAATGGAAGAAAGAGTTGCCCCTGGGTGGGATGCACTTACAGGTAGGAATTAATGCCAACGCAAGGGCGCGAGCCGCAAACAAATTCCTTTTCCTGCCATACGCGTTTCGGGCCCAACGCCCTCTTCAGTGGCAGACCATGTGAATTGACGGCAAGCGGCAAACACCAGTAAATACCCACAGTAATTATACGCAGGTGTAACACCTTGAAGCAATGCTTTCTTTGACTGGTGGTTTAGTAGAACCCAAGTGGGTCGCTGCCACCATTCACATGCAAAAAAGTATTAAAAGGATTGCCAATGTCCCCGCAGGCACCCCGCAAGTAAAAGGCACCTCCCGCACTGCAGTAAGCTGCCCAAATGAGGTAGCTGTGGACCCGCAGTTTTTCCGCAGTAGTGCAAACCCGCGACCGGGCCGGCCGCGAACAAATGGAAGAAAGAGTTGCCCCTGGGTGGGATGCACTTACAGGTAGGAATTAATGCCAACGCAAAGGCGCGAGCCGCGAACAAAGTTCTTTTCCTGCCAGACGCGTTTCAGGCCAACGCCCTCTTCAGTGGCAGACCATGTGACATGATGGCAAGCACCAGTAAATACCCACAGTAATTATACGCAGGTGTATCACCTTGAAGCAATGCTTACTGGGAATGGTGGTTTAGTAGAACCCAGGTGGGTCGCCGCCGCCATTCACATGCAAAAAAGTATTAAAAGGATTGCCAATGTTCCCGCAGGCACCCCGCAAGTAAAAGGCACCTCCCGTACCGCAGTAAGCTTCCCAAATGAGGTAGCTGTGGACCTGCAGTTGTTCCGCGGTAGTGCAAACCCGCGACCGGGCCGGCCGCTAACAAATGGAAGAAAGAGTTGCCCCTGGGTGGGATGCACTTACAGGTAGGAATTAATGCCAATGCAAGGGCGCGAGCCGCGAACAAAGTCCTTTTCCTGCCAGACGCGTTTTGGGCCAACGCCCTCTTCAGTGGCAGACCATGTGAGATGATGGCAAGCACCAGTAAATACCCACAGTAATTATACGCAGGTGTAACACCTCGAAGCAATGCTTTCTGGGACTGGTGGTTTAGTAGAACCGAAGTGGGTCGCCGCCGCGATTCTCATGCAAAAAAGTATTAAAAGGATTGCCAATGTCCCCGCAGACACCCCGCAAGTAAAAGGCACCTCCTGTACCAGAGTATGCTGCCCAAATGAGGTAGCTGTGGACCCGCAGTTTTTCCGCGATAGTGCAAACCTGCGACCGGTCCGGCCGCTAACAAATGGAAGAAAGAGTTGCCCCTGGGTGGGATGCACTTACAGGTAGGAATTAATGCCAACGCAAGGGCGCGTGCCGCAAACAAAGTCCTTTTCTTGTCAGACGCGTTTCGGGCCAACTCCCTCTTCAGTGGCAGACCATGTGACATGACGACAAGCGGCAAGCACCAGTAAATATACACAGTAATTATACGCAGGTGTAACACCTTGAAGCAATGCTTTCTAAGACTGGTGGTTTAGTAGAACCCAAGTGGGTCGCTGCCGCCATTCACATGCAAAAAAGTATTAAAAGGATTACCAATGTCCCCGCAGGCACCCCGCAAGTAAAAGGCACCTCCCGTACCACAGTAAGCTGCCCAAATGAGGTAGCTGAGGACCCGCAGTTTTTCAGCGGTAGTGAAAACCCGCGACCAGGCCGGCCACTAACAAATGGAAGAAAGAGTTTCCCCTGGGTGGGAGGCACTGACAGGTAGGAATTAATGCCAAAGCAAGGGCGCTAGACGCAAACAAAGTCCTTTTCCTGCCAGAATCGTTTCGGGCCAACGCCCTCTTCAGTGGCAGACCATGTGACATGACGGCAAGCGGCAAGCACCAGTAAATACCCACAGTAATTATACGCAGGTGTAACACCTTGAAGCAATGCTTTCTTTGACTGGTGGTTTAGTAGAACCCAATTGGGTCGCCGCCGCCATTAACCTGCAAAGAAAGTATTAAAAGGATTGCCAATGTCCCCGCAGGCACCCCGCAAGTAAAAGGCACCTCCCGTACCACAGTAAGCTGCCCAAATGAAGTAGCTGTGGACCCGCAGTTTTTCCGCGGTAGTGCAAACCCGCGACCGGGCTGGCGCTAACAAATGGAAGAAAGAGTTGCCCCTGGGTGGGATGCACTTACAGGTAGGAATTAATGCCAACGCAAGGGCGCGAGCCGCAAACAAATTCCTTTTCCTGCCATACGCGTTTCGGGCCAACGCCCTCTTCAGTGGCAGACCATGTGAATTGACGGCAAGCGGCAAACACCAGTAAATACCCACAGTAATTATACGCAGGTGTAACACTTTGAAGCAACGCTTTCTGGGACTGGTGGTTTAGTAGAACCCAAGTGAGTCGCCGCCGCCATTCACATGCAAAAAAGTATTAAAAGGATTGCCAATGTCCCCGCAGGCACCCCGCAAGTAAAAGGCACCTCCCGTACCACAGTAAGCTGCCCAAATGAGGTAGCTGTGGACCCGCAGTTTTTCTGCGTTAGTGCAAACCCGCGACCGGGCTGGCCGCTAACAAATGGAAGAAAGAGTTGCCCCTGGGTGGGATGCACTTACAGGTAGGAATCATTGCCAACCCAAGGGCGCGAGCCGTGAACAAAGTCCTTTTCCTGCCAGACGCGTTTCGGGCCAACACCCTTTTTTTAGTGGCAGAACATGGGACATGACGGCAAGCGGCAAGCACCAGTAAATACCCACAGTAATTATACGCAGGTGTAACACCTTGAAGCAATGCTTTCTGGGACTGGTGGTTTAGTAGAACCCAAGTGGGTCGCTGCCGCCATTCACATGCAAAAAAGTATTAAAAGGATTGCCAATGTCCCCGCAGGCACCCCGCAACTAAAAGGCACCTCCCGTACCACAGTAAGCTGCCCAAATGAGGTAGCTGTGGACCCGCAGTTTTTCCGCGGTAGTGAAAACCCGCGACCGGGCCGGCCACTAACAAATGGAAGAAAGAGTTTTCCCTGGGTGGAATGCATTTACAGGTAGGAATTAATGCCAAAGCAAGGGCGCTAGAAGCGAACAAAGTCCTTTTCCTGCCAGAATCGTTTCGGGCCAACGCCCTCTTCAGTGGCAGACCATGTGACATGACGGCAAGCGGCAAGCACCAGTAAATACCCACAGTAATTATACGCAGGTGTAACACCTTGAAGCAATGCGGCAGTGGCAGACCATGTGACATGACGGCAAGCAGCAAGCACCAGTAAATACCTACAGGAATTATATTCTGGTGTAACACCTTGAAGCAATGCTTTCTGGGACTAGTGGTTTAGTAGAACCCAAGTGGGTCGCCGCCGCCATTCACATGCAAAAAAGTATTAAAAGGATTGCTAATGTCCCCGCAGGCACCCCGCAAGTAAAAGGCACCTCCCGTACCACAGTAAGCTGCCCAAATGAGGTAGCTGTAGACCCGCAGTTTTTCCGCGGTAGTGCAAACCCGCGACCGGGCCGGCCGCTAACAAATGGAAGAAAGAGTTGCTCCTGGGTGGGATGCACTTACAGGTAGGAATTAATATCAACGCATGAGCGCGAGCCACGGACAAAGTCCTTTTCCTGCCAGACGTGTTGAGGGCAAACGCCCTCTTCAGTGGCAGACCATGTGACATGACGGCAAGCGGCAAGCACCAGTAAATACCCACAGTAATTATACGCAGGTGTAACACCTTGAAGCAATGCTTTCTGGGACTGGTGGTTTAGTAGAACCCAAGTGGGTCACCGCTGCCATTCACATGCAAAAAAGTATTAAAAGGATTGCCAATGTCCCCGCAGGTACCCCTCAAGTAAAAGGCACCTCCCGTACCACAGTAAGCTGCCCAAATGAGGTAGCTGTGCACCCGCAGTTTTTTCGCGGTAGTGCAAACCCGCGACCGGGCCGGCCGCTAACAAATGGAAGAAAGAGTTGCCCCAGGATGGGATGCACTTACAGGTAGGAATTATTGCCAACGCAAGGGCGCGAGCCGCGAACAAAGTCTTTTTCCTGCCAGACGCGTTTCGGGCCAACGCCCTCTTCAGTGGCAGACCATGTGACATGACGGCAAGCGGCAAGCACCAGTAAATACCCACAGTAATTATACGCAGGTGTAACACCTTGAAGGAATGCTTTCTGGGACTGGTGGTTTAGTAGAACCCAAGTGTGTCGCTGCCGCCATTCACATGCAAAAAAGTATTAAAGGCTTGCCAATGTCCCCGCAGGCACCCCGCAAGTAAAAGGCACCTCCCATACCACAGTAAGCTGCCCAAATGAGGTAGCTGTGGACCCGCAGTTTTTCCGCCGTAGTGCAAACCTGCAACCGGGCCGACCGCTAACAAATGGAAAAAAGAGTTGCCCCTGGGTGGGATGCACTTACAGGCTGGAATTAATGCCAACGCAAGGGCGAGAGCTGCGAACAAAGTCCTTTTCCTACCAGACGCGTTTCGGGACAACACCCTCTTCAGTGGCAGACCATGTGACGTGACGTCAAGTGGCAAGCACCAGTAAATACCCACAGTAATTACACGCAGGTGTAACACCCTGAAGCAATGCTTTCTGGGACTGGTGGTTTAGTAGAACCCAAGTGGGTCGCCGCCATTCACATGCAAAAAAGTATTAAAAGGATTGCCAATGTCCCCGCAGGCACCCCGCAAGTAAAAGGCACCTCCCACACCACAGTAAGCTGCCCAAATGAGCTAGCTCTGGACCTGCAGTTTTTCCGCGGTAGTGCAAACCCGCGACCGGGCCCGCCGCTAACAAATGGAAGAAAGAGTTGCCCCTGGGTGGGATGCACTTACAGGTAGGAAATAATGCCAACGCAAGGGCGCGAGCCGCGAACAAAGTACTTTTCCTGCCAGACGCGTTTCGGGCCAATGCCCTCTTCAGTGGCAGACCATGTGACATGACGGCAAGCACCAGTAAATACCCAGAGTAATTATATGCAGGTGTAACACCTTGAAGCAATGCTTTCTGGGACTGGTGGTTTAGGAGAACCGAAGTGGGTCGCTGCCGCCATTCACATGCAAAAAAGTATTAAAAGGATTGCCAATGTACCCGCAGGCACCCCGCAAGTAAAAGGCACCTCCCACACCACAGTAAGCTGCCCAAATGAGGTAGCTGTGGACCCGCAGTTTTTCCGCGGTAGTGCAAACCCGTGACCGGGCCGGCCGCTAACAAATGGAAGAAAGAGTTGCCCCTGGGTGGGATGCACTCACAGGTAGGAATTAATGCCAATGCAAGGGCGCGAGCCGCGAACAAAGTCCTTTTCCTGCCAGACGCGTTTCGGGCCAACGCCCTCTTCAGTGGCAGACCATGTGACATGACGGCAAGCGGCAAGCACCAGTAAATACCCACAGTAATTATACGCAGGTGTAACACTTTGAAGCAACGCTTTCTGGGACTGGTGGTTTAGTAGAACCCAAGTGAGTCGCCGCCACCATTCACATGCAAAAATGTATTAAAAGGATTGCCGATGTCCCCGCAGGCACCCCGCAAGTAAAAGGCACCTCCCGTACCACAGTAAGCTGCCCAAATGAGGTAGCTGTGGACCCGCAGTTTTTCCGCGGTAGTGAAAACCCGCGACCGGGCCGGCCGCTAACAAATGGAAGGAAGAGTTGCCCCTGGGTGGGATGCACTTACAGGTAGGAATAAATATCAATGCAAGGGCGCGAGCCGCGAACAAAGTCCTTTTCCTGCCAGACGCGTTTCGAGCCAACGCCCTCTTCAGTGGCAGACCATGTGACATGACGGCAAGCACCAGTAAATACCCACAGTAATTATACGCAGGTGTAACACCTTGAAGCAATGCTTTCTGGGACTGGTGGTTTAGTAGAACCCAAGTGGGGCGCCGCCACCATTCACATGCAAAAAAGTATTAAAAGGATTGCCAATGTCCCCGCAGGCACCCCGCAAGTAAAAGGCACCTCCCGCACCACAGTAAGCTGCCCAAATGAGGTAGCTGTGGACCTGCAGTTTTTCCGCGGTAGTGCAAACCCGCGACCGGGCCGGCCGCTAACAAATGGAAGAAAGAGTTGCCCCTGGGTGGGATGCACATACAGGTAGGAATTAATGCCAATGCAAGGGCGCGAGCCGCGAACAAAGTCCTTTTCCTGCCAGACGCGTTTTGGGCCAACGCCCTCTTCAGTGGCAGACCATGTGACATGACGGCAAACACCAGTAAATACCCACAGTAATTATACGCAGGTGTAACACCTTGAAGCAATGCTTTCTGGGACTGGTGGTTTAGTAGAACCCAAGTGGGTCGCCGCAGCCATTCACATGCAAAAAAGTATTAAAAGGATTGCCAATGTCCCCGCAGGCACCCCGGAGTTAAAAGGCACCTCCCGCACCACAGAAAGCTGCCCAAATGAGGTAGCTGTGGACCTGCAGTTTTTCTGCGGTAGTGCAAACCCACGACCGGGCCGGCCGCTAACAAATGGAAGAAAGAGTTGCCCCTGGGTGGGATGCACTTACAGGTAGGAATTAATGCCAACGCAAGGGAGCGAGCCGCGAACAAAGTCCTTTTCCTGCCAGACGCATTGCGGGCCAACGCCCTCTTCAGTGGCAGACCATGTAACATGACGGCATGTGGCAAGCACCAGTAAATACCCACAATAATTATACCAGGTGTAACACTTTGAAGCAATGCTTTCTGGGACTGGTGGTTTAGTAGAACCCAAGTGAGTGGCCGCCGCCATTCACATGCAAAAAAGTATTAAAAGGATTGCCAATGTCCCCGCAGGCACCCCGCAAGTAAAAGGCACCTCCCACACCACAGTAAGCTTCCCAAATGTGGTAGCTGTGGACCTGCAGTTTTTCCGCGGTAGTGCAAACCCGCGACCGGGCCGGCCGCTAACAAATGGAAGAAAGAGTTGCCCCTGGGTGGGATGCACTTACAGGTAGGAATTAATGCCAACGCAAGGGCGCGAGCCGTGAACAAAGTCCTTTTCCTGCCAGACGCATTTTGGGCCAACGCCCTCTTCAGTGGCAGACCATGTGAGATGATGGCAAGCACCAGTAAATACCCACAGTAATTATACGCAGGTGTAACACCTCGAAGCAATGCTTTCTGGGACTGGTGGTTTAGTAGAACCGAAGTGGGTCGCCGCCGCGATTCACATGCAAAAAAGTATTAAAAGGATTGCCAATGTCCCCGCAGGCACCCCGGAGTTAAAAGGCACCTCCCGCACCACAGAAAGCTGCCCAAATGAGGTAGCTGTGGACCTGCAGTTTTTCTGCGGTAGTGCAAACCCACGACCGGGCCGGCCGCTAACAAATGGAAGAAAGAGTTGCCCCTGGGTGGGATGCACTTACAGGTAGGAATTAATGCCAACGCAAGGGAGCGAGCCGCGAACAAAGTCCTTTTCCTGCCAGACGCATTTTGGGCCAACGCCCTCTTCAGTGACAGACCATGTGAGATGATGGCAAGCACCAGTAAATACCCACAGTAATTATACGCAGGTGTAACACCTCGAAGCAATGCTTTCTGGGACTGGTGGTTTAGTAGAACCGAAGTGGGTCGCCGCCGCGATTCACATGCAAAAAAGTATTAAAAGGATTGCCAATGTCCCCGCAGACACCCCACAAGTAAAAGGCACCTCCTGTACCAGAGTATGCTGCCCAAATGAGGTAGCTGTGGACCCGCAGTTTTTCCGCGGTAGTGCAAACCCGCGACCGGGCCGGCCGCTAACAAATGGAAGAAAGAGTTGCCCCTGGGTGGGATGCACTTACAGGTAGGAATTAATGCCAACGCAAGGGCGCGTGCCGCAAACAAAGTCCTTTTCTTGTCAGACGCGTTTCGGGCCAACTCCCTCTTCAGTGGCAGACCATGTGACATGACGACAAGCGGCAAGCACCAGTAAATATCCACAGTAATTATACGCTGGTGTAACACCTTGAAGCAATGCTTTCTGGGACTGGTGGTTTAGTAGAACCCAAGTGGGTCGCTGCCGCCATTCACATGCAAAAAAGTATTAAAAGGATTACCAATGTCCCCGCAGGCACCCCGCAAGTAAAAGGCACCTCCCGTACCACAGTAAGCTGCCCAAATGAGGTAGCTTAGGACCCGCAGTTTTTCAGCGGTAGTGAAAACCCGCGACCAGGCCGGCCACTAACAAATGGAATAAAGAGTTTCCCCTGGGTGGGAGGCACTGACAGGTAGGAATTAATGCCAAAGCAAGGGCGCTAGACGCGAACAAAGTCCTTTTCCTGCCAGAATCGTTTCGGGCCAACGCCCTCTTCAGTGGCAGACCATGTGACATGGCGGCAAGCGGCAAGCACCAGTAAATACCCACAGTAATTATACGCAGGTGTAACACCTGGAAGCAATGCTTTCTTTGACTGGTGGTTTAGTAGAACCCAATTGGGTCGCCGCCGCCATTAACCTGCAAAAAAGTATTAAAAGGATTGCCAATGTCCCCGCAGGCACCCCGCAAGTAAAAGGCACCTCCCGTACCACAGTAAGCTGCCCAAATGAAGTAGCTGTGGACCCGCAGTTTTTCCGCGGTAGTGCAAACCCGCGACCGGGCTGGCCGCTAACAAATGGAAGAAAGAGTTGCCCCTGGGTGGGATGCACTTACAGGTAGGAATTAATGCCAACGCAAGGGCGCGAGCCGCAAACAAATTCCTTTTCCTGCCATACGCGTTTCGGGCCCAACGCCCTCTTCAGTGGCAGACCATGTGAATTGACGGCAAGCGGCAAACACCAGTAAATACCCACAGTAATTATACGCAGGTGTAACACCTTGAAGCAATGCTTTCTTTGACTGGTGGTTTAGTAGAACCCAAGTGGGTCGCTGCCACCATTCACATGCAAAAAAGTATTAAAAGGATTGCCAATGTCCCCGCAGGCACCCCGCAAGTAAAAGGCACCTCCCGTACCGCAGTAAGCTGCCCAAATGAGGTAGCTGTGGACCCACAGTTTTTCCGCAGTAGTGCAAACCCGCGACCGGGCCAGCCGCGAACAAATGGAAGAAAGAGTTGCCCCTGGGTGGGATGCACTTACAGGTAGGAATTAATGCCAACGCAAAGGCGCGAGCCGCGAACAAAGTTCTTTTCCTGCCAGACGCGTTTCAGGCCAACGCCCTCTTCAGTGGCAGACCATGTGACATGATGGCAAGCACCAGTAAATACCCACAGTAATTATACGCAGGTGTATCACCTTGAAGCAATGCTTTCTGGGAATGGTGGTTTAGTAGAACCCAGGTGGTTCGCCGCCGCCATTCACATGCAAAAAAGTATTAAAAGGATTGCCAATGTTCCCGCAGGCACCCCGCAAGTAAAAGGCACCTACCGTACCGCAGTAAGCTTCCCAAATGAGGTAGCTGTGGACCTGCAGTTTTTTCGCGGTAGTGCAAACCCGCGACCGGGCCGGCCGCTAACAAATGGAAGAAAGAGTTGCCCCTGGGTGGGATGCACTTACAGGTAGGAATTAATGCCAACGCAAGGGCGCGAGCCGCGAACAAAGTCCTTTTCCTGCCAGACGCATTGCGGGCCAACGCCCTCTTCAGTGGCAGACCATGTAACATGACGGCATGCGGCAAGCACCAGTAAATACCCACAGTAATTATACCAGGTGTAACACTTTGAAGCAATGCTTTCTGGGACTGGTGGTTTAGTAGAACCCAAGTGAGTGGCCGCCGCCATTCACATGCAAAAAAGTATTAAAAGGATTGCCAATGTCCCCGCAGGCACCCCGCAAGTAAAAGGCACCTCCCACACCACAGTAAGCTTCCCAAATGAGGTAGCTGTGGACCTGCAGTTTTTCCGCGGTAGTGCAAACCCGCGACCGGGCCGGCCGCTAACAAATGGAAGAAAGAGTTGCCCCTGGGTGGGATGCACTTACAGGTAGGAATTAATGCCAACGCAAGGGCGCGAGCCGCGAACAAAGTCCTTTTCCTGCCAGACGCGTTTTGGGCCAACGCCCTCTTCAGTGGCAGACCATGTGAGATGATGGCAAGCACCAGTAAATACCCACAGTATTTATACGCAGGTGTAACACCTCGAAGCAATGCTTTCTGGGACTGGTGGTTTAGTAGAACCGAAGTGGGTCGCCGCCGCGATTCACATGCAAAAAAGTATTAAAAGGATTGCCAATGTCCCCGCAGACACCCCGCAAGTAAAAGGCACCTCCTGTACCAGAGTATGCTGCCCAAATGAGGTAGCTGTGGACCCGCAGTTTTTCCGCGGTAGTGCAAACCCGCGACCGGGCCGGCCGCTAACAAATGGAAGAAAGAGTTGCCCCTGGGTAGGATGCACTTACAGGTAGGAATTAATGCCAACGCAAGGGCGCGTGCCGCAAACAAAGTCCTTTTCTTGTCAGACGCGTTTCGGGCCAACTCCCTCTTCAGTGGCAGACCATGTGACATGACGACAAGCGGCAAGCACCAGTAAATATCCACAGTAATTATACGCAGGTGTAACACCTTGAAGCAATGCTTTCTGGGACTGGTGGTTTAGTAGAACCCAAGTGGGTCGCTGCCGCCATTCACATGCAAAAAAGTATTAAAAGGATTACCAATGTCCCGGCAGGCACCCCGCAAGTAAAAGGCACCTCCCGTACCACAGTAAGCTGCCCAAATGAGGTAGCTTAGGACCCGCAGTTTTTCAGCGGTAGTGAAAACCCGCGACCAGGCCGGCCACTAACAAATGGAATAAAGAGTTTCCCCTGGGTGGGAGGCACTGACAGGTAGGAATTAATGCCAAAGCAAGGGCGCTAGACGCGAACAAAGTCCTTTTCCTGCCAGAATCGTTTCGGGCCAACGCCCTCTTCAGTGGCAGACCATGTGACATGACGGCAAGCGGCAAGCACCAGTAAATACCCACAGTAATTATACGCAGGTGTAACACCTGGAAGCAATGCTTTCTTTGACTGGTGGTTTAGTAGAACCCAATTGGGTCGCCGCCGCCATTAACCTGCAAAAAAGTATTAAAAGGATTGCCAATGTCCCCGCAGGCACCCCGCAAGTAAAAGGCACCTCCCGTACCACAGTAAGCTGCCCAAATGAAGTAGCTGTGGACCCGCAGTTTTTCCGCTGTAGTGCAAACCCGCGACCGGGCTGGCCGCTAACAAATGGAAGAAAGAGTTGCCCCTGGGTGGGATGCACTTACAGGTAGGAATTAATGCCAACGCAAGGGCGCGAGCCGCAAACAAATTCCTTTTCCTGCCATACGCGTTTCGGGCCCAACGCCCTCTTCAGTGGCAGACCATGTGAATTGACGGCAAGCGGCAAACACCAGTAAATACCCACAGTAATTATACGCAGGTGTAACACCTTGAAGCAATGCTTTCTTTGACTGGTGGTTTAGTAGAACCCAAGTGGGTCGCTGCCACCATTCACATGCAAAAAAGTATTAAAAGGATTGCCAATGTCCCCGCAGGCACCCCGCAAGTAAAAGGCACCTCCCGTACCGCAGTAAGCTGCCCAAATGAGGTAGCTGTGGACCCGCAGTTTTTCCGCAGTAGTGCAAACCCGCGACCGGGCCGGCCGCGAACAAATGGAAGAAAGAGTTGCCCCTGGGTGGGATGCACTTACAGGTAGGAATTAATGCCAACGCAAAGGCGCGAGCCGCGAACAAAGTTCTTTTCCTGCCAGATGCGTTTCAGGCCAACGCCCTCTTCAGTGGCAGACCATGTGACATGATGGCAAGCACCAGTAAATACCCACAGTAATTATACGCAGGTGTATCACCTTGAAGCAATGCTTTCTGGGAATGGTGGTTTAGTAGAACCCAGGTGGGTCGCCGCCGCCATTCACATGCAAAAAAGTATTAAAAGGATTGCCAATGTTCCCGCAGGCACCCCGCAAGTAAAAGGCACCTCCCGTACCGCAGAAAGCTTCCCAAATGAGGTAGCTGTGGACCTGCAGTTTTTCCGCGGTAGTGCAAACCCGCGACCGGGCCGGCCGCTAACAAATGGAAGAAAGAGTTGCCCCTGGGTGGGATGCACTTACAGGTAGGAATTAATGCCAACGCAAGGGCGCGAGCCGCGAACAAAGTCCTTTTCCTGCCAGACGCGTTTTGGGCCAACGCCCTCTTCAGTGGCAGACCAAGTGAGATGATGGCAAGCACCAGTAAATACCCACAGTAATTATACGCAGGTGTAACACCTCGAAGCAATGCTTTCTGGGACTGGTGGTTTAGTAGAACCGAAGTGGGTCGCCGCCGCGATTCACATGCAAAAAAGTATTAAAAGGATTGCCAATGTCCCTGCAGACACCCCGCAAGTAAAAGGCACCTCCTGTACCAGAGTATGCTGCCCAAATGAGGTAGCTGTGGACCCGCAGTTTTTCCGCGATAGTGCAAACCTGCGACCGGTCCGGCCGCTAACATATGGAAGAAAGAGTTGCCCCTGGGTGGGATGCACTTACAGGTAGGAATTAATGCCAACGCAAGGGCGCGTGCCGCAAACAAAGTCCTTTTCTTGTCAGACGCGTTTCGGGCGAACTCCCTCTTCAGTGGCAGACCATGTGACATGACGACAAGCGGCAAGCACCAGTAAATATCCACAGTAATTATACGCAGGTGTAACACCTTGAAGCAATGCTTTCTGGGACTGGTGGTTTAGTAGAACCCAAGTGGGTCGCTGCCGCCATTCACATGCAAAAAAGTATTAAAAGGATTACCAATGTCCCCGCAGGCACCCCGCAAGTAAAAGGCACCTCCCGTACCACAGTAAGCTGCCCAAATGAGGTAGCTGAGGACCCGCAGTTTTTCAGCGGTAGTGAAAACCCGCGACCAGGCCGGCCACTAACAAATGGAAGAAAGAGTTTCCCCTGGGTGGGAGGCACTGACAGGTAGGAATTAATGCCAAAGCAAGGGCGCTAGAAGCGAACAAAGTCCTTTTCCTGCCAGAATCGTTTCGGGCCAACACCCTCTTCAGTGGCAGACCATGTGACATGACGGCAAGCGGCAAGCACCAGTAAATACCCACAGTAATTATACGCAGGTGTAACACCTCGAAGCAATGCTTTCTGGGACTGGTGGTTTAGTAGAACCGAAGTGGGTCGCCGCCGCGATTCACATGCAAAAAAGTATTAAAAGGATTGCCAATGTCCCTGCAGACACCCCGCAAGTAAAAGGCACCTCCTGTACCAGAGTATGCTGCCCAAATGAGGTAGCTGTGGACCCGCAGTTTTTCCGCGATAGTGCAAACCTGCGACCGGTCCGGCCGCTAACATATGGAAGAAAGAGTTGCCCCTGGGTGGGATGCACTTACAGGTAGGAATTAATGCCAACGCAAGGGCGCGAGCCGCAAACAAATTCCTTTTCCTGCCATACGCGTTTCGGGCCAACGCCCTCTTCAGTGGCAGACCATGTGAATTGACGGCAAGCGGCAAACACCAGTAAATACCCACAGTAATTATACGCAGGTGTAACACCTTGAAGCAATGCTTTCTTTGACTGGTGGTTTAGTAGAACCCAGGTGGGTCGCTGCCGCCATTCACATGCAAAAAAGTATTAAAAGGATTGCCAATGTCCCCGCAGGCACCCCGCAAGTAAAAGGCACCTCCCGTACCGCAGTAAGCTGCCCAAATGAGGTAGCTGTGGACCCGCAGTTTTTCCGCAGTAGTGCAAACCCGCGACCGGGCCGGCCGCGAACAAATGTAAGAAAGAGTTGCCCCTGGGTGGGATGCACTTACAGGTAGGAATTAATGCCAACGCAAAGGCGCGAGCCGCGAACAAAGTTATTTTCCTGCCAGACGCGTTTCAGGCCAACGCCCTCTTAGGTGGCAGACCATGTGACATGATGGCAAGCACCAGTAAATACCCACAGTAATTATACGCAGGTGTATCACCTTGAAGCAATGCTTTCTGGGAATGGTGGTTTAGTAGAACCCAGGTGGGTCGCCGCCGCCATTCACATGCATAAAAGTATTAAAAGGATTGCCAATGTTCCCGCAGGCACCCCGCAAGTAAAAGGCACCTCCCGTACCGCAGAAAGCTGCCCAAATGAGGTAGCTGTGGACCTGCAGTTTTTCCGCTGTAGTGCAAACCCACAACCGGGCCGGCCGCTAACAAATGGAAGAAAGAGTTGCCCCTGGGTGGGATGCACTTACAGGTAGGAATTAATGCCAACGCAAGGGCGCGAGCCGCGAACAAAGTCCTTTTCCTGCCAGAAGCGTTTTGGGCCAACGCCCTCTTCAGTGGCAGACCAAGTGAGATGATGGCAAGCACCAGTAAATACCCACAGTAATTATACGCAGGTGTAACACCTCGAAGCAATGCTTTCTGGGACTGGTGGTTTAGTAGAACCGAAGTGGGTCGCCGCCGCGATTCACATGCAAAAAAGTATTAAAAGGATTGCCAATGTCCCCGCAGACACCCCGCAAGTAAAAGGCACCTCCTGTACCAGAGTATGCTGCCCAAATGAGGTAGCTGTGGACCCGCAGTTTTTCCGCGATAGTGCAAACCTGCGACCGGTCCGGCCGCTAACAAATGGAAGAAAGAGTTGCCCCTGGGTGGGATGCACTTACAGGTAGGAATTAATGCCAACGCAAGGGCGCGTGCCGCAAACAAAGTCCTTTTCTTGTCAGACGCGTTTCGGGCCAACTCCCTCTTCAGTGGCAGACCATGTGACATGACGACAAGCGGCAAGCACCAGTAAATATACACAGTAATTATACGCAGGTGTAACACCTTGAAGCAATGCTTTCTAAGACTGGTGGTTTAGTAGAACCCAAGTGGGTCGCTGCCGCCATTCACATGCAAAAAAGTATTAAAAGGATTACCAATGTCCCCGCAGGCACCCCGCAAGTAAAAGGCACCTCCCGTACCACAGTAAGCTGCCCAAATGAGGTAGCTGAGGACCCGCAGTTTTTCAGCTGTAGTGAAAACCCGCGACCAGGCCGGCCACTAACAAATGGAAGAAAGAGTTTCCCCTGGGTGGGAGGCACTGACAGGTAGGAATTAATGCCAAAGCAAGGGCGCTAGACGCAAACAAAGTCCTTTTCCTGCCAGAATCGTTTCGGGCCAACGCCCTCTTCAGTGGCAGACCATGTGACATGACGGCAAGCGGCAAGCACCAGTAAATACCCACAGTAATTATACGCAGGTGTAACACCTTGAAGCAATGCTTTCTTTGACTGGTGGTTTAGTAGAACCCAATTGGGTCGCCGCCGCCATTAACCTGCAAAGAAAGTATTAAAAGGATTGCCAATGTCCCCGCAGGCACCCCGCAAGTATAAAGGCACCTCCCGTACCACAGTAAGCTGCCCAAATGAAGTAGCTGTGGACCCGCAGTTTTTCCGCGGTAGTGCAAACCCGCGACCGGGCTGGCGCTAACAAATGGAAGAAAGAGTTGCCCCTGGGTGGGATGCACTTACAGGTAGGAATTAATGCCAACGCAAGGGCGCGAGCCGCAAACAAATTCCTTTTCCTGCCATACGCGTTTCGGGCCAACGCCCTCTTCAGTGGCAGACCATGTGAATTGACGGCAAGCGGCAAACACCAGTAAATACCCACAGTAATTATACGCAGGTGTAACACTTTGAAGCAACGCTTTCTGGGACTGGTGGTTTAGTAGAACCCAAGTGAGTCGCCGCCGCCATTCACATGCAAAAAAGTATTAAAAGGATTGCCAATGTCCCCGCAGGCACCCCGCAAGTAAAAGGCACCTCCCGTACCACAGTAAGCTGCCCAAATGAGGTAGCTGTGGACCCGCAGTTTTTCTGCGTTAGTGCAAACCCGCGACCGGGCTGGCCGCTAACAAATGGAAGAAAGAGTTGCCCCTGGGTGGGATGCACTTACAGGTAGGAATCATTGCCAACCCAAGGGCGCGAGCCGTGAACAAAGTCCTTTTCCTGCCAGACGCGTTTCGGGCCAACACCCTTTTTTTAGTGGCAGAACATGTGACATGACGGCAAGCGGCAAGCACCAGTAAATACCCACAGTAATTATACGCAGGTGTAACACCTTGAAGCAATGCTTTCTGGGACTGGTGGTTTAGTAGAACCCAAGTGGGTCGCTGCCGCCATTCACATGCAAAAAAGTATTAAAAGGATTGCCAATGTCCCCGCAGGCACCCCGCAACTAAAAGGCACCTCCCGTACCACAGTAAGCTGCCCAAATGAGGTAGCTGTGGACCCGCAGTTTTTCCGCGGTAGTGAAAACCCGCGACCGGGCCGGCCACTAACAAATGGAAGAAAGAGTTTTCCCTGGGTGGAATGCATTTACAGGTAGGAATTAATGCCAAAGCAAGGGCGCTAGAAGCGAACAAAGTCCTTTTCCTGCCAGAATCGTTTCGGGCCAACGGCCCTCTTCAGTGGCAGACCATGTGACATGACGGCAAGCGGCAAGCACCAGTAAATACCCACAGTAATTATACGCAGGTGTAACACCTTGAAGCAATGCGGCAGTGGCAGACCATGTGACATGACGGCAAGCAGCAAGCACCAGTAAATACCTACAGGAATTATATTCAGGTGTAACACCTTGAAGCAATGCTTTCTGGGACTAGTGGTTTAGTAGAACCCAAGTGGGTCGCCGCCGCCATTCACATGCAAAAAAGTATTAAAAGGATTGCTAATGTCCCCGCAGGCACCCCGCAAGTAAAAGGCACCTCCCGTACCACAGTAAGCTGCCCAAATGAGGTAGCTGTAGACCCGCAGTTTTTCCGCGGTAGTGCAAACCCGCGACCGGGCCGGCCGCTAACAAATGGAAGAAAGAGTTGCTCCTGGGTGGGATGCACTTACAGGTAGGAATTAATATCAACGCATGAGCGCGAGCCACGGACAAAGTCCTTTTCCTGCCAGACGTGTTGAGGGCAAACGCCCTCTTCAGTGGCAGACCATGTGACATGACGGCAAGCGGCAAGCACCAGTAAATACCCACAGTAATTATACGCAGGTGTAACACCTTGAAGCAATGCTTTCTGGGACTGGTGGTTTAGTAGAACCCAAGTGGGTCACCGCTGCCATTCACATGCAAAAAGTATTAAAAGGATTGCCAATGTCCCCGCAGGTACCCCTCAAGTAAAAGGCACCTCCCGTACCACAGTAAGCTGCCCAAATGAGGTAGCTGTGCACCCGCAGTTTTTTCGCGGTAGTGCAAACCCGCGACCGGGCCGCCGCTAACAAATGGAAGAAAGAGTTGCCCCTGGGTGGGATGCACTTACAGGTAGGAATTATTGCCAACGCAAGGGCGCGAGCTGCGAACAAAGTCTTTTTCCTGCCAGACGCGTTTCGGGCCAACGCCCTCTTCAGTGGCAGACCATGTGACATGACGGCAAGCGGCAAGCACCAGTAAATACCCACAGTAATTATACGCAGGTGTAACACCTTGAAGGAATGCTTTCTGGGACTGGTGGTTTAGTAGAACCCAAGTGTGTCGCTGCCGCCATTCACATGCAAAAAAGTATTAAAGGCTTGCCAATGTCCCCGCAGGCACCCCGCAAGTAAAAGGCACCTCCCATACCACAGTAAGCTGCCCAAATGAGGTAGCTGTGGACCTGCAGTTTTTCCGCCGTAGTGCAAACCTGCAACCGGGCCGACCGCTAACAAATGGAAAAAAGAGTTGCCCCTGGGTGGGATGCACTTACAGGCTGGAATTAATGCCAACGCAAGGGCGAGAGCTGCGAACAAAGTCCTTTTCCTACCAGACGCGTTTCGGGACAACACCCTCTTCAGTGGCAGACCATGTGACGTGACGTCAAGTGGCAAGCACCAGTAAATACCCACAGTAATTACACGCAGGTGTAACACCCTGAAGCAATGCTTTCTGGGACTGGTGGTTTAGTAGAACCCAAGTGGGTCGCCGCCATTCACATGCAAAAAAGTATTAAAAGGATTGCCAATGTCCCCGCAGGCACCCCGCAAGTAAAAGGCACCTCCCACACCACAGTAAGCTGCCCAAATGAGCTAGCTCTGGACCTGCAGTTTTTCCGCGGTAGTGCAAACCCGCGACCGGGCCGGCCGCTAACAAATGGAAGAAAGAGTTGCCCCTGGGTGGGATGCACTTACAGGTAGGAAATAATGCCAACGCAAGGGCGCGAGCCGCGAACAAAGTACTTTTCCTGCCAGACGCGTTTCGGGCCAATGCCCTCTTCAGTGGCAGACCATGTGACATGACGGCAAGCACCAGTAAATACCCAGAGTAATTATATGCAGGTGTAACACCTTGAAGCAATGCTTTCTGGGACTGGTGGTTTAGGAGAACCGAAGTGGGTCGCTGCCGCCATTCACATGCAAAAAAGTATTAAAAGGATTGCCAATGTACCCGCAGGCACCCCGCAAGTAAAAGGCACCTCCCACACCACAGTAAGCTGCCCAAATGAGGTAGCTGTGGACCCGCAGTTTTTCCGCGGTAGTGCAAACCCGTGACCGGGCCGGCCGCTAACAAATGGAAGAAAGAGTTGCCCCTGGGTGGGATGCACTCACAGGTAGGAATTAATGCCAATGCAAGGGCGCGAGCCGCGAACAAAGTCCTTTTCCTGCCAGACGCGTTTCGGGCCAACGCCCTCTTCAGTGGCAGACCATGTGACATGACGGCAAGCGGCAAGCACCAGTAAATACCCAGAGTAATTATACGCAGGTGTAACACTTTGAAGCAACGCTTTCTGGGACTGGTGGTTTAGTAGAACCCAAGTGAGTCGCCGCCACCATTCACATGCAAAAATGTATTAAAAGGATTGCCGATGTCCCCGCAGGCACCCCGCAAGTAAAAGGCACCTCCCGTACCACAGTAAGCTGCCCAAATGAGGTAGCTGTGGACCCGCAGTTTTTCCGCGGTAGTGAAAACCCGCGACCGGGCCGGCCGCTAACAAATGGAAGAAAGAGTTGCCCCTGGGTGGGATGCACTTACAGGTAGGAATAAATATCAATGCAAGGGCGCGAGCCGCGAACAAAGTCCTTTTCCTGCCAGACGCGTTTCGAGCCAACGCCCTCTTCAGTGGCAGACCATGTGACATGACGGCAAGCACCAGTAAATACCCACAGTAATTATACGCAGGTGTAACACCTTGAAGCAATGCTTTCTGGGACTGGTGGTTTAGTAGAACCCAAGTGGGGCGCCGCCACCATTCACATGCAAAAAAGTATTAAAAGGATTGCCAATGTCCCCGCAGGCACCCCGCAAGTAAAAGGCACCTCCCGCACCACAGTAAGCTGCCCAAATAAGGTAGCTGTGGACCTGCAGTTTTTCCGCGGTAGTGCAAACCCGCGACCGGGCCGGCCGCTAACAAATGGAAGAAAGAGTTGCCCCTGGGTGGGATGCACATACAGGTAGGAATTAATGCCAATGCAAGGGCGCGAGCCGCGAACAAAGTCCTTTTCCTGCCAGACGCGTTTTGGGCCAACGCCCTCTTCAGTGGCAGACCATGTGACATGACGGCAAACACCAGTAAATACCCACAGTAATTATACGCAGGTGTAACACCTTGAAGCAATGCTTTCTGGGACTGGTGGTTTAGTAGAACCCAAGTGGGTCGCCGCCGCCATTCACATGCAAAAAAGTATTAAAAGGATTGCCAATGTCCCCGCAGGCACCCCGGAGTTAAAAGGCACCTCCCGCACCACAGAAAGCTGCCCAAATGAGGTAGCTGTGGACCTGCAGTTTTTCTGCGGTAGTGCAAACCCACGACCGGGCCGGCCGCTAACAAATGGAAGAAAGAGTTGCCCCTGGGTGGGATGCACTTACAGGTAGGAATTAATGCCAACGCAAGGGAGCGAGCCGCGAACAAAGTCCTTTTCCTGCCAGAGGCATTGCGGGCCAACGCCCTCTTCAGTGGCAGACCATGTAACATGACGGCATGTGGCAAGCACCAGTAAATACCCACAATAATTATACCAGGTGTAACACTTTGAAGCAATGCTTTCTGGGACTGGTGGTTTAGTAGAACCCAAGTGAGTGGCCGCCGCCATTCACATGCAAAAAAGTATTAAAAGGATTGCCAATGTCCCCGCAGGCACCCCGCAAGTAAAAGGCACCTCCCACACCACAGTAAGCTTCCCAAATGAGGTAGCTGTGGACCTGCAGTTTTTCCGCGGTAGTGCAAACCCGCGACCGGGCCGGCCGCTAACAAATGGAAGAAAGAGTTGCCCCTGGGTGGGATGCACTTACAGGTAGGAATTGATGCCAACACAAGGGCGCGAGCCGTGAACAAAGTCCTTTTCCTGCCAGACGCATTTTGGGCCAACGCCCTCTTCAGTGGCAGACCATGTGAGATGATGGCAAGCACCAGTAAATACCCACAGTAATTATACGCAGGTGTAACACCTCGAAGCAATGCTTTCTGGGACTGGTGGTTTAGTAGAACCGAAGTGGGTCGCCGCCGCGATTCACATGCAAAAAAGTATTAAAAGGATTGCCAATGTCCCCGCAGGCACCCCGGAGTTAAAAGGCACCTCCCGCACCACAGAAAGCTGCCCAAATGAGGTAGCTGTGGACCTGCAGTTTTTCTGCGGTAGTGCAAACCCACGACCGGGCCGGCCGCTAACAAATGGAAGAAAGAGTTGCCCCTGGGTGGGATGCACTTACAGGTAGGAATTAATGCCAACGCAAGGGAGCGAGCCGCGAACAAAGTCCTTTTCCTGCCAGACGCATTTTGGGCCAACGCCCTCTTCAGTGACAGACCATGTGAGATGATGGCAAGCACCAGTAAATACCCACAGTAATTATACGCAGGTGTAACACCTCGAAGCAATGCTTTCTGGGACTGGTGGTTTAGTAGAACCGAAGTGGGTCGCCGCCGCGATTCACATGCAAAAAAGTATTAAAAGGATTGCCAATGTCCCCGCAGACACCCCACAAGTAAAAGGCACCTCCTGTACCAGAGTATGCTGCCCAAATGAGGTAGCTGTGGACCCGCAGTTTTTCCGCGGTAGTGCAAACCCGCGACCGGGCCGGCCGCTAACAAATGGAAGAAAGAGTTGCCCCTGGGTGGGATGCACTTACAGGTAGGAATTAATGCCAACGCAAGGGCGCGTGCCGCAAACAAAGTCCTTTTCTTGTCAGACGCGTTTCGGGCCAACTCCCTCTTCAGTGGCAGACCATGTGACATGACGACAAGCGGCAAGCACCAGTAAATATCCACAGTAATTATACGCAGGTGTAACACCTTGAAGCAATGCTTTCTGGGACTGGTGGTTTAGTAGAACCCAAGTGGGTCGCTGCCGCCATTCACATGCAAAAAAGTATTAAAAGGATTACCAATGTCCCCGCAGGCACCCCGCAAGTAAAAGGCACCTCCCGTACCACAGTAAGCTGCCCAAATGAGGTAGCTTAGGACCCGCAGTTTTTCAGCGGTAGTGAAAAGCCGCGACCAGGCCGGCCACTAACAAATGGAATAAAGAGTTTCCCCTGGGTGGGAGGCACTGACAGGTAGGAATTAATGCCAAAGCAAGGGCGCTAGACGCGAACAAAGTCCTTTTCCTGCCAGAATCGTTTCGGGCCAACGCCCTCTTCAGTGGCAGACCATGTGACATGGCGGCAAGCGGCAAGCACCAGTAAATACCCACAGTAATTATACGCAGGTGTAACACCTGGAAGCAATGCTTTCTTTGACTGGTGGTTTAGTAGAACTAAATTGGGTCGCCGCCGCCATTAACCTGCAAAAAAGTATTAAAAGGATTGCCAATGTCCCCGCAGGCACCCCGCAAGTAAAAGGCACCTCCCGTACCACAGTAAGCTGCCCAAATGAAGAAGCTGTGGACCCGCAGTTTTTCCGCGGTAGTGCAAACCCGCGACCGGGCTGGCCGCTAACAAATGGAAGAAAGAGTTGCCCCTGGGTGGGATGCACTTACAGGTAGGAATTAATGCCAACGCAAGGGCGCGAGCCGCAAACAAATTCCTTTTCCTGCCATACGCGTTTCGGGCCCAACGCCCTCTTCAGTGGCAGACCATGTGAATTGACGGCAAGCGGCAAACACCAGTAAATACCCACAGTAATTATACGCAGGTGTAACACCTTGAAGCAATGCTTTCTTTGACTGGTGGTTTAGTAGAACCCAAGTGGGTCGCTGCCACCATTCACATGCAAAAAAGTATTAAAAGGATTGCCAATGTCCCCGCAGTCACCCCGCAAGTAAAAGGCACCTCCCGTACCGCAGTAAGCTGCCCAAATGAGGTAGCTGTGGACCCACAGTTTTTCCGCAGTAGTGCAAACCCACGACCGGGCCAGCCGCGAACAAATGGAAGAAAGAGTTGCCCCTGGGTGGGATGCACTTACAGGTAGGAATTAATGCCAACGCAAAGGCGCGAGCCGCGAACAAAGTTCTTTTCCTGCCAGACGCGTTTCAGGCCAACGCCCTCTTCAGTGGCAGACCATGTGACATGATGGCAAGCACCAGTAAATACCCACAGTAATTATACGCAGGTGTATCACCTTGAAGCAATGCTTTCTGGGAATGGTGGTTTAGTAGAACCCAGGTGGTTCGCCGCCGCCATTCACATGCAAAAAAGTATTAAAAGGATTGCCAATGTTCCCGCAGGCACCCCGCAAGTAAAAGGCACCTACCGTACCGCAGTAAGCTTCCCAAATGAGGTAGCTGTGGACCTGCAGTTTTTTCGCGGTAGTGCAAACCCGCGACCGGGCCGGCCGCTAACAAATGGAAGAAAGAGTTGCCCCTGGGTGGGATGCACTTACAGGTAGGAATTAATGCCAACGCAAGGGCGCGAGCCGCGAACAAAGTCCTTTTCCTGCCAGACGCATTGCGGGCCAACGCCCTCTTCAGTGGCAGACCATGTAACATGACGGCATGCGGCAAGCACCAGTAAATACCCACAGTAATTATACCAGGTGTAACACTTTGAAGCAATGCTTTCTGGGACTGGTGGTTTAGTAGAACCCAAGTGAGTGGCCGCCGCCATTCACATGCAAAAAAGTATTAAAAGGATTGCCAATGTCCCCGCAGGCACCCCGCGAGTAAAAGGCACCTCCCACACCACAGTAAGCTTCCCAAATGAGGTAGCTGTGGACCTGCAGTTTTTCCGCGGTAGTGCAAACCCGCGACCGGGCCGGCCGCTAACAAATGGAAGAAAGAGTTGCCCCTGGGTGGGATGCACTTACAGGTAGGAATTAATGCCAACGCAAGGGCGCGAGCCGCGAACAAAGTCCTTTTCCTGCCAGACGCGTTTTGGGCCAACGCCCTCTTCAGTGGCAGACCATGTGAGATGATGGCAAGCACCAGTAAATACCCACAGTAATTATACGCAGGTGTAACACCTCGAAGCAATGCTTTCTGGGACTGGTGGTTTAGTAGAACCGAAGTGGGTCGCCGCCGCGATTCACATGCAAAAAAGTATTAAAAGGATTGCCAATGTCCCCGCAGACACCCCGCAAGTAAAAGGCACCTCCTGTACCAGAGTATGCTGCCCAAATGAGGTAGCTGTGGACCCGCAGTTTTTCCGCGGTAGTGCAAACCCGCGACCGGGCCGGCCGCTAACAAATGGAAGAAAGAGTTGCCCCTGGGTAGGATGCACTTACAGGTAGGAATTAATGCCAACGCAAGGGCGCGTGCCGCAAACAAAGTCCTTTTCTTGTCAGACGCGTTTCGGGCCAACTCCCTCTTCAGTGGCAGACCATGTGACATGACGACAAGCGGCAAGCACCAGTAAATATCCACAGTAATTATACGCAGGTGTAACACCTTGAAGCAATGCTTTCTGGGACTGGTGGTTTAGTAGAACCCAAGTGGGTCGCTGCCGCCATTCACATGCAAAAAAGTATTAAAAGGATTACCAATGTCCCCGCAGGCACCCCGCAAGTAAAAGGCACCTCCCGTACCACAGTAAGCTGCCCAAATGAGGTAGCTTAGGACCCGCAGTTTTTCAGCGGTAGTGAAAACCCGCGACCAGGCCGGCCACTAACAAATGGAAGAAAGAGTTTCCCCTGGGTGGGAGGCACTGACAGGTAGGAATTAATGCCAAAGCAAGGGCGCTAGACGCGAACAAAGTCCTTTTCCTGCCAGAATCGTTTCGGGCCAACGCCCTCTTCAGTGGCAGACCATGTGACATGACGGCAAGCGGCAAGCACCAGTAAATACCCACAGTAATTATACGCAGGTGTAACACCTGGAAGCAATGCTTTCTTTGACTGGTGGTTTAGTAGAACCCAATTGGGTCGCCGCCGCCATTAACCTGCAAAAAAGTATTAAAAGGATTGCCAATGTCCCCGCAGGCACCCCGCAAGTAAAAGGCACCTCCCGTACCACAGTAAGCTGCCCAAATGAAGTAGCTGTGGACCCGCAGTTTTTCCGCGGTAGTGCAAACCCGCGACCGGGCTGGCCGCTAACAAATGGAAGAAAGAGTTGCCCCTGGGTGGGATGCACTTACAGGTAGGAATTAATGCCAACGCAAGGGCGCGAGCCGCAAACAAATTCCTTTTCCTGCCATACGCGTTTCGGGCCCAACGCCCTCTTCAGTGGCAGACCATGTGAATTGACGGCAAGCGGCAAACACCAGTAAATACCCACAGTAATTATACGCAGGTGTAACACCTTGAAGCAATGCTTTCTTTGACTGGTGGTTTAGTAGAACCCAAGTGGGTCGCTGCCACCATTCACATGCAAAAAAGTATTAAAAGGATTGCCAATGTCCCCGCAGGCACCCCGCAAGTAAAAGGCACCTCCCGTACCGCAGTAAGCTGCCCAAATGAGGTAGCTGTGGACCCGCAGTTTTTCCGCAGTAGTGCAAACCCGCGACCGGGCCGGCCGCGAACAAATGGAAGAAAGAGTTGCCCCTGGGTGGGATGCACTTACAGGTAGGAATTAATGCCAACGCAAAGGCGCGAGCCGCGAACAAAGTTCTTTTCCTGCCAGACGCGTTTCAGGCCATCGCCCTCTTCAGTGGCAGACCATGTGACATGATGGCAAGCACCAGTAAATACCCACAGTAATTATACGCAGGTGTATCACCTTGGAGCAATGCTTTCTGGGAATGGTGGTTTAGTAGAACCCAGGTGGGTCGCCGCCGCCATTCACATGCAAAAAAGTATTAAAAGGATTGCCAATGTTCCCGCAGGCACCCCGCAAGTAAAAGGCACCTCCCGTACCGCAGAAAGCTTCCCAAATGAGGTAGCTGTGGACCTGCAGTTTTTCCGCGGTAGTGCAAACCCGCGACCAGGCCGGCCGCTAACAAATGGAAGAAAGAGTTGCCCCTGGGTGGGATGCACTTACAGGTAAGAATTAATGCCAACGCAAGGGCGCGAGCCGCGAACAAAGTCCTTTTCCTGCCAGACGCGTTTTGGGCCAACGCCCTCTTCAGTGGCAGACCAAGTGAGATGATGGCAAGCACCAGTAAATACCCACAGTAATTATACGCAGGTGTAACACCTCAAAGCAATGCTTTCTGGGACAGGTGGTTTAGTAGAACCGAAGTGGGTCGCCGCCGCGATTCACATGCAAAAAAGTATTAAAAGGATTGCCAATGTCCCTGCAGACACCCCGCAAGTAAAAGGCACCTCCTGTACCAGAGTATGCTGCCCAAATGAGGTAGCTGTGGACCCGCAGTTTTTCCGCGATAGTGCAAACCTGCGACCGGTCCGGCCGCTAACATATGGAAGAAAGAGTTGCCCCTGGGTGGGATGCACTTACAGGTAGGAATTAATGCCAACGCAAGGGCGCGTGCCGCAAACAAAGTCCTTTTCTTGTCAGACGCGTTTCGGGCCAACTCCCTCTTCAGTGGCAGACCATGTGACATGACGACAAGCGGCAAGCACCAGTAAATATCCACAGTAATTATACGCAGGTGTAACACCTTGAAGCAATGCTTTCTGGGACTGGTGGTTTAGTAGAACCCAAGTGGGTCGCTGCCGCCATTCACATGCAAAAAAGTATTAAAAGGATTACCAATGTCCCCGCAGGCACCCCGCAAGTAAAAGGCACCTCCCGTACCACAGTAAGCTGCCCAAATGAGGTAGCTGAGGACCCGCAGTTTTTCAGCGGTAGTGAAAACCCGCGACCAGGCCGGCCACTAACAAATGGAAGAAAGAGTTTCCCCTGGGTGGGAGGCACTGACAGGTAGGAATTAATGCCAAAGCAAGGGCGCTAGAAGCGAACAAAGTCCTTTTCCTGCCAGAATCGTTTCGGGCCAACGCCCTCTTCAGTGGCAGACCATGTGACATGACGGCAAGCGGCAAGCACCAGTAAATACCCACAGTAATTATACGCAGGTGTAACACCTCGAAGCAATGCTTTCTGGGACTGGTGGTTTAGTAGAACCGAAGTGGGTCGCCGCCGCGATTCACATGCAAAAAAGTATTAAAAGGATTGCCAATGTCCCTGCAGACACCCCGCAAGTAAAAGGCACCTCCTGTACCAGAGTATGCTGCCCAAATGAGGTAGCTGTGGACCCGCAGTTTTTCCGCGATAGTGCAAACCTGCGACCGGTCCGGCCGCTAACATATGGAAGAAAGAGTTGCCCCTGGGTGGGATGCACTTACAGGTAGGAATTAATGCCAACGCAAGGGCGCGAGCCGCAAACAAATTCCTTTTCCTGCCATACGCGTTTCGGGCCAACGCCCTCTTCAGTGGCAGACCATGTGAATTGACGGCAAGCGGCAAACACCAGTAAATACCCACAGTAATTATACGCAGGTGTAACACCTTGAAGCAATGCTTTCTTTGACTGGTGGTTTAGTAGAACCCAGGTGGGTCGCTGCCGCCATTCACATGCAAAAAAGTATTAAAAGGATTGCCAATGTCCCCGCAGGCACCCCGCAAGTAAAAGGCACCTCCCGTACCGCAGTAAGCTGCCCAAATGAGGTAGCTGTGGACCCGCAGTTTTTCCGCAGTAGTGCAAACCCGCGACCGGGCCGGCCGCGAACAAATGGAAGAAAGAGTTGCCCCTGGGTGGGATGCACTTACAGGTAGGAATTAATGCCAACGCAAAGGCGCGAGCCGCGAACAAAGTTATTTTCCTGCCAGACGCGTTTCAGGCCAACGCCCTCTTAGGTGGCAGACCATGTGACATGATGGCAAGCACCAGTAAATACCCACAGTAATTATACGCAGGTGTATCACCTTGAAGCAATGCTTTCTGGGAATGGTGGTTTAGTAGAACCCAGGTGGGTCGCCGCCGCCATTCACATGCAAAAAAGTATTAAAAGGATTGCCAATGTTCCCGCAGGCACCCCGCAAGTAAAAGGCACCTCCCGTACCGCAGAAAGCTGCCCAAATGAGGTAGCTGTGGACCTGCAGTTTTTCCGCGTTAGTGCAAACCCACAACCGGGTCGGCCGCTAACAAACGGAAGAAAGAGTTGCCCCTGGGTGGGATGCACTTACAGGTAGGAATTAATGCCAACGCAAGGGCGCGAGCCGCGAACAAAGTCCTTTTCCTGCCAGACGCGTTTTGGGCCAACGCCCTCTTCAGTGGCAGACCAAGTGAGATGATGGCAAGCACCAGTAAATACCCACAGTAATTATACGCAGGTGTAACACCTCGAAGCAATGCTTTCTGGGACTGGTGGTTTAGTAGAACCGAAGTGGGTCGCCGCCGCGATTCACATGCAAAAAAGTATTAAAAGGATTGCCAATGTCCCTGCAGACACCCCGCAAGTAAAAGGCACCTCCTGTACCAGAGTATGCTGCCCAAATGAGGTAGCTGTGGACCCGCAGTTTTTCCGCGATAGTGCAAACCTGCGACCGGTCCGGCCGCTAACATACGGAAGAAAGAGTTGCCCCTGGGTGGGATGCACTTACAGGTAGGAATTAATGCCAACGCAAGGGCGCGTGCCGCAAACAAAGTCCTTTTCTTGTCAGACGCGTTTCGGGCCAACTCCCTCTTCAGTGGCAGACCATGTGACATGACGACAAGCGGCAAGCACCAGTAAATATCCACAGTAATTATACGCAGGTGTAACACCTTGAAGCAATGCTTTCTGGGACTGGTGGTTTAGTAGAACCCAAGTGGGTCGCTGCCGCCATTCACATGCAAAAAAGTATTAAAAGGATTACCAATGTCCCCGCAGGCACCCCGCAAGTAAAAGGCACCTCCCGTACCACAGTAAGCTGCCCAAATGAGGTAGCTGAGGACCCGCAGTTTTTCAGCGGTAGTGAAAACCCGCGACCAGGCCGGCCACTAACAAATGGAAGAAAGAGTTTCCCCTGGGTGGGAGGCACTGACAGGTAGGAATTAATGCCAAAGCAAGGGCTCTAGAAGCGAACAAAGTCCTTTTCCTGCCAGAATCGTTTCGGGCCAACGCCCTCTTCAGTGGCAGACCATGTGACATGACGGCAAGCGGCAAGCACCAGTAAATACCCACAGTAATTATACGCAGGTGTAACACCTCGAAGCAATGCTTTCTGGGACTGGTGGTTTAGTAGAACCGAAGTGGGTCGCCGCCGCGATTCACATGCAAAAAAGTATTAAAAGGATTGCCAATGTCCCTGCAGACACCCCGCAAGTAAAAGGCACCTCCTGTACCAGAGTATGCTGCCCAAATGAGGTAGCTGTGGACCCGCAGTTTTTCCGTGATAGTGCAAACCTGCGACCGGTCCGGCCGCTAACATATGGAAGAAAGAGTTGCCCCTGGGTGGGATGCACTTACAGGTAGGAATTAATGCCAACGCAAGGGCGCGAGCCGCAAACAAATTCCTTTTCCTGCCATACGCGTTTCGGGCCAACGCCCTCTTCAGTGGCAGACCATGTGAATTGACGGCAAGCGGCAAACACCAGTAAATACCCACAGTAATTATACGCAGGTGTAACACCTTGAAGCAATGCTTTCTTTGACTGGTGGTTTAGTAGAACCCAGGTGGGTCGCTGCCGCCATTCACATGCAAAAAAGTATTAAAAGGATTGCCAATGTCCCCGCAGGCACCCCGCAAGTAAAAGGCACCTCCCGTACCGCAGTAAGCTGCCCAAATGAGGTAGCTGTGGACCCGCAGTTTTTCTGCAGTAGTGCAAACCCACGACCGGGCTGGCCGCCAACAAATGGAAGAAAGAGTTGCCCCTGGGTGGGATGCACTTACAGGTAGGAATTAATGCCAACGCAAAGGCGCGAGCCGCGAACAAAGTTATTTTCCTGCCAGACGCGTTTCAGGCCAACGCCCTCTTAGGTGGCAGACCATGTGACATGATGGCAAGCACCAGTAAATACCCACAGTAATTATACGCAGGTGTATCACCTTGAAGCAATGCTTTCTGGGAATGGTGGTTTAGTAGAACCCAAGTGGGTCGCCGCCGCCATTCACATGCAAAAAAGTATTAAAAGGATTGCCAATGTTCCCGCAGGCACCCCGCAAGTAAAAGGCACTCCCGTACCGCAGTAAGCTGCCCAAATGAGGTAGCTGTGGACCTGCAGTTTTTCTGCGGTAGTGCAAACCCACAACCGGGCCGGCCGCTAACAAATGGAAGAAAGAGTTGCCCCTGGGTGGGATGCACTTACAGGTAGGAATGAATGCCAACGCAAGGGCACGAGCCGAGAACAAAGTCCTTTTCCTGCCAGGCGCATTGCGGGCCAACGCCCTCTGCAGTGGCAGACCATGTAACATGACGGCAAGCACCAGTAAATACCCACAATAATTATACGCAGGTGTAACACTTTGTAGCAATGCTTTCTGGGACTGGTGGTTTAGTAGAACCCAAGTGAGTGGCCACCGCCATTCACATGCAAAAAAGTATTAAAAGGATTGCCAATGTCCCCGCAGACACCCCGCAAGTAAAAGGCACCTCCCGCACCACAGTAAGCTGCCCAAATGAGGTTGCTGTGGACCTGCAGTTTTTCCGCGGTATTGCAAACCAGCGACCGGGCCGGCTGCTAACAAATGGAAGAAAGAGTTGCCCCTGGGTGGGATGCACTTACAGGTAGGAATTAATTCCAACGCAAGGGCGCGAGCCGTGAACAAAGTCCTTTTCCTGCCAGACGCGTTTTGGGCCAACGCCCTCTTCAGTGGCAGACCATGTGACATGACGGCAAGCACCAGTAAATACCCACAGTAATTATAGGCAGGTGTAACACCTTGAAGCAATGCTTTCTGGGACTGGTGGTTTAGTAGAACCCAAGTGGGTCGCCGCCACCATTCACATGCAAAAAAGTATTAAAAGGATTGCCAATGTCCCCGCAGGCACCCCGCAAGTAAAAGGCACCTCCCGCACCACAGTAAGCTGCCCAAATGAGGTAGCTGTGGACCTGCAGTTTTTCTGCGGTAGTGCAAACCCACGACCGGGCCGGCCGCTAACAAATGGAAGAAAGAGTTGCCCCTGGGTGGGATGCACTTACAGGTAGGAATTAATGCCAACGCAAGGGCGCGAGCCGCGAACAAAGTCCTTTTCCTGCCAGACGCGTTTTGGGCCAACGCCCTCTTCAGTGGCAGACCATGTGAGATGATGGCAAGCACCATTAAATACCCACAGTAATTATACGCAGGTGTAACACCTCGAAGCAATGCTTTCTGGGACTGGTGGTTTAGTAGAACCCAAGTGGGTCGCCGCCGCCATTCACATGCAAAAAAGTATTAAAAGGATTGCCAATGTCCCCGCAGGCACCCTGCAAGTAAAAGGCACCTCCCGCACCACAGTAAGCTGCCCAAATGAGGTAGCTGTGGACCTGCAGTTTTTCTGCGGTAGTGCAAACCCACGACTGGGCCGGCCGCTAACAAATGGAAGAAAGAGTTGCCCCTGGGTGGGATTCACTTACAGGTAGGAATGAATGCCAACGCAAGGGCACGAGCCGAGAACAAAGTCCTTTTCCTGCCAGACGCATTGCGGGCCAACGCCCTCTTCAGTGGCAGACCATGTAACATGACGGCAAGCACCAGTAAATACCCACAATAATTATACGCAGGTGTAACACTTTGTAGCAATGCTTTCTGGGACTGGTGGTTTAGTAGAACCCAAGTGAGTGGCCACCGCCATTCACATGCAAAAAAGTATTAAAAGGATTGCCAATGTCCCCGCAGACACCCCGCAAGTAAAAGGCACCTCCCGCACCACAGTAAGCTGCCCAAATGAGGTAGCTGTGGATCTGCAGTTTTTCCGCGGTAGTGCAAACCCGCGACCGGGCCGGCTGCTAACAAATGGAAGAAAGAGTTGCCCCTGGGTGGGATGCACTTACAGGTAGGAATTAATGCCAACGCAAGGGCGCGAGCCGTGAACAAAGTCCTTTTCCTGACAGACGCGTTTTGGGCCAACACCCTCTTCAGTGGCAGACCATGTGACATGACGGCAAGCACCAGTAAATACCCACAGTAATTATAGGCAGGTGTAACACCTTGAAGCAATGCTTTCTGGGACTGGTGGTTTAGTAGAACCCAAGTGGGTCGCCGCCGCCATTCACATGCAAAAAAGTATTAAAAGGATTGCCAATGTCCCCGCAGGCACCCCGCAAGTAAAAGGCACCTCCCGCACCACAGTAAGCTGCCCAAATGAGGGAGCTGTGGACCTGCAGTTTTTCTGCGGTAGTGCAAACCCACGACCGGGCCGGCCGCTAACAAATGGAAGAAAGAGTTGCCCCTGGGTGGGATGCACTTACAGGTAGGAATTAATGCCAACGCAAGGGCGCGAGCCGCGAACAAAGTCCTTTTCCTGCCAGACGCGTTTTGGGCCAACGCCCTCTTCAGTGGCAGACCATGTGAGATGATGGCAAGCACCATTAAATACCCACAGTAATTATAGGCAGGTGTAACACCTCGAAGCAATGCTTTCTGGGACTGGTGGTTTAGTAGAACCCAAGTGGGTCACCGCCGCCATTCACATGCAAAAAAGTATTAAAAGGATTGCCAATGTCCCCGCAGGCACCCCGCAAGTAAAAGGCACCTCCCGCACCACAGTAAGCTGCCCAAATGAGGTAGCTGTGGACCTGCAGTTTTTCTGCGGTAGTGCAAACCCACGACCGGGCCGGCCGCTAACAAATGGAAGAAAGAGTTGCCCCTGGGTGGGATGCACTTACAGGTAGGAATTAATGCCAACGCAAGGGCGCGAGCCGCGAACAATGTCCTTTTCCCGCCAGACGCATTGCGGGCCAACGCCCTCTTCAGTGGCAGACCATGTAACATGACGGCATGCGGCAAGCACCAGTAAATACCCACAGTAATTATACGCAGGTGTAACACTTTGAAGCAATGCTTTCTGGGACTGGTGCTTTAATAGAACCCAAGTGAGTGGCCGCCGCCATTCACATGCAAAAAAGTATTAAAAGGATTGCCAATGTCCCCGCAGGAACCCCGCAAGTAAAAGGCACCTCCCGCACCACAGTAAGCTGCCCAAATGTGGTAGCTGTGGACCTGCAGTTTTTCCGCGGTAGTGCAAACCCGCGACCGGGCCGGCCGCTAACAAATGGAAGAAAGAGTTGCCCCTGGGTGGGATGCACTTACAGGTAGGAATTAATGCCAACGCAAGGGCGCGAGCCGCGAACAAAGTCCTTTTCCTGCCAGACGCGTTTTGGGCCAACGCCCTCTTCAGTGGCAGACCATGTGAGATGATGGCAAGCACCATTAAATACCCACAGTAATTATACGCAGGTGTAACACCTCGAAGCAATGCTTTCTGGGACTGGTGGTTTAGTAGAACCGAAGTGGGTCGCCGCCGCCATTCACATGCAAAAAAGTATTAAAAGGATTGCCAATGTCCCCGCAGACACCCCGCAAGTAAAAGACACCTCCTGTACCAGAGTATGCTGCCCAAATGAGGTAGCTGTGGACCCGCTGTTTTTCCGCGGTAGTGCAAACCCGCGACCGGGCCGGCCGCTAACAAATGGAAGAAAGAGTTGCCCCTGGGTAGGATGCACTTACAGGTAGGAATTAATGCCAACGCAAGGGCGCGTGCCGCAAACAAAGTCCTTTTCTTGTCAGACGCGTTTCGGGCCAACTCACTCTTCAGTGGCAGACCATGTGACATGACGACAAGCGGCAAGCACCAGTAAATACCCACAGTAATTATACGCAGGTGTAACACCTTGAAGCAATGCTTTCTGGGACTGGTGGTTTAGTAGAACCCAAGTGGGTCGCTGCTGCCATTCACATGCAAAAAAGTATTAAAAGGATTACCAATGTCCCCGCAGGCACCCCGCAAGTAAAAGGCACCTCCCGTACCACAGTAAGCTGCCCAAATGAGGTAGCTTAGGACCCGCAGTTTTTCAGCAGTAGTGAAAACCTGCGACCAGGCCGGCCACTAACAAATGGAAGAAAGAGTTTCCCCTGGGTGGGAGGCACTGACAGGTAGGAATTAATGCCAAAGCGAGGGCGCTAGATGCGGACAAAGTCCTTTTCCTGCCAAAATCGTATCGGGCCGACGCCCTCTTCAGTGGCAGACCATGTGACATGACGGCAAGCGGCAAGCACCAGTACATACCCACAGTAATTATACGCAGGTGTAACACCTTGAAGCAATGCTTTCTTTGACTGGTGGTTTAGTAGAACCCAAGTGGGTTGCCGCCGCCATTCACCTGCAAAAAAGTATTAAAAGGATTGCCAATGTCCCCGCAGGCACCCCGCAAGTAAAAGGCATCTCCCGTACCACAGTAAGCTGCCCAAATGAAGTAGCTGTGGACCCGCAGTTCTTCCGCGGTAGTGCAAACCCGCAACCGGGCTGGCCGCTAACAAATGGAAGAAAGAGTTGCCCCTGGGTGGGATGCACTTACAGGTAGGAATTAATGCCAACGCAAGGGCGCGAGCCGCAAACAAATTCCTTTTCCTGCCATACGCATTTTGGGCCAACGCCCTCTTCAGTGGCAGACCATGTGACATGACGGCAAGCGGCAAACACCAGTAAATACCCACAGTAATTATACGCAGGTGTAACACCTTGAAGCAAGGCTTTCTGGGACTGGTGGTTTAGTAGAACCGAAGTGGGTCGCCGCCGCCATTCACATGCAAAAAAGTATTAAAAGGATTGCCAATGTCCCCGCAGACACCCGCAAGTAAAAGGCACCTCCTGTACCAGAGTATGCTACCCAAATGAGGTAGCTGTGGACCCGCAGTTTTACCGCAGTAGTGCAAACCCGCGACCGGGCGGCCGCTAACAAATGCAAGAAAGAGTTGCCCCTGGGTGGGATGCACTTACAGGTAGGAATTAATGCCAACGCAAGGGCGCGTGCCGCAAACAAAGTCCTTTTCTTGTCAGACGCGTTTCGGGTCAACTCCCTCTTCAGTGGCAGACCATGTGACATGACGACAAGCGGCAAGCACCAGTAAATATCCACAGTAATTATACGCAGGTGTAACACCTTGAAGCAATGCTTTCTGGGACTGGTGGTTTAGTAGAACCCAAGTGGGTCGCTGCCGCCATTCACATGCAAAAAAGTATTAAAAGGATTACCAATTTCCCCGCAGGCCCCCCGCAAGTAAAAGGCACCTCCCGTACCACAGTAAGCTGCCCAAATGAGGTAGCTTAGGACCCGCAGTTTTTCAGCGGTAGTGAAAACCCGCGACCAGGCCGGCCACTAACAAATGGAAGAAAGAGTTTCCCCTGGGTGGGAGGCACTGACAGGTATGAATTATTGCCAAAGCACGGACGCTAGACGCGAACAACGTCCTTTTCCTGCCAGAATTGTTTCGGGCCAATGCCCTCTTCAGTGGCAGACAATGTGACATGACGGCAAGCGGCAAGCACCAGTAAATACCCACAGTAATTATACGCAGGTGTAACACCTTGAAGCAATGCTTTCTTTGACTGGTGGTTTAGTAGAACCCAAGTGGGTCGCTGCCGCAATTCACATGCAAAAAAGTATTAAAAGGATTGCCAATGTCCCCGCAGGCACCCCGCAAGTAAAAGGCACCTCCCGTACCGTAGTAAGCTGCCCAAATGAGGTAGCTGTGGACCCGCAGTTTTTCCGCAGTAGTGCAAACCCGCGACCGGGCCGGCCGCCAACAATTGGAAGAAAGAGTTGCCCCTGGGTGGGATGCACTTACAGGTAGGAATTAATGCCAACGCAAAGGCGCGAGCCGCGAACAAAGTTCTTTTCCTGCCAGATGCGTTTCAGCCCAACGCCCTCTTCAGTGGCAGACCATGTGACATGATGGCAAGCACCAGTAAATACCCACAGTAATTATACGCAGGTGTAACACCTTGAAGCAATGCTTTCTTTGACTGGTGGTTTAGTAGAACCCAAGTGGGTCACCGCCGCCATTCACCTGCAAAAAAGTATTAAAAGGATTGCCAATGTCCCCGCAGGCACCCTGCAAGTAAAAGGCACCTCCCGTACCACAGTAAGCTGCCCAAATGAAGTAGCTGTGGACCCACAGTTTTTCCGCGGTAGTGCAAACCCGCGACCGGGCTGGCCGCTAACAAATGGAAGAAAGAGTTGCCCCTGGGTGGGATGCACTTACAGGTAGGAATTAATGCCAACACAAGGGCGCGAGCCTCAAACAAATTCCTTTTCCTGCCATACGCGTTTCGGGCCAACGCCCTCTTCAGTGGCAGACCATGTGACATGACGGCAAGCGGCAAACACTAAATACCCACAGTAATTATACGCAGGTGTAACACCTTGAAGCAAGGCTTTCTGGGACTGGTGGTTTAGTAGAACCCAAGTGGGTCGCCGCCACCATTCACATGCAAAAAAGTATTAAAAGGATTGCCAATGTCCCCGCAGGCACCCCGTAAGTAAAAGGCACCTCCCATACCACAGTAAGCTGCCCAAATGAGGTAGCTGTGGGCCCGCAGTTTTTCCGCGGTAGTGCAAACCCACAACCGGACCGGCCGCTAAAAAATGGAAGAACGAGTTGCCTCCTGGGTGGGATGCACTTACAGGTAGGAATTAATGCCAACGCAAGGGGGCGAGCCGCGAACAAAGTCCTTTTCCTGCCAGAGGCGTTTCGGGCCAAGGCCCTCTTCAGTGGCAGACCATGTGACATGACGGCAAGCGGCAATCACCAGTAAATACCCACAGTAATTATACGCAGGTGTAACACTTTGAAGCAATGCTTTCTGGGACTGGTGGTTTAGTAGAACCCAAGTGAGTGGCCGCCGCCATTCACATGCAAAAAAGTATTAAAAGGATTGCCAATGTCCCCGCACGAACCCCGCAAGTAAAAGGCACCTCCCGCACCACAGTAAGCTGCCCAAATGAGGTAGCTGTGGACCCGCAGTTTTTCCGCGGTAGTGCAAACCCGCGACCGGGCCGGCCGCTAACAAGTGGAAGAAAGAGTTGCCCCTGGGTGGGATGCACTTACAGGTAGGAATTAATGCCAACGCAAGAGCGCGAGCCGCGAACAAAGTCCTTTTCCTGCCAAACGCGTTTTGGGCCAACGCCCTCTTCAGTGGCAGACCATGTGAGATGATGGCAAGCACCATTAAATACCCACAGTAATTATACGCAGGTGTAACACCTCGAAGCAATGCTTTCTGGGACTGGTGGTTTAGTAGAACCGAAGTGGGTCGCCGCCGCCATTCACATGCAAAAAAGTATTAAAAGGATTGCCAATGTCCCCGCAGACACCCCGCAAGTAAAAGACACCTCCTGTACCAGAGTATGCTGCCCAAATGAGGTAGCTGTGGACCCGCAGTTTTTCCGCGGTAGTGCAAACCCGCGACCGGGCCGGCCGCTAACAAATGGAAGAAAGAGTTGCCCCTGGGTGGGATGCACTTACAGGTAGGAATTAATGCCAACGCAAGGGCGCGTGCCGCAAACAAAGTCCTTTTCTTGTCAGACGCGTTTCGGGCCAACTCCCTCTTCAGTGGCAGACCATGTGACATGACGACAAGCGGCAAGCACCAGTAAATACCCACAGTAATTATACGCAGGTGTAACACCTTGAAGCAATGCTTTCTGGGACTGGTGGTTTAGTAGAACCCAAGTGGGTCGCTGCCGCCATTCACATGCAAAAAAGTATTAAAAGGATTACCAATGTCCCCGCAGGCACCCCGCAAGTAAAAGGCACCTCCCGTACCACAGTAAGCTGCCCAAATGAGGTAGCTCAGGACCCGCAGTTTTTCAGCAGTAGTGAAAACCCGCGACCAGGCCGGCCACTAACAAATGGAAGAAAGAGTTTCCCCTGGGTGGGAGGCACTGACAGGTAGGAATTAATGCCAAAGCAAGGGCGCTAGATGCGAACAAAGTCCTTTTCCTGCCAAAATCGTTTCGGGCCAACGCCCTCTTCAGTGGCAGACCATGTGACATGACGGCAAGCGGCAAGCACCAGTACATACCCACAGTTATTATACGCAGGTGTAACACCTTGAAGCAATGCTTTCTGGCACTGGTGGTTTAGTAGAACCCAAGTGGGTCGCTGCCGCCATTCACATGCAAAAAAGTATTAAAAGAATTACCAATGTCCCCGCAGGCACCCCGCAAGTAAAAGGCACCTCCCGTACCACAGTAAGCTGCCCAAATGAGGTAGCTCAGGACCCGCAGTTTTTCAGCAGTAGTGAAAACCCGCGACCAGGCCGGCCACTAACAAATGGAAGAAAGAGTTTCCCCTGGGTGGGAGGCACTGACAGGTAGGAATTAATGCCAAAGCAAGGGCGCTAGATGCGAACAAAGTCCTTTTCCTGCCAAAATCGTTTCGGGCCAACGCCCTCTTCAGTGGCAGACCATGTGACATGACGGCAAGCGGCAAGCACCAGTACATACCCACAGTTATTATACGCAGGTGTAACACCTTGAAGCAATGCTTTCTTTGACTGGTGGTTTAGTAGAACCCAAGTGGGTCGCCGCCGCCATTCACCTGCAAAAAAGTATTAAAAGGATTGCCAATGTCCCCGCAGGCACCCCACAAGTAAAAGGCACCTCCCGTCCCACAGTAAGCTGCCCAAATGAAGTAGCTGTGGACCCGCAGTTCTTCCGCGGTAGTGCAAACCCGCGACCGGGCTGGCCGCTAACAAATGGAAGAAAGAGTTGCCCCTGGGTGGGATGCACTTACAGGTAGGAATTAATGCCAACGCAAGGGCGCGAGCCGCAAACAAATTCCTTTTCCTGCCATACGCGCTTCGGGCCAACGCCCTCTTCAGCGGCAGACCATGTGACATGACGGCAAGCGGCAAGCACCAGTAAATACCCACAGTAATTATACGGAGGTGTAACACCTTGAAGCAATGCTTTCTGGGACTGGTGGTTTAGTAGAACCGAAGTGGGTCGCCGCCGCCATTCACATGCAAAAAAGTATTAAAAGGATTGCCAATGTCCCCGCAGACACCCGCAAGTAAAAGGCACCTCCTGTACCAGAGTATGCTGCCCAAATGAGGTAGCTGTGGACCCCTGGGAAGTAGCTCCCCCGCCTAGGGAGAGAACGCCCCTGAGCACAACGTGAAGGGGACCAAATGGTCTGATTCAATGAGCATCAAGTAATCAATAGTTCATACTCGGGTTGGAAATATCCAGCTTTCGGTATTTATTTGAACATGTTGAAGATGAATCTCTGTTTACAACATGAAGCAGTGAATGTAATCCACGTAAAGTTCAGTGAATTAGGATATATTCATTCTCACACATCCCAATGCATTTCGGGCGGAGCCCATCATCAGGGGATTACTCTACAACAAAAAGCAAAAGACCAGGCTGTAATGACTTGAATATACAGTAATGCAGCAAACCATAATTATGCGTGTGAAAAAATAAATCAGAGTGAGGCAGGAGTTAAAGAGCCAGGGTGAGTCCCCAGAGCGGGGGTAACTGAAGGTGCCACGTGATATTATATGGATGGCCAAGCGAGGTTCCCAGAAAGAAATTCGATGGTAGGTAAGAAACTAACCCAATGGTCAAAAGGAAATTCACTCGTGAACATGTGCTCGGTAAAGGAACAGTACGCAAATAGTGGTGTGTGCTAAAGTCAAAAACAAGGTGAACATGCGAGTAAAAGCGGTGTTGGGGTCCCGATTTGGGTACTTACATGTGTGGAAAATACGCAGGGACTCTGTCGTAAATATTTAATTTACCATCTTAATTTCTATGCAGGGAAGCACTTAATCAATAATAACTCAATCGGAAAAGAAAGAAACAGAGTCCGTGGTGTTAGAGTTCTTAGGGGTTTTATTCCTTGAAAAGGAATTGTTCCGGAACTGGGTATCAGGTTCCTGCAACCACACAGGGTCCAGGAAGGGATAGAGCCATAATTTATTGACAATACATAGCTTATATACTTATTTTACATCATAGAAAGCAATATAGTAGGCGTAACAGCTGAGAGAAGACAAGATAACAACATCGACGTGTTACTAGTGCGTAATCAGAAGGCGTGGACTAGGCGTAAACTGGAGGTGTGTTCTAGAAACGTCACAAGTAGGTGTCACATGTGGGTGGCACTAAACTGGAATGTTGCAATGTCAGCAGAAATTGGAGGCTTGGATGCGCGCGCAGCTACATGACGTATGATTGGCGTGAAACTGAAGGGTGCAGGGGACTTGACATTTCAACTAGCGGAAAGAGACAGGAGTCTGGCATGTCAGATCAACTTGTGCTTCTATCATATCTGATATCTGATGTTTAGGAACTAGACTATCTGGACGGAAAGGTCTCTGGGGCAGAAGCTATTCTATACTGACTGTGAGTGCGTGTATAAGCGCCTGAGTGTCTGCATAAGAAGCGTGGGGGCATGGGCCTTCCATGGTAGCGTGGTAACAGAGGCTATGAATTACTTGCACGGAGACAGGACGGCCAGGCCCTTTTGCTCTACAGCTGAGGGAATGTTTACTTAAACTAGTAGGCAGGAATGCGTCTTCGGAAAGGGAAACAGATAACTCGAAGGTTGAATTCATTCTTGGCAGGCAGCAGGCTGAGCTGAGCGCGGTGGGCCGCGCTGGAAGTAAGGCAGAGTTCACCGGTACGGGGGCAGCCTGGGCTGAGGTTTTCAGAGTCAGAAGGCAGAAAAGGCTCGATGGCAGAAATTCAGGGCCTACTTTGCCAGAGCTGAAAAACGTGTAAAGTACACCACAAAAAGACGTTGGCATGGCATACTTAGGAACGGACTATTCAACCCATTCAGGGTGGGTCTGAAAGAGGACATGTTAACGTTGGACGCAAATGTATTTGCGTCTTCATAGCTGGCACAGGAGGGAAGTTACATGCACTTTAAGCTCGTACATGGAGACGGTGGGGTACACGATAGGGAACATAACTTGACCAAAAATTTATATTTCCTCATTCCCTCCTTGTTCCCTACGGACCCTTCATGATATCTCGATCATCATGAATCGATCAGTCTGTTCTTGTAACATAATTTGCTCGTCTCTCTTCCGTTGTCGGTTTGAGAGAAAACTGGAATGTTCAATGCATGATGTGGCGCACAGTCCACATATCGCCGGCCCACACTGTAGGCACAGGCAGCAACTGAATACTATGACAAGGCCAATGCCTAGGAAGGATAGGATCTTCCATCCCCAAGCGGATAACGTTGTCCAGAACCAACCGGACCAAGTCCAGGTGCCTGGATTCTGATGTATTAAACTTGCAATTTTGTGAAGACGTGTAATAGCTTTGTATACAGATGGCGCGTTTTCTGGAATGAAAACACAGCAACTTGACCCGATGACCTTACAGGCTCCACCTCTATCTGCCAAGATGACGTCAATAACAAGACGATTCTGAAGGACAACAACCCGCATGGCGGACTGCTCTTCTGTTAAGTTACCTAGGGCAGAGGCAGTTTCATGTACTACTGCTTCAAGTGTTCTAGTTAATCTACGTATTAATTTACTGTTTTGGACGGGGCCTAGAAAGAAAAAGAATCCTTTATTAAAATCGGTGTATTGTTCCCATGCCGTTTCTGTATAGTCGACAAGCGGGATATCTCTTCGGAGTCTATCCTTTACTAGATTTGTGTTTCTGTGATAATCAGGAGGGGCTAGAAAAACAGGTGGCAGAAGGAATGCAATATAACAGGTACCATCCCAATCTGGAGGTAAACGTATGTATGCGGTATGACCACAAACAAAATAAGAATGACGGGTAGCTTTAAAGGACGATTTACCATGATCACTAAATTCAACCACAGTAGTACATTTACTATGACCTAAGTGTACTGAACCTTTCTTCCTAACACATAATTCACCAGTGACTGGTAATACTGACATAGCGGGCAGAACTGGTGCAGCTTCGGATTCAACAGTAAGAATCATAAGGTTAATTGTGTAATTACTTAATCCATATACTTCATTTTCTAGATCAGTTCCTATTCTAATGGGGAGTCCCTCCTTATCAGGGTAACAGACGTCGAGCAGGACTAAGTTCAGGTTTCCCCAAACCCAGCTCCCGTCGAAAACAGCAATATCAGGATCTAAGGAATTAATTATTTTAAACCATGCACCACAGGAGCCGTTGTGAGTGAACGGGTACGGAAAAAGGGGCAGAGCTCCCTTGTAATTCTGGTAGGGAGGGAGTCGGCCACATATCCAGCAGTTTGTAGCGTTGTTAGTCTGATGGGAATGATGTAGCATACTAATGAATGTGTTGTTGCGCAGCGCAAGTCTGTAAGAAAGTTCATGTGGAGGTAACTCACTAAAAGAATGTTCAGCAGAAACATTGTAAGCAGATTGTTCACGCCTGAAAATAGGCCAATAAATAGTAAGTAGTATACTTGCAACAATAATCAGAATACTTAGAAAAAACATTATTAACAATGTCACTATACAGTGACTACGCAGTGATTTGCAGTATGTACGTTTCTTGAATTGTCTCTCTCTCTCTCTATCTCGATCTAGGGGGTACATGTCAGAAACTATTTAACCGATTCACCTAGGGGAGGACTTAAACAATTAAACTGTCTGACTTGCTAGATCGGAGCTTCAATCGGTACTCCTCTTGGGGAGTTTTCTCTCGTTCGGGTATTTTAAAGTCACTAGGTTTAATACAGTCTTTGGTGGGGGTGGACGAGTCAGGGTCCGATTTCAGTTCGTTGCATAGTTTAATATGACTCGTATGGACCCACCCCTTTCTGCCCTCCAACTTCACTGCGGTCCTTGTAGTAAGAAGGACGGTCTTCGGCGCTTTCCAGCGGGGCTCCAACGGGCTTTTCCTGTCGAAGTTCCTACAGTGTTGTCAGGAAAGGCTGCAGCAACCTGTGAACGACATGATTGGAGTGCAGACATCAAGGAGGCAAGGTAATCTGTCAACATGTTACAATCAACATCGGTAATTTTCTTAGGAATGGGCGTCCCCCACATATTCGGTGGTCTGCCAAAGACCACTTCGTACGGGGATAGTCCTGATCTCGAATGGGCAACCATTCTCATATAGAACAGTGCAACTGGCAGGGCGACTATCCAGTCGACCCCTTTCTCCTGGCATATTTTGGCAAGGCGGGTCTTAAGTGTCTGGTTATGCCTCTCTACAAGGCCTGCGGCTTCGGGGTGTCGGACACAATGGAATCTCCACTGATATCCTAGCAAAAGGGAGACGTGCTTCATAAGTTCGGATGAGAACGGCTGTCCGTTATCTGAGTACACGACACGAGGCAGGCCGTATCGTGGGAAGAATTCTCGAACCAGCTGCTTGGCAGTGGTAGGGGCAGTGTAATCTGAGACTGGGTATGCCTCGGTCCAATGAGAAAGTGCACAAACAACTACGAGGACATATTTGAATCCTCGACAACGGTCCATCTGGATATAATCCATCTGGAGGACTTCAAAAGGGTGATCGGGAGGATGAAATCCACCTTGCTCTACAGGAACGCTTTTACCTGGATTGAACTGACAACAGATCATGCAAGTACGCACTTTCTGTTTTGCTGCTGCTCGTAAGTGTTTGTTGTACCAGAGATTCTGCAAACTGTCTAACATAGCTTTCTCTCCTAGATGTGCAGGACTATGTGCTGTATTTATCATGCTTTGGACCATTGAGTCGGGGAGGAACCATGTAGATTTTCCCTTTGTGACCCATCCTTGATCTGTCTGGATCCCTCCTAGTTCAGTCCATTTCTTTATTTCATCTGGAGTAGCATGTGTCTGAATATCGATTACGTCTAGGGTGGGATCCCTGACTGACATACACTGAGTTGGTACCATTGTCTTTGTCACATCAGTAGTCTGGGTGTGAGTCAATGCTGTATGTTTTGCTGTCTGGTCTGCCAGGTCGTTACCCTAGGAAACAGAATCTGTAACCTTAGTATGTGCTTTACACTTCATGACTGATATGCCCGAGGGCAAATGTATTGCTTCTAATAGTGCTTGAATGAGGGGACCGTGTTGGATCTTGGCACCATGAGAGGTCAAGAAACCTCTTTCTTGCCATAACATGCCGAAGTCGTGTACGACTCCGAACGCATAGCGGGAGTCAGTGTATATGTTAACATTTCTGTTCTTGGCTAGAATACAAGCTCGGGTCAGAGCGATGAGCTCCGCCGCTTGAGCAGACAGTGTGTCAATACGGTGTGCTTCTTTAACTTCAGTTTCAGTGGTCACTGCATAGCCGGCCACTAATTCTCCTGTACTTGTTCTCATGCATGAACCGTCCACATAAAGTGTCAGGTCTGGATTTGTCAGTGGAACATCTGTTAGGTCTCGTCGAGGTTTTGTTACTGTATTGATGATCTCTATGCAATCATGCGGGGTTGGATCTGTCATAATTGTAGGTAACAATGTTGCGGGGTTCAGAATGCTACAGCGTCTGATTTCTATGTGTGGCTGGAATAGTGTTAATTCATAACCTGTCAGTCGTGCTATAGTCAAGTGTTGAGTCTGGGTTCTGTTTAAAAGAACCTCTACAGAATGTGGAACTTGAACTGTTAATGGATGGCCTAAAACAATTGAGTCACTCTGTCTGATTGCTAATGCTGTTGCTGCTACTGACTTCAAGCACGCAGGGAGTGCCTGGGCTACTGAATCCAATGTACTTGAAAAATAAGCGCAAGGCTTATGTGAACCTGCTTGATCTTGAGTGAGGACAGACAATGCTGTACCCTCACGTTCTGTAACAAAAAGTGTAAAAGGTTTGCTGTAACATGGTGTCGCTAGAACTGGTGCTTGGCATAAAGCTTTCTTTAATTCTTCAAAAACCTGTGTATGTTCCTGAGTCCAAGGGAGGACAGTCGAAGTCGCTGCCTCCTGCGTTGTTAACTGAATGAGTGGTTTAGCTAGAAATGCATACTGGGGAATCCATTGTCTGCAGTACGAGGTGAGGCCTATAAAGGCCCGCACTTCCTTTTGTGTCTGGGGTTGTGGCATATTTGCAATTAACTGAATTCGATCGGGAGTGAGCTGTCTCCCCACTTTGGACAGCAAGTGACCCAAGTACACAACTTGCTGAACACAGAATTGTAGCTTCGAAGGAGACACCTTGTGTCCCTTGTCGGCCAGAAAATGTAAAACTGTCAGTGATGCTTGTTCACATTCGGGCTCACTTCGTGCGGTGATCAGCAGATCATCGACGTATTGCAGTAAAGCGGTGTTAACTGGCATTGTGATACAATCAAGTTGTCTTTTCAGTGCTTTGCTATAGATGCTGGGGCTTTCTGTGAATCCTTGAGGTGCGCGTGAAAATTTGAAACTTCGTCCATTTAAACTGAATCCGAAGAGATATTGGCTCTCTGGATCAATAGGTACACTGAAGAAGGCGTTCTTGAGGTCAATTACAGTAAAGAACGTCGCTTCTGAATCAATAGCAGTCAATAAGGATGAGATGTCGGGAACCACAGGGTACTGTGGAATAATGCATTTATTCAGTTCTCTTAAATCAATCACCAGCCGATATACTGGCGGTGCATTGGGATCAGTACGTTTAAGAATCGGAATGATGGGTGAATTGCAGATATTGGAGTCGGTTTCTACAACCACTCCTTGGGCAATGAGCTCTTCAATTATTTCCAGTAAAGCCACTACAGCATCGGGTGGTAACTTGTATTGTCTGATTCTGGGTAAAACTACACCTGCTTTGAGTGTAACACGGTATGGTGTAATGTGCATACAACCTACATCAGTTGGGCCTTTTGCCCACAAGTGATCTGGTACATTTTTCAATCTGACATCAAACTCACGTAACATATAATGACCCTTGAAATCCCGCAGAAAGAGTCTGACTCCCTCCGGGGAACAGCATATTATAGCTCCTAGAGCCTTCAATGTTTTAATTCCTAACAGATTTTCTGGACAAGATTTCGTGAGTAACAGATCTGTGATACGTGATAATGGACCCACAGCCAGGGGAACTGGTTTCGATACCTCATTTACAATAGGCTGTCCTGAAAAACCAAGGGAAACATTCTGTGAGCCTGAGAGGGGTGCCCCTGGAACTTCATCATAACTTATGGTGGTACGACTTGCCCCTGTGTCAATTAAAAACTTTCTGTCTTTTCCCAATACTTGACTATGTACATAAGGACCCTCTTGATCTACAGGAATCTCAATAAGAGGCAAGCCACCTTCCCTCTCTAGGCTGTTTCATGTATATCGTGAATAATCGGGGTAAGCGGACTGGGCATACTGGTACATCTGTTGTGAAACTTGCTGAGTTGCGGCAATGGGCTGCGGCTGTGGTACCGCTACTGTCTGTGCTGTGTGTGATGAAGCATGCGTAGGCTGTGTATTCTGCATGGGCTGTGTATTCTGTGAAGACTGATGCTGGTTATGGTCTTGTCTAGGCGGATGCGATCTTTCTTTAGTTTTACCTGTCGCTATGTTATGTTTCAGAACTGGGCATTCATGTACGTAGTGGACTGGCTGCTTGCAATAATTGCATGTCCCTTTAACGGGAGCTGCGGCGTGACCTGTCTGGGTCGTACCCTTTCTGTGGCCGTCTGTTGGGACCGACTGGGCTACTAGCATTTTCATTTTCGTGTCTTTCATACGTTTCTGTTCCTGATCCTGCTCTTCTCTAATTCTGTTCTGATGGTATTGTAACATTTGTAACATCTGTGATGGCGTATTGGCTTGCCATGTACTCTCGACCTTGTATACACGGTTTTTAACTGCTAACAGGGAATTCTCGACTAACTTTGATACAAAAAGATGCGGGTACGACTCGCTACTTGGTTTAAGACCACTATTAATAATGAAACATTTCTCGAATCTTGAATAGAAGTCACTAGTATCTTCATCGGGTTTCTGTTTACATGCTGAGATTGCATCCCAGTCTTCCTTTCTAGTTGTCAATAATCTTGGCAGAACCTGTACTATCAAACCTGGTAATGCTTTAGTTTTCTCCCCAAGGCCTACCCCTGGGACACGTTTGTTCTCTTCGTCTTCTATTTCTGCCCATACAATCTTTTTCTCTCCCACCTCCCATTCTTTTTCCTTGAGTTTCTCGTAGATGCCCGTGGGCAGCAGTACCTTTAACATTTTCGTGATATCTTCGTACGTATAATCCCCCATCAGTAACATGTCTTTAAGCTCTCTGTGAAAACCTGCAGGGTCTTTATCATGGCACGGGACTAGTTTCTTCATTTCTAACAGTTCTAACTTTGTCAGAGGAGTGTGTACATACACGCGTTTCAAGTTATGATCCTCACCCATCACTGGATGCACTTCTCGTAAGGGGTTCTGACTTTCAATGCCATGCAGACGTTCCATATGATACATTTTTCTTTCTGGGGGCGGGGCGGGAACATATTCGGGACTTCTGAAAGTGTCATATCTGTGGCGTTGTTCTAGAATTATTTGAATTAATTTGGTGCTTAAACCTCTCCATCTATCCATGAGTAGTTCTTCTAATATATCGTGTAAGGGACCTGGATCAGAATGTTGATTTCTGTATTTAGTGAGGAGGTGCTGAATCATGTATACCCCTGCTAATTTCTGCTCGTCTGGGGAGAGGTTCAGGAATGTCTGTGCTACGGTATCATCATTGTATATATCAGGATTGTCAGTCCATAATATGGCTGACCGGGCTAGTTCTTGTTCATCCATAGAATTGAGTACATGGTACCCCATTCGTTCTCGAAGCCTTTTATCAGTCTCCTGGAACTGATGTTCAGGAGAATTCGGGTTCGTTAAGGCAGAGAGAAAAACTCTCTTGCTTTCCGGACGAATGCCTTTCCTAAGGTAAGTTCCCTTACCTACGTATGCTATAGTGCCGTAGTCTTTTCTGGTTCTTCAGATTCTTCTTCCCCCTCGGAGGAAGCTTTTTCTTTCTCTTTTTCGTGTATGTCTATCACTGCTTTTCTTATTTTCTTGTACATACTGGCTATGCAAGTCCCCTTGTCGTGTTTTCCTTCAGATATATTTTGACCCCACCTGTTGAGTGCATCTAATTCACCCTGATCTGTCTCAGGCCTGTCTCGTTCTCTTATTAGGCAATTTATGAAAAAACGTAGTATCTGTCCTTGAACGTCAACTTTCTGATGCTCCATGGCATCCTTAATACTGTCAGGGTCTTTCCCAGTCTGTACAAACTGATATATTCTATCTAGGTACTCTTTCATTCCTGAAAACAACAGCAGGAAATCAGTAGCAGATCGTAACCGTAGTGATGCCATCATCATTCTATCGTCTTTTCCAGGTACTGGATCATATCTGCAAACTGTAAGTTGTCCTTTGAGTATGTCGAGACGGGGTGATTTGAACGTGAAAGGACTCTGCAAGTCCCCGAGCTGTAACCTGGGCGTTAGTGGCGGGGTCCGGAGACCTCCTGCCGCACCTCCTGAGGCGGAAGCTTGGACATTCTCTCTCTGTGGAGTCTGTATCTGTACTTGAATTTGCCTTTTAATAGGGTCAGGTAGACGTGGTTTCGGTATATTAACTTTAGGTGTGGGAAGTGGTGGAGGTGGTGGAACAGGAGGGATCTGTTGTGGTACTGGCGGAATATGATCTTGGGGCGGGTTACCGCCCCCGTCCCTGTCGTTAGGCAGGGCGCGGACAGGCAGATTGGTGTAAGCGGGAGCTACATCCTCTAGATAGGAATTCAGGAATATGTCTTTAGTGGTCCTGTGAGTTACTTTAGTTGGAACTAATGGTGGCGGCAGATTTTTCGGTATTTCTGAAATGGCCTCAGGCGAACCTTCGGCCACAAGATACATACCATTTACAAGATTGTTTCGTTCGCGGTCTATTTGCTCTGGTTTTACTCGAATCCCCTCAGTAACTAATTCGTTTTCTTGGGCTTTTTCTGATTCTTTAAGTCTGTCCTCTCTACGTAGTTCTTTTTCAGTACGCTTATGTGATTCCTTACGCCAAAACTCTATGGCGTCTTTCTGAGATTGTCTGGCTTTCTTTTTCCATAATGCTTCTTCTACCTTCATGATGCACTCGGCATCCCATGTTCCAGTAACTGGCCATCTGTGTCTCTCGTCTAGATGTTTAGTATATTCGGCCCATAATTCTAGATACAATATGGCATCTATGCCATGCTTATGATACATAAAGTTTCCTGGAGTGTCCCTAGGGGGGATAGGAATTTCTTCCTCTAGCATCCCTTTCCTAGTTCCTATTTGCTTTAACTTGTTGAAAAACGGCATTTTGTTTTACTTAGTACTGAACGCTCAATCCTTGCTACTTAATACTGGATACGGCTAGTTATACAAGAACACAATGATGCACAAAAAAAAACAGTCACTCATACTACGACATTGATCACATAAAAAGACATTTGCGACATATATATGACTACCCCCTATATCGGATGTACTGCTAAACAGCACAGATACACTGTCTAAAACAGTGCAGAAACTTGAATACCTGATGTACTGCTAAACAGTACAGATACACTGTCTAAAACAGTGCAGACCGGACTTGTGTACCCAAACCCGTCTAGATACGTCCCAGCAATGGTACTCACCGGGAAGCACGGAAAACAGAAGGCCTCGGAAAACTCGACTGGACTGGACTGGACTCGACTCGACTCGACACGTGGATACTTCGGAAAACTGGTGGGCCTCTTGACACCTCGGACCTTGCTTCTTTCGGCTAGGCTCTGGTCGGGATCCTCCGCGCTCCTCACCGCCTCGTCTGGGCACTGATCGCAATCTTCGTCACCTCCGTGGGCCAGAGGGAGATACAGGAAATCCTGCCGGTACGCGTAGGTTCCGTCTAACTGATGGCAGGGGACAGAGTTTGCAACGCACCAACCGGCGCGTGAGGTGGGGGAGGGGTCCCTATTCGGGCGCCAAAATGTCGTAAATATTTAATTTACCATCTTAATTTCTATGCAGGGAAGCACTTAATCAATAATAACTCAATCGGAAAAGAAAGAAACAGAGTCCGTGGTGTTAGAGTTCTTAGGGGTTTTATTCCTTGAAAAGGAATTGTTCCGGAACTGGGTATCAGGTTCCTGCAACCACACAGGGTCCAGGAAGGGATAGAGCCATAATTTATTGACAATACATAGCTTATATACTTATTTTACATCATAGAAAGCAATATAGTAGGCGTAACAGCTGAGAGAAGACAAGATAACAACATCCACGTGTTACTAGTGCGTAATCAGAAGGCGTGGACTAGGCGTAAACTGGAGGTGTGTTCTAGAAACGTCACAAGTAGGTGTCACATGTGGGTGGCACTAAACTGGAATGTTGCAATGTCAGCAGAAATTGGAGGCTTGGATGCGCGCGCAGCTACATGACGTATGATTGGCGTGAAACTGAAGGGTGCAGGGGACTTGACATTTCAACTAGCGGAAAGAGACAGGAGTCTGGCATGTCAGATCAACTTGTGCTTCTATCATATCTGATATCTGATGTTTAGGAACTAGACTATCTGGACGGAAAGGTCTCTGGGGCAGAAGCTATTCTATACTGACTGTGAGTGCGTGTATAAGCGCCTGAGTGTCTGCATAAGAAGCGTGGGGGCATGGGCCTTCCATGGTAGCGTGGTAACAGAGGCTATGAATTACTTGCACGGAGACAGGACGGCCAGGCCCTTTTGCTCTACAGCTGAGGGAATGTTTACTTAAACTAGTAGGCAGGAATGCGTCTTCGGAAAGGGAAACAGATAACTCGAAGGTTGAATTCATTCTTGGCAGGCAGCAGGCTGAGCTGAGCGCGGTGGGCCGCGCTGGAAGTAAGGCAGAGTTCACCGGTACGGGGGCAGCCTGGGCTGAGGTTTTCAGAGTCAGAAGGCAGAAAAGGCTCGATGGCAGAAATTCAGGGCCTACTTTGCCAGAGCTGAAAAACGTGTAAAGTACACCACAAAAAGACGTTGGCATGGCATACTTAGGAACGGACTATTCAACCCATTCAGGGTGGGTCTGAAAGAGGACATGTTAACGTTGGACGCAAATGTATTTGCGTCTTCATAGCTGGCACAGGAGGGAAGTTACATGCACTTTAAGCTCGTACATGGAGACGGTGAGGTACACGATAGGGAACATAACTTGACCAAAAATTTATATTTCCTCAACTCCGCGGAGTTCCGTGAAAAAGATCAACAGCGGGGTGGTAGGAAATCTGAATAAAAAGCGGAAACCAAGCGCTAAACAAAAAAGAGGGACTAAACCCCATAGAGGACAGTGAAGAAACTCAGTGAAAAGTGTGAGCGCCATATTGGAAAGTGCAAAAGATGAGTCAAAGGCTGCCAGGATACGTGCAAAAGTGATGTAGATAAAGACATAACATGATGTTCAAAAAAACACAAGGTTATAAGTAACAAAGGAATTCTATACGATCATTGAGCCCGAGGGGGACCATCGTGGACAGATAACGGATCCAAAAGTTCTCGCGTTTCAGTAGATAGTTCTTGTTGTTCAAGGTGATCGGGACTTGTTCCAATACCTGGTACTTGAGTTGAGCCACTGTGTGTCTATTTTCCATAAAGTGGGTAGCAACTGTAGACTTTAAGTTCTGAGTGCGGATGTTGCTCTTATGTTCTAAGATCCTCACTCGGATCTTTCTTTCGGTGTGGCCGACATAACATTTGCCACATGGTCATTTTAAAACATAAACAACGTTCTTGCTGTTGCATGTGGCGTTCACTTTGAGTTTGATGGCATTGCCTTTCATGGGGTGGTTGATGGAATTGCCAAGGATACAATTGTTGCAGTTACTGCAATTGTGACAGGGTTTAAGACCCGTGTAGGTGACGTTAGTTTTAGGTCCACTAGATTGACTCAGGATTTCCTTAAGGTTCTTGCCCCTGGTAAATGCAAAGATAGGGGGCTGGTTGAACAATCCCTTGAAATCTGGTTCCAAAGAAAGGATGGGCCAATGTTTGCGGATGATTTTTTGGAAACGATTGGACGCTTGTGAATGGCGGCAGCGACCCACTTGGGTTTTACTAAACCACCAGTCCCAGAAAGCATTGCTTCAAAGTGTTACACCTGCGTATAATTACTGTGGGTATTTACTGGTGCTTGCCGCTTGCCGTCATGTCACATGGTCTGCCACTGAAGAGGGCGTTGGCCCGAAACGCGTCTGGCAGGAAAAGGACTTTGACGCTAACAAATGGAAGAAAGAGTTGCCCCTGGGTGGGATGCACTTACAGGTAGGAATTAATGCCAATGGAAGGGCGCGAGCCGCGAACAAAGTCCTTTTCCTGCCAGACGCGTTTCGGGCCAACGCCCTCTTCAGTGGCAGACCATGTGACATGACGGCAAGCACCAGTAAATACCCACAGTAATTATACGCAGGTGTAACACCTTGAAGCAATGCTTTCTGGGACTGGTGGATTAGTAGAATCCAAGTGGTTCGCCGCCGCCATTCACATGCAAAAAAGTATTAAAAGGATTGCCAATGTCCCCGCAGGCACCCCGCAAGTAAAAGGCACCTCCCGCACCACAGTAAGCTGCCCAAATGAGGTAGCTTTGGACCTGCAGTTTTTCCACGGTAGTGCAAACCCACGACTGGGCCGGCCGCTAACAAATTGAAGAAAGAGTAACCCCTGGGTGGGATGCACTTACAGGTAGGAATTAATGCCAATGGAAGGGCGCGAGCCGCGAACAAAGTCCTTTTCCTGCCAGACGCGTTTCGGGCCAACGCCCTCTTCAGTGGCAGACCATGTGACATGACGGCAAGCACCAGTAAATACCCACAGTAATTATACGCAGGTGTAACACTTTGAAGCAATGCTTTCTGGGACTGGTGGTTTAGTAGAACCCAAGTGAGTCGCCGCCGCCATTCACATGCAAAAAAGTATTAAGAGGATTGCCAATGTCCCCGCAGACACCCCGCAAGTAAAAGGCACCTCCCGCACCACAGTAAGCTGCCCAAATAAGGTAGCTGTGGACCCTCAGTTTTTCCGCGGTAGTGCAAACCCGCGACCGGGCCGGCCGCTAACAAATGGAAGAAAGAGTTCCCCCAGTGTTGGATGCACTTACAGGTAGGAATTAATGATAACGCAAGGGCGCGAGTCGTGAACAAAGTCCTTTTCCTGCCAGACGCGTTTCGGGCTAACGTCCTCTTCAGTGGCAGACCATGTGACATGACGGCAAGCTCCAGTAAATACCCACAGTAATTATATGCAGGTGCAAAACCTTGAAGCAATGCTTTCTGGGACTGGTGGTTTAGTAGAACCCAAGTGGTTCGCCGCCAAAATTCACATGCAAACAAGTATTAAAAGGATTGCCCATGTCCCCGCAGGCAACCCGCAAGTAAAAGGCACCTCCCGCACCACAGTAAGCTGCCCAAATGAGGTAGCTGTGGACCTGCAGTTTTTCCACGGTAGTGCAAACCCACGACCGGGCCGGCCGCTAACAAATGGAAGAAAGAGTTACCCCTGGGTGGGATGCACTTACAGGTAGAAATTAATGCCAACGCAAGGGCGCGAGCCGCGAACAAAGTACTTTTCCTGCCAGACGCGTTTCAGGCCAACGCCCTCTTCAGTTGCAGACCATGTGACATGACGGCAAGCGGCAAGCACCAGTAAATACCCACAGTAATTATACGCAGGTGTAACACTTTGAAGCAATGCTTTCTGGGACTGGTGGTTTAGTAGAACCCAAGTGAGTCGCCGCCGCCATTCACATGCAAAAAAGTATTAAAAGGATTGCCAATGTCCCCGCAGACACCCCACAAGTAAAAGGCACCTCCCGCACCACAGTAAGCTGCCCAAATGAGGTAGCTGTGGACCCTCAGTTTTTCCTCGGTAGTGCAAACCCGCGACCGGGCCTGCCGCTAACAAATGGAAGAAAGAGTTGCCCCTGGGTGGGATGCACTTACAGGTAGGAATTAATGCCAACGCAAGGGCGCGAGCCGCGAACAAAGTCCTTTTCCTGCCAGACGCGTTTTGGGCCAACGCCCTCTTCAGTGGCAGACCATGTGACATGATGGCAAGCACCAGTAAATACCCACAGTAATTATACGCAGGTGTAACACCTTGAAGCAATGCTCTCTGGGACTGGCGGTTTAGTAGAACCCTAGTGCGTCGCCGCTGCCATTCACATGCAAAAAAGTATTAAAAGGATTGCCAATGTCCCCGCAGGCACCCCGCAAGTAAAAGGCACCTGCCGTACCACAGTAAGCTGCCCAAATAAGGTAGCTGTGGACCCGCAGTTTTTCCGCGGTAGTGCAAACCCACGACCGGGCTGGCCGCTAACAAATGGAAGAAAGAGTTGCCCCTGGGTGGGATGCACTTACAGGTAGGAATTAATGCCAACGCAAGGGCGCGAGCAGTGAACAAAGTCCTTTTCCTGCCAGACGCGTTTCGGGCCAACGCCCCCTTCAGTGGCAGACCATGTGATATGACGGCAAGCACCAGTAAATACCCACAGTAATTATACGCAGGTGTAACACTTTGAAGCAACGCTTTCTGGGACTGGTGGTTTAGTAGAACCCAAGTGGGTCGCCGCCGCCATTCACATGCAAAAAAGTGTTAAAAGGATTGTCAATGTCCCCACAGGCACCCCGCAAGTAAAAGGCACATCCTGCACCACAGTAAGCTGCCCAAATGAGGGAGCTGTGGACCCGCAGTTCTTCCACGGTAGTGCAAACCCGCGAACGGGCCGCCGCTAAAAAATGGACCAAAGAGTTGCCCCTGGGTGGGATGCACTTACAGGTAGGAATTAATGCCAATGCAAGGGCGCGAGCCGCGAACAAATTCCTTTTCCTGCCAGACACGTTTTGGGCCAACGCCCTCTTCAGTGGCAGACCATGTGACATGATGGCAAGCACCAGAAAATACCCACAGTAATTCTACGCAGGTGTAACACCTTGAAGCAATGCTCTCTGGGACTGGTGGTTTAGTAGAACCCAAGTGGTTCGCTGCCGTCATTCACATGCAAAAAAGTATTAAAAGGATTGCCAATGTCCCCGCAGGTACCCCGCAAGTAAAAGGCACCTCCCGTACCACAGTAAGCTGCCCAAATGAGGTAGCTTTGGACCTGCAGTTTTTCCACGGTAGTGCAAACCCACGACTGGGCCGGCCGCTAACAAATTGAAGAAAGAGTAACCCCTGGGTGGGATGCACTTACAGGTAGGAATTAATGCCAATGGAAGGGCGCGAGCCGCGAACAAAGTCCTTTTCCTGCCAGACGCGTTTCGGGCCAACGCCCTCTTCAGTGGCAGACCATGTGACATGACGGCAAGCACCAGTAAATACCCACAGTAATTATACGCAGGTGTAACACTTTGAAGCAATGCTTTCTGGGACTGGTGGTTTAGTAGAACCCAAGTGAGTCGCCGCCGCCATTCACATGCAAAAAAGTATTAAGAGGATTGCCAATGTCCCCGCAGACACCCCGCAAGTAAAAGGCACCTCCCGCACCACAGTAAGCTGCCCAAATAAGGTAGCTGTGGACCCTCAGTTTTTCCGCGGTAGTGCAAACCCGCGACCGGGCCGGCCGCTAACAAATGGAAGAAAGAGTTCCCCCAGTGTTGGATGCACTTACAGGTAGGAATTAATGATAACGCAAGGGCGCGAGTCGTGAACAAAGTCCTTTTCCTGCCAGACGCGTTTCGGGCTAACGTCCTCTTCAGTGGCAGACCATGTGACATGACGGCAAGCTCCAGTAAATACCCACAGTAATTATATGCAGGTGCAAAACCTTGAAGCAATGCTTTCTGGGACTGGTGGTTTAGTAGAACCCAAGTGGTTCGCCGCCAAAATTCACATGCAAACAAGTATTAAAAGGATTGCCCATGTCCCCGCAGGCACCCCGCAAGTAAAAGGCACCTCCCGCACCACAGTAAGCTGCCCAAATGAGGTAGCTGTGGACCTGCAGTTTTTCCACGGTAGTGCAAACCCACGACCGGGCCGGCCGCTAACAAATGGAAGAAAGAGTTACCCCTGGGTGGGATGCACTTACAGGTAGAAATTAATGCCAACGCAAGGGCGCGAGCCGCGAACAAAGTACTTTTCCTGCCAGACGCGTTTCAGGCCAACGCCCTCTTCAGTTGCAGACCATGTGACATGACGGCAAGCGGCAAGCACCAGTAAATACCCACAGTAATTATACGCAGGTGTAACACTTTGAAGCAATGCTTTCTGGGACTGGTGGTTTAGTAGAACCCAAGTGAGTCGCCGCCGCCATTCACATGCAAAAAAGTATTAAAAGGATTGCCAATGTCCCCGCAGACACCCCGCAAGTAAAAGGCACCTCCCGCACCACAGTAAGCTGCCCAAATGAGGTAGCTGTGGACCCTCAGTTTTTCCTCGGTAGTGCAAACCCGCGACCGGGCCGGCCGCTAACAAATGGAAGAAAGAGTTGCCCCTGGGTGGGATGCACTTACAGGTAGGAATTAATGCCAACGCAAGGGCGCGAGCCGCGAACAAAGTCCTTTTCCTGCCAGACGCGTTTTGGGCCAACGCCCTCTTCAGTGGCAGACCATGTGACATGATGGCAAGCACCAGTAAATACCCACAGTAATTATACGCAGGTGTAACACCTTGAAGCAATGCTCTCTGGGACTGGTGGTTTAGTAGAACCCTAGTGCGTCGCCGCTGCCATTCACATGCAAAAAAGTATTAAAAGGATTGCCAATGTCCCCGCAGGCACCCCGCAAGTAAAAGGCACCTGCCGTACCACAGTAAGCTGCCCAAATAAGGTAGCTGTGGACCCGCAGTTTTTCCGCGGTAGTGCAAACCCACGACCGGGCTGGCCGCTAACAAATGGAAGAAAGAGTTGCCCCTGGGTGGGATGCACTTACAGGTAGGAATTAATGCCAACGCAAGGGCGCGAGCAGTGAACAAAGTCCTTTTCCTGCCAGACGCGTTTCGGGCCAACGCCCCCTTCAGTGGCAGACCATGTGATATGACGGCAAGCACCAGTAAATACCCACAGTAATTATACGCAGGTGTAACACTTTGAAGCAACGCTTTCTGGGACTGGTGGTTTAGTAGAACCCAAGTGGGTCGCCGCCGCCATTCACATGCAAAAAAGTGTTAAAAGGATTGTCAATGTCCCCACAGGCACCCCGCAAGTAAAAGGCACATCCTGCACCACAGTAAGCTGCCCAAATGAGGGAGCTGTGGACCCGCAGTTCTTCCACGGTAGTGCAAACCCGCGAACGGGCCGCCGCTAAAAAATGGACGAAAGAGTTGCCCCTGGGTGGGATGCACTTACAGGTAGGAATTAATGCCAATGCAAGGGCGCGAGCCGCGAACAAATTCCTTTTCCTGCCAGACACGTTTTGGGCCAACGCCCTCTTCAGTGGCAGACCATGTGACATGATGGCAAGCACCAGAAAATACCCACAGTAATTCTACGCAGGTGTAACACCTTGAAGCAATGCTCTCTGGGACTGGTGGTTTAGTAGAACCCAAGTGGTTCGCTGCCGTCATTCACATGCAAAAAAGTATTAAAAGGATTGCCAATGTCCCCGCAGGTACCCCGCAAGTAAAAGGCACCTCCCGTACCACAGTAAGCTGCCTAAATGAGGTAGCTGTGGACCCGCAGTTTTTCCGCAGTAGTGCAAACCCGCGACCGGGCCGGCCACTAACCAATGGAAGAAAGAGTTGCCCCTGGTTGGGATGCACTTACAGGTAGGAATTAATGCCAACGCAAGGGCGCGAGCCGCGAACAAAGTTCTTTTCCTGCCAGACGCGTTTCAGGCCAACGCCCTCTTCAGTGGCAGACCATGTGACATGACGGCAAGCGGCAAGCACCAGTAAATACCCACAGTAATTATACGGAGGTGTAACACCTCGAAGCAATGCTTTCTGGGACTGGTGGTTTAGTAGAACCCAAGTGGGTCGCCGCCACCATTCACTTGCAAAAAAGTATTAAAAGGATTGCCAATGTCCCCGCAGGCACCCCGCAAGTAAAAGGCACCTCCCGTACCACAGTAAGCTGCCCAAATGAGGTAGCTGTGGACCCGCAGTTTTTCCACGGTAGTGCAAACCAGCGATCAGGCCGGCCACTAACAAATGGAATAAAGAGTTGCCCCTGGGTGGGATGCACTTACAGGTAGGAATTAATGCCAACGCAAGGGCGCGAGCCGCAAACAAAGTCCTTTTCCTGTCAGACGCGTTTCGGGCTAACGCCCTCTTCAGTGGCAGACCATGTGACATGACGGCAAGCGGCAAGCACCAGTACATTTCCACAGTAATTATACGCAGGTGTAACACCTTGAAGCAATGCTTTCTGGTACTGGTGGTTTAGTAGAACCCAAGTGGGCCGCCGCCGCCATTCACATGCAAAAAAGTATTAAAAGGATTGCCAATGTCCCCGCAGGCACCCCGCAAGTAAAATGCACCTCCCGCAACTCAGTAAGCTGCCCAAATGAGGTAGCTGTGGACCCGCAGTTTTTCCGCGGTAGTGCAAACCCGTGACCGCGCCGGCCGCAAACAAATGGAAGAAAGAGTTGCCCCTGAGTGGGATGCCTTTAAAGGTAGGAATTAATGCCAATGCAAGGGCGCGAGCCTCGAACAAAGTCCTTTTCCTGCCAGATGCGTTTCGGGCCAACGCCCTCTTCAGTGGCAGACCATGTGACATGACGACAAACACCAGTAAATACCCGCAGTAATTATACGCAGGTGTAACACCTTGAAGCAATGCTTTCTGGGACTGGTGGTTTAGTAGAACCCAAGTGGGTCGCCGCCGCCATTCACATGCAAACAAGTATTAAAAGGATTGCCAATGTCCCCGCAGGCACCCCGCAAGTAAAAGGCACCTCCCGTACCACAGTAAGCTGCCCAAATGAGGTAACTGTGGACCCGCAGTTTTTCCGCAGTAGTGCAAACCCGCGACCGGGCCGGCCGCTAACAAATGGAGGAAAGAGTTGCCCCTGGGTGGGATGTACTTACAGGTAGGAATTATTGCCAACGCAAGGGCGCGAGCCGCGAACAAAGTTCTTTTCCTGCCAGACGCGTTTCGGGCCAACGCCCTCTTCAGTGGCAGACCATGTGACATGACTGAAAGCGGAAAGCACCAGTAAATACCCACAGTAATTATACGCAGGTGTAACACCTTGAAGCAATGCTTTCTTTGACAGGTGGTTTATTAGAACCCAAGTGGGTCGCCGCCGCCATTCACATGCAAAAAAGTATTAAAAGGTTTGCCAATGTCCCCGCAGGCACCCCGCAAGTAAAAGGCACCTCCCGTACCACAGTAAGCTGCCCAAATGAGGTAGCTGTGGACCCGCAGTTCTTCCGCGGTAGTGCAAACCCGCGAACGGGCCACCGCTAAAAAATGGACGAAAGAGTTGCCCCTGGGTGGGATGCACTTACAGGTAGGAATTAATGCCAATGCAAGGGCGCGAGCCGCGAACAAATTCCTTTTCCTGCCATACGCGTTTCGGGCCAATGCCCTCTTCAGTGGCAGACCATGTGACATGACGGCAAGCGGCAAGCACCAGTAAATACCCACAATAATTATACGCAGGTGCAACACCTTGAAGCAATGCTTTCTGGGACTGGTGGTTTAGTAGAACCCAAGTGGGTCGCTGCCGCCATTCACATGCAAAAAAATATTAAAAGGATTGCCAATGTCCCCGCAGGCACCCCTCAAGTAAAAGGCACCTCCCGTACCACAGTAAGCTGCCCAAATGAGGTAGCTGTGGACCTGCAGTTTTTCCTCGGCAGTGCAAACCCGCGACCGGGCCGGCCGATAACAAATGGAAGAAAGAGTTGCCCCTGGGTGGGATGCACTTACAGGTAGGAATTAATGCCAATGCAAGGGCGCGAGCCGCGAACAAAGTCCTTTTCCTGCCAGACGCGTTTCGGGCCAACGCCCTCTTCAGTGGCAGACCATGTGATATGACGGCAAGCGGCAAGCACCAGTAAATACCCACAGTAATTATACGCAGGTGTAACACTTTGAAGCAACGCTTTCTGGGACTGGTGGTTTAGTAGAACCCAAGTGAGTCGCCGCCGCCATTCACATGCAAAAAAGTATTAAAAGGATTGCCAATGTCCCCGCAGGCACCCCGCAAGTAAAAGGCACCTCCCGTACCACAGTAAGCTGCCCAAATGAGGTAGCTGTGGACCCGCAGTTTTTGTGCGGTAGTGCAAACCCGCGACTGGGCTGGCCGCTAACAAATGGAAGAAAGAGTTGCCCCTGGGTGGGATGCACTTACAGGTAGGAATTAATGCCAACGCAAGGGCGCGAGCCGTGAACAAAGTCCTTTTCCTGCCAGACTCGTTTCAGGCCAACGCCCTTTTCAGTGGCAGAACATGTGACATGACGGCAAGCGGCAAGCACCAGTAAATACTCACAGTAATTATACGCAGGTGTAATACTTTGAAGCAATGCTTTCTGGGACTGGTGGTTTAGTAGACCCAAGTGGGTCGCCGCCGCCATTCACGTGCAAAAAAGTGTTAAAAGGATTGCCAATGTCCCCGCAGGCACCCCGCAAGTAAAAGGCACCTCCTGCACCACAGTAAGCTGCCCAAATGAGGTAGCTGTGGACCCGCAGTTTTTCCGCGGTAGTGCAAACCCGCGACCGGGCCGGCCGCTAACAAATGGAAGAAAGAGTTGCCCCTGGGTGGGATGCACTTACAGGTAGGAATTAATGCCAACGCAAGGGCGCGAGCCGCGAACAAAGTCCTTTTCCTGCCAGACGCGTTTTGGGCCAACGCCCTCTTCAGTGGCAGACCATGTGACATGATGGCAAGCACCAGTAAATACCCACAGTAATTATACGCAGGTGTAACACCTTGAAGCAATGCTCTCTGGGACTGGTGGTTTAGTAGAACCCAAGTGGGTCGCCGCCGTCATTCACATGCAAAAAAGTATTAAAAGGATTGCCAATGTCCCCGCAGGTACCCCGCAAGTAAAAGGCACCTCCCGTACCACAGTAAGCTGCCTAAATGAGGTAGCTGTGGACCCGCAGGTTTTCCACAGTAGTGCAAACCCGCGACCGGACCGGCCGCTAACCAATGGAAGAAAGAGTTGCCCCTGGTTGGGATGAACTTACAGGTAGGAATTAATGCCAACGCAAGGGCGCGAGCCGCGAACAAAGTTCTTTTCCTGCCAGACGCGTTTCGGGCCAACGCCCTCTTCAGTGGCAGACCATGTGACATGACGGCAAGCGGCAAGCACCAGTAAATACCCACAGTAATTATAAGCAGGTGTAACACCTTGAAGCAATGCTTTCTGGGACTGGTGGTTTAGTAGAACCCAAGTGGGTCGCCGCCGCCATTCACATGCAAACAAGTATTAAAAGGATTGCCAATGTCCCCGCAGGCACCCCGCAAGTAAAAGGCACCTCCCGTCCCAAAGTAAGCTGCCCAAATGAGGTAGCTGTGGACCCGCAGTTCTTCCGCGGTAGTGCAAACCCGCGAACGGGCCGCAGCTAAAAAATGGACGAAAGAGTTGCCCCTGGGTGGGATGCACTTACAGGTAGGAATTAATGCCAATGCAAGGGCGCGAGACGTGAACAAATTCCTTTTCCTGCCATACGCGTTTCGGGCCAATGCCCTCTTCAGTGGCAGACCATGTGACATGACGGCAAGCGGCAAGCACCAGTAAATACCCACAATAATTATACGCAGGTGTAACACCTTGAAGCAATGCTTTCTGGGACTGGTGGTTTAGTAGAACCCAAGTGGGTCGCTGCCGCCATTCACATGCAAAAAAATATGAAAAGGATTGCCAATGTCCCCGCAGGCACCCCTCAAGTAAAAGGCACCTCCCGTACCACAGTAAGCTGCCCAAATGAGGTAGCTGTGGACCCGCAGTTTTTCGCGGTAGTGCAGACCCACGACCGGGCTGGCCGCTAACAAATGGAAGAAAGAGTTGCCCCTGGTTGGGATGCACTTACAGTTAGGAATTAATGCCAACGCAAGGGCGCGAGCCATGAACAAAGTCCTTTTCCTGCCAGACGCGTTTCAGGCCAACGCCCTTTTCAGTGGCAGAACATGTGACATGACGGCAAGCGGCAAGCACCAGTAAATACCCACAGTAATTATACGCAGGTGTAATACTTTGAAGCAATGCTTTCTGGGACTGGTGGTTTAGTAGACCCAAGTGGGTCGCCGCCGCCATTCACATGCAAAAAAGTGTTAAAAGGATTGCCAATGTCCCCGCAGGCACCCCGCAAGGAAAAGGCACCTCATGCACCACAGTAAGCTGCCCAAATGAGGTAGCTGTGGACCTGCAGTTTTTCCACGGTAGTGCAAACCCAAGACCGGGCCGGCCGATAACAAATGGAAGAAAGAGTTACCCCTGGGTGGGATGCACTTAGAGGTAGTAATTAATGCCAACGCAAGGGCGCGAGCCGTGAACAAAGTCCTTTTCCTGCCAGACGCGTTTTGGGCCAACGCCTCTTCAGTGGCAGACCATGTGACATGATGGCAAGCACCAGTAAATACCCACAGTAATTATACGCAGGTGTAACACATTGAAGCAATGCTCTCTGGGACTGGTGGTTTAGTAGAACCCAAGTGGGTCGCCGCCGTCATTCACATGCAAAAAAGTATTAAAAGGATTGCCAATGTCCCCGCAGGCACCCCGCAAGTAAAAGGCACCTCCCGTACCACAGTAAGCTGCCCAAATGAGGTAGCTGTGGACCCGCAGTTTTTCCGCAGTAGTGCAAACCCGCAACTGGGCCGGCCGCTAACAAATGGAAGAAAGAGTTGCCCCTGGTTGGGATGCACTTACAGGTAGGAATTAATGCCAACGCAAGGGCGCGAGCCACGAACAAAGTTCTTTTCCTGCCAGACGCGTTTCGGGCCAACGGGCAGACCATGTGACATGACGGCAAGCAGCAAGCACTAGTAAATACCCACAGTAATTATATGCAGGTGTAACACCTTGAAGCAATGCGGAAGTGGCAGACCATGTGACATGACGGCAAGCGGCAAGCACCATTAAATACCCACAGTAATTATACGCAGGTGTAACACCTTTCTGGGACTGGTGGTTTAGTAGAACCCAAGTGGATCGCTGCCGCCATTCACATGCAAAAAAATATTAAAAGGATTGCCAATGTCCCCGCAGGCACCCCTCAAGTAAAATGCACCTCCCGTACCACAGTAAGCTGCCCAAATGAGGTAGCTGTGGACCTGCAGTTTTTCCGCGGCAGTGCAAACCCGCGACCGGGCCGGCCGATAACAAATGGAAGAAAGAAATGCCCCTGGGTGGGATGCACTTACAGGTAGGAATTAATGCCAATGCAAGGGCGCGAGCCGCAAACAAAGTCCTTTCCCTGCCAGACGCGTTTCGGGCCAACGCCCTCTTCAGTGGCAGACCATGTGACATGACGGCAAACACCAGTAAATACACACAGTAATTATACGCAGGTGTAACACCTTGAAGCAATGCTTTCTGGGACTGGTGGTTTAGTAGAACCCAAGTGGGTCGCCGCCGCCATTCACATGCAAACAAGTATTAAAAGGATTGCCAATGTCCCGGCAGGCACCCCGCAAGTAAAAGGTACCTCCCGTACCACAGTAAGCTGCCCAAATGAGGTAACTGTGGACCCGCAGTTTTTCCGCAGTAGTGCAAACCCGCGACCGTGCCGGCCACTAACAAATGGAAGAAAGAGTTGCCCCTGGGTGGGATGTACTTACAGGTAGGAATTAATGCCAATGCAAGGGCGCGAGCCGCGAACAAAGTTCTTTTCCTGCCAGACGCGTTTCGGGCCAACGCCCTCTTTAGTGGCAGACCATGTGACATGACTGCAAGCGGAAAGCACCAGTAAATACCCACAGTAATTACACGCAGGTGTAACACCTTGAAGCAATGCTTTCTTTGACAGGTGGTTTAGTAGAACCCAAGTGGGTCGCCGCCGCCATTCACATGCAAAAAAGTATTAAAAGGATTGCCAATGTCCCCGCAGGCACCCCGCAAGTAAAAGGTACCTCCCGTACCACAGTAAGCTGCCCAAATGAGGTAGCTGTGGACCCGCAGTTCTTCCGCGGTAGTGCAAACCCGCGAACGGGCCGCCGCTAAAAAATGGACGAAAGAGTTGCCCCTGGGAGGGATGCACTTACAGGTAGGAATTAATGCCAATGCAAGGGCGTGAGCCGCAAACAAATTCCTTTTCCTGCCATACGCGTTTTGGGCCAATGCCCTCTTCAGTGGCAGACCATGTGACATGACGGCAAGCGGCAAGCACCAGTAAATACCCACAATAATTATACGCAGGTGCAACACCTTGAAGCAATGCTTTCTGGGACTGGTGGTTTAGTAGAACCCAAGTGGGTCGCTGCCGCCATTCACATGCAAAAAAATATTAAAAGGATTGCCAATGTCCCCGCAGGCACCCCTCAAGTAAAAGGCACCTCCCGTACCACAGTAAGCTGCCCAAATGAGGTAGCTGTGGACCTGCAGTTTTTCTGCGGCAGTGCAAACCCGCGACCGGGCCGGCCGATAACAAATGGAAGAAAGAGTTGCCCCTGGGTGGGATGCACTTACAGGTAGGAATTAATGCCAATGCAAGGGCGCGAGCCGCGAACAAAGTCCTTTTCCTGCCAGACGCGTTTCGGGCCAACGCCCTCTTCAGTGGCAGACCATGTGATATGACGGCAAGCGGCAAGCACCAGTAAATACCCACAGTAATTATACGCAGGTGTAACACTTTGAAGCAACGCTTTCTGGGACTGGTGGTTTAGTAGAACCCAAGTGAGTCGCCGCCGCCATTCACATGCAACAAAGTATTAAAAGGATTGCCAATGTCCCCGCAGGCACCCCGCAAGTAAAAGGCGCCTCCCGTACCACAGTAAGCTGCCCAAATGAGGTAGCTGTGGACCCGCAGTTTTTGTGCGGTAGTGCAAACCCGCGACTGGGCTGGCCGCTAACAAATGGAAGAAAGAGTTGCCCCTGGGTGGGATGCACTTACAGGTAGGAATTAATGCCAACGCAAGGGCGCGAGACGTGAACAAAGTCCTTTTCCTGCCAGACGCGTTTCAGGCCAACGCCCTTTTCAGTGGCAGAACATGTGACATGACGGCAAGCGGCAAGCACCAGTAAATACCCACAGTAATTATACGCAGGTGTAATACTTTGAAGCAATGCTTTCTGGGACTGGTGGTTTAGTAGAGCCAAGTGGGTCGCCGCCGCCATTCACGTGCAAAAAAGTGTTAAAAGGATTGCCAATGTCCCCGCAGGCACCCCGCAAGTAAAAGGCACCTCCTGCACCACAGTAAGCTGCCCGAATGAGGTAGCTGTGGACCCGCAGTTTTTCCGCGGTAGTGCAAACCCGCGACCGCGCCGGCCGCTAACAAATGGAAGAAAGAGTTGCCCCTGGGTGGGATGCACTTACAGGTAGGAATTAATGCCAACGCAAGGGCGCGAGCCGCGAACAAAGTCCTTTTCCTGCCAGACGCGTTTTGGGCCAATGCCCTCTTCAGTGGCAGACCATGTGACATGATGGCAAGCACCAGTAAATACCCACAGTAATTATACGCAGGTGTACCACCTTGAAGTAATGCTCTCTGGGACTGGTGGTTTAGTAGAACCCAAGTGGGTCGCCGCCGTCATTCACATGCAAAAAAGTATTAAAAGGATTGCCAATGTCCCCGCAGGTACCCCGCAAGTAAAAGGCACCTCCCGTACCACAGTAAGCTGCCTAAATGAGGTAGCTGTGGACCCGCAGTTTTTCCACAGTAGTGCAAACCTGCGACCGGGCCGGCCGCTAACCAATGGAAGAAAGAGTTGCCCCTGGTTGGGATGAACTTACAGGTAGGAATTAATGCCAACGCAAGGGCGCGAGCCGCGAACAAAGTTCTTTTCCTGCCAGACGCGTTTCGGGCCAACGCCCTCTTCAGTGGCAGACCATGTGACATGACGGCAAGCGGCAAGCACCAGTAAATACCCACAGTAATTATACGGAGGTGTAACACCTCAAAGCAATGCTTTCTGGGACTGGTGGTTTAGTAGAACCCAAGTGGGTCGCCGCCACCATTCACATGCAAAAAAGTATTAAAAGGATTGCCAATGTCCCCGCAGGTACCCCACAAGTAAAAGGCACCTCCCGTACCACAGTAAGCTGCCCAAATGAGGTAGCTGTGGATCCGCAGTTTTTCCACGGTAGCGCAAACCCGCGACCGGGCTGGCCGCTAACAAATGGAAAAAAGAGTTGTCCCTGGGTGGGATGCACTTACAGGTAGGAATTAATGCCAATGCAAGGGCGCGAGCCGCGAACAAATTCCTTTTCCTGCCATACGCGTTTCGGGCCAACGCCCTCTTCAGTGGCAGACCATGTGACATGACGGCAAGCGGCAAGCACCAGTAAATACCCACAGTAATTATACAGAGGTGTAACACCTTGAAGCAATGCTTTCTGGGACTGGTGGTTTAGTAGAACCCAAGTGAGTCGCTGCCGCCATTCACATGCAAAAAAGTATTAAAAGGATTGCCAATGTCCCCGCAGGCACCCCGCAAGTAAAAGGCACCTCCCGTACCACAGTAAGCTGCCCAAATGAGGTAGCTGTGGACCCGCAGTTTTTCCACGGTAGTGGAAACCAGCGATCGGGCCGGCCACTAACAAATGGAATAAAGAGTTGCCCCTGGGTGGGATGCACTTACAGGTAGGAATTAATGCCAACGCAAGGGCGCGAGCCGCAAACAAAGTCCTTTTCCTGTCAGACGCGTTTCGGGCTAACGCCCTCTTCAGTGGCAGACCATGTGACATGACGGCAAGCGGCAAGCACCAGTAAATTTCCACAGTAATCATACGCAGGTGTAACACCTTGAAGCAATGCTTTCTGGGACTGGTGGTTTAGTAGAACCCAAGTGGGTCGCCGCCGCCATTCACATGCAAACAAGTATTAAAAGGATTGCCAATGTCCCCGCAGGCACCCAGCAAGTAAAAGGCACCTCCCGTACCACAGTAAGCTGCCCAAATGAGGTAACTGGGGACCCGCAGTTTTTCCGCAGTAGTGCAAACCCGCGACGGGGCCGGCCGCTAACAAATGGAAGAAAGAGTTGCCCCTGGGTGGGATGTACTTACAGGTAGGAATTAATGCCAATGCAAGGGCGCGAGCCGCGAACAAAGTTCTTTTCCTGCCAGACGCGTTTCGGGCCAACGCCCTCTTCAGTGGCAGACCATGTGACATGACTGCAAGCGGAAAGCACCAGTAAATACCCACAGTAATTATACGCAGGTGTAACACCTTGAAGCAATGCTTTCTTTGACTGGTGGTTTAGTAGAACCCAAGTGGGTCACCGCCGCCATTCACATGCAAAAAAGTATTAAAAGGATTGCCAATGTCCCCGACGGCACCCCGCAAGTAAAAGGCACCTCCCGTCCCACAGTAAGCTGCCCAAATGAGGTAGCTGTGGACCCGCAGTTCTTCCGCGGTAGTGCAAACCCGCGAACGGGCCGCAGCTAAAAAATGGACGAAAGAGTTGCCCCTGGGTGGGATGCACTTACAGGTAGGAATTAATGCCAATGCAAGGGCGCGAGCCGTGAACAAATTCCTTTTCCTGCCATACGCGTTTCGGGCCAATGCCCTCTTCAGTGGCAGACCATGTGACATGACGGCAAGAGGCAAGCACCAGTAAATACCCACAATAATTATACGCAGGTGTAACACCTTGAAGCAATGCTTTCTGGGACTGGTGGTTTAGTAGAACCCAAGTGGGTCGCTGCCGCCATTCACATGCAAAAAAATATGAAAAGGATTGCCAATGTCCCCGCAGGCACCCCTCAAGTAAAAGGCACCTCCCGTACCACAGTAAGCTGCCCAAATGAGGTAGCTGTGGACCTGCAGTTTTTCCACGGCAGTGCAAACCCGCGACCAGGCCGGCCGCTAACAAATGGAAGAAAGAGTTGCCCTTGGTTGGGATGCACTTACAGGTAGGAATTAATGGCAATGCAAGGGCGCGAGCCGCGAACATAGTCCTTTTCCTGCTAGACGCGTTTCGGGCCAACGCCCTCTTCAGTGGCAGACCATGTGATATGACGGCAAGCGGCAAGCACCAGTAAATACCCACAGTAATTATACGCAGGTGTAACACTTTGAAGCAACGCTTTCTGGGACTGGTGGTTTAGTAGAACCCAAGTGAGTCGCCGCCGCCATTCACATGCAAAAAAGTATTAAAAGGACTGCCAATGTCCCCGCAGGCACCCCGCAAGTAAAAGGAACCTCCCGTACCACAGTAAGCTGCCCAAATGAGGTAGCTGTGGACCCGTAGTTTTTCTGCGGTAGTGCAAACCCGCGACCGGGCTGGCCGCTAACAAATGGAAGAAAGAGTTGCCCCTGGTTGGGATGCACTTACAGGTAGGAATTAATGCCAACGCAAGGGCGCGAGCCGTGAAGAAAGTCCTTTTCCTGCCAGACGCGTTTCAGGCCAACGCCCTTTTCAGTGGCAGAACATGTGACATGACGGCAAGCGGCAAGCACCAGTAAATACCCACAGTAATTATACGCAGGTGTAATACTTTGAAGAAATGCTTTCTGGGACTGGTGGTTTAGTAGACCCAAGTGGGTCGCCGCCGCCATTCACATGCAACAAAGTGTTAAAAGGATTGCCAATGTCCCCGCAGGCACCCCGCAAGGAAAAGGCACCTCATGCACCACAGTAAGCTGCCCAAATGAGGTAGCTGTGGACCTGCAGTTTTTCCACGGTAGTGCAAACCCACGACCGGGCCGGCCGATAACAAATGGAAGAAAGAGTTACCCCTGGGTGGGATGCACTTAGAGGTAGTAATTAATGCCAACGCAAGGGCGCGAGCCGTGAACAAAGTCCTTTTCCTGCCAGACGCGTTTTGGGCCAACGCCTCTTCAGTGGCAGACCATGTGACATGATGGCAAGCACCAGTAAATACCCACAGTAATTATACGCAGGTGTAACACATTGAAGCAATGCTCTCTGGGACTGGTGGTTTAGTAGAACCCAAGTGGGTCGCCGCCGTCATTCACATGCAAATAAGTATTAAAAGGATTGCCAATGTCCCCGCAGGCACCCCGCAAGTAAAAGGCACCTCCCGTACCACAGTAAGCTGCCCAAATGAGGTAGCTGTGGACCCGCAGTTTTTCCGCAGTAGTGCAAACCCGCAACTGGGCCGGCCGCTAACAAATGGAAGAAAGAGTTGCCCCTGGTTGGGATGCACTTACAGGTAGGAATTAATGCCAACGCAAGGGCGCGAGCCACGAACAAAGTTCTTTTCCTGCCAGACGCGTTTCGGGCCAACGCCCTCTTCAGTGGCAGACCATGTGACATGACGGCAAGCGGCAAGCACCAGTAAATACCCACAGTAATTAGACGGAGGTGTGACACCTCGAAGCAATGCTTTCTGGGACTGGTGGTTTAGTAGAACCCAAGTGGGTCGCCGCCACCATTCACATGCAAAAAAGTATTAAAAGGATTGCTAATGTTCCCGCAGGCACCCCGCAAGTAAAAGGCACCTCCGGTACCACAGTAAGCTGCCCAAATGAGGTAGCTGTGGACACGCAGTTTTTCCGCGGTAGTGCATACCCGCAACCGGGCCGGCCGCTAACAAATGGAAGAAAGAGTTGCCCCTGGGTGGGATGCACTTACAGGTAGGAATTAATGCCAATGGAAGGGCGTGAGCCGCGAACAAAGTCCATTTCCTGCCAGACGCATTTCGGGCCAACGCCCTCTTCATGGCAGACCATGTGACATGACGGCAAGCACCAGTAAATACCCACAGTAATTATACGCAAGTGTAACACCTTGAAGCAATGCTCTCTGGGACTGGTGGTTTAGTAGAACCCAAGTGGGTCGCCGCCATCATTCACATGCAAAAAAGTATTAAAAGGATTGCCAATGTCCCCGCAGGCACCCCGCAAGTAAAAGGCACCTCCCGTACCACAGTAAGCTGCCCAAATGAGGTAGCTGTGGATCCGCAGTTTTTCCACGGTAGCGCAAACCCGCGACCGGGCTGGCCGCTAACAAATGGAAAAAAGAGTTGTCCCTGGGTGGGATGCACTTACAGGTAGGAATTAATGCCAATGCAAGGGCGCGAGCCGCGAACAAATTCCTTTTCCTGCCATACGCGTTTCGGGCCAACGCCCTCTTCAGTGGCAGACCATGTGACATGACGGCAAGCGGCAAGCACCAGTAAATACCCACAGTAATTATACGGAGGTGTAACACCTTGAAGCAATGCTTTCTGGGACTGGTGGTTTAGTAGAACCTAAGTGAGTCGCTGCCGCCATTCACATGCAAAAAAGTATTAAAAGGATTGCCAATGTCCCCGCAGGCACCCCGCAAGTAAAAGGCACCTCCTGTACCACAGTAAGCTGCCCAAATGAGGTAGCTGTGGACCCGCAGTTTTTCCACGGTAGTGCAAACCAGCGATCGGGCCGGCCACTAACAAATGGAATAAAGAGTTGCCCCTGGGTGGGATGCACTTACAGGTAGGAATTAATGCCAACGCAAGGGCGCGAGCCGCAAACAAAGTCCTTTTCCTGTCAGACGCGTTTCGGGCTAACGCCCTCTTCAGTGGCAGACCATGTGACATGACGGCAAGCGGCAAGCACCAGTAAATTTCCACAGTAATTATACGCAGGTGTAACACCTTGAAGCAATGCTTTCTGGGACTGGTGGTTTAGTAGAACCCAAGTGGGTCACCGCCGCCATTCACATGCAAACAAGTATTAAAAGGATTGCCAATGTCCCCGCAGGCACCCAGCAAGTAAAAGGCACCTCCCGTACCACAGTAAGCTGCCCAAATGAGGTAACTGTGGACCCGCAGTTTTTCCGCAGTAGTGCAAACCCGCGACGGGGCCGGCCGCTAACAAATGGAAGAAAGAGTTGCCCATGGGTGGGATGTACTTACAGGTAGGAATTAATGCCAATGCAAGGGCGCGAGCCGCGAACAAAGTTCTTTTCCTGCCAGACGCGTTTCGGGCCAACGCCCTCTTCAGTGGCAGACCATGTGACATGACTGCAAGCGGATAGCACCAGTAAATACCCACAGTAATTATAAGCAGGTGTAACACCTTGAAGCAATGCTTACTTTGACTGGTGGTTTAGTAGACCCAAGTGGGTCACCGCCGCCATTCACATGCAAAAAAATATTAAAAGGATTGCTAATATCCCCGCAGGCACCCCGCAAGTAAAAGGCACCTCCCGTCCCACAGTAAGCTGCCCAAATGAGGTAGCTGTGGACCCGCAGTTCTTCCGCGGTAGTGCAAACCCGCAAACGGGCCGCAGCTAAAAAATGGACGAAAGAGTTGCCCCTGGGTGGGATGCACTTACAGGTAGGAATTAATGCCAATGCAAGGGCGCGAGCCGTGAACAAATTCCTTTTCCTGCCATACGCGTTTCGGGCTAATGCCCTCTTCAGTGGCAGACCATGTGACATGACGGCAAGCGGCAAGCACCAGTAAATACCCACAATAATTATACGCAGGTGTAACACCTTGAAGCAATGCTTTCTGGGACTGGTGGTTTAGTAGAACCCAAGTGGGTCGCTGCTGCCATTCACATGCAAAAAAATATGAAAAGGATAACCAATGTCCCCGCAGGCACCCCTCAAGTAAAAGGCACCTCCCGTACCACAATAAGCTGCCCAAATGAGGTAGCTGTGGACCTGCAGTTTTTCCACGGCAGTGCAAACCCGCGACCAGGCCGGCCGCTAACAAATGGAAGAAAGAGTTGCCCCTGGGTGGGATGCACTTACAGGTAGGAATTAATGCCAATGCAAGTGCGCGAGCCGCGAACATAGTCCTTTTCCTGCTAGACGCGTTTTGGGCCAACGCCCTCTTCAGTGGCAGACCATGTGATATGACGGCAAGCGGCAAGCACCAGTAAATACCCACAGTAATTATACGCAGGTGTAACACTTTGAAGCAACGCTTTCTGGGACTGGTGGTTTAGTAGAACCCAAGTGAGTCGCCGCCGCCATTCACATGCAAAAAAGTATTAAAAGGATTGCCAATGTCCCCGCAGGTACCCCGCAAGTAAAAGGCACCTCCCGTACCACAGTAAGCTGCCTAAATGAGGTAGCTGTGGACCCGCAGTTTTTCCACAGTAGTGCAAACCTGCGACCGGGCCGGCCGCTAACCAATGGAAGAAAGAGTTGCCCCTGGTTGGGATGAACTTACAGGTAGGAATTAATGCCAACGCAAGGGCGCGAGCCGCAAACAAAGTTCTTTTCCTGCCAGACGCGTTTCGGGCCAACGCCCTCTTCAGTGGCAGACCATGTGACATGACGGCAAGCGGCAAGCACCAGTAAATACCCACAGTAATTATACGGAGGTGTAACACCTCAAAGCAATGCTTTCTGGGACTGGTGGTTTAGTAGAACCCAAGTGGGTCGCCGCCACCATTCACATGCAAAAAAGTATTAAAAGGATTGCCAATGTCCCCGCAGGTACCCCACAAGTAAAAGGCACCTCCCGTACCACAGTAAGCTGCCCAAATGAGGTAGCTGTGGATCCGCAGTTTTTCCACGGTAGCGCAAACCCGCGACCGGGCTGGCCGCTAACAAATGGAAAAAAGAGTTGTCCCTGGGTGGGATGCACTTACAGGTAGGAATTAATGCCAATGCAAGGGCGCGAGCCGCGAACAAATTCCTTTTCCTGCCATACGCGTTTCGGGCCAACGCCCTCTTCAGTGGCAGACCATGTGACATGACGGCAAGCGGCAAGCACCAGTAAATACCCACAGTAATTATACAGAGGTGTAACACCTTGAAGCAATGCTTTCTGGGACTGGTGGTTTAGTAGAACCCAAGTGAGTCGCTGCCGCCATTCACATGCAAAAAAGTATTAAAAGGATTGCCAATGTCCCCGCAGGCACCCCGCAAGTAAAAGGCACCTCCCGTACCACAGTAAGCTGCCCAAATGAGGTAGCTGTGGACCCGCAGTTTTTCCACGGTAGTGGAAACCAGCGATCGGGCCGGCCACTAACAAATGGAATAAAGAGTTGCCCCTGGGTGGGATGCACTTACAGGTAGGAATTAATGCCAACGCAAGGGCGCGAGCCGCAAACAAAGTCCTTTTCCTGTCAGACGCGTTTCGGGCTAACGCCCTCTTCAGTGGCAGACCATGTGACATGACGGCAAGCGGCAAGCACCAGTAAATTTCCACAGTAATCATACGCAGGTGTAACACCTTGAAGCAATGCTTTCTGGGACTGGTGGTTTAGTAGAACCCAAGTGGGTCGCCGCCGCCATTCACATGCAAACAAGTATTAAAAGGATTGCCAATGTCCCCGCAGGCACCCAGCAAGTAAAAGGCACCTCCCGTACCACAGTAAGCTGCCCAAATGAGGTAACTGGGGACCCGCAGTTTTTCCGCAGTAGTGCAAACCCGCGACGGGGCCGGCCGCTAACAAATGGAAGAAAGAGTTGCCCCTGGGTGGGATGTACTTACAGGTAGGAATTAATGCCAATGCAAGGGCGCGAGCCGCGAACAAAGTTCTTTTCCTGCCAGACGCGTTTCGGGCCAACGCCCTCTTCAGTGGCAGACCATGTGACATGACTGCAAGCGGAAAGCACCAGTAAATACCCACAGTAATTATACGCAGGTGTAACACCTTGAAGCAATGCTTTCTTTGACTGGTGGTTTAGTAGAACCCAAGTGGGTCACCGCCGCCATTCACATGCAAAAAAGTATTAAAAGGATTGCCAATGTCCCCGACGGCACCCCGCAAGTAAAAGGCACCTCCCGTCCCACAGTAAGCTGCCCAAATGAGGTAGCTGTGGACCCGCAGTTCTTCCGCGGTAGTGCAAACCCGCGAACGGGCCGCAGCTAAAAAATGGACGAAAGAGTTGCCCCTGGGTGGGATGCACTTACAGGTAGGAATTAATGCCAATGCAAGGGCGCGAGCCGTGAACAAATTCCTTTTCCTGCCATACGCGTTTCGGGCCAATGCCCTCTTCAGTGGCAGACCATGTGACATGACGGCAAGAGGCAAGCACCAGTAAATACCCACAATAATTATACGCAGGTGTAACACCTTGAAGCAATGCTTTCTGGGACTGGTGGTTTAGTAGAACCCAAGTGGGTCGCTGCCGCCATTCACATGCAAAAAAATATGAAAAGGATTGCCAATGTCCCCGCAGGCACCCCTCAAGTAAAAGGCACCTCCCGTACCACAGTAAGCTGCCCAAATGAGGTAGCTGTGGACCTGCAGTTTTTCCACGGCAGTGCAAACCCGCGACCAGGCCGGCCGCTAACAAATGGAAGAAAGAGTTGCCCTTGGTTGGGATGCACTTACAGGTAGGAATTAATGGCAATGCAAGGGCGCGAGCCGCGAACATAGTCCTTTTCCTGCTAGACGCGTTTCGGGCCAACGCCCTCTTCAGTGGCAGACCATGTGATATGACGGCAAGCGGCAAGCACCAGTAAATACCCACAGTAATTATACGCAGGTGTAACACTTTGAAGCAACGCTTTCTGGGACTGGTGGTTTAGTAGAACCCAAGTGAGTCGCCGCCGCCATTCACATGCAAAAAAGTAT